>NC_073723.1:11988965-12676480 GCF_023634155.1 Falco peregrinus
AAGACACTCACAGTCTTCTTCTTGGCATGTAATTTAGAACAAACAAACAAGAACTTGTTTAAATTGTTTGCCAGTTTAAACTCCAGACATGCTGAGTGAGTGGCATGGGATCTTAAGCAGGTAACTGATTTAACTTTTTCTAGGGCTTTTTTGTTCACCTGTGACAAAATTGAATTATAATATCAAGAGGTAGTAATCAAAGACATAGGAAGAAGTAAAGCTAGTTTTTTTAATGTGATGTAAACCATTAGCAAAGTTGAGGGACCATGTCAGCTGCTACTACTACTAAAGTCATTTTCCATTTACTGGCATTTGAAGAGGTGAATACTGTCATCTAGGACCCTCAGAAAGTACAGCAACAGAGTATAAAAATCTTCCACTAACATATATGTGTAGGTAAGCCTGTGTTCAAAATTAATTCCATTTTTTTTTTCCTTTTGAGGTGAAAAAATAGGCAGATGGCCAAAAAGAGTATAGTAAAAAAGAAAGATGCTGAGAATTTTTGACACTACCTTTATCGTTGCTTGTGCTTTTGTGTCAGTAATGCATATTGACCGTGTTTGCTGTCCTTTTCCTGTAAAAAACGTGAGCCTGTGCCTTCATTATCAAATCCATTATGAAGTAAGCGGGTGCTGGATATAGCACCCACAAGATGCAGTTTTTGAAATACATTTTAACATTAAAAGCAAGTTTCTGGAAATGATTAAAAAACGTGGCCACATCACTTCCACAGCATTGGTCACTAAGTTCCCATTTTAGCTTCCCACAGCCTGTCCTTCTCATTTGGGAAAAAAACCAAACCAAGACAGAACAAAAACACAAAACCAAACCAAAAATAAAAGAAGCTTTTGCTGGAAAATCAGTAAGTTTAAAGGCCATTTAAATTTCTCAGATGAGTTAAAAGCCTCATTTCCTTGCTGCATGTTTAGGACAATCTATACACTTAGAAGAGTACAACTTCCAATTTGTTGATGAAACTGTAAGGCACACAAACAACTGTGTGCTTCCTTGTTCCTTGTACAGGAGTACTGGTGCCGGGAAGGGAAGCAGGCTGCGGGACAGGGAGAGGTGGGAGGGAGGGAGGGAGGGAGCAGTCCTTCACAGGCTTTTCTGGAGCGGATTGACAGGACAGACTAGCTGGCTGTCAATCGTGGCTTATAACAGCATGCACTTTATTGTTGTTTTATGAAGTACGTAATGCAGGGGCACTCGTCTAGAATAATAGATTAGATCAAGAAGGAAAAGCAGTTGGAGGAGTTTCTTGGACTTTTTGTAAATGATCCATTTTCTGGTTTCAAAATAGAAAACTAGATCCAGTTTTTCTCCAGTAAGAGTTTCTTTGGTTTTTTGTTTGTTTGTTTTTTCCCCAGAAAGAAAAACAAAGCAAAACTTGAACATGCAATTTGTTCAAGTTTAGGGGCATAATTGCTTATTTGAGTGTCGTTAGAATTTTTTTTTTCTGTTCTTGTGGTAGTTGATTCTATTCAAGCCCCTAAGTACTGTTTAATGGAAAGAGGTAATTCTGTAATATTCAATATTCTTCCGCAGGTAGTGGAAAGATGCTTAATTTTCTGCAGGATATTACCTCTTCCTCCCAAACAACTGCATGAAAGAATCACTTTGCTTGGACATGATACATTCCACTGCCAGCATTTTGACAGCAAAACACAAAGAAAACGTTTCTCTCCTTTGTGCAACCCTTCCATGTTGCCTTCAGTTGGAAATCCCTCAGGAAAACCTTCATTTTGTTGTATTCTAGCAGCAGCCACAAAATAGCAGTTACTTAAAAATTCCTGTCACAGTGGCCCACAGCATCTTTCCTATCGAGCACTGTCGTCACCTTCCCATCTTCCAAAACTGAATACACGGGTAGGAGGAAAGGCAAGCTATGTATGAGGTAGGATGTAGCTTGGAAATGTGCATTTGTTCCGTGGAAAGCCTGCTTGCCTTCAATTTCCAGTCAAAGGGCAGTACGGGCAGTGCAGAGGGCATAGATCAGCGTGGGGACGTGTGAGCAAGTGCCGTGGGGTAACACAGCGTGATCTTGCCGTGGGATCAGTACTGCCTGCACTACCTGGCATGCTCTTGCCTGCCAGTACATTGAGGATGCTGTGTATTTTCGCAGTAGCGTGGTTGAAGCGCTCACCCTCCCTCGCTTTGCAGTGGCCGCGTCATATATCCGTGCTGGAAGAAAACGATGTGTCAGGACAGGGTCTGTGGGATGCTGTTCAGTCCTTTGTGCTCGGCAAATTTCCCCTGGCGTTAGTGCAGGCGGAGCGATTGCCGCTGGATCCGTGGCCTTTAGGTGTGTCACATCCAGCGGAAAAGCAGCAACATGGGGCTTTTGCGCGTGGGTCCCACACACCTGCTTGCCACTCCTCAGCTTGTTTGGGGGGGGGGGGGGGAGAAAGTCTATGCAGAGGAGGGGAAGTCTTTTAATCCAAAGTAATAGGATCTGAAGAAATACTAGTTTTACTTGGTTTTTGTTCGTTTTGCACTTTTCCCGGACCGTTTAAGCCTTCTGAACAAATTTCCCGTAGTCTCTGTGTCTGTTCACTGCACGAGCAGCGTAACGGTCTGTGAGCAACACCAACCTGGGTAACCAGAAACTGGAAAATTACAAAATGTCTTTATTTAAAAGTATTTTGCAGCACTTTACCTAGCGTGATTACTATTTTGTAAACATGGAATTATTATATTGATTGTTTGTAAAACCATTTAATAAATGCGTGTTAGTTTTTATCTTTCATCATAGCTAATGCTTCGTTTGTTCCCAAAATAGGGGAAAATACCCATCCACCCCCCAAAAATAAAGCAGAAACCACAAACAAACAAACAAACAAACAAAAAAGCCCTCGAAGGGAGCTCCACTGCTCTCCTCCTGCAGGGGCCGGGCTCCGCTCCTGCCCGCAGCCCCCCACGCTGCGTTACCCCTGCACAGACACGGGGCGGTGGTGACCCCTAAGGCTTAACCTTAAGACTTAAATTTTAAGACTCAACCCAAGGACTTATCCCTAAGACTTAACACTGAGACTTAAACCTAAGACTTAACCTTAAGATTTAACCCTAAGACTTATCCCCAAGACTTATCTCTAAGAATTAACCCTCTTATTTATTAAGAGTTAACCCTTAATTATAAGGGGGTAAGTACTGCATCTTTCATGTTGAGATACCTAAAGGTATTACTGAGCTTTGGAAATTACTGACAGTCACTGAGTTTCATTTAAAGCTCACTTTTAGTAATCCAGTCAGCACCTGTTTGAAGTGTTATTCTATTTTACCTTACTGGGAGTGGGATCAATGGTTCTCATTTTCTTTTGAAGAGTGTTCAGAAAATAGGACTGACAGCACTTAAAAAATTTGGAATACATTTGGCACCTGATTATTTTTGAACATATCCTCTAAAGAATTTTTTTCCTGAAATTCAGTAAATACTTGTTTGGAAATAAAAGCCAAATTTAATTAAGAAGGAATTAATAATACTGTTGGACACTATTGAATGATGACACCGGACAACAGTATCATGGGACTAGTCTGGGAATAGTATAATGTATTTGCCCCGCTTACATAACTGGATTCACATGAGATCCCCCCAATAACGTGGTATGGGATTACAGCGCTGGGGGCCGGGGCGCTGCCCCCGCGGGCCCGCCGGCGGAGCGAGCAGGCGGCGCTGCGCAGCCTCCGCGTCGCTAGGGGGCGGGCGCGGCGGCGGCGGGGCAGCCCCGCCCTTCCTGCCTGGCGCCCTTCCCGCCTGGCGCCGTGCGGGACTTCCTGCTGGCGGCGGCGGCGCGGGAGGCCTGGCCCCGCGGGCGGCAGGTGGGCGGCACGGCGGCGGCGGCGGTCCTGCGGAGGGCGGTGGGCGGCACGGCACGGCCCGGCTCCGCGGGGGTGGCGGGGAGGGCGCGGCCCGGCCGGTCGGTCGCGGTCCCTCATGGCGGAGCCTCTCTGTCAGGCCTGGCTGGCCACGTCTCAGCGGCCCGAAGGTTCGCGGCTTCCGCCCGCGCCCCTTCTGGGATTTAATCTATTATTATTGCTTTCTCCCCTCGGGTTTAAGTTGTGCGGTGGCTTCTGGTGTCGGCAGGGTAAGCGCCTGCCTGTCAGCCAGGCCCCTCCGTCTTGTGTCAGCATTGCGGACACCGCCTCGGCCCGAGTTCAGGTGGAAGCAGCCGAGGCCGTGACGGGCCCTGGGCGGGGGGGCGGCTCTGCGCGGGCGCGGCTGTGCCCGGGCTGGGGGCTTGCGAGCGCCTCGGGTTTGGTTTTCCAGAGCCCCACGCAGGGGAAGGGTCAGTGCTTTGGTTTGGTCGGTTAAAACTGGGAGTGAAAATGCACGTGGGCAGTGGGAAGGGCTGGTTGCAGCTGCTTTTTGCACTTTTTCTGCTTTTTGTACTTTATGCAGCTTGAATTGTGAATGTTGCTTCTTCACTTCGTGGTCATATATGAAGGGTGATGGTTTTGGATGCTCTCATTGGCGTACCTCTTCTTCTGATCTGTTTTTTTGGTTGTTGTTTTGTTGTTGGTTTTTGTTTTGGTTTTTTTTTAATCAACCTGAGGGTAGTCTAGCGCGTAGCTGCTGTCTACCTGTAATAGACCAGATCAAACTGTTCAGTCTTCGAGGTTTCTGCAAGGGGGTTGTGATTAATAGCAAACGTGATTCTGCGTCATTTGGTTTGTGGCAGTAAAATACTTGCTTGGGGGCTAGGAAAGGGATAGGCAGCTCTGCAGGTGGGAGGGAAATGCTTCAGAGCGCAATCGAGATCCATCAGTGAGCAGAGAATACATTGTCCTCTCAGACAAAAAGCATCTGTTATACTGAATGGATGCTTATGGTGTTTCAAATAAAATAGTGTGGTTTTTATTTTCTGTTAACATATCTTCTGTCCCTGTAGGATTACAGATAGCGCAAACAGAGAATGAGGAGTCCAGTTCTTCCAGGGAACAAGCATTTCATAAAATACCTTTCAGTTCTCTGTGTATTTGTGTCTTTCACAACTGCTCCTCCTTGTTGGTAGGTTCTGGGAGGAGCTGTTGTTCCTCCACCTGCTTTCAGACCCCCTCCTCCTGATGTCTTATTTCTCTTTTTTTTTTTTTTTCCAGATTAAACTATAGGTTTTCTAAATTGGTTAAAACATGGGGGTGGCTTTAGTGCTCTCCAGTTAGAACATGCTTTTTTTGCTCTTAGCTTTTGAAGCGTTCAAGAGATTCCATCAGCTTTGCTTAGAAAGGTTAACTTTCATTAAGCACTGAAAAGAAAGGAAATGAGTGGCTTTGGAAAGGGCGACATCAGTTACAGGTCACTGCCATCTAGTAGTCCTGTGACAGCCCCGATAACGCAGCTCAACTACACGGTGGAGCATAGAGGAAGACCAGTAGTAGCAGTGGCTTCAAGCACGAGATCTAGGCATGACTGACTGTGTCTCCAGATTCACAGTACTTTGGGGTAAAGTGTTGTTGACAGTACTTGTGCTGCTCCAGATAGCTGAGGGGGTTTTATTTTTTAAATGCGGTAACCTTTTTTTTTTTCTATTTGATAAGGCTGTGGAAAGTGGAAAACAGGCATGAAAGCAGGATTTCCCTTCCTGCCCTTTTTTTGTAGCAATCACTAATCTCCTCAGAAGCCTATAGTTGGCAGAACACGCATTTGACAAGAACCTTTAGTGTCTGATCTTCAGTAAAAATTGCAGAGCTTTTGAAGTACTGCTGCTAGGGCTGGGAATACTCATTCTGTCTGAACCCTGGCAAGCACAGTGGGTGCTGGGTCCAGAGCTGGGATGCTCAGATCTCCTGTGGTACGAGTTATCTCTGATAACCCTATCAAAGTCTTTTATATTTTCTTTTACTCCTTCTAGTACATAATACCAGCATTGGCAAACAGCAGTTTACTAAATTTAATTCTGTGCAAGAGCTGTCTTGTCTCAGTGCTGCTTTACATGGGTGCTGTCAGGATGTTGTGTCTGGGGATTTTTTTTTGTGGCTGTTACTTACCTTTGTTAGCATAACGGTTATTTTTTTGCTCACTTTCCAGTAATGGCAACCTACACTTGTATTACTTGCCGTGTGGCTTTCAAGGATGCTGACATTCAGCGTGCCCATTACAAAACTGACTGGCATAGATACAACCTGAAGCGTAAGGTTGCTGACATGCCTCCTGTCACTGCTGAGAATTTTGAAGAGAGAGTCCTAGCACAGAGAGCAGTAGCAGAGGAGCAGAACAAAATCACTGCCACTTACTGCACAGTTTGCAGCAAGAGATTCTCTAACTTCAATGCCTATGAGAATCACTTAAAGTCCAAGAAGCACCTGGAGCTGGAGAAGAAAGCTGTTGAAGCTGTCAGCAAGAAAGTAAAAATATTAAATGAAAAGAACCTGGAAAAGGGGCTGGCCCCAGAGGGTGTAAACAAAGATGAAATGAACACAGCTATTCAGCAAGCCATCAGAGCTCAGCCGTCTTCGTCTCCAAAGAAGACACCTTTACCTCCTAGTAATACAAGTAGCTCTCTGGTTTCTACAGAAAGCGCCAGCTTATCGCAGAGTAGAGAACGATCGGAAAAACCTCCACGGCTACAGTGGTTTGAGCAGCAAGCAAAGAAGCTGGCCAAACAACAAGCAGAGGAAGAAGAGGATGTGGAAGAAGGTAAGGCGGTAACCATACTGACAAGAGATGGCTTGGGGTAAGCTACGTCGTTGCTGGTTTTGTGTTAAAGTCTCCTCCTATTTCTGTAGTAGTACAGCATTTTCTATCACAAAAGGTCTTCCTGTTGGTTAAATTTTCAGCTTAACAAAGGAGTTAAGGTTGGCGGTTGGCCCATGCTTGCAGCCAAGGACTCTGTTAGTGTCTGAACTGCCAGCTGGAGAAGATACTAATGTGTGTGAAGGTTCAGTGTTACTAATACGAACACTATTTCCAACGTAAAATTCCAGAAGTTTCCTTTAACAAAGTCTAACATAAAAGGTTACCCTAAAACTACTTCTGCAAAATAGATGAACTGAAATCCACTCATGATCTTTTGCTGTTGTCCCATCAGTCACTTATCTGTTGAAGTGTTGATTTTTCTTTAATCTGTCCTTCAAGACCAGAGGAGAAAGTTTGCTCCTTAGCCTGACACTGTGTGACATAGCTTCTCAGGCTGTCAGCATCTGTATCAGGGGTCCTCAAACTACAGTCTGTGGACCAGATACAGCCCCCCAGGGTCCTCAGTCCGGCCTCTGGTATTTACAGACCCCCCCCGCCAGGGGTTGGGGGGGGAACCAAGCAGCTGCAGATGACTGCCTGCCACTTCATCCACGTGCCGGCCCCCTGGTTAAAAAGTTTGAGGACGCCTGATCTATATCAAAATTGGTTTAAGAGTTGCCACTTGTACTACCTGTTTGTGCTGCTTCATCCTCACCACTTGTGTGGATACAGCTCCTTGTTGGAGGTGAGCCTGCAAAATGGACAACTGAAAAGATCAGAGCTTCAGAATTCCTGTAAAAAGGTTATTTTTAACATGGATGCTTTCAGTGCTGTAGTTTACAGTGCAGCCCCAAATGCATCTATGGGAGCAGTTGAATGGGGTGATTAAACTGCAGCAAGGGGACAGGTGTGAATGAAGTGGGACGATACCATGCCAGCTTCATTACTGAAACCGTTGTGTCACATTGCTACATCTGTTACAGCAGTTTTGTGCTGGTGAAATTTCATTTGCAATTCAGGGACTCTGTTCTACAGGAGAAGAAACTTATATCTCTCAACGTGCATCTCTGCATCTAAAGAAGGAGCTAGCATGCACTGTTTTGTATTCATGTGTTAGTCATAAATTGTAATGCTGAAATCTCAGTAGGTTTCTGAGTGTTGATTTTCCTTTTAAGTGTTTGTTCAGGAATGTTGCCTGTTAATTCAGTGTCAGGCTTTTGAAATTGTTAAACTACATCCTATAGCAGAGATCTCTAATTAGCCACCTACAACACTGGAGAGCATTGTGTTCCCTGTTCTCAAACACTGTGCGTGCGCATGGCAGTTGGAAGGGGACCAGTACGAACAGAGTACTGGGAAATGCTCACTGCACTGGATCTGAACTCCTTAAAGATTTCTAGACCCCTCTAGCAGTATAATCAGATTGCTGGTTCATCTATCCATTAATGAGCTCTGCAGTAATCTTGCAAATGTGTAAAATAATTAGTATATCTTGGTATTACTAACATATAATGTAACATAGTGTATCTGTGACGGCTGGTTTTGTTTTTCTCTGTTGTTGACAATGTATGTGTAAACAGGAGTGTTTTCCCTCACTGCTGAGTCTCTGCTGGAAATCAGTATTTTCATGATTCTGACAGAGTTGTATTGTTTTTAATGAGCCATACTTGTGTTCTTGTGCTGTGGTGAATTAAATTTAAGGCTTCAAAACAGCAATAAAGTTTCAATAGCTGAGAAAATGGAGAGAGGGTGGGAAATAGTGGAACTGTGCACTTTTTATGAGCAGACAAGCTTTGCTGTGCAAATGTCTTTTACTGGAAATGGTGTATTCTTACACCTGGAAGTGACCGTGTGGCACTTCGCTGTAAGAATAGAAAATGCAATATTGTCTATAGCTTTTTCTAACTTAATCGGGACTTATTTTGCTTGGGAGAAGTAATCATACAAATAAATATTTTTTTAAACTTCCTTTAAAAGACTGGGAAGACATGGATTCTGATGAAGACATCGGCTCTGAAGAGATGGAAAGTGTAGGAGAAGAGGAGGAGCAGGCAGAAGCTGAAAGCACTCCTGCTGTTGGGGCCATCCCAGTCACGGACTGCTTGTTCTGTCCCCACCACTCAAGATCTCTCACGAAAAATGTGGCCCATATGACGAAAGCTCACAGTTTCTTCATTCCAGACATAGAGTACCTTGTGGATCTGAGAGGACTAATCCAGTACCTGGGTATGCCTGTGAATGTTCTCTGATTTTTGGTCAGGATAATTATATACTGTTATTGCTTATTTTCACTTGGATATGACTTTAAATGTTTTGGGTTTGGGTTTTTTTTGTGTAAAATCTGAGTGCTGTCTAGTTCCTTATTTTGATCATGAACAGGACCACAGGCTTTCAGGGGAGAGTGGGAGAAAACCCCATTGATCAAACATGTGGTCATGTACCCTGTAGGTCTCATGTAATTTTCTAACATTGAGAAGGTCGTTCAGCTAATATGAAATTTAGGACAACACTGTTGCTGATGTGTGCATATGGACTGTGTACCCTACTAACGAGTCACAAGTATTTGCCTTACTGGTTTATAATACTTATAAGAGAGCTAAAAGCTGAAAAAAAAATACCTTCTTGGATGTCTACAAATAATGATGCAAACAAAATAACTTTGGAGTAATAGATAAAAACCTGTATTGTTCATATGAAATGTGTTATTGAGAGTACATAATGATCCATATCTTGTCATAAGAAATCTTTGAATGCACAGACTTGTCCCTGGTGGAGCCGTATGGTCAAGGCATAGGAACAGCAGGGCTTTTCTGGAAATGCAAGGCTCGAGGCTCTTCCTCTGTCTCTCTGCGAGCTAGGAGGCCCACATTAGAGGAATGTTCATTATTGACTAGAGAGGCTCTGTTCAGACCAGTAAAAGTGTCAATGTTTTCCGCAGGAGAGAAAGTTGGTGTTGGGAAAATCTGCATCTGGTGCAACGAGAAAGGGAAATCCTTCTACTCTACAGAAGCAGTGCAGGCTCACATGAATGATAAAAGCCACTGCAAACTCTTCACAGATGGAGATGCTGCCTTGGAATTTGCAGACTTCTATGATTTTAGGTGAGAATGCTTTTCTTTGAGTGGAGCACAGATGGGGACAGACAAAAGGACAGTTGAATATTGCATCAGAAACTATTACTCATTCTTAAAAGTTAGCCCGTTTCTGGTTCTGATGCTTATTTTGCATAGCTGGTTGACCACTTTTCTAGGTAAAAATAAACACGATTGGTTCTCCTCTCCTGTGACCACTAATACCAGTGCTACATAAAAATATGTTTTGAATTGTTTTGTATGTTTGCTGTTACTGAGTGTAGATTCCAGTGCACCAGAAGAGACCATGAAAGGGTATTTCTGTCTTTTCCATTACCTTTTAGATGGATTGTGGGCTTAATACCTACTGTGGATTTTTAATTTTTTTAAGTAGCTGGAGTTAAACAGGACTGCTGTGATTCAGAGGCCTCTGGTTGAGCTTCCTGTAACTTATCCTAAGATGAGTTCAGTTTGGTCAGAAATACCTCCTATTATGGTGACAGGTGGATTTAGCGGAGCTTCTCTGAGCGCTCATTCAGCAGCTGTGCAGAGCTGCTGGGCTGCACAGTGGTGGCTTTTCACCAGAAGTCGCTGTTACATGTGCAGCAGGAGAGCCGTGCTGAGTTATAGGACAGGGGGAGGAAGAGTGGCCCTTGTCTTGGGTATCTGTTCAGGGCAGGGTGCTACTGGGAAGAACTCCCAAACTAAAGTAGATGACACGTGACAATGTTTGTGGCTTGCTGTAGCTGTGCATAGCAGTTTTTCTGTGTAATGGGTCTGGATAGCTGTAGCTGCTCGCCATGTATAAACCATGTACTGCTACTCTTCCACAGGAGCAGTTACCCTGATCACAAGGATGGGGAAGATATGGAGGTGTCTGGAGAGCGCCCAGCAGAGAGAGAGTTGGATTATGATGATGACACTATGGAGCTGATCCTTCCATCAGGTAGGCGTAGGATTTGTGTTATGATGTCTCTGTTTCTCACAGCTGCAGCCATTACCTGCAGCGTAGGTCATCACTGTAAGGGGTTTCCTATGGCAAGGGAGAAGGTCATTTTGCATCTAAGGGTCTTTGGGGTCTTGGCCTCGCCTTCCATTATTCTCACTCACAGGTAGTTCCACTTCTTCAGCATGAATGTATTTGTGGACTGAGGCAGGGGGTGCCTTTGCCCACTTCACCTCTTCATTAACGTGACTCTCATGGTATACTCCAAGAGTTTCCATGCTTCATAGTGCAACTTGGAGAGGCTATAACTTAGGTGATCTAGTGTAGGTTTTTTTGCAGAGAGGCAGCCGGAAACTAATTTAGTAAACTAGTTCAGTAAAACTAAATTATTTAAACAATGTACTCTTGCAGTGTGTAGCATTTGACACTCTTGCTTGGATTTTTATTTCCGTGTTGTTTTGGGGTTTTTTTGTATATTTGTTTCTTTTAGTGGTTTTTGTGTGAGTGGACCTCAGCCCTTTCATTCTGAAAAGTGCTGCCAACTATACAGTTACAGAAGATTTCCTGAATGTCAGCAAGTTACTTCCCTGGTCACTTGAAACAGCACTGCCTCTACTCATTCTCCTAATGAAAACTTTCTGTTCTGATAACTGCCTGTTTGTTATCTAAGCTAAGGCCCTCTTGAACAACAGCACTCTTTGGGTTTTTTTCCTTCAAGGTAGAGTGCAGTACAGCAGCTCTTAAAGTATTTAAATCAAGGTCCTAGTAGTCCTAAAAGTTTTTAGCTTCTGAGCCTTCTAAAAGCATTTCTTAGCATAGGGATTTTCCACAGTTTTCACGGTGTGCTTGAATACTACATTTCAGAAGTTGCTTCATTATGCATAGTAAGATGTCCCCTCCTCTCAACAGGTGCAAGGGTGGGTCATCGTTCTTTGATGAGATACTACAAGCAACGGTTTGGTCTGTCAAGAACGGTGGCTGTTGCGAAAAATAAGAAAGCAGTGGGTCGGGTGTTGCAGCAGTACAGAGCTTTGGGCTGGACAAGTCAGACAGGTGAGTGACTGTGGCTTTTTTGCAGAGGAGGTTCTAGGATGTCGTTACTGTACAATTAAAATAGGTCAATTTTGTTTCACATTTGTGGGGTTTTATGCAGTTGTTCGTCTTCCACTCGGTCCCCTTTCATTCCTGACATCCAAGCAAAATAAGTGACAGGAAGTTGTGTCTAAAATCCATCGCAGCTTTGTGCAAGCCTTTCAGTTCATCAGCATGTGCGTTTGTGATATTTGGTGACTTCCTAAGATTTGTTGGTTTCTGCCTGTCAAAACCGCTACTCTTGCTATTTATTAAGGCAACATAAACCATTCTTTGACAGTTAGAATACTTTTCAAGTTGGAAAGCAGTGACGTGATCTATATCCACTTTTGAAATAAAAGAATCATACATTGGAATGCAAAATAACCGTTTCCCTTAATCAGAGTCATGGGTATTCGTAGGGGGAACTGGCATTTCCCAAGAGAAAAGTGTAAAGAATTAGAGCAGTATGGGAAGGAAAACGTATAGCTAACTGCTGATGTAAATGGACAGGTTAGCTGGTTTGTATGTAAGTAGTAAGTAAGCTTACAGACACTTACCCCCTTTCTCTTCCTCCTCTCTTTCTGAAGGGGCAGTCTTTGCTCAGCAGCGTGATATGCAGTACCTGCAGAGGATGAAGTCAAAGTGGATGCTCAAGACAGGAATGCGTAACAACGCTACAAAGCAGATGCATTTCCGGGCGCAAGTCAGATTCTGAGTTCCCAAGAGAGCTGCATGCAGCTGGTTTTGGGAGGGGGGATTTAATAGTTTCTGGGCCAAGGATTCTGTTGTTAAAATGGACTTGGTACATATCAAATGGGGACACGTATGCTGGTGTGCTCTCCTCCCTACCAGAAGAGCAGGGAACTTGTCTCTTCCAGTGAAACGATGGTTGATCTAACTTAAAAAATAAAATAACTTAAAGGGAATACGTGGCAAAGTAGCTATGGCTATGAATAAAGAAGCACACATAGTCTTGCTGCCCATCTTTGTGCAGTCCATTCCTGTGGGGCAGCTGACATTGTCATTTATCTAAATACCTTCAGTTTTCACTTCTGCAAAATGGTTGATGCCAAAAGAAGATCCTAGATCTAAGAGCCTGAGATGGGGTGTATTGAAGGCTTTCACTGGTGAGGCCAGACACAAATTAGCTGGTTGTTTTGGGCTTCTGGCTGGTACTATTGAGGTGAAAATTCAGGAGCAGAGATTCTGGGAAAAGTTAAGTGACAGCTGTTTGAAGCAATGCACTGATGGAAGATGTAACTCCAGGATTAATACTGTCTTCAGAAGTTGACTGCACTTGTTTAATGCTCCAGCTCAGGGCTGGATTAATAATTTACAGTGCAGTTGTTCTATGCTGAATGTAATGAATTTTCATAATCTAAAACAGGGGTCCTCAAACTACGGCCTGCGCGCCGGATACGGCCCCCCAGGGTCCTCAGTCCGCCCCCCGGTATTTACAGAACCCCCCCGCCCCGCCGGGGGTTGGGGTGGGAACCAAGCAGCCGCAGATGACTGCCTGCCACTGCATCCACACGCCGGCCCCCTGGTTAAAAGTTTGAGGACCCCTGATCTAAAATCTGCTCAAAATTACTGTAACATTTAGATGAATGCCAATCAAAATTTCGGATGATCTGTTAAAGACTTCCTAATTAAAACTCTGAAGTTACTGTTGATGACAGCTTTTGTTGTTCCCATCGAGTACTGGCATTTGGTATGATCTTGCTGAAGGACAGTGACCCGAGACATGGATTGGCTGGAATGGAGGCACAGTCTCTCGCTTCAGCAGGTCAACTGTTACAGGCAGGTGTAGAGAAAAGCTGCTTGTTAGAGGGCTGAGGCACCAGCACTCGTGTTGGTCCTGCTGTTACAGATGTTAAAAGCTTCTGTGACCTTACATGAAGGTGAGAAGAACTGGTGAGGTGGGCACTTACATGCAAAGGTGTGGGCTAGCTCACGAGGCCCCGAGCTGGTGGTGTGCTGGATGCCGTGGGTGTATGCCACAGGAAAATTACTGTTTGTTTGCTCCATTCATTGCGAAGGCAGCTGCAGCTGGTTAGTCATGTCACACTCCTGTGTTTTAAGATGACTCTGGATTCCCTGGTAGCGGCTTTTACTGGCATGATTTTAACGTAAGTGTTCTTCCTCTCCTGTGGTGTGTGTGTGCGTATCACTGGGAGTGGTAGGGGGAGACTTTGTCAATTAACACTGTAATTCTCTACTAAAGTTTCCTGAAGAAGTAGTTCATAAAAAGTATTACTGTTGGCATATCAGCACTTCTGAAAGAGTATTTGTGGGACTCCTAGGAAATTTGTCATTTCACAATGGAGGTGCGTGCTTGTATTACTCTTCTGTGGATTTGTCTGTGGTGTTTTGCTTTCTGGGTTTGGTGGGGTTTGGTTTTTTTTTTTTAGTAAGTTCTGCTGCCTTGTTAGTTTTTTAGTGTTTCTGCTTGTACTGAGAAGACAGAACTTGATCAGTAACGCAGGCTTATAGATATGAGACAGTTTTTTCTAAGTCAAGTCACTCATACATTAAAAACGGTTTGAAAAAAGGCTATGTTCACATCCAAAATCCTAAACTACAGTTAGGATGATAAAGGCATACATCCTTTTTCCGGGCAAGGCAGTATTACTGCCGCAGTGTATCCATAGCTGCATCTAGCTCACATTTCAATTTATTCTAGGAGATTTGTTCTGGGTTAGTGTGCTTTACTTTTAAAGTTAGAAGTAAGGCTTCTCTTCTCAGCTGTGTGACTCAAGCCGTGTGAATCTTAAGATATCATACCCTTTATTACACTCATAACCAGGCCCAGCTTGCAACTGTGATACAGATTTCTAGCACTGAGGGTATATCCTACTTGTATTTGTCAAGCCTCAGCATGTGGCCCTTGGGAGCTGCTCATGGTAATCTCTGACTTTTTCTTTGAAGTTAGATTACTACCAAAGGATCGTATACTTATGAACGTACATTGTCTTTACACACAGAGCAAAATGAAATGCCACAAAATGTAGAAATAGATGCGTTAGGCTTCAGGTTAAGACTCTTGTAAAGAAGTCTTCTCAACTGACTGAATACCAGTGTAAGTCAACAGTGAGCATCAGAGCAGCATTCAGTCTGGAGCTTTTGGAAAACACTCATGGAATATCCAAAATCTACGTGAAGGACAGGACAGTTGTCCTGGACGAGTCTTGGGCATAACCTAGTACAGTTGGTCTCAGAGGTAGCTTTTAAAGGAGTCTTTGCAGTAAAGGCAGAAATACGAGGAGGTAATTGATCCAATGACAAATGATTTGGGGTCCATAAGGTTCAGGCTGGGGGTGCATGGAGTGTGCTGTTCTCCTCAACATGAAAGGGCAACCAAAAGAAACTCCAGTAGTTAAGTCCATGCAGACTTGCTCAAAGAAGCCTGCTGCTTATGAAAAGATGGGGATTGCCTGAATTTCCTGAACAGTCTAGTTCAGAAGGAAATGCAAGTAAGCAAAAGTGAAGATTTGTAGTCATATGGCAAGTCTCAGAGGGAAGCGGAGGAGACAGTTTGTTACAGTATTCACCTATGTTTCTGTCCTAGTATTTTAGAAGTTTTTTACTCTAAGCTGAAAATGAGTGCCTTGGAAAACCAGCAGAGGGCACAGAAAAGCTTTTCCAGTATTGTGCTTACTATGGAAATAAATAAAATCTAATAAGAGTACATTCATGCGGAACACCGGTAGGGTGAGAAGGCAAAGCTCGCCACTAACAAGTTACGATTAGCTGTAGACTTCTGCGAGATTAATTGCTGTTAATATCTTTATGTAGGCCCAGGGAGAGCATTGCTAGCAAAGGGTGGCTAGAACAAGTATGTAGATACTCTGCAGTGTTTAACAGTGCTGCAGGCTGCACAGCTTGTAGGTAACTCCAGCGATGTCCAACCACGTGAGAGTATTTTTATTAAACGTGCTCCACAGTGTCACAGTTTAGTCTCTTACCTGCCTAGCCTAAATCCTGAAGATTGTATGAAGGATAGCTGAGAGCAGCTTTTTTGCTTCCTGAAGGAATTCTTAAGTGATGATGGTTCCCACCAAGGAGCTATGTTTCCAGCTATGACCTCACCTGGCGCTTGTGCTCGCCTGCTCTGACCTTGCTTTTTCTGGCTTTTGCTATCAGAATGAGAAGAAACTAAAGTCTAGAGGCAACCAAGTAGACTGAGACAATCCCTGGATACAGTGGATACTCTGGGGCAAGAATTCCCTGGTATGATTGCAGTTCGGTGGGTGTGTTGCTCCCAGAGGAGATGATCCCTTCTGAAGCTGGTGCATCCATACTAGGAAAGGCTAGGAAGAGGTATGGAGAAGGTATCCCATTTTGGACAAACGGGTTGTGTCTGCCTGTCCATCCAGTAATAGCTGAACGTTGAAATGGTCCTTGTGCTGCTTCAGGCATTGCAGAATGAATCGGCAGAATGAAAGATCTGGCGAACCTGATAGAGTACATCTGCCTGTCTCCTTTTGGAAGTAGTTCTTCTGTTTTGTACACTTAAGTTGCCTAAAAGCAGCCCGGGTGGTACTAGAGGGAAAAACATGTACCCATTATCTGGAAGGGAAAGAGAGAGAAGCATATGGGATGCAGAGTGGCAGAGACACTAGAGTCAGGTATGTAAAACATCCTAACAGCTTACAACACTGCAGCTGCAGGTCACCAAATGAAGATCTATTTAAAGTGAACACCCTTTAAGAGTGCATTATCGATCCCTCATCAGTTCCCACAAGGGTAGAGGCCTGATACGTGAAGGAGTTGGACCATCGCCCAGCTGACATCTGATGCTTGAGGAGCACCCGAGTCAGATTCTTTGCTACAGCGTCAAAGAGTTATTTTTGATCTATTAAAACTGAGACATCCTGTGCTAATGGGCTTTGTCTGCTCTGGGGTTCGGTCATCTTCCTCCACTCTATCTGCATAAAGCTGTGGTGGGAAACTGCACTTCAGAGACCCAAGTGGGTTTATACTATTATTACCTGTAATAGCTGAGAGGTTAGAGATAAGCCTTAGGGCGCATCTGACTGAACACTAAAATACATGTCTTAAAGGCTTTGAATCTTAGTAGTGAATTGCTTTAGTCCAGCTGACTACCATACTGAGGCTGGAGAACAGCAGTCACCACATTGGCATCAAATCCTGAATGCTCAGCAGTCAGCAGAGCCTGGATAATTAAGGTGACCAACTGATGGCACTTCGTGTGGGACAGCATGCTTCAGGAGTCTGACCCAGAGGAAATTTCTGTTGTCTCTCTCGCTACATCCCGAACTACCCTGCGTAAGATGCAGAAGCCCTTCAGGAGCAACAGAAGCAGTAACAGGAGACCTGTTGCCCGCTTTTAGTTAAAGATTTCTGTACATGTGTAGGGTACCAGACTAAAAGCAGAGTAATAAATGCCAGCTGAGCCAGGAAGGGAGTCAGAATTGCTCTCGTCTAAAAGTAGTCAGCACTTCCCAGTGTGAAGTTATATGACTTCCCAAAAGCAAAAAGGGAACCTTAAAACACGTTTTTAAACAACGACATTACCAAACAAACATTTATGTCTTTGTACAGTTCCTCTTACGCAAAAAGAGTTGTCTAACATTGAGACATATTTTCTACCATTCATTACGCTTGATGTGTTGGGAGTCTTATATGCATCCCTCTTTACTAGATTTGTTTTTTCAACTTTTTTATCTTTGCTGAGAATTTAAAGTGGTAAATTTCATAACCGTGGGTATGGAAGTAAGAGGTTTGTTCCTCCTGCATCATGTGTTAATAGCGAAGGTGAACATATACCAGGACTCTGCATATCAGATGACCTCGTATCTTAACATCCCTTTCTTGAAGGATCTTCAGGAAACAGGTCTGGGTAGGAATTACTGACAATCAGTAACCTGAATAACAGAGTTAGTGGGGAAAAAAACAGTAACATTTGCTGGTTAAAGAGAGGAAAAAAGATAATTTTTACATTTCTTATAAGCTCTAGAGGCCATGAAGGATAACCTCATGTTTTAACAAAATGAAGTTTGTAGCAAGATACGTTTTTTTCCATGCCTGGAAGATTCAGCTAGAAATTTACAAAATTAAATGGCTCAGTAAATAGTCACTAGACCAATAGAAGCTGCATATCGATAGAAAATGTGTAAAACGGGTACCTCAGGTGTGTAAGAAGAGGATAGGCTAGCACGTAGCTCTGAGGACATTTTCCAGCAAGCCGGGAAGGAAAAAGGAGTCTTGCTGAGCATACACTGGCACATGGCTGCAGTGCTCCACAGGGGATTTCAGCCTCTGCAGCACCTCATGTCAGGCTCTGCAACACGCACAGGTGCAGCCCCAAATACCAGCTGAAGCCCGTTACGGCGTGTCGTTGCCTCACTTTCCTCCGTTACTTCTGGTTCTTTTTAAGCTAGAAGAGCAGGCATGCTTGTAAACCTCAAGGCCAATTTGCCTTCTATCATTTCACCTCAACCAAATCCTACCATGCAAAAGCAATTTCACATTTCCCATCCTTGCCAATGCCTGTTAATGATTTGGCAAGGTTTATTGAGTCATCTATAGATATGTTGGCTTGGGTAGCTTTCCACCCTTAAACGTCCGCTCTTTACAGACATGAAAGCAAGCTGGCGTTCCTGGGCAAGCTCTGCTTTTGGTCACGTACAATTCTGCTATGCTAACCACCACGAACACCTTAACAAGCAGGGCAGCTATGTGTTTGCTTACACTATATGCACTGAAAATTTGATAAAGTTTTCACTGAAGTGCTCCAAAATCTAGGTATTTTCTGACGTACTTCATGGGTGCAGCCATACATAGCTTACTTAATGCCTTGCAATCATGGCATTTCAATAAATCCTGCCATTCACGTCACCGTATTTTAACTAAACCATACTAATGAAGCACCTGCTTTCAAAATACAGCAGATGAAGAATTTTGTCAGGTTTTTTGTTTGTTTCTTTTTCCCACAAATTACCTTAAACTGGCCATAGACCAATAATAAACCTGGACTGTTATTTTTATTCAAATGATATGTGGTAAGTTGTTCCCATATCCAAGTGCCTGGTAAATGGTGTTACCTTTCTTCATCTTTAATATAGGACATTTGCAGGCTGGACCTGCTTTCCTGCCAGGAGAAGGTTCATCGTCCCTCAGAGAAGGGAAAAGTGACCTGTAAGGTGCAGAGCTCTGTCCGTCATCCTCCAGTGCTTTAGAGATTGGCCAGCCGGTGTTGGTAGAAGCCCCGTAGTTCGTTGCACAACCTATTTTTATTTGCTTGTCTGCTGAGGTCAGCCGTGCCTGTCATAGCTGCATGAGAGCGAGCATGTTATGCTCAAGTTTTCCTTGACTCTTCCAACACCTAAGTCACCATAGTTCTTCCTGCAACCTAGTTCCTGACAGAAAACCAACATTTTATAGGAGAGTAGTAGTACCATCATGGCTTAGTCCAATAGCCATTTACAGAGCATGAAGAGGATTAGGTGGCTCTGCTGTGGCCGCACGATCCTCTAGCAGGGAGCTACCAAGAACTAATCAACAGGACCTAATGCAACATCTCACCTTGCCCTGGGGTCTGGGCTCCAGCTGTAATCTGAAGCAGAGAGTCCTTTCTGGGGCGCAGGTGCTTTTCAGGTAACTCACCACACCTGATTTGAACGTTTAAGTGCTTGCAGGATGGTGCCTATTTCTTAATTAATAGGCCAGCTGGTCAGATACGTGGTTACTAGGCAGTTAAATATAGAAATCAGCCAGATGCCTTTGAAGTTTTATTTTAAATGACTCGGTCCTTTGGCCCCATGAATCATCCATCTTTTTCTGTACTGTGGCATAGCTCCAATAAGCCATCCCAGTACAGCCATTAAGAATAGCTGAGGTACTTTGGGTGGGATTACAGCCAAAGTTGTACGTGCATGCCTGAGTTACTCAGGCTTGTGTGTACAGGAAATTTGTGCCAGAAACTGCTGTCAGCCCACCTCAAATCTTTTATCATACCCCAACGGTAAGATCACAAGGTCACCAAGAATTGAATAGTTTGGAAATCCACCTGTTCTTACCAATGGTCAGATCCCCTTGCACCGTGCCCTTGTTTTGCTGCTGCTCGTATCGTCCTGTTTCTCGGGCATCTCAGACTGGCTAGTCAGCTCCCAGAGCTCAGCAGAGTAGCCCCACATTATTCTTTGCTCCTTGACACCAGCCTTGTTAGGAGATTGATCTCCAAGTGAACTAAAAGAAGCCCCTTGACAACCCTAGCAAACAACCAAAGGAAATCTAATAGCAAAATAACTTGTTACGTGTTTTTCTTCCTGCAGTTTGTGTCAGCAGGAGCAGATCACAGCTCACGTTCTCGCATGCTCGCTTAAGCGAGGCATTCCAGCATGCAGGCTCTTGAACTTCCAAGCCCGTTTATATGCCTGCCTGTGACAGCTGCAGCTATTAACAGCAAATCATTCAAACAGAGAGAATCAATAAATCCTCTGTTATTCTGTATAATATTTTACTGGCTCATTGATTGTGAGAAAATAATCCCATTTTGACTGGCTAGGTTGTTTGATGTCCAGTGGCAAGTGCAAGACATCGCCTTGCCAAGGCCTGAAGGTCATACAAGTGCATTAAATCATGTGTCAGGAGCTTCTGGCTTGACTGTGCCCCACCTGCCTGCTTGGTCAGTAGCTTTTATGACTGGTTTTCCCATAGGTCTTTTAAACCTCAACACAAAAAATTATCAGAAGAAGCAGAAAAGGCAATGGCTGCCATGATATACTTGATCAGATCCTGCTCTTCGATTTGTTTAAAAGCAACATTGCAAGAGCAGTTTACGGGCTTTCCTCCCTCATTAGCGTGCCGTTCTTGCTAAGACCTTGCACCTTTAATAAATACTTGCTCCTCAGGGTTTTTTTGTGTACCAGTTACATCTGGAATGCTTCTGAGGTCTACATGACCAAGACATTCATTCTTCTTGGCTACTATCTCAAAGGGAATCTCTTGAGAATATTCTCAGGAATACACACATATTTATCTTCCCGGTTTAAATTCATTAGTTGCCTAACAGCACCTTTCAAGGTTATCAGAGCAAAAAATGAAATCTGCAGCACAGCTTAAAGGGTTTGGAGGAAAAGAAAAAAGTAGTATGATAAGGGGTGGAGATTCTGTGCAGTCCAAGACCCTTGCATACTGAATGTGCAGCCTGCAAGAAAGGAGTCTCAGTGGATCTTTAGAGGATAATATTTAGAGACTAGTTGCTTAATGTTCTAAAAGTCCATTGAAGAAACAGGTGAGCTATTCCTAGAAACTAACAAATGCTTCAGAAAAATATGAACTTCAGCCACTTCAACATTTTCCAGCTATGCAATTGGTGACAGGCTCTGCTGTAGATGTAATTTGATTTAGTTCCTTTTTAACTTCTTTGCTTCTCTTATTTCTTGGTCATCACGTATATGGGGCTTTTTTTTTTCTCTGTAATGACCGATAATTAACTATTTTATGGAGCCATTGAAGACTAAACTGGAATTCTTCATTAGTGCAGCAGCCTCAATTTATGAATGAGTGTCCAGCAGGTTTCAAAAGACTGTCTTCCTCCTTGGCCAAGGTGATGATATTGCAAAAAGCGTCAGCACCCTTGCATGTCTGTTCATCTTCCTATTTGACGTGCCCTATCTGGACTACAGTGACAGATCAAGGTTACAGCAAGAAAGAGGTAAATGTATCCAGATAGAAGGAAAAATAGATCTTGCAGTAGAGACCAAGGTCTTTTCTACAGGGGGTCTCTTCTGGGAGGGCCACACAACACTGAGTATGTTCTCCCAAAAGCTTAGCTCTTTGGAGGGGCTCCAACTCCAGCTGATCTTTGAGATTGGTGTAACATAATCTGTATTATTTACAAACAGGATTGTAGTTACTCAGTACCTTTGGTTAGCACGGGACATACCATCACCTGATTGCTTCCCTCTTCCTGCTGTCTGTTGTTTGCTTGAGTCTTGTATTTTGAGACTAAACCACAGAGAAACGCTGCTGATTCAGTCATAGGATCAGTCCCTTGGGCAGCAGTCTTTTCAGTTTACTTCCAACAGTGTCTCCTATCCATTCATTCATGGAAGATGCTAATCTTTGCAAGGACCCATTACATTCAGAAGGGCTTCAAAAGGGGCAAACCATCACTTGGTTTTTCTGTAGTTGACTTCGGTGCCTCACTTGGAGACAGAACTTGCTTTCTTACATCCGAAAATTTGTTACAGTTTTGACCAGAGGTGTAAAACTTTATAGACAGCACACCAGCCTCACAGAAAATTCTGTCCACATCCAAGAGCAAACACACAAATTACCCTGAAGTCAAATACAGTCCACAATAGCAACAAGAATGCACGGCAGACTATTACTTTTTGTGATACAGCGGTCTGTAGTACCGCTATTAAAAAGCAAAAACATTTCTGTAGTAGGGGTAAGTTGTCTCTAGAAGTCAACCACCACAAAATGAACTGCATCCAGCTGACTGAAAGTGGCTCAGTCCAGATTATCAGGAGTGTAAGAGTTTCTGTGCTGTACCTTGACAGCTTTCACCGAAATCCAGCTTCCATCACAGCCCTTTACACTTCAGAACGTCTGTGTGTGAAGGAAAATACTTTCTCCTGCAGCCCTGGGGAAAGCCTGATGCACGCTGCAGAGCTAAGGGGCTCGCACTGGGAATCCCACCTCTGCTTCCAACCCAGGCGTGTGCATTGCACACACAGTGGGAGAATCCAGTGGAGGCTGCTGCCTAGTGCTGGGTCTCCTGGGTCTCAGCTTTTTGCGCTGAAAGAAGAAAGTAAAAGATCTGACTTTCCTGAACCTGTGCTTTAAACCAACACAGAGTCATGAGCAGATGTTTTGATAACAGCAATTTTTCCCCGAGAGCCCTGAGGTAAGCAGGTAAAAAGAGGGAACGGGGCAAAACATGCAAGGAAAGACTCACAGCTGGAAAAAAAACCCCAAGTCTGTGCACTGTGGTAAAGACGACCTCATCTTTATTCATCCAAGGTGATTGCATTTCTGCCTAGCAGAGAGACATGGCCGGGACGTCAGGCCAGCCGCGCTGCCCGTTCCAGCTAACGTGTCGATGTTACTCTGGACACCGGAGTGTTCGACTGCCCGACCAAACTATTTGCCACCATATCAGAAAACTGATCTTCAGTCAGTAGTACCAAGGTGGGTGTTTCAATAAAAACGGACACCAGGCACGATGCAAGTCTGGCAAGCGATGCCGGCAAGACTCTTGAGGACAGAGTTTCCCCTCTGCTCTCTGCTTTCACTGGGCTCTTTGCCCTGGAACTACATCCAGCTTGCCCTCATGTGGGGGATGAACTGGGCAGATGGCACGCGGGGGCAAGTGGATGAAGAATTTCACATTTGTTAGAAGCAGCCTTGCTGTGTTTTCCTGAGCTGGTACTTTGCGCAAGCTGAATGCTTCTAATGTTAGCTCAAGCACCACATGGGTGGGAAGCGTTGAGGCTTCCTTCAGGGAGCTGGAGGAACGTGCTTCAGGCGGCTCACGTGCTCCCTCCGGCACCAGCTCCGTGGACCCTGCACCAGCTCCGTGGACCCTGCGCAGCCATGCTGCTGCGCGCTGCACTGCTGCCTCCCCCGCTCTCCTCCCGGTTTTCCGCATAGGGGCTCCGTCTGCCCCCCTCCAACTTCTGCTCCTACAGCCTGTCCACAACCACGTTTAGGCTCTAGCTGAGTGTCAAGCCCCAGGATCTTCAGCCAAAAGCAAAGGGTTAGCCTTTGCATTCTAAGCAGAGCTGTGTGAAAAGTTGGAGAAATAACAAACTGGACCTGATGGTCCAAATCCAGTAGTCATAAACCCTGTGTAATCTTAAAGGAAATGCTGTCCTCCCTGTGCAGCGTGCCTTCCCCAGCCTCCCCGCTGAACTGTGACGGCTTTTAGATTTGTTGCCAACTCACAAATGCCCTTTTTTCCTTTTTATCTCCTTTCAGTACTGTCATCTTGTATGATTAATTGGGAGTCAATAGCGTCACTGTTTGAGATCTAGACAACTCAGTAACATAGCATATGCTAATTCACCTGGGCTTGCTTTGTATTTGGCTTCAAAATGCAGAAGCCCAGCTCATCAGCAGAGCTTTATTAACAATATCCATGAGCTGAAGTTTTTATCTCACTTGGAGCCACATTTTCTAAGTAATAATGAACTTTAAAATGCTCATATTGAGAAGATAGCCCTGCAAATTAAAACCTTTTTTTGCATATTACTAGCGTGGTTAAACAAGTTTAAAGCAGTTAATGACTGAATGGAGGAAGAGCAGCGTGCAGAACAAGAGCGATGCTGATCCAGCCGATCAGCATGAATTATTTGTGAATGGGAATTGTGCTAAATACCTTATCACAGTAGGTGCAGTGTTGTGGACTGAGTGCCTGGGTGTTCCCTTTTGCCAGTGCCATTTCATATGTACTGTGCTTGCGGTCCTTCACGGCATCCTCCGTTATCTGGGCAGGTAAGCAGACTCTGTACTCAGCAGTAGAGCTTTGTCCACGACCTTAACTTTTCCTCTGCATCGCTTCTAGAGGTGTAAGACAGTATGGGGACTTTTGGGAAGAGGAAAGCAAGAAGTACTGGAGAAACGGCTCCATCCAACCTACGGCCTGTTTATCCTTAGGATCTACAGGAAATCTCCTCACCACCACTGAAAAGTCTCCTCTTCTGAGATCTGAGCTGAAGTCAAGAACAAAAGCCCAAGACATTTTGCAGCATTTTACCAGCATTTTGCTTACTGGTGTCTGCTTTTGGCAAGAAAACATCCCTGGGGGAGTGACAGATAACGCAGAACAGCAAGAGACACGATCATTGATCAACAAGCCTAAAATTAATATATTTATCAGAAGAATTGGCCTCACATACTGAATTACATGTGATGTATATTTATGTGGAAAGTCTGTTCTTTACAAGCCCACAGGCTTAATATGCAACTGGAGGAGTGCCAAGGCAAGGGAGAAGAATATTAATTTTTTTACTACAGTCTACTTTGAAGTGCATTGGTACTGTAGCTTGAATGATGACTCCGGTCTTCAGGTTTTTATCATTTTCCTTTTTAATGGGAAGAACTCCATGCTCTCATTTTAATGGACTAATCTGTCCTGTTGAACTTTATATTCTTTAAAATACATAACTGCAGCACTAGAAGAGGTTCAATCCTTTCAGAAGAGAGACTACAAAAGATTGCCCTCATGTTTCTTACATTACTGTAGAGACTAATAAAAGTTGACATTGCAGGGACCAGTGATGCACTTGGTGCAGTTCCCTGTCTTGGTGGTGTTTGGTTCTAGGTGTGCACTGGGAATAGCAGCTCTGTGCTGCCTTCTCCACATTCCAAATCCCACCCACCTTTTTTTTTTTTTTTTTTTTTTTTTTTTTTTTTAAATTGGGAGAAAAGGGAAATATGGCAGAAAAGTTGCAGGAACCCTTTAAAATATTTTCATACATAGTTAGTTTAACTTTTTTCTTTTTACATGGCACTGAAAACAGCCGTGAAGAACAGAGGAGGCCCCAGTGTCACAGAAGTAGGTTTTCGTAGCAATCATGAGTCTTATCTCAATTACCCCTATCTGGAATACCAAATCCTCCCCTATAGCAACAGGAGGCAAATCCAACCCTCATCTCCTTCCTCCAGTGCATATGAGTTGCATTTTTAAGCTTCTCTGCAAAGAAAGGAGGGAGAGCTTCTAGTAACTGTCCCTCTCTCCCTGCTGCCCCAAAGGTGTTTTCTTACTACAGTCTACATTAAAGTGCATTGGTACCACAGCTTGAATGATGAGTCCAAATTTCAGGTTTTGATTGTTTTGCTTTTTAGTGGGAAGAACTCCATGCTCTTGTCTTAATGCACTTATCTGTCCTGTTGAACTTTATATTCTTTAAAATATATAACTGCAGCACTGGACTTGCAGGTTACCCAACTAATGGGCTCAGCTGATGTGGGGTGAATGATGTACGTTGTCTACCTGGATTTCTCCCAGGGCTTTTGATAGGGTTTCCCACAGCCTCCTCCTAGAGAAACGGATACGTTACTGCCTAGAGAAGCAGTCCGTGCGGTGCACCAGGACATGGTTGTAAATCGCTCCTTTTCAGACTGGCAACCTGTCAGAAGTGGGGTCCCCCAGGGACTGATATTGGGCCCAACACTGTTTAGTATCTTTGTAAGTGATCTGGATGATGGGATCAAGTGTACCCTGATGAAGTTTGCCCCACAAACTGAGTGGGGAAGTGGACGCTTCGGAAGGGAGAGCCACCCTGCTCTCCAACCAGACCTGGACAGGCTGGAAGAGTGGGCTAACAAGACCCTTACAAAGTTCATCGAAGACGAATGTAAGGTCTTGTACCTGGGAAAACGTAACGCAGGAGTGCAGCACAGGCTGGGATCTACCTGGCTGGGGAGCAGCTCTGTGGAAAGGAACTTGGGAGTCCTGGTGGACAAGCAGCTCCGTGTGAGTGAACAGTGCTCTGCTGCAGCCAGGAAAACCAACAGGATGCTGGGTTGCATCAACAGGGGCATCCCCAGCAGAGACAAAGAAATCATCCCACTCTACTCAGCGCTTGTCAGGCCACACCTGGAGTACTGTGTCCGGTTTTGGTCCCCACTATGCAAAAAAGGTGTGGACAGGCTGGAGAGGGTCCAGAGAAGGGTCATACAGATGATCGAAGGACTGGGAAGCCTGCCACATGAGGAAAGGCTGAATGAACTGGGTTTGTTCAGCCCTGAGAAAAGAATGCTTAGGGCAGATCTTGTCACCATGTTCCAGTATTTAAAGGGTGGCTACAGGGGAAATGGAGACTCCCTTTTTACAAGGAGTCACCTGGAAGAGACAAGGGGTAATGGGTACCAGTTATTTCTGGGGAGATTCTAATGGGGCGCAAGAGGAAAATTTTTCACAATGAGAGTAATCAGCCACTGAACTGATTTCCCCCGGGTAGTGGTGGATTCCCCAACATTGGAGAGTTTTAAGATTCAGCTGGACAGGGTGCTGGGCCATCTTGTCTAGACTGTACTTTTGCCAGAAAAGGTTGGACCAGATGCTCCTTGAGGTCCCTTCCAACCTGCTATTCTATGATTCTGTGAAGATACTGATGCTTTCCTGGAGCTGAAGCAGTCCTTGAATCTTCAGCTTTAAGGAGCAGTTAAAGAGGAGACCCCACACTTTTCCATCCCTACCCCCATACCCCTCCAAAGCTCTAACAGCTGACTACATTGGTTTTGCCAGCTTTCCTCCTCAGTCCTCAAGTTTATAACTGGAAATGACAGTCATCTCTACGGCAAGGCCAGACTCCACCAGGTGTTGAAGGAGAGAACAGAATTAATGGAAAACCTATTAAAAGTCTCAGGACTTTAAACAGTGGTAGCACTGCTCCACGGGTACAGAAAAAGCCTGAGGAAGAGTTTGTGTAAGTAGCATGCAACCTCTGTGTATGTGTATGGATATATGTATATGTAGGAGGATAATCTTTGGTTCTCTTTTCTTACTAGGCCTCCTACTCACGTTCTTACCCTACTCCGAAATGAGTAGCTCATACAGGCTCCTCATCTGCCTCTGAACTCACATAACTGCTCTGCTGCTGCAGTTGTACTTAAGAGCATTTCTTTTTCTGTAACAGTTGCACAGTTCTCCTTCACATCAGTTCTTCCTCTACATCTATTTGGTAGCTGCAGAGCGGGCAGATGAAATCATGGGGGTACCCTTTGGATTGAGTGGGGCGGTAAGTTTGGCTTCTTCCAAGCCTACACAACATACCAAGTTGCACATTGTTGTTATTCATGTTGTCAGTAACCATAAAGATGGGAAGATGGTGGTCAAATGCCTGTATCAAGGAAAAAATAAAGATGCTAAAATCTAAGTAGCTTACTACAAATAATTTTTGGTTTCCCTTTTGGTGTTTCCAGTTCAGGCTGAAAGTGAACTGTTTGGCTAATGCTGACCTTGCCGGACTGTCACTAGCCTCCCTTCCCTAGTGTTCTGCATGCCTTGAGCATCACTAGGCTCCAGTCATCTTTGGCTTCAGTTTCTGAAGTGTAATTTCTTAATACACTTTTATTGTCAACTTTTCAAGAAAGTGGGTTCTCCTGAACCTGCTTACCACAGACTTCCCTTCCCCCAGCCCAGTAGTTTTGGCTGTATCCTATGAGTACTTTCAATTCACATCTCCAAAGATGTAAGACCATGAAAATAGATCTATTTTTTTAAGTTTTCTAAGGACAACTGCTTGTGCAAATCTACAGTTTTCTTACACTCCTCCAGACCTGTGTTGCTCTGTTGTGTCCTGTTCTAGACTCCTGCTCACTAAGGCAAGGACAGTCTTTCAGTTCGCACCTTGTAATGCAGGTCAGAGACCTGTAAGTCTGGTTCCTTCTTCCCTTTCTCAGTACCTTACGTCAGTGTCCAATGCTTGTCTTAGAAGCAGCTGATTAATGATCATCTTATAGGCAGGTGGCTCAGGTGTTACATCCTCCCTTGTCTGACTGGTGAAGTTAAGTTTGACTTTTCTCAGGCTTGTTCATGGGGCAATTGTTTTCATCCACTGCTGTTTTTCTTTGACTCAAGCCTCCAACCTGGCCATACTTGATGAAGTTGGTGGTAAGGCTGGAGAGTGACAAACACAGTGCATGTTCACCTCTGCTGAGCTTCCCTTCAGTTGCCCCGCTCTTCAGAGCAGCAAGTCACAATGGGTTTGTTGGTATAAAGAGATATTTTGGTTTGTTCAGATCTGTCTTACCTGGACAAGGGCTTTTGTGTCATTATTTTTCAATTTCCCAGCTCTCTGGGAAGATGAGAACATCTGTATTGGGTCAGATCAAAAGCGTCATTAGTCTACTGTCCTATTTCCAGCAGCAGCCATAGTGTGGTGGAAGGTCTGTTCAGACCAGTGGCCCATCCAGCCCAATACACTCTCCAGCAATGGCAATAGGAGACACTATTTAGCAAGAGTCTGTGAGCCTGGCCATTTCCAGTGACCCATTCTCCTCATATTTCCTCAGCAGTCATACTTCTTTAATAGCAGTGTGATGCTTCATTGCTGCTGATTGCCTTTAGCATCTCTTCATGGTCCATAAGTTTGCCTTTGAACCTACTGATGCAGTGTGCCTCCAACAGCTGCCTGTGGTAAGCTTCAGAGATTGCCCTTGAATAACCTCCCCCATCTCCCAGTTGAAGCCCCAGCCTCTGTTAGTGTCTTCTTACAGAGGCAGGTGCTTATTCCCTTGATTTTCGCTAAACCTTCTCCAGCTCTGTATGCCCTTTCTTGAGGTGCAGTGAACAGGACTGTACTCAGTGCTGAAGGTGGCTGTGGTTGTGCAAAGTCTTTATTAGGGCCAAAAGTCTTGTTCCTTCATAATGATTCCCCACATCTTGTTGGCTAAATGCGCAGCAGCCAACAAAAGCCAGTTTCAGAGAACCGTCAGTGGTGACTCCAAGATCCCCGAATTACGACTGCAGGTTCCAAGTTCAGCATCCCGTAGATGAGTATTAGATTATTTCCCCCCTAGATGTGTAATGTATTTATCTACCCTGAAGCCCATCTGTCCCCACTCCCAACACACAATTTTTTGAAAATCCAAGTTATGAGGCCAACTGGATCTCCTTTATCCACATGCTTATTCATACACCCCCCCCTGCCCCCAGAGGTTCAGTGGGCTGGAGCAGAGGTTTTCTGTTACAGAAACCATGCTAGCTCTTTCCCAGCTGGTTGTGTTCATCCCATGCTCTGAGATCCTATTTTCTGAAAGAGTCCCTCTTACCTGGGGTGGGAGGGAGGCTGATGAGTCTGCGGATCCCTGAACCATCTCTGGGCTGTATGTGTAGATGAGACCTACCCTGGCAGACCACATGCATGCTGGTGCAGCGCTGCAGAATTACTGGCCAACATATGGGGTATGTTGCACAGCCACATTCCCACTGGACTCCCAGGTGAACTTCAGCTAGTCCTGGTGACTTGTTAACATTAACCTACTCATTCCATCTAATGCTTACTGTTGGTTTACCTTATATCAAGCCAGCTTCTCTGACCTATCTGCTACACAGAGTGGGTAGGGAAGGTGCCTCCCCACCATCTTCATCATCAAAAGGAAAAGGAGAGAATTAACTGAGCTTCTCTGCCGTGGCTTTTTCATTCCTGAATGTCCTTTCTACACCTCAGTCATCCAACCGTCTCACAACTGCTAGTGCTTCCTGCCTATGAGTATTTACATAACTTTTTTGCTGTCAGCATAAGCATCCATTCCAAGGTGCTCAAGTTCTTTTTGGGCCCTCTTAATTCCTGTTTACATTTGACCTGACTTGTGTTGTGGCCATTCTTGTTCTCATTTGAGCATTTCCATTTTTAAGTATTGCCTTCCCCCTCCCCCCAATGAAGGGGGGACTGACTTTTCTAGATTAACCTGCCTGACTTTTCTATTGAGGTTTTTTTTTTTCCTATTCCCTATTTTATTCTGTTTTCTACTTGCGTCCAAGGTCTTCACTGTTCTCTTTTTCACTTATGCTATACCATTTACTTGGGTTTCTGATATAAGATCTTTGAACAGTCTCCAGGCTCCTGAAAGGCTTTTGAATTGGTCTTTATATGTTTGATCAGCTCCCTTATTTCTACATAACTTTCTTATTTGCAATTGAATAGCTATGGCTTGAGTCTATTTGGCTTGTCCTTTCCCACTGTAGTGTTAAACCTACTACCATTATGGGTACTATTACAGAGCAGCCCTTTAGCTAGCATGTCATGATCTAGCTCCCACACCCCTTGGGGAGTCTAGGAAAAAGTTCTTAAAATGCTTCCTGAACTACTTATTCTGTATCTCATTCTGGTGATGCATTTATTCACTCTGTGTAAAGGTAGCTTGAGAATTCTACAGTCACCAGTCATAAATTCTCAGGTTTTCTGATCTGTGATAGTATTTCCTAAATGCTGTCATCAGCATGATCATGGTGTTGGCTCCACCACAGTATTTCAACCCACAAGCATTCTACAATGAGTCTCTTTCCTATGATATGTTTCTTCTATTACGGTTCATATAGTCCTTCACGTACAGTGTCACTCCCGCACCCCTATGTCCCTCCCTGTCATTCCTGTAAAGTGGGTAGTGTGGCAGAGCTGCCATTGATTATCTTCCCCCCACTGCATCCCCAAGGTGCTGGTTTGATCAGGATTGCCATTTGATGCCAAGTGTTCTGGCTCCCTTGTGCCATTTTTAGACTTCTGGTGTTGGTGTAAATGCACCTGCAAGTACTGCCCTTGCTCTGTCACTCGGTATTGGCTTTGTAGGCGGTTTGATTTTTTCTGTTCATTGTGACTGTGCTATTTATTTCCCTTCTGGTCTTTTCAGAGGCCAAATGAGTTTGAACCACATTCCTTCTGAGGAATGTGCCAGCTGTAAAAAGAAAATTTTCCATTCCCATCAGCTCTCTCAGCCATGGTTCCTTGCATCAGCAAACTGGAATTGTTTCCGTTAAGGTATAGCCTATCCATCCTTTACAGCTTACTCCTGTCTCCTGGTCTTAGCAGGCATAAATCCCTCCTTTCTACCCTAAGACTCCTCCACACACTAGCACTCAGTACCTCCACCTGCCCCCAGGGTCTCTCCCAGGAAACTAGAAGCATTCAGAAAAAGTCAGGAGAGGGGTCTCGGACTTCAGTCCCATTCTTATCCTTATCCTACAGCTTCCGTCCTGTTTGGTACCAGCATACCTACAGGCTCATTCTTGCACCCTTAAGTACCTCCCTAGGTATCAAGCTTCACCACCCTGGTGCCTAGCAAGCAACTTGCCATGCTGTCCCCTCAGCCGCCACAAACCCAGCTGTTTGTTTCCAGTGACAAACCTGCTACCGCCACCACCTTCTTCCTGTTCTTGAAGGACCCCTTTCCCAATGGATTGTATTTGGTGCAAGAGGACACTAGTATGAGCTGGAAGGCAAATCTCATCAAAGACAGTAGATCATTCCTTCCATCAGGATGCCTGTCTTCCTGGGGAAATTGCTAAAAAGCCTGACCAGACCAAAGGTGCACAGGGGACTGGTGAGAGAGCATCTGTATCCGTGCTGTGATTGACAAGCGACCGGTAGAAACCACCCACGGTCAACAGAGTTGACTCTTCAAATAATGGTTTCTGTAGGGGCTTTTCTGTTCAGATGGATACATAATGATGGTTGTCTCCAGTGTTCCGTGTTCCTAAAGCACACTGAGCAGCATGTGTGGGCTACCCCAGAGGTGGCTGCATGTCACTGACATAGTACATACAAAGTGCCCTTTGACGGTCTTTTACTAAATGCTCTTCCTGTGGCCACTGTTCTTGACATACTGCCATTGCAGAGCAGTCTTTCAGGATTATGTTTTTTAATGCAACTATAGATTTTATGGAAGATATCCTGGCAAATAAAACAACAAAGCCGTTGTAACAGATGACTGGGAGTAGGAAAACAGCCCAGAAAGCTTTTCTGCATGAGTAGTGCTGCTTGAGAACGTTTACAGATGCTTCAGAGGATGGGCCCGTCATTGACAGTGTGGCCACTTTAGCGAGGTACTAAATTTTTGTCAGTTTCGCAGGTAGGTTTCAGATGTCTTGGGCTGAGCTTGTTACTTAATGGAGAAATTAGCACAGATATATTTGCAGTCTTCACGAGAGGCTACTCTCCACCCATCATCATCAAGGGAGCAAGTTCCTTTGGCCTGACAGCCAGGACAGACTCTTCCAGCTACATGTGAAAGTACACATTTACATTCACGAATGCCAATTACAACAGGTCAGAAATGTAACCCCCGACAACAGACAGGAACACTTTTTAATCAGTATTAACTTTTCTACTTTTCCTTTACCATGCCTCCCATGCACGCTTTTTTTCCCTCCTGCATGCCAACTTTTCCAGCGGCTTCTGGGGTGCTGTGCCACCAGCACACAGAATTTAAGTAGCTCTTCCTATTCTGCTAATTCCAGTTGACTGCAGATACATGTAACAACAGCGCTCGTGCTATTTCATTACCAGAGGATGCTGTAATGTATTTTCTGAAAGAACACTTGTTTTCTGCTTTGAGCTCATCTGGCTGAAGACGGACCTTGAGCTTTTAAGTATTTTTATTTATCATTGTTCTGCCCTTTCCATCCTACAGCAATTTCTTTCCTTCCAGGAGCCACATTGTGGATAAAGTGCCACAAGATTAAGTCTAATAATAGTTCAGTTTCCAGAAGGTGGAAACAGTTCAGTTTCCAGCAGAGGGTGGATATGCAGCTCTGGTGGAAACAATTAGTCACAGGAGAAATACGCATGTGTTCATCTGCAAGATACCTTTTTTTAGTTAAGCAACATCAACACAGATGCAAGGGAGCAAATACCTGTGGAGAAAGAAAATATCTGGCTTGAAATTTACCCTTACAAGTATAAATACCAAATCTATCGGATGTTTGGACAACAGGTTATATTACTCCCTTACCACTAACATGTGTTAAGATGGTAGAAAACCCTTTTTACCTGATCTGCTAGGAAACACGAGCGAGAGAAGGATCAGAAACAAAGAAAAGCATCATCTTAAATTTTCAGAGGATTCTTTAAAACCTTGGCACCATGTTAGGCAGCATGTGGTGTATATTACAGATAGCTCAGTTGCACCTCACAAACATCTTAAAGGTTTGATTTTTCCACATACCATTTTGCAACAGCTGGCATGTTTGGGTTTTTTTTTTTCTTTTTTTTTCTTCCTTACTAATACACAGTTCTTGAGTGGGTTGGCTGCGTACTCACATCTTTCTAAGTAGTTAAGCACCAAATTCTGCTTTTTTTCCCCATTTTGAAGAGCTAGACATGAGACAGTGGAGAACTGAGCTGAGAGAATTCATTTCTGCATCTGATGGGGAGCTGGGTTATGGTGAAATCTGGGGTGGTCCTGTGCAGAGATGATCATCAATGATATTATAAAAAAACCCAAACAAACCCAAAAACAAAAACAAAAACCCACAAAAAAATGAAATTATGTCTCTCCTTGTGAAAGGAAAGAGAACCCTAGAGCCATGGACACAAAAGTCACTTGGGATTTCAGGATGCTGAGAATCAGGCATTTCCATTCTACCCATGCCCATCAATAAGAAGGGTGTCCCTGGAGCTGAACAGGAGGACAGTGGGAAAGCAGATGGGTTGCTAGCAGAATTCCAGACAAATTCCAGTGAAATCATGTAATCTACAGACATTATTTCTATTTGAAAGAATCAGGAAATCTGATGAAAATGTGTTTGTTTCTGAGCAGACCTAGCTGGACGGGTTTATGGTCTAGCAGCTCTTAACAGTCTTCCCTCCCTGCAAATACCTTTCATCTATCAACATATCTCCTCCTTTTATTAATTTGTCAATAATATTGTTCTTGTTTTAGCTCTGTGGGCACTGCACAAATGAGGGAAATCAGACTTAATATCAGGCACTTTCCCAGCCTTAGCTGAGATGAAGTCTTACAGGGGAAAAGTGAAGATGGTAAGTTACCTTCAATGGGACGTGCAAGCTGGGCACCATTCTTGAATGCAATTCCACTGCAGGCAGAGAAATTGTAAAAATGGCACTCCAGATCCTGAGGAAGTAGATTAATCGATCTGAAATACTAGGGAATGAAACTGATGCTTGAAGACAATGGGATAGGGAGAGGGGTCCCTGCTTCAACAGCCAAGCTAGGTTCATTTTGACAGGTGCCAGTCTGGTGAGTGGTAGACACAATCATAAGTATATATTTAAAGAAGAATTTTAAAAGGTCGATAAACATCACAGTAGCGTAAGCTTCCTGGTTACTTAGAAACACAGCTCGGTGATTCAGAACCATTTCTTAAACGTATCTTTGATTGATATAGTCCCTGCAATGCAGGTAATAGAAGGCTGATTCAATCTATCTGACACAGACTATCAGGTCTGTACTTCCCCCTGTTCCTCCCCATCTCCTTCATTTCCTTCTCTGAATCAATGTATTTGTGAGACATGGACTGGGTTCCAGCCAGGGATATCTGAAAATGCAGTCTCATATTGCCCAAATCTATAAAGAGGAAACTATTCAGACAACCGATGCACCTTAAGGGCAGAACATTAAATTGATCCTTTGGCAAGGAGCACCGCGTGTAACTTTACACAGCAATTCCCATAAATGCTAATAAGGTTATCAGCCAAAGCACAGATCATCTAGAGCTGGGTGCAAGCGCTTGCGCTGCCTGTATGCTCCCACTGCCTCCCCCCAGTCTGTGCCTTAAGAAGAGCTCATGGCAGTGCATCATCATGTATATTTGAGGTGGCTGCATTACTGAAGCATGGCAAATCATCCAGTGGAAAAAGCAGTATCAGATAATCAAAAGGCAACGGCTCAGATCTGCTGCCACCCTAAGCAAATGGAAGGGAAGTAGCTGTTGCTTCCTACACCTCCCTTTATTTTTTTCTAGATGTTGGAAGACCTGAGGGTAAGTGGTGTGGGGTCTTTTTGGAGCAGCCTGAGTCTCGATTGCCTTCCAGCATTTTCTCAGCTGAACAACTGTCCCACTTGCCACCGCTGGAACACTGTGTGTTCCAGCTCCCCCCTTCTCAGTCCCTAGATGCTTTCCAATCGATTTGCATTTCCGGATCAGCACTGAAGGGTGTAATATGTGCAGCTGTGTTTACACATATAATTGCATATATAGCCACATACACAGCACAGTTCTGAGTTACAGTCTGAACTGCAGTCCTAACTAGGCCGTTCCCTGAGCTGCCTGCATAATTCTGCAGAAAGCTACTGTTCCCAAAGCCACTTTGCTTGGAATTTAAATTTAATATAAACAAACTTTGAAAAGAGCATTTTCTATATATTTTTAAAGAGAGTCTTAAAAAATGAGCATATATTATTAGGAGCTTTTCCTAGAAACCCTTCTGGCTGCTGCTATACATGCTTTCATGGAATAAGAGTTTTCCTCTCTGGTTGAGAAACATAAACATGACTCTTCAGGTTTTTCAGCGTATTATTGATGACCCCATATTCTAATGCACGTTTTTACCTCTTGGCCTCTCTTTGAAGACTGGCTACCTATTGAGCCACACAGTAGCCTAAAGAAAGTCACTCTGATGAAACATTCTTCATGATCAGTATGAATAAACTGTTCATTTTTACTTTGGATGCAGGGTACATTTTTGCATATGCCCAGCTATTTTTTCACTTGCTTTTAAGTACCTTACTCAGTCACAACGGCACACAATGTCATTGTCCGTACCAACCTCCGCAGCTATTGCAAGGGTCCTCTGATTTTTTAAGTTGCTGTATGGTCCCATCTGATACAATAAACATTTCACCATTTATTTGTGAATGCCCCACTCAGAAAAATAGCTGAACCCAAAGTTTCAAAGCTAAAAATAGCCAGGCGTGTTGTCAGGGCCAAAAATAAAAATTTGAAGGCATGACATGTTATTAGAGGCTTGTTTCCACTCTTCTGATGGTTATTTGAGCTTATTTAAGAAAATCTTTTGGAAGATGGCCTTCCACAACAGGCGAGACCCACACTGACAGCAGGAACATGTTTGCATGGTTTCCAGTGCTGAAATGCAGGGCATCCTTTTGTGAGTGCTTGCCAGGTAGAAGACTTGCACGTTTTGCCATCAGATACCACCTTTTCTTTTCTAATAGTAGCTTTACGAAACTTGCCCGCCAAACTTGCCATATTAAATAGTAGCTTTCTTTTTAGATTTCTGTGCAAGTAAATATTAATGGACTGGGCTAATTTAATGGATTAAAAGACACATTCTAAGGGCTGTCAAATCCATTTTGTGCCCATGTCAGAGTACGACAAGTTGTTGATCATAATTTTGCCAACTTGTACCCATAAAAGATCAAACTAAGCTTTAAGGTAATAATACAATTGATAGAAAATTGCCAAACTTATGTATGAATTGTGGTGGGAAATATTATGCTCCAAGATGTAAATTTTGCAAATTACAAGGTTTTTTAATATTTTAATAAAAAAAAGAGGAATAAAAAGAAGTGGGTGCATGCCGCATGTGGCAGATCTACCATTGCATTATGCCAAGGAAAACCTCCATTTTTGCTTTCTTTAACGTTTTCCAAAGTGAAGGTCTGATGTGAAGTTCACAGAAACCAGTAACAGACTTCCCCATGACTTCAGAATTATGCCTATTATATCCTTATTCTTTAAGTTACCCTGATATCCTCTTCATTAAGAAAAATACTTTTCTAATATTTTAATAACTGTATGGCATGCCACAGAAAGTCCAAAAAACAATGTTAACTGTTTCTCTCAGCAGTTACATCTAAGATGGTACATGATGGCGTAGCTCCAGTGAAGTTGCTAAAATTCAGTGTCTTTTTGACTTTGGGGGGCTTCGAATATGTTCTGAAGCATTCACAAGGCCTCACTTGAAAAGGGAGCTAAACAGATTTCCTCAGTTCATGTACATCTCTCCAGGGATGCATAAGCTACAAGAGATGTAGATATATGGGTCAAATTCAGTGTTGCATCTGAAGTTTCCATGATCAGGATATCTATCTGGCAGATTAAGAAACCTTACAATACAGCCTTCCACTTATGAGTAGACTGGTGATAGCTGCATTTTCAAATTCCTGCTTGCATCTGAAATTAGGAATAACATTGCTCTGAAATGCCCTCAGAGGGCTACCAGATTTCCCCATACGTACAGCATGAAGGATGAGGATGCCTTTCTTATTCAAACTGATTCATCTTTTCTTAACACAAGACTCTGAAGGAGTTAAAATCTCAGTATAGTAAAGACTGAGGTCTTGCCAACCTTTCCTTTTTTTTTTTTTCTTTTTTTTTTTTTTTTTCTGTAAGGTGCCAGACGTAAAAATAAAGGAGATGTATCAGCATACTTCCTTACAGGCTGAGCTTCCTGATTAAGAATAAATGCAGGATATAGAGTATATTTCATGCTGAAATGCATTCCCGCTAGAATTTCACGAATACAATTAGCCATTAGCAACATCTCTACACACAGAGAGGACTCAGATCAGGAAATAATAGAAACAACCACATACTGCTAAAATGTGGAGAGGGAGAAAACCGCAAAACAAGAGCCAACTGTTGAGTTAGTATTGTCCTGATGTTGCTCCATTTCTGTCTCTAGTCAGGCTGAGGAGAGTGAATGAGTGATTGTGTTGTAAAATGCCTGGCAGGAGCTACAATGCAGCAATTTTGTGCTTGTTATTCTGTGCAGCAGTGATGGGTAATCCTGCAATGCTGCATTTTACCAGTTTAGCCCGGTATATCTATACGTCTCTGCTTTTTAGGAGTACCTCAAACATTCATGAATTATAATGATTTCAGTGACAGGAAATCCTTCTTTGGTTTTGGTTTTTTTTTTTCTTCTTTAATGTCTAAGTGCTACAAAATACTTGTGAAAAGCCTGAGCACTCAAATGTGAAGCTTAATCTGAAAATTCCCTATGTTTGATGCTGCTTGGGGCCATCTCAGCATACAAGAACATTTTCTGGTTTGGTTTGTTGTTTGTTTTATTTTTGCGTGGCTTCTTTCCCTTACAACATTTTCCTTGCTGGGCACAGGAAAGACTTCTACTGGATTGGCAAGTGCAGCATTTGCACGCGTGCCTGGTTCTGAGCTTCTTTCAGCTGTTGCCTGCAGTATGTTTACTCTCTTTGCAGAATCTTTACATCTGTGGTGTGCAGAGAACCTGGCTGCTGCCAGGTTTAAGATGTAGGTTTAGGCCATCGAGCGTGCTTCAGCTTTCTTCAGTGTTTCTGGTTAGCCTGGGGTTACCTGAGTCTGGTGCTTTGAGGAAAGTCTTCTCTATGTACTTTCTGCTTTCTATTGAGTGAATTGCAGTGCACTTTAATGTGTAATGCAACTAAATATTTTCTTTTCCAACAGTACTTCCAGGTATTTCTGACGTCCTGGTGAGGAGCTAGGTTCTATGATGTTAAGGCTAAAATGAACAGAAACACACTGGGCTTGTGTCTCTGGTGGCTGGACTTGCAAGGTGGCATCATAGCTTGGGCTGAGTACTGTGTAAGGAAAGATGTGCAGATTGGTGCTGAGAAGCTGATGTGAAGCACCCACTCTACTTATTTCACATTCAAAGGGATAGACTTCCTGATGTGCCAATAAAGACCATTCTTCACAGATCTACAAGCCCCCCTCCCTAAACTACAAAGAAACATCTCCCCACATACCTATGATTTTTATCTTTAATTGGGAATTAATTTTATGTCCATGTTTTACTGCCACAGCTGGTTCTTATGGCTAAGGAATTTCTTCTTCTCCCACTGAGTCTAATTCCCTCAAAACTGAAACAAATCACATAATTCTCTCCATGATTGTGCTGCGATGATGTTGTCATATTTATTTTAATCTTCTCTTGAACAAGCCGTATTAAATAGTGAATTTTGTAAGGTTATTTAATTTAGACTTAATTGGCAATCTGAAGCCTACCAACATCTTTTTACCATTCATGGTAATGACTTTAAGGTGTACGCTGCCTGAATGCTGGGTCTGGTAGATCAGGAACAGGGTACAGCTCTAGGAAAAGGAGGAAGCCTAAGAAGGAAAGTAAAACCTCTAGGTAGTGCCCACTTGAGATCCAGCCATGTTCCTATGGTAAAGCAAGGCTGGGAAGTTCATTGCCCAGCAATAAATTGCAGTGTTCAGTTCAAAAGAAATGTCTGGTGGACAGATCAGCTGAACAGACATTGTCAAGGTTTGGGAGAATTTGTGGCTTGTATGGAGAAGGGAAAAGAAGCACGTTGCTGAGCAGGACCTTAAGGTAACCAGATGTTTTCGATGTGTCTTTTCTTTCTATTTTCCTTGGTGAGTGGGAAGACCCCAAACCTTACCTCTGTTTTCATAACCTAGTTATGCTCAGGAGAGACTACTTATGCCAGCTGAGCTAGGAAAGCTATGTACAGGCTACTGGCGCCATGCCAATATGCACAAGAATAAAAAGTCAAACAGGATACAAATTCCTTTTTGGAAAACCTCTGTTTCTGAACTGTGCTTGAGCCCTTTTTTTGCCAGAATTGCCCCTTACTCGCTTTTCTGACTCCTCACCAAAGCTGAATGCTCTTCTTCCCATGCCAGTTCCTACTTGGAATACAAGCCTTTGACCATTGGGCTTTCATTCTGATGCTTTCTCCACAAAAGTAAATGTAGAGCTCAAGGACACTGTGCAAAGCAATAAAGCAATCATGCTTGCATCTTGAACAGGCACATCTTGTTTAAATGTTCAAGACATTGTATAAACATGCAAGGCAGAGAAATTGCCTTCCCTCCCACCCCGCACTGAGATCAATGCATACCAGACTGGATAAAGATACTGTTTTTCTAAAGTTTAGGATTAAAACTGAAAATTACTTCAATGACTTAGTTGTCCTGGACTTGGACTACCAGATCCCTCCTTGGTTAATTTAATTGACCCCAACATAAGTTCTCTTTGAGGATTTCTGAACTATTATATAATGTAGTACATATACATACCTAGAAGGAAAGAAAGAGAGAAGGTTAAAATGTCTGATTTAAGCTGGCCTAAAGGAAGGCCATTGTGCTACCTATAGATTGATACAATGCTTATATATTTTTTTTTTAAATGTTTTACTATATGACCCCAAGGCTCAGATTCTTATCGACAGACTCTATCAACTTCCTTCAGCAAGCAGCTTTTGCTTTAGTTTACTCAAAATCTGAAAACAGCATCGAGGGTTAGAGCAATCTGAAATTCATCATCTACAGCTCCTCAAGTGTGAATTTAATATGAGAGTAAAGCTGACAGTATTATTGCTGCCAGGGTGCATGGCTCTGAAACGATTCAGCAGGGCCAGAATGAATTAGGTTTCTATCTGAAAAGGACGCCTATTGACAAAAATGTTTCAGCCCATTTCCCAAGGGAAAATCAAAACCATTCTTTTCCAGGATTCACATACAGAGCTTTGGAAAGCATTTATTTGTACAAACAAAACCAGACATAATGCTTCCTCTCTGTGCTGCACTCATCATCTCAATATTCTAATAGATTTAACAAGAGGCACTAGTAAAAACCATGGTTTGAGCTGAGAAAAATATTTATAATGAATAACATACAAACCAGATTAATTTGGTCTCATTCCCCTTAAAGCAATAGTTTCCCTGTGGTGGTGTTTCATCTTATTTTGTAAGCAGTCCCATTGCTAACAACGGAAAAGCCACCTTTCGGGATGGCTATGAGTGACCACTCCATCACAGTCACATTCAGATAGAGCTGCTCATCAAACTGCTTCCTTCTTCTTCCTATTGCTATTGGAGTAGTTGCCTTCAAGTACTTGAGATTTTATTATCTGAACTATGGGATCAGTTATAATTCATGTGAAATTGTTTCTTGGCAGGATAATACCACATCTGGGGATGTGGGCAAACTGATTTTGATAACTGTGCTTTTCCCTTTGGATGAAGAAAAGTTGGAAGAAAAGCTGAGGAAGCTACATATGCTTTTATTTCCTCAGTAACTTGTGGCAATTAAGAGCCAGGTAGCAGAGTAGTTACAGAACTTCAGCAAATACTGCTTTCTTTTCTGGAACACATAGCCCCTCTCCAAGGCATTGTTCTGAGAAAAACATTAAGCATCTATCCGTATGGCTGGGCTTAGCAGAAGTATTTGTGTTACTCTTAGACTGAAATAAGTAGGGTGACATATATCAAATACATAGCAATAATTATATCGTTTACTAATTTTCACCATAGCTACAGTTATTCTTGTGATCTTACACATACTGAAATTTCCGAGATTTAGCAGAGGTCCTAATATTGTCTTTTAAGCTTTTAGAAGCTACTCTTGTGTGTCTCAGGGAACACATTTACATAGTTACATAAACATGTTCCTGTCCATATTTTTGTAACTAAGAGCCTTTTTATGCATTTTAAAGAAAATGAATGAAAAAAAGAGTATAGTAAAAAAGGACAAAAATTCTTTCTCTATTGAGGGAACACGGTGAGGATCTACTGAGCTGCAATATGGGGAAGGATAACTACGGATCAAAGCAGCTGAAAAATCGCATGTAAACCCAGGATCACAGTTTCAAGGACTCCGATATCTTTTGTCCTCTTTTATCTTCTCTGGATTAGCTGAGGAGCACTCAGGAGGCACACTCTTGGAGTGTACCCTCCGCGAGTCTGCTGATGACAAACCGGGAGGAGTGGCTGACACGCCAGAGGGTCGGGCTGCTGGCCAGAGGGACCTGGACAGGTTGGAGAAATGAGCTGACAGGAGCCTCATGAGGTTCAACAAGGAGGAGTACAAAGTCCTGCTCCTGGGGAAGAGCAGCCCTGTGCACCAGTATATGCTGGGGGACACCAAGCTGAAGAGCAGTTTTCCAGAAAAGGGCCTGGGGGTGCTGGTGGGCTCCAGGTTGAACACCAGCCAGCAATGTGCCCTTGCCACAGAAGCAGCTAACGGTATCCTGGGCTGCACTGGGCAAAGCATCGCCAGCAGGTCAAGGGAGGTGATCCTCCCTCTCCGCTTATCACTGAGGAGGTGACACCTGAAATACTGTCTCCAGGTCTGGGCTCCTCAGCACAAGAGGTACATAGGCGTAGCGGAGAGAATCTAATGAAGGGCCACGCATATGGTGAAGGGACTAGGCCATCTTCCTATGAGGAAAAGCTGAGAGAGCTGGGACTGTTCAGCCTGGAAAAGAGAAGGCTCAGGGGGCATTTTATTGATGCATATAAGTAAATGAAGGGAGGGTGCAAAGAGGAGGAGGGAGCCAGACTCTTTCTTCCATGGTGCCCAGGGACAGGACTGGAGGCAGTGGGCACATACTGAAATACAGGAGGTTCCCTCTGAACATCAGGAAACACTTTTTCACTGTGAGGGTGACCAAGCACTGGCCCAGGTTTCCCAGAGAGGTTTCGGAATCTCTCTCCTTGGAGATACTCGACACAGTCCTGGGGAACCAGCTGTAGGTGGCCCTGCTTGAGCAGGGGGTGTTGGACCAAATGTCCTCCAGAGGTTCCTGGAATCTCAGCCATTCTGTGATTCTGTGAGGACCACCGGCCAGACTGGCCTAGTTAGGATGCCAAAATGTCCCCTTGGTTACCATCTCATTGGAGCAGGAGACTTCTGCTTGAGGTCCCATGAATGGAGGCAGAATGGGAGGGGGGAGATCTAGGACTGCATGAATGCCTGTGTGTTCAAGACACTAAGTGATCTGGCTCTTGGAGTGAGAATGAGAAGAGTAGGAACATGGCAGAGGTCACAATGACTGCCAGCAGCTGCAAAGAGCAGATAAAATGAGCTGGGTAGAGCCTGTGGACAAGGCCTATTGCTAAACTATATTCTCATAAGCAGGTGGTTCAGTAAGGTCAGACACCACTTCTCTACACCTTCCCAAGCAGCACTATCTTAATGCTTGAGTGATGTCCTTGGGCTCACTGCCTTTATACTTGCCAGTTCTTCACTGTGCTGATTATGGGACCATAATCAAGGGAACAGCAAGTGCAAGAGGAAGAAAAGACCTGTGGGTCACGCTATAGAAGCTGTACTTGAAGGAGAAGGTGTCAGCGGCTTGTAGAGTTTGAAAACATGTTGAAGGAGATACAAGTTTTTCTTTTGAATTAAAAAAACCAGTGTTGCACAGGCAGACCCTTCACGCTGATCTGCAAACATATTTAAGAACAGATTTCAAAGGGTCAGTGATATAGGGGTTTCATAAAGAAGGTTCTGCAAACATGTAAGAAGACCTGTCTCAGCGTGATGATTAAGAGGAGTAAAATGAGAGGAGAAAAATAAATTGCAATTTTTTTTTTTCAGGAATATGACAAGAAATTTTGCCCCAGACTTTCACCGCTTTGCACCTTTTTCTGCTCAGATTAAGCTTAGATGTCTGGTAAAATGATTTGATTTTAATTTCCATACTTATTTCCAGTATGGCTACAATTCGGAGAAAACTTCCCTGGTGAAAGAGGTAGGAGTGCAGAGTGCAGACCAAGCTTACCTTAGTCCTTGCTGCCTATGTGAAGCACTGTCAGGTCAGAATGGTAGCTTTTGTATCCAATGCTTTTGATATAAATGTACCAAATGAGGAGAACTCATCTTTGAACTTTGACACACTAAGATCTATATTTCAATTATGATATAATTTAACAGTACAACGTTCTTCTGGCATTAATAAATGTCGTGTCTTTGGTGTAACATGATATGATATTGCTAGTCAGAACATAAAGGTTCTGCAAGTCTTGCTCTAATTGGCAGAACAGAATACATGCCAGGTTTTGCAGCCCAAGAATTTTGGGAAAGAGGTGAAGGGAATTGGAGAGGGCCTATGAACCGCCTTTGGCAATTATAAGATTAAATGAAGACACATGTCTTAGTTCTATATAGATTTTATCAGTGTACAGGATAGCCCAGCAGACTGCATTTTCCACATTTTCACCAATTTTACACATCTTCTTGCGATTAACACATGTTTCAAAGTCTGGAATAAAAAATCATTGATACTTTATGTCATCTGGCATTCATCCATCATTTCTCACTGAATTATTTCATGTTGTCTGGGAAGAGCATTTGACAACAGCAGTCTTCAAAGGGTTAGTACTGCAGGAGCTGTGTAAAGCAGATTCTGCAAACTCTTACATGGATAGCCCTGGTTTAGTCAGATGATGTTTAACATGGAAAGCTGATCCAAAATATTTAAAGTAATGAAATGTGTTTTTAATGATTTCAGGCCGCTAGGCTGTAATATATGATGACTGCAGTTGCATACTTAATAACCTTTTTTTTTTCCTATTTTTAATAATGTCAGCATTTTCCAATGCTTTCCAAATAAAGCTTGGATAATTCTGAATGAAATGTGGAAATACTGTTCGAATGTCCCCTTGTTGGAAAAACAATTCGAAAAATGAGATTTTTTTTGTTTCAACCTTTTCTAAAGGTTGAGTCTGATGATCCTCTGAGGTCCATTCCACCCTGGGCTGTTCTATGATTCTGTGCTGTGAAACTCGGTGGTGTAACGCCTGAGTTCGGTGTCTGTCTGCAGCGCTCCAAGCAGCCGTGTTACACCTGTGCAGGAAATGCACTTCTACCTGTAAGGAACCTTTCCACAAAACTAAAGCGTCTAAGGGTGTGGGAGCAATGAAAGCTGTAATTTTTCTAAATGTCGGTCACGTTTAGATTTCCACTGTGCATTAGGTTTAGACAAATTCTATCTTGATACCAAATCTTGATTTTTTTAATTTATTTTTTTTTGCAACAAGCTTAGGTTTCTTACCAGTTGTAGTGGTCCAGGTTCTGATATTCCTATGCCTGTTCAGTCACATTTTTTCTGTCAGTATTACCAAACAAAAACATGAAAAAGAAAACAAGGAGTTGCTCATTGAAATAGTGGCAAAATTTGGTTTCTTAAAATGAAATTAAGATTATTTATGTATTATTGAATGCTGTTACAATTGTTGTAACACTGTATTCTTACAAGCAGAAAGGAATTTCTGGAATGTAAAAGTTTGATATTATGATGGTGGTTTTTTAGTACTTTAGCTAAAAGCTATGGCAAATATAAACAGGACCAGTCCTACATCTGCCACATGTAGTCATAATTCAAAGTTTATGAAAGTACACTGATTGGTATCAGCCTCTGGCAGACCATTACTGATGTGAATGGCTGCCTCACATAGATTGGCACAGGAGCGAAACTCTGGGCTAAGGCTTGGCCCGAAGTTCATTGTACAGCTCTGCCGAAATTACTTCCAAGAAATGATAATATGCAGCAGCGTAGTCACTATTTTGTACACCAGATTAGTATTGCAAAACTATTTCCAGATTACAAATACAGAAGTATTTGTGCTCATCATTGATTAGGTTTAATCTAGATGTACAATGAAGAGACATAGGGTAGATGCAAAGAGGAATATTAACACTCTCATAGGGGCAGCAAACCTGTTTGTGGCAAGCCAAAACTATGGATATGTCAACACTGCAAGATACCTGCTCTTGCTGCTGATGGAAGGCTTCTAACCAGCTAGAACACATCGTCATATGTGGCAAACAGTGGTTATATCGCTCACAAAGCCTGGTGCCGACAATGTAGGCTGGATATAAAAGATGAACTTCTTGGAGTAGCCTGATTCAGTATCAGGATGAGCCCTTCTCCTCCTGCACATCTGGTTTCCTTTGCAAAGACCCAGGAGTGCAGGCGGGAAGGCAGGTGCAGCACCCAGCAGCAAACACCTGGGTTTGAACAAGCACCTTGGTTTGAACAAGCACCTCGATCTGAACAAGCACTAGAGCAAGATTGTGAGACACGCTGCGGAGCGCATTTGCCTCCTTAGGCACAGAAACCACCACTGTGTCTCTCAGTGGTCATGTCTGGGGTTCCTGGGGGCAGGACTCGGTGCCTCGTCACTGTAACAGCAAGGCTGTTCTGGAAAATAATATGTAATGCGTTATTAGACATTGTCTTTAGACAAATCCAACAGCAGGTTTATTTTCATACTACTTGATAATTTACTTTTGTACCAGTTTACAGGAACAGAAACAGCCATAAGGGGTCAGCCTAAAGGTCCATCTAGCCCAGTGGCCTCTCTGCTAATCATCAAATGTGGATGCTTTGCAAAGGGTGTAAGAACTGGACAAGCTTATTATACTTCTTAGTATTACTTGCAGCCTCTAACCATTTGAGAATCAGGGACTCCTAAAGCCAAATGTGGCTTCTGTGTATTTAGTTATCCTCAAGGTATTTCTCTTCCATGAAATAGATTTATCCTCACTTAAACCAGTGTAAAAGCTTTAGCATCTGCAAAATCCTGTAGGAAGGAGCTGCACAGCCAGCGTAAATACCTGGTGTGAAGAACCGCTGCCTTTTGTTTGCTCTGGACTTCTTACCCGCTGTTTTCACCTGATAATCCCTAATTCCTGCCTCGGAAAAGACAATGAACAACTGATCCTCCTTGCCACTCATGACTCCATTAGCTGCTCTAGTGAATAGTGAACTATCTGTGCTGTAGATAGGGAGACACTTCAATTTGTGAGACACAGGAGTAAGAAATGCAAAGAATGAGGCTGAAAAATTAGGGACATTTTTAGCTGATACTATGACATTTGCTACCAGGTGTGCACTAATGTTTCTTGAAAGGCTGAACAAACACAACACAAAGGAAGTTCTCTCCTCGCCTGTCTGGGGTAAGTAGCAGTAACTCCAGTACCTCTGCCTGAGGTAAGTCACACCTCTATTACTGTGTACAATAAGGTTTAAATGACTTCAGTGAAAGTTTCAGGCAGCAGGTTTAAAAATAAACACAAAGGAATACATTTTCACACATGGTTAAACTGTGGATTTCAGTAATTCTGCATGGTGTCAGGTCAAAGTACAAGCAGGCTGACAAAAGCCTTGGAAAATCCATGAATGCATTAGAAACTATCAGCTCTAGATGTAACCTCCAGCCTGAGAAATCCTTAAACAGGCCTTAAACAGCTAAAAAAATTGGGAAACTGCAACAGAGGCATATACAGAGTTATGCATTAGTCCATATTTGCCTTGTTTCTTATGGTTAGAGTCAGAGCACTAAGACAAGTGAGCCTTTAAGAGGGTCTGAGATGTATTTGCCCCAGTCCCTAAGTACCAAAACAGCCAGTTAAAGTTGATGCTAAGGAGGTTACGATACTCAGCTTACCTGTGTTTTTTTCAACATACTTTTTTTCTAGTTTGTTATTGAAAAGCTCTGCTAATGAGAATATCACCATCTTGAGAGGTATTTAGCATCTTATTCTTACCCTTACCAGGAAGGATTTCCAAGGAATTAATTTGCAGTATCTTACTGCAGAATATCACTTGCATTTCACTGGATCCTCATGGAACCCATGCAATAGAAACTTCCACATTGACTGTGCCCCTCCGTAGCCTCTCTGTCTCTGAGAATGGATTTTCCAATGTGGGTTGTATCTGTTCTTTTCTAGACTCATGTACATCATGTTTTCTAATTTACCGAGGAGAATGTCATGAACAACAGCATCAAAAGCCTTTCTGAAATCAAGAAATATGATAGCAATTGCTTTTCCTTTGTCTGCAGCGTCTGTTACCCATCATAGAAGGAAAGTGGATTATTCTGATATAATCTCTTCTCACAAAAAAAGTGACATTGTTTTTTACTCTCTCCTTGTTATCCTCCAAGAAGTCTGTCTAGTTACTTGTTTCAGTAATTCTGTTTCCAGAAACAGAAGCTTTGCTGACTGGCCATATTTTCTTCCTTTCTTTTTAAAGCTCACAACATATTTACTCTTCCCATTATCTGAAATGCCACCCATTCTCCATGAATTCTCAAAGATTATTTTTCACAATGCTGAAATTTTATCAGCCAGTTCAGTATGTGTCCTGGGATGCAAAGATGCTGTACTTGCCTTGACACTGACCACTCAGCTAGCAATGCTCATCAGCAGTAGTAAGTCAACCAGCTGTCTGATGATGGTGCAGGTCCCTTGGAGCTACAGTGAGGTTCATTTACTCCCAGACTGGGGCACATCAATTTGTGCCATTGAGAGAACAGGCTTTTCAAACTCTGCTGGGAAGATGACAGGACATTCACGACTTTTGACCGAGCCCTAGAATGGGACTGAGAATATAACGCTGGGACTCTGTAGGGGCAGGTTCATCAGTTCTCATATATCAGAGAATGCCACCAAGATGATGAAGAAATGAGGCACATACACGCTTGGATAGACTGTGATGTTTTCCGTCCCACCTTGTTGCACCAGGGTGTAAGTATTGTGACTATTTTGTGGGATAACAGCTATGAAATAAAACATTGTGTTGTGTTCCTATTTTCTGCTATCACTGATTTCAAAATCTTATTGTAGCACTGTAAGACACACGGAAAATTTAATTATTCTCTTAGTAGCTGCACAGTGACAGTAGAGTGCACATTTTGAAGGTTAAAGATGGTGGTGTTTCCAAAGTACCTGGGTTGTAAATGTTACAAACACCATTTTTGTGTGTGTGGCCATCTGTGCTCTGTGCAACATCTGTAAAGTTATAAGTGACTCTTTCCATATGGTGAAAGTTCTGAAAACTGACAGACTAATTTGTACGACCAGAAAGTACTCATATAAATAATATTACATTAGGATCTGGGGGGCAAGGGAAATTTGTAATGCCATATGTGTTCATTTCTCTGCCAGGTACAATGATTTTAATGAATAATGCACTGCAATTGTATGTGCTTTGCCCAGAAAAATGATACTTTTGATATCTTATTCTCTCTGCTGCATTTCTGAATGTCTCAGACAATCAGAATGCTAATCTCTACTTGGATAAAATATCTTATTATATAAGACTCCATGTTTGCTTGCTTTGTTACATAGCATGCTACAAAACCATACCTTGTAGAGTATTGCTCTTTCCCAACAGTTCCCAAAGAGGGTAATGCCAATTTAATAATTTTGGGGGAGTTTTGGTATAATTGTTAGTGGAAGGCAATCATAGTTTTGTGTGCCTTGAATAATTTCTGGAAGGAAAGGAAAAGAACAAGGCAGACAAATCATCTGCTGCAAACAGTAATGAGTTATGCTTTTTAAATAACAAAGCACAATCTGTGAAATATACCAAAAACAGAAGACAAGGAAAATCAGTGGTGCGGTGCCCTTCTGATTTTCATTTCATACTTGTTTCTCTTGCTATGGAGTGAAAACTGTGCAGTGGGTAAGGTCTAAGTCTGCCTACCAGCTCTGCTGGAGTTGTCTCCAGCCTCTGACCAGACTACACAGGCAGCAGCTGAGGCAGGGGTGTAGGGAAGCAGTGAGCTGCAAAGTTTGTTAGTCTCTGCTAGACACTTGCAGAGAGGTTTGTAGTAACAAGGCTTTCATGCTTTTATAGGGATCATCATCAAAGCTGACATCCAGAATTCTGGGACTTCTGAGTGTCAGGACTCATTTAGGACCATTGTCAGTGGGTGTGAAGAATATCCCACATGAATAACCAACATAGCTCCCATTCTTCACATTCTTATCTCATTCGTTCTTATTCAGTGTGATTCTGTGCCACCTTTCCAACAGTCTTATTTTTTAATCTCAGTAACAGTTTCTGGATGCACCACTGCGTAGAATAGTTGGAATTGTGGATTGCAAAATATCTGTATAAACAAAGAAATGGTGGCAATCCTTCCTCAGAAGACATCAAAACATACAAATACACAAACCAAATATACTGTAACTCTTTTAGCTAAATTAAATTCAAAACCAAAAGCAAAACCACCTTACAGGATAACTCTAAGGCATAGAAGTTTTATTTTGAATTTTCCAGTCAGTTTCTTGTACTTTCCTACATCCGTTTCTCATGTATGAAATGCAAATGCAAGAGACATTAGTAGCTTTATCATCTGTGTTAGTGTGGCCATGATGTACAGGTTATACAACAAAGACTCAGTTTGTTTGTATAATAACAAATGGTGAAGACACAAGCAAGAGACTGTGTGAAATGTTTTAACTGAGCCAGACGGGCATGTTAGATGTAGGAGATATAGGAGGAAAATTCTTTTGTTCCATAATGTTCTCACTATAAGCCCCCTCCTGATAGCTAAGCAGTTATATATAGACATTTGGCTGTTTGGTTTGACAGGGAAGGAAATGCAGACTGACTGTGCTGTACTCTACAAGTGCTGAGTATAGCATAATTTTGGACACCATCAGTGTCCCTGTTAAAAATTCTAAAGTATTGTTGAAGTCAAAGTGGGATTTGTGATTTATTTTCCATTGAAAGGACAGATGAAGAAGTCTTCACAAAGTCTATTTTGACAGTGAGTGTAAAAGCGTCTAAAGTAAAGACTGTCAAGATGGCTGAGACCACCTGTAACTCATTGGTTTGAATAACTTTCTCTCCAGCTGGACACCTTCAGAAATTCCTCAGCTGGAAAGAATTATTTGACCAACATGCTGTTTCCAGACCTGATTTGGTTTTCAATGTAGGTGCAAATGCAATAAAGTCAAGTAGAGTGAAATGAACTGGCACTTGAGATTAATGTCAACATCTGTGTGCAAATACTCACTGTCGTTGGATAGCACTATTAGCTGTATCTAGTTTATTTAGACAGCAATATTTAGTACTGCAGATTTTTCTACATTGCAGCTGCAGGCTATTAACCTAGAACATGACCTCTTTTAGTTATTAGTTAAGGCAGTAATAGTAGTGATACAGATTACAATGCAGTTCCCTTGAGAAAAAGCACAGTAATTAAACTCTGTGTCACTGTAATTTTTCATGTCCTATAATGAAGCCGGTGTATTAATGAAAAATAAATAAATAAATAGAGGGAAATAATGTGGAAAGACTTAGCTAAAGGAATCTCATTTTTTGGGTTGACTTTTCTCCCAAGTATCAAAGATGAGATTAGAGTTGGTTGAGAGCAATAAGAAGAGCAAATGCATATTAGAATGGCTTGGGAAAGCGAATCTAGTGCTTTGGGGCACAAGCAGATCACCCATATGACTAGCATTTGAACAGGTTTTTTTACCCAGATAGGCTTGACCCAGTGTGGAAATAAGCCATGTGAACTTTCTTTGAAAGATAATTAAAGACCATTGCCAGGGGCAGGATGTTTCAACATTTGGACTCTTGATCTTTTCTGGCTTGTTGAAATCTATGTTCCTATGAATATTTGAAGTTACGACAGGCTTCTGCTCATGTACTTGCCCTGGAATCCCCTAAAGATTTTTATGCTGCAGTTTCATGCTTATTCAGAATGCAATAAATTTGATAAAAAGTCAATAATGGCACGCAATTGTATAAGAATTTATGCACAATGTTTTTTGTTTGATATCGAAGTTACTAGTGAATGTATACAGGCATGAGAAGATAAAGTACATAAATAGACAGAAAGATCAATTAATTGTACCACTGAACTTTGTTCCCAGGATCTAGAGCTCTGAAGTGCTAAGTAAGGTTAGCTGGTAACTTCTTGTATCTGTATCAGCTGTTCTAACTGACAATCATTGCAAATTGGGTATATATCCCAAGGGAACATTTTTTATTAAGGATGCTAAAACTCATTTTCCCTGTGATTCAAGTGAATATGACCCAGACATAAAAATCACTGCGTATTACAATTTACTCTGGACCAAATAATCCAACTCGCTCTGCTCTTTGAATGATTCATTGCAATATTATCAAGAGAAACTTGGGAATGCTTATTACAAATAAACAAGGAAAGACCAATTTCAAAAGAGCCGACGCTGTCAGGAGAAGCCTCTATGAGATGAAAATAGATACAGGGCTGAAATTTAAGGTAACATATTCAAATATCTTTCTTCAGATTTTAATTAAACACCCAGGATTATCTTTCAAGTAGTGTTATGCTTCCAGCTCTTGGCTAAAAAGAGACAGAAAGCTCTGGAGCATCCAGAATTTGAAAAGCCCACAGCCAGCCATGTAAGCTTTATAAAGGCTGTCCTATTTCACCTGAAGACAGACATGGACATCCCTGCATATTCATGCATATGAATACAATAAGGGATAGCAATTAGATTCTAGTATGCACAGCTTAAGGGTGCTTCCCTTCCTCTCTTGAGTGCATAAGGTTCTTCAGTTAAATAAATGCCATGTGTCCATCCTTATTGTAAATGATGAAAAAAACCCCTTTTAGTTAATCCTAAGGCATCCTACAGATTGATTGCTTTGCAAGTATCCCTTATCTATTACAGCAGGTAAAAAAAAAAAAAAAAAAGCGCAATATATGGAATAATACTTGCATACTTTGTCATGCCTCCATAAATATATAACACAGCTAGAGCAGCCTATATCTGCCTTTCAAACTAGTGAGAAAGGGTACCGATTTCTTTTGTGTATAGTTGGCCAAAAGCCACTTTCTTTCCTGCAATGGGAAAGTTGGAAGAATAACACTTTCTGGTTAATTCTGCACCTTTCTCATCACAACGTGATTTGCTACTTCCCAAACATTTTGGATGGCTCCCTGGCTCCCTTGGAATAGCTGCCCTGCAGGGTCCTTCTACCCTTGGAAACGCAGCTCTTAAAGATGTTGTGCTGCTATTTGTGGCTTCCTACCACAGCTGCACATCAAATATACAAAGCAGAAGCCAGGCAGGCACGCTTTGGCAGCAGAAATGAAATTATAATATGAGGACTGGAAGAGAAGTGACTTGGGTTTTATTGTTCTGATAAGAAATTAGTAATCAAATGTACAGAAGAAGGCAATTGCTTGCTGTTTCAAGCAATTGTTCCAGAAAGAAGTGTTTGTTACCAGGAGAACAAGGATCAAGCTCGCTAACTGTATATTCATGATTAGAAATAGGCTTAATCTAGGGATGTTTTTATCCAGGATCTCTTCATCCAGTTTAGCATTGCGCACGTATCTCTTTCTCCACCATTGCCACCCCAAATGACAGACAGAAAGGGAACTGTGCCGAAACAGGAGTGGGAGCGGTAATACCTTAGTTCTCAAGAAGTCTAGAGAAATAGCGAGAGGTTAAGATGCGCTCAAGTGCAGTCTGACCAATCTGACTTTGCCCACCTCCTGTTTCTCTAGCGGTGGTTGATTCAGGTTTTAATTAGTTGCATGCACGTAGGTATTTGGTGCCATTTTGAATGCCCTTAGGTATCCTTCTTGATCTCCAGACCTCCAGATGCTTCGCCAGAAGGGCATGGGTTTCTTATAGGTCCTACAGCGTATCTGCATGCTCCATGTGAATGTCTCAGAGGAATGCAATGATAGCTTGCATCCAAAGGACACAGATTTCAGATTAGTACACTCAAAGTTTTCACTGAAGTATCTGCCGCTGGATCTGAAACCACTCCTGTCCCGGTGCCTCCACAATGTCTGGTATCACTCAGGCATGTTTCATTTTGCAGCTTTAGCAGTCAGGGAATGTACAGAATAGTTGCAGGACTAACCTCCAGTTTATCCTTTCCCTGCAGCTGTGCTTCAAAAGGGTCACATACGTAGCTAACACATCTCTGTGTTCATCTCTGCAGCTTTTATTCAGTGTAGTGTTCAGGTTCAGGCTGGACAATGCACAGTTCACCAGGGAGGGGCAGTTAACGAACCACCGGTTCTGCAGCTCTTTAGCATTTTTTGTCCAGTTTCTCTTTGCAGTAACCTCAGTAACCTTGCACACCCCGAGTGTGAAGCTGTATCTGCTTGTCCCTAGCATGCCTTCCTGCAGTGAAAGCAAAAATCGTGCAGTGAAGGAAGCAGGTATCCAATGGATTTGTGCTCTACCCTTTGTGTACTTGGTGTGTTGTGAGTACATGCATGAAATAAGTTCAATGAAAGACAGTAACTCTTGCCACACGGCAGCTCTAGCTGTTACTGCAGCATAGGCGTGTCCACAGTTCCCTTTTCTGTCCTTGCCCTGTCCTACCTTGCTTGCAAAGTATCCCTTGCAAAGTGCCATAAATAAAGAATCCTTCCTAAACGCTATCCTTCACTTCTCTGCGTAAACATCTACTCGACGGTCACCTCCAGGACTGATCACCAATGCACAGGAAATCCTGCATTTCCTTTGCTATAGATTTCAAGCCACAGACCTTGATTAAACACTCATGAGCTTCCACCAACACCAATCATTTCCTTTTCCTTTCCCGCAGCAGATGACATGCTCCTGCATTACCTCACATTTTCTGCAAGTGTCTTCAGAGGAAGAAACGGAGCCAAAAAGCTAAAAACAGACTTAGCTAACATCTTATTTCGATAAGGTAGTCAAGGATGGGTGGGATCAGTGAGAAGAGAGTATTTACTGTTTCCCCTTAGAGAAGCATAAAAGATGTCACTTCTTTTGGTTTATGTAACTGTCATTCTGAAACAAGATTATTTAACTGGCAAATGCAGCAGATTTTGTAAGAACTAGAATACCCTCTTCAGTGATGTAACACTTTCCTAATCTAATCCAGCATGGCCTGTGGTGGCTATTGTATATTTTGTTACAAATTCATCAAAAGAATCACCATTTTGGCTATTGATACATAATGGGCGATCTCATGAGATAGTATTTTCTTTTTCTTTTTTCTTTTTGAGAGGGCTGGTGGGTAGCAGGATGAAGAGAACAAAACTATTTCACAGAAAAGCACAGCCAAGCTGCAATCTTGAAATTATAAATTCTATCTCTAGCTCTTCCAACAACTCACCTCATTGTTTTGGAACCCCTTAAGGAAGCAAAGTTTCATATCTGCAGGAGCTGGATCTCCTTTTTAGCAGATAACGTCCACAGGTCACTTCTGGTAGAGCTGCAAAACACGCAGTCCAACCGGAGGTAAACCTGGAAGTCTGCATTTTTGCCAGTGTCTCAGAAAGCACTAGATTAGGTAATTCACACTGACTCATCATAGCTGTGACATCTTCTATGGCTTAGACCACACAGAAGTTTACAACTGCTGCCACATCAAGATCTGGTCTTTAGTTCAAATACAGGGGTTCGTATTTTTATTTCCAGAATGAGATTGAGCCCTTGGAGACAAAACAGTCAAGAACAGCCTATGGTGTGAGAAACAACCAGACCAATGCTTCCTCTGCCAGGAATGAACATCTCAAATCTTTTTAAGTTGTTAGACATACACTGGAGGCATACAGAATAGGCTAAAAGCCAACGGGTAAATATTTGGGAAGCTGTTAGATTATTTTTGGTGTCTCAACACTACTTTTAAAGGTTTGAGGTTCCCTATATCGCATATTACAGTCATTCTGATGCTTAAAGACAATGAAATTGAAGAAAAATGCCTGTTAAAAAAAAAAAAAAGGTTTATTTTTCTTTTCTTTGTAAACAGATAAAAAGGGATCTGTTCAGCTGATACTAAAATAAATTCACTTTGGCCTTGCATGGTAGTTTTTGTTCATATAACTTGTAATGGAAAAGCTAATTGACATCCTGTCATTTCTGTTTCAATAAACCAAACTCAGTGATGCTGCCCTCTAGAATCCATGACAGCTGATCTATTTCCAAAATAAACCAAGGAACTAAAATTATTTGCAAACAAAGATTACCTCATTCTGGAATGAGGTATGCTAAGCCTTTTTTTCCCCCTCAACAACTGGTACAAGGAAAAATGTTAAGAAAAAATACTTCCAAACAGTTAAAGATCAAAAGGGAGACTATATTTCACAGTAAGCTATATTTCACGGTGGAGAAAAATTAATCATAGGTAGTTTCAAATGTTTTAAAAATAAATTAGCAGGTCTGAAGAAAGACAGCATATTGGCAAATAAGATGGGAATTCAGTAAGTAAAACATAGTGATTATGAATGGTATAATATTCCAAGAAGGAAAACTATATTAAAATAAAAATTTTAAACTTTTCTATGATCACCCACATAAGCATCTGAAAGCACATTAAAATAATTAGTGGATGCATGTTTTCAGAAGCCTCCTGTAAAAGGACAAGGATGCCATTCACCATTTCTTGGACAATACAGAAGAAAAGGCAAAATACAAAAGAAAATACAGAGAACGGCCAGGGCACTGCAGACTCCTGTGCCAGGGGTGCCAGGGGCTCGTGCGTGGGTGATGGCAGGGCCGGGTGGCCAGGGCAGCTGGGGGAGCCCAGCCCCGGGCACTGGGCGCCTCTCTGCGGGTGGGGATGAGACCAGATGGGACATGGTCCCGTGGCTGCGCCCAAGTTTATGTGGCCATGGCCAGGCATGTCCTATGATATGGTGGGAGATGTAGCTCAGGCAGGGCCCAAGTGGCAGAGGCTCAGCTTAAAACAGCTCCCAGGGTCAGGGGTTGGCCCAGGCTGTGGCTCCCCTGCCGTGCCCAGTCACAGAAGGAAGGAAGGGGACAGCCTGTGGCTGCCCCGTCCCTGAGCTAGTCCTGAGACCTGGGAGCCAACTGCCTGGGAGGGGGGATGCGCTCACGGCCCCACGGAGATGGGAAATCCCTGTGAAGGTTGGAGCAAGAAACATCTGTAGCTGCTAGAGACTAGACACTTTTGCAATGTAGAGATGTATCAGTTTCGAGCAATATTGGGTTGGATGGGAACCTAGGTATGCATTTCCAAAAAAGAAAGAGAGCAATATGAAAATAAAGATTTTCATTAGACAAGAGGTTTCTGTCCGCATGAGATTTTAATTGGTTGACATAACTGTAAAAACTTCGACCGCAGGATGCATGTGTGTTCATAACAAAAATCAGGCACATTCAGTGAACCAGCAAATAATACACAGTCACTAGCATGGCTATTAACCATCTGTGCAGGTCTTTTAGTGTAATAAAGTTGAGCATGGAAATTTGACAGATGGGGATATTACTCAGAAGCAATTTTTATGTTGCATTAAACATGTAAAATGCATTTCCAGTTAATGTGAGGCATTTGTTTACAGCTGAAATGTCTTATTTTTGTTTACATGGGATCTCCACTAACCTGAGTTTTATTCTGAAAGGGACATATACATGCTATTCAGTAAATAGAATAATAATGTGTCTGTATTATCATTCAAGTGGATTTTGCTTTCTACTATCTCAGGGTTTTTTTGTTTTGAATGTAATACACTGGAAATTACTCCCTTTACTCCTTTATTAATATTTTAAAACTATATCATTTTGTTTTCTTCAGAGATACAGGAAGCCGCAAAATGGAACAAACCCATCACTGAACTGTTACTGTATTTATGGTACAGACCAATGCATTACAGAAACTTTTTGAGAAAAAAGAAGAGCAGGGATTAGTTTCTAAATGTGCAGTAACACAGTGCTTCCATTCTTATAACATCCCCTGAGTATTACCCTTTATTCCTGTGCAACCAACACCTCTGTGTACACAAAACTGTACTTACAGTGTTTATCTTGATAGATAATAATTTAAAAATAACAAAAAACCCTGTTCTGTCCATTCCCTGAACATTTCCCCACCATTCAAACACCTTCCTCTGTTTTTTCTTTCTGGATATTCTATCTACATCTGATTGTCCTCAGGTAAAAAAATGGGCTTGACTTCTCGTTGGTTTATTCAGAGGAAAAAATTGCACGGTGCCGAGCTGGTGGAGTGGGAAAAAGACTGTACGTGGAGCAGAACTGAGAGTAAAATAGGTGAGAGACAACTTCCATTCTCTCAGGGGTTGTACTTCTCCTGCCTTTTCCATTGCCTGCTGAAAATGCAATTAATTTCACTGTCCCACAGTCTTATCACCTTGGTGTTATTTTTATCTGTATCACTATTCCTTTTATTTGCCTTGTTACAATGCCTAGGTACCTCAGCCAAGATCAAGACTGTACAAATACGGCCTGAATCTGCCAGTAAAATATTGCAAATTCTAATGGAAAAGGCAGGAATAAGAACAGAGAAAGTGAACATTATTGTTTCAGTTTTACGTAGAAAACAAGACAGAGAGACTAAGGGAGATGTGCCTGCATCTAGAAGTCTGGTGCCAGTTTGAATGCCCCACGGTTCCCAAAAGAGACAGCAGAGGTGATGGCCACAGTCCTCCGGAGGCTGCTGGACACCCAGCTGGCGGTAGGACTAGCTGCTGTGTCTGGGGGACTGGATGCCTGCATTCCACCGGAGGTCACTTGCTCAAGGTTGTTCAAAGAGCGCATGGCAAAGCTGTGCTTGAACATAAATCCCATGAGCTCCACTTCACTGTCCCCATCACAAATTAATTCCTCTTTTCAGCTTCTTTTTTTTCTTTCTCCCAACCACCTACACTACTGCTGTTACGAAGCAGAATATCCTTTCCTGCTTTAAATTTTTCTTCTTTCTGTTTCGATCTTTGCTGTTGGCTCCTGCCCCCCTCTCTCGCTCAGCAGAAGGCTGAACGCCGCTTGGGTTGGATGCTGTGTTATATAACACTTACCACCCCCCCCTGCTCATTTGCTGGCATCTCCTCCCACCCCCAGCATGCCAAACAATGCTAATGTACGCTGAAACATGGGGATCGATAGCCTTTGCAATTTTATTTTAGCTAGTGTGCCAGTAAGCTGTTGGTAGACATGTAAACAGGTGATGTATTAAAAACCTCATGTCTATGACATACCCACTTGCAATCAGCTCTCCAAACTAATTACATATGTGTGAAAGAAAAATTCTTATAATTATACTAGATCTGTTAACCCTTTGAAGAGTCATGTTATACATTTATTTGGGGCGGATTAAGTAGAAAAGATTGACCTTAATTCTTAACACTATTATTCTCTATCGCCACATTGTTCTTTCTTTTCCTGTCATTAAGAAGTCATTCCATTTCTGTGTTGACATTTTTATCTTCTCTTTTTATCCTTTCCAAAAGCCATGTTATTTATTGATTTTTTGCTGACAAACAAAAGGATGAGAAAGAAAAATGGCATAATCCCCAGCAAACAGCAAATGGCAAGGGCACGCTGTATTCCTCTGATGCAGATGAGTAACCTTTTAGCATTCATTTCTCACTTCACTACTTTAGTTCCACTGTCTTTTCCTTCTGGTTCTGCTTTAGTTCTTTCCTAACCAGTATTTTGGACTCATCTGTTTGTTCTGACATGTCCTGTTTTGTTTTGTTTTTTGTTTTTTTTTTCATGATTGCCCCTTCTTTCCTTAGAATTAGTTTATTTGATTAATTCTGTCTCCAGTTCTGGTTTTTTTCTCTGGCAACCTCTTCACATATTACTTTGCTATGAAAAAATTATATATAGAAGAATTTCTTACCTTCACAGCATCCTGAAGTAATGTCACTGTCAGTGTGACAATTTTTGTCTTACATTACCAAATCTGGATGAATCCATGCTACTTACCTACTTCACAAACACCTTGTGAACAAAAGTAGTTTCAGGGTTGGAGCATCTTGTCCTAATGCCAAGCTTAATGGCCAGCACTGGCTTAGCTATTGCAGAGCTGTCAGAACAAAGGTTTTCGTGAGAATGGGAACTAGTGGATGATAAGAAAAGGTAGAATCGTAGAATCATAGGATGGTTTAAGTTGGAAGGGGACTTGAAGATCATGCAGTTCAAACCCCCCCTGCCATGGGCAGGGGCACCTTCCCCTAGACCAGGTTGCTCAAAATCCAACCTGGCCTGAACAGTTCCAGGGATGGGGCATCCACAGCTTCTCTGGGCAACCTGTTCCGGTGCCTCACCACCCTCACAGTAATTTCTTCCTCATATCTAATCTAAAACTGCTCTCTTTCAGTTGATAACACTACCTCTTAATCCACTATGGGAAGACAACCTCTGAATATGCGCTTTTTTAGAGCAATGCTGTAAACACAAGTGTTGTTTTGTCCTTAATGTATCTATCACTTGGCCTCCATAACACATGCAGACTGTAGGAGGACCGAAAGGGCTTGAACTGCACCTTGCCCCAGCTAGCGTGAACATCACTCTCCTGCAACATGGGGCTGCTGCTCCTGTGCAGATAGCATACCGCCTGAGCTGGCCTCCAGCCAGGCCGAGGGGCTGGACCAGGCCTTTGGTGCATGCTCAGCAAGCCTCTCCAGAGAGCTGGACAGCCACAGGGCCACAGGCCGACGAGTGCCGTTTTGGTTCTCTGTGCTTCGTCATTCTTCTGATAACATGCCCACACCAAGGAAGCCACTGCTATCAAAAGGTGGCTGGTGCGGGAGGTGGCTGAGCCATCCTGGTACACCCTCATCCTGAGGCCAGCTATGAAGCAGCCAGTGAAGAAGATGGGTGATTTCATCATACTTGGAATCTAAATGTGGCTGTGGAAGAGCATATGGCTTCACAATTGTGTTTTGAGGTTTTATTTCTTTCTCTTTCCCAGTGCAGACAGTTGCTGTCATTTTCACGAGATGAAATGTGCACTGGTGTTATATTTGATGCTGAAATTCACAAATTCACACATACTTTCCTTTAGCAGCCCCAGCCAAACTTTAAAGAATTTCTAACCACTGTAGGTTCTTTTTTTTTTTTTTTTTTAAGATATTTGATCATGATGCCTTTAGCAGATTTAATTTTGAAAACGAGGTGATGTAAGGAATTTTGGCAGAAAAAAAAAAGCCACCCACAAAAGACTAGGAGGACCACTGTTTCACACCCAGAGAACAACTGTTGCACATTGGTTCTGTTGAGCTTGTACAAGCGCGATCTTCTGCAATGAAAAACCCGGTAAAGTAAAAAGTCCTGTAGGTGCGTGTCCCTTCAGGGGCTGGGCCCTGCGCCGGGGTGCGGGGTGGCGGAGCCCCGCGAGCGCTGCCGTGCCGCCACCGCCCGCTGGGCCCGGGGCTTGTGCAGGGCCGAGGGGCGAGAACCGGCCCGCCGGGGCGCCCGGCCGGGGTCGGAGCCGCGGCCACGAAGGGAACGGCGGCGGCAGCGCTAAGCCGTGCCCGTGGGGGCGGGGGGGCGGCGGCGGCGGCGCCGGGGAGGCAGCCGCTGGGGCGCGGGGCGCACGGCGCTGAGGGGCGGGGGCAGGGCGCCGGCGGGAGGGCAGGCGCGGCCCCGCCGCCCGGGGCAGGGGCAGGTCTTGGCCCGGCCGGGCAGGCGCCGGCAGCCGCCGAGGGTGCCGGTGTCCCCGCCGGCCCGAGCGGGGATGGCCGCGCCGGTGCGGGGGAGGCGGGACCCAGTGACGGTCCCCGCGCGCGCTCTCCCGGGCGCTCGGGGGCGGCTGCCGCCGGCGGGACCCGGCCCGGCGCGTGCCGGACCTGCCCCTCCCTCCCGCCCGCCCCGCCCCGCCCCCCCGCCCCGCCGCCCCCAGCCCCACGCACACGCACGCACCCACACACGCCGCCACCCACACGCGGTCACGCTCCCTCACACGCACACGCCGCCGGCGCGGCTCCGGAGCGCGGCGGAGAGAGGCGGCCGCGCCGGGTCACCTTCCCGGCCTCTGGCAGCGGGAAGGGCGCCCTCGCCGCCATCCGCCGCTTCGGGCCGGCCCGGCCCCGGGTGAGCGGATGCCCCGGGCCGGCGCGGGCATGAGCTGCGCAGAGGGGAGCGTCGTCCTCCCTCCCGGGGAGCCGCAGCCGGACCGCGCCGCCCCGCTGGAGCTGCCGGCCGCAGCGGGGGACGAGAGCGGGGACAGCCCGGAGGAGGGAGACAGCGGCGGCCCCAGCGCTGGCGAGGGCCGGAGGGGCGGCTCGGAGAGCGGCCGCGCCGAGGCGGGGGCCGCCGGCGGCGACAAACCCGAGACCCGCTCGGTGTGCAGCAGCGAGAGCGGCAGCGGCAGCCACCCCGGCGGGGCCGGCCCCATCTGCAAGATCTGCTTCCAGGGCCCCGAGCAGGTGAGGAGAGCGGGGCGGGCGGGCAGCTCCCCGCGCCCAGCGCGGACGGGCCGCTCCCCTCACCGCCCACCGCCCCCGAGGCGGCATTGGCGGGGGCCGGCGGCGGGCGGGCGGGCGTCGGGGAGCGATCAGCACCAGGGACAGGGCTCGCCCCGCCGGCCCCGCGCCCGCCCCGCCGGCCCCGCGCCCGCCCCGCCGGCCCCGCGCCCGCCCCGCCGGCCCCGCGCCCGCCCCGCCGGCCCCGCGCCCGCCCCGCCGGCCCCGCGCCCGCCCCGCCGGCCCCGCGCCCGCCCCGCCGGCCGGGCTGCTGCCCTCTGCCGCCCTCGCCGTGCTGCCTGCCGAGCGCGGCCGGCGCCCTGGCGGGGACAGCCCTCCCCGAAGCGGGCGTTGCGAGCCTCAGCTGCTGTACGAGGCGGTGTGACAAACGCTTGGGGCAATTGTGAGCCGGCGCAGAGCTCCAGGACCGTTCCGAGATGTGTTATGGCTGGCTTGCACGCCGTGTAGTCTTCCTGCCATCACGCTCGCTGGCTGTCCCTTCGGGGACTTTAAACAATACGAATTTCTCAGGTGTCCATTAGACTTTCAAATGAGAGTGTTAGCTTACAGGTAGTGCTGGGAAGACCTCCAGGTATCTCCTCTGTCATTGCATTACTGGACACAATATCAGTGGTGGATCCGTAGCTAGCGTTTTGTAGCTTGTCTTGTCGTTTAGCTAAAAAAAGATATCTTTCCGAGGAAAGAGAAAAGCTGGTTTATGTAATTCAGAAATATGTGAACTACTGGGGGAAGTATTTAGTTACATTATTTGGGGTGCTGCCAGGCTAGCTGGACAGTGCGGAGCCCGGCTCCAAGAGCACAGTTCTCTGACGTCACCCGTTTCTCTCCTAGCGATGACTGCAAATAACAGTTGGAACAATGCATGTAATCACTTTCAGTACCGTTTGAGGTATTTGAAAGGGCTAATGCTACTGTTGCTTGATGCACAGTAATCTTTCACTTGTTTCACATATGTATGTGTACATACATAGACAGTTCTCTGGCTTTGCCTCATTAGAAGCACTTAGACTTTTTAAGACAGTTTAATTTTTGAGTATATACATGCTTTTTCACGTATTAAAGTTTAGACCAGTTCATTGTTATACACCTATAAATATTTTGGTATTGAATGTGCAGGTACATAAAAGATTCCTTTAAAATGAATGTTTCTGTGTTGCCTTTTCAGGGTGAATTGTTAAATCCGTGCCGCTGTGACGGGTCAGTGCGATACACGCATCAGCTTTGCCTGTTAAAGTGGATAAGTGAAAGAGGGTCATGGACCTGTGAACTCTGCTGTTACAGATATCATGTTATAGCAATTAAAATGAAAAAGCCTTGCCAGGTAATTTGTTTGTTTGTTTTTAAAAATATGTCTTTCCAGTCATTTTTAAAATCAAAATGATTCTTAGGTTTATTTCAAAGTTTTTGGAAAATACAGTGGAAGAGCCTGTATACTTCACCAGTTAGCACTTGCACCCACTTGAAGTTAGCTTTAAGACCAGTCACTTATTAAAATGTGCAGTCGTTTGATTCTGTTACATTCTTCTAGCTTTTCGCTTGCCATAGAAATGGTCTTCAGAGTTTGATAAATTCTCTAATTAGATGTCATACTGAGACATGACAGAACAACTCAGATCTCCCTGATTCACTTTCTAAATTTTAAACATGCCTTCATAGTTTGTTAAATAGTCAGAGGTTGTGAAATCAATTTTTCAATTGTGAAATTCATTTTTCAAGCTTTGGGTCCAGAGGAGAGAGGCAAAGAAGATTTCTGTTGCCTGTGTATTCATCTATTGTAAAAAAGTAAAAGTGACTTTTCAGTCTTGGCACAATCCAGAGTAGCAAAATGCTCTGTTAAGTTTGTCCACCAATAGCTGTTTCAGAAGCTGAAACATGCAGTAACATTTTTCACAGCTCCCTTTTAATAGCATCACAACGTGCAGCTGGAAGTTAGAACATTATAGTGGTAGTGTGTTCAGGGAGAGGGGAGGGAAAACTCAAAGCTTCAGCAAATCTGTTAGGGAAGCCTTGATACCACTTTGCATATCAGAATTCTTTAGAGGCTTAAAATTCCATCCTAGAAATTGTATTTCATAAGATCGGAGGAACACATTTAGTAAGATAATTGAATCTTTTTCCAGTTTTGATTCTATGAGCTCAGCGTTGGTGGAGCTCTTGAAGGCCAGAGGATGCGGGCCATTCTTCTGTGCCTGCGTTTGATTGGAGTTTTATAGAAAACTTGGATGGGAATGGCAGTTGTGTGAGCATGATAAGCATTCCTTGGATGTAAGATAACTGACATATTTGCTTACAGCTGTTTAGAATAGGTGCAAGTACTTTCAGACCCAGTTTGACTTCAAGCTTCTCCTTCATGAATCCACAAAGGAAACTTTTTGATAAGCTTTCCTGGATAGAATCTTTATGATGTAAAAAAGTAATGGATTTGAAAATGCTCCAGAAAATGAAAGTGGTGGATTCTACATAGACTTTATCTGGTGGTTTGGCATGGGATTCTATTTGATCCTATTGGCTTATTTTAATCTTTAAAAAATCTTTATTTCTTGTATATCCAGAACAATCTCATCCTTGTCCTAGCAAAGGATATATTACCAACAGTTTGCAATGGTAGTCTCTGAAAATTGTTTTTTTGACAGCAAAGACCTGACACAGTTGCCTGCAAAGAGGCATCTAGTACTGTTCTGAGATGTCACAAGGTAGCCAAAATGCCTACACAGGATAGCAGATATGATGCAACTTATGACCTGGAACTCTGGAACTGCAGCTGGAAGCCAAGTGAGATTATAAAGGACCTCTGAAATGTCATTGGACACTTATCTGTGGACAACAGAACCAAGCCCCAGTTTGAAAAACAGCTATTAAATTTCTGTGGAAAACAAAAGCAAAGAAGAAAGAAAGCATCAGTAGGTGACACAGTAGACAACAATGTTTGGCCAAGCCAAAGCGAAGTACAAAGAAACCGAAGAACCAAAAGTTAAATGCCATTCTTTTCCTGAGTTATGGCACTTTTTGGGGAGGGGTGGGAACTAGATTCGTGTTTCTCTTTCAATAGCTTAAAAAGTACTTGATTTATTCTTAACCCCATCTTTCATTTTTAATGTAAATTATTTAAGTCTATCCTTTTTTATTCTTGAAAAAACAGCATGCAAAAACATTTCATGGAGTTGCATACTCAAATAATGTTAGGCATACATTCCTGACACCCAAAGGGTCATGCAGTACCTTTCTCATTTTCCTACACTGAATATTCCTTTTGTAGTTACAGAATCTAAAAGGAAGTCTCAAAACTGTGGCCATCTGTTTATTTTTATAAGGGTGATCAGTCTTACAATGCCCTCGCTCTTCTCCCATGTTGTTGAGTATGATAGTATTGGCCATTTTTAACAGCTGTCTTGATTTAAGCTTTTGGGCACGTTCTGATTCATTTGCTTGACTACACAAAAGCCTGTTTTAAGGTAACTTTTCGGCCAGGTTTATTAGAAAGCTAAGGCCTAGACCATACAACACAGAAGCAGTTTACATCTTCATTGAGGTATTAATGTACTTTAAAGTTCCCAAGCAAGCAAGATTTCTTATATTACATTAGATACAATATTTGGACAGGAGTAGTTCACTCTCTCTACAGCTAGTAGTCTGCCTCAGTCCATGCTCTCAATCGCTACCAGTCTTTTACTTATTAGATCTGTGTAGGCAGTGTCATAAAAGAGAACAAGGATGCTGTTTCCCAAAATAACTTTTTCTATGCAGATTTACACTAGCTCCTCAGGTTTACTTTTGCATCATGTATTTATGGAATGGAACAATGCATAGGGAGTTAAGAATAGGAGATTTTTCTATGTTTTCTTCCAGTACACTGGAATAGATGTGAATATTCCATTTAATATCTAACATTTTCTATGGTTTCTGTTGCTTCATGGCAGGGAAAGTAATCCCAAAGGGGGGCCTCTTTGGAGGCAGTACATTCAAGGAACAAAATTTATTATGGTAAGTGACTATTCCAATAGAAATTTTTCCAGTGTCACTTTTTATATTTCAGCAACTACCACCTAATTCACTTTTAAGAGCCTGATCCTGGAAACGCATAGACTTTAAATATAGGAATAGGTCTTCAAACATAAAAAATAACAAATTAATCGATGGGCTAATAGTGGAGGTTGGGCATATAAACAAGTTGATGATGTTTGATACGGTGTTTCACAAAGAAATGCAGATTTGATTTTTTTTCAGTATCCTTCTCAGGATCTTATCAGAAAGACATTTAAAATTGCACTAGTCTTTTAATGGAAGCGCATGTTCATGTTGCTGGACTTGCTCCTTACGGTGGGGTGGAATTTGATCCCATAATAGGCAAGGTTATATTAATAACTAGAACCCCTCCAAAACTATAATGAAGGGAGCTGGAATAAATATTGCTTTGATGGTTTGAGCAGGGAGTTTTGGAAGGTTTTTGAAACCACTTAAAAAAGAGGGACAAACTTTAAATGTCTGACTTGCAAGATAAACCCACTTAGAATTACATTTTAGATTAACAAAGAGAAAGAAAGCACAAGCAGAAATATTTTTATATTTGTTTGTTAAGCTCTGTAATTTGCACAGATTTCCTTCCTAAAGGAAATGTAAACAGATTGCTTTATTGCTGCTTTTTAATTATTAAGCTGTTAGCAAATTAGTTCAGTAGGCTTGCAGTTAAGCATGAATGTATATGAAAGAATGTAAATTCTCTTGTAAGATTTGAAAATACTGTTTAAAGTGGAATATAGTCATACAAAGGCTGAGAAAATAGACTTTGGTGCTAAACCCGATCATTTCTATAAAGGTGAACAATAAAGATATTTAGAGAAAAGCCTTTTCCAGACTGTTACTGTAGTCTGTCATAAAATAGTATTCTGTTAGATGTTTAATATATCCTGTGCTTCTGTTCACTGAAACATTATATTCTGGTACTCTAGATGAACTGGACCCATTCCAAAAGTGATACAGTAGATTGGTGTGCTAATTTAAGAGCTAATTGTGTAGCAATTCAACACCTTATCTGACATCAGGAAAATCACAGAGCAGTTATTTTAAAAAGTAAATTCTTAATTATCAAGTCTGATTTCTTAATGTAGACAATAAATTAAGGTTGTACTTAGTATTATTTAAGCAAATATGTAGTTACTGGAGATGGAATGTGGCTCATGAGTTCAGTGGTTTTCAGTGGCCCAAATTGTGATTACTAACATGTGACATGTTCAGCATAAAAATTACTCTTGCTAACAGTTTTCATGAATTACAGGTTCAATTTTTCAACTCTTGTTAATGTAAGTAGCCCTCACTCATGTGAGTAATCTCAATAGCATCAATTAGATAAGCATGAGCCAGACTATAGCAGACTGCGTGTACGTACATGCATGTTATATTAAAAAGTGCAAAAGTCAAGTTCTTCAGATACTTCAGTATGGAGGCCAGTGTCCAGCAAATATGCATAATGAATGTTTAGTAAATTGCTAATGACTCTGCTCAGTTGGATGAATGCATTTACTCTTTGTAGGCATAACTAAGAAGGGGAAAGGGAGAAGGCTCAAATCTCTAATTGTGCTTTTTAAACCACACTATGTACTAAACAACAATCTACTAATGTTGCTGCTGTTAAATTGCCTGTAATGAAGATCAGGAGAATACATTGTGCTGTTCAATATGTCAATGTACACAAAGAACAAAAAGGATTGTCCCAGTCTTGGACCATTTACAAAGAAGTTTGAACAAGGGGTAAGGGACAAGTCTATGGGGATATGTAAAACCAGCGGTGTCTGTACACTAACGATTTTTAACTATCATTGAGTTTTTGGCATCTCAAATGACATGAGTTTTAAGGTGCCTCTTGAAAAGAAAAGAATGAAGCTTTGCAGACACCCTTTGAGTGTGGAGGCTGTATGGAAGGGCTATTAGAAAATAAACCACTTGGCTGAGATAGGTATCGTGAACTGAACAGAAATGAGATTCATTATCTGACTAGTCATTAGAAGGTAATTAATATGGCATGAAAAGCCTGGAAGGACTTAAACAATCAAGTCAAATATTTTTTATTTGATGTGATGGGGAAGAGAGGATCCAGCATAGCAGAGAAAGAAGGGCAGTAACATGGTCAAAGTAGGAGACTAAAAAAAATTGTATTTGAAGCAGTCTTGTGGTTGCTGAGAAAATTACATTTGTCATGAGCTTAAAAGCTGTGTTACAGTAACTGAAACATAAGATGAAAGCGAGGATGAGAAATTAATTTTTAATGTATGAATAGTCTTAGATATGCTACATGGAAAGCACATGCAAGTTTTAGAAATACTGTGAACAGGCCGATTCAAATAGATATGTACATTTAATTCCTGGGTTACATGACAGATTCATAAATTGGAGGATGAATCTGTACTGCTTGAGGAAGGCTGGGGCATCAAAATCTTAGAGATTTTAATGAACTTAAATGTACGGTAAGATCTGTACAAAAGGTGTCAGAAGCAGACAAATGTTTTAGTTTTGAAAGGAGAGAGAAGTCTGAAACAGAAAAGTAGATTTGTCAGTCATTAGCATAGATACAGTAGCTGTACTCACACTTTTTTTTTTTTCCTAAGCACCTACTTTGGCCACTTCTAGGGAGGAGTTACTAGACTAGACCGACCTTTCAGTTTGATGCACTCTGAGTAGTTTCAGTAACATGCACTAGGTAGATGCTCGTGATCACGATCAGTTCTAAGTAGCGTGCTTGATGAGTCTAGAAGCAAAAGGATAGCAGGGCTGTTGAAGGGGCCAGTGGTGTCAAAGTTGTGGATTTTTTCTGTGGTGGGAAAGGCAAAATATATTTCCAGTGTACTTTCTGGGAAAAATCTCAAGGTAAATGAGAGACTGAAAAAGAGAGTTGGGGTAAGCAGGTGGATCAGGAGTAAGGACAAAATTATGTCACTGGTGTAAGGTAGAGAGAATATAGAAGAAGAGAGGACAGTAAAAAATTCATTACTGCTGGAAAGGACAGAAATGCAAAAATGGAAGGCATCAGAGAGAAAATGCTAAGGGGATGATGAATTTCATGTTGCATGATGTTATCTTTGTTTTCTTGTAATTAACACACAGAGAGACTCAGATAAATGGAATAGTCAGTTGAAAAATAAAGGCAACAAAGAGATGTGGAGACAAAAGTCAGTTAAGCTTGAGAAATAAATTTGGTTAGCCATTCAAGTGAGAGAACAAATTTGTCACGGAGCAAGTGAGCAGGCCACTGGTGTACTACTGGCATCCTAGGGCCAAAATATCTGGCTGGTAGCATACGGAGCTGAAAGAGTGCAAGATGAACATCACAGTGGAAAGGAGGAACAAGACTGTAGACTCTTTAGAAGGATGGAGAGAATTGCTAACTAATGACTAGTAAGAGGGAATGGGATGGAAGAATCATCAGTACCAACCAATGATCTGAAAGTCATGAAATAATGAAGAGTCATATGTGAATAAATGAACTGATTCTGTCAAAGTCATACCACAGTGAGAGTTTAGTAGGGATAAAGAAGAGCTAATAACAAAAGGCTAGATACAGATCTAGGTGAAAAGCTAATCAAAACAATGAACAGCCATTTGTTGACTATGAACACTGAAGCATAATTGTAAGTCTGATAAAGAGAGATTATATTCATCTGAGGGGTCACAGCAGTCATCAACATAGGAGTTGAAGCCATCAGGAAGGAACATGGGAGATTATAAAGAGAGTCAAGAATTGAAACTGGAAAGATGAAGTAGAAAGGGATTAAGTGCACAGAAAATAGAAGCTTGAAAGAGGGGACCGATTTTGTATTAGAGTCCTATATGAAAGAATGGAGAGTGATGAAGGGGGTGAAGATTTAGGTCAGAACTGCCCAAACTTGGAAACCAACTGTTTGAAACCTATGATTCAGTTAAGAAACTTAGATATTTCTAGTCTAGTTGGGATTTTAATATTGTCTGGCAAAACTTAGGCTTTCTTGCTGGTTGGAAGGGACCAAGATGGAAACAGTGATCTAGAAGGTGTAGTTAATATCTGGGATTTTGCGACAATGGTTGGAGTGCCACCAGCAAACACCTGAGATCCGCTTTCCTGATTCTCTGTGTGTTCACACTTTGCTAGGTGGAACATTTGGTCAAAAATGGCATCTCAACTGATAGAACTCAGGAAATCTGTTATTTTTGTCAGAGCATCAGCTATAGCATGCAGGGAGATAGGCAAGCCACTCTGGTGCTCACATCTGCCTATTTAAGATAGGGGATTACCACTAAAATAATTAGGCAAAGAAATGGTGATTATGGCATAGAGAACAATTTTGTACTAACGTGTACAGTGATTTTAAACTAGTTCTCTTACTTTCACTTAGGCAGTTCTTTGGACTTCTAAAGTATATACTAAGGTAATCAAATACCTACACAAAAACAGAGCCTGTTTTGAAGGTATGTGGATGCCTGCCCCTCTTATGTTATTCTTTTACTTCCCATAGCTTATTAAAAAAGCAATTGTTTCTTGTTTTAACCTGTGGAATGCCTAAGTTGTGCTCAGGGCAGTTTGACTGCTTGAACAGTGTGAAACAACAGTTAGCACATTCTAAAGTGTGAACTGTACTTGGAAATAAAGTTTTAATTACAAGTGTCATCCTGATCTAGTAGTAAGGTATATAGATATAGATTTTAAAAGTGTCATTAACTTGGTGTATTAAATAGTGGATTAAGTTGGATTCCTTTGCACCTAAGGTTTTCATGGAGCAAAATGACTAGCATGAAACATGGTGCCAGGCTGTTATTTGGAGTAGGTTTTCAAAATATCTTGAGTAGCAGTTATTACTGGAATTATAAGGATAAACAATGTATGTACAGCAGATGCCATTAGAAAAATACATCCAAAAGTAAAGGGCAGTGTGAATGGGAATCAAGATTGCTACATATACATAGTTACTGCCATTTTAAATGCTTAGGCTATCTAAGTAAAAATGCAAGGCTTAAGATATCTTAAGGGACCTGCTTTGAGGAACCTTTGAGTTCCTGGGTTTTGTAATTTTTTTGTCTGTTTGATTGGATACTTTACCAACAACTTGATCTTCTAGCCTAAAATTGATGAGATTTATTTAGTGATGAATGATTTGTGAGTTTTTCAGATGCAAATTTTCGTCTTTTCGTCTTATGTCCAAAATCCTGATTATTCAGGTCTTTAATTCCTATCAACAGAGACTAGTGAAAAACTTTGTAATCAAGCACTGGTTGTTCCAGCATGCTGCTTCTATTAATATGAAAACTTGTTAATAAATGCTAGTGTACTGCTTTTATACCTCTTGTCTATGATTCCTTAGCTCATGCTTATTTGACAATGTAAGTAGCCGGCCCTGAGCTCCAAGTACTGTCATAACCTCCTGACTTCTCTACCAGTCATGCTATGTCAACTGTGAAGTGCCACTGTAGTCTTTTCCACAACTGAAATTTGTCAAAGAAAGTTTTATTAAATTCATTTTGAAACTTCCTTTTAATGCTTCTTGGGTTTGAATGTTGGTCAGTTTGCATTGGACTTCAGTGCTTCATCTGAATGACTGACAGTTGTGCTAACATACTTCTTTCTTAAAGTGTTCAACTGGGGAGACAGCTTTTACACCTATTGCACTTCGATTTTTTTTTAAATGTTTGTCCCATATATAGATTCAAATTGGATATTTAGTATTCAGTGAAGTCTTTCTTACTGCTTCAGCAATGTGCAGAGGGCAGCCCCTTCCTCCTTTCATGCCAGCAGTGCAACAGCGAAAGAACAATTTGACCTCAGTTCTTTTGAAGTATTTGTCTGAGTCAGAGCACTCTCATTGTGAGTTTTGCCTGCATGGCTTTTTCCATAGGGTTCTTTGCTTTTCGTTTTAAACTATTTCATCTTTCCCTTTTATTTTCTTTATTTCTACATTTCTTTTTCCTGCTTCTTTTGTTTACATTTCAGTAAAGCTGATGGAGAATGACTATTCCAGTTTTAGCCACATGCTGTTTCCTTTCTCCTTATTATTCTGCCCACCGTGCTCCACCCCCCCCACCCCCCCCCCCCCCCCCCCCCCCCCATGTTTTTGCATATTTTTCTAGCAGTGCCTTCCCTCCAGGGCAGTCTTGAATTTTGCCATTTCTGTGATAAGCAAATTTCCAGCACAGGAATACATCATATTGATACCCAAATAAAGTATATTACTGGATGGAGGCTATTTCCTGAGCTAAAGCTAGGGCTCATTTCTCATGTCTTTTATGCCCAAAGAACAGATATAATAAAAAAATAATTCCTAGTAGTTTCAGAAAGTCATGAACCTTACCATCAAGATGAAATACTTGGTAGCTTCATGTGTATTTAGCTATTTTGCTAATGCTGGAAGAGTATTCCAAGTGCTAAAAGGATATTTAAAAAGGCAAATTCCATAAAATTGGCATCCAGAAAACAGTATCTGTAGGAAATAAGAATAAACTTCAGTATGCCTTCTCTCCTTTCATATTAAGGAAGCTCCCTGTGCTCACCAGGCAAGAACAGACAGACAGTCTACTTCTTAATGGAATGCTTTATGTATCTCTCATTGCTATTATCTAAGCAATCTGCAATTTACAATCTACTATAACTTGTGGTTACTCCCAGCACATTGTGTTCCTCCTTGGATGACTAAATTCTGCATCTCAATTTCAGAGCTGCTTGAAAGAATCAGCATAACACTGATGTGAGCTCACTGTTTCATATCGGAATAATATGAATAGAATATAAGAGTCTTACGCTTCCAGCCTTTTCCTGCACTTGCAACACTGTCCTCCACATAAATTCCTTCTTTAGCGACCACGAGAATCATCAGAAGCTCCATTCAGCGTCACCTTCCCAAAAGGACAATTTGCCTGTATTTAAATGTACAATGATAACTTTAAATTCTGCTGAGACTTTATGAAGAGGGTCACTTTCTCCTCCAGTAGCATTTACGGAGTATTGCGTATCATCTCATTGCTTTCTGGGTGCTTGCACCAAATAGAAGTTTGATTAATTACTGATGCCTTCTGATATCTGTCAAACTTCAGGGAAAGGTCTTTGTATCGTCTACTGCTCAGTGGATGATAAGGAGAAGATCATCAAATGCATCTTCGGGATTTCAAAATCTTCTGCTTCAGTCTGCCCTTTCCTTCCTATAGCCTTGCATAAAAGATCTAGAAAATACATGAAATTGATGAGTATTCTAGGGAAATGTACCTGCTTCAGAGTTTCTCCACTGAGAGTCAATATTGTTACCATGTAATTGAATGTATAGAAATTTGTGGAAAAGCTGCTGTGCGTTCATGGGGGAGAGTTTATGGCTGTGGGGATTTGAGAAACTTCTTTTTCCTCTGGGCCTTTCCCTCAGGCTTTTGTAGATATGTCACTGATACAATCGTTGTGAACCTAGCCACTTCAGTCTTCTAGCCTAGCCTATTTCAGAAGAGAAAGTAGTTTCAGTAGTTTAAAGTTACTCTGTGATGTCTTGGTATTTATCACGTGACACAAGTGAATCCTTTTCTTCATGGTACAACTGTCATGCATCAGGTCCTCATGATAACCTTAAAGGCTCCTTTCTTCCTCATTTGGGTCCAGAGGTACAGGCTTCAAGTCTGTTTACTTAAAAATCACCTAGTATTTCCACAGTCATATGCCCTCTTGGACCCTGCATATCTCAAGTGTGACTAAGAAGCCATGCCTTTGTCCCAGCGTCACTCTCTCCTTCCTTTCCATCTTTTCTTAACTCTGCTGATGAATTGGCCGGGTTATCTAAGTACTGAACCATTGCTGCTTCTGATATATGAATTCTTAAGGATGTGACCCTTAGTTATGACATTAAATTTCTCACTATTTCTCTACTCCCCCCAGTAACTATACTGACCACTCCTTTTCCAGTATTGCGACAGAAGTCAGGAAGATTCTTGGGATAGAGACCTGCTTCAGGAGGAGTTACACTGTCTTTTTTTTTTTCTTTTTTCTTCTGGTAATCAAGGCTTAATTCAATTCACTTTAAGGGAATCATAAAATCATAGGATGGTTTGGGTTGGAAGGGGACTTCTTAAAGATCATCTAGTTCCATCCCCCGCTGCCATGGGCAGGGACACCTTCCACTAGATGAAGTTGCTCAAAGCCCCGTCCAGCCTGGCCTGAACACTTCCAGGGATGGGGCATCCACAGCTTCTCTGGGCAACCTGTTCTGGTGCCTCACCACTCTCACAGTAAATAATTTCTTCCTCATATCTAAATTAAATGTACCCTCTTTTGGTTGAAAACCATTAAACCTCATCCTCTCACTACACTCCCTGATAAAGACTCCCTCCCCATCTTTCCTGTAGGTCCTCTTAGGAGAAAGAAGGTTTTGTAGAATGTTTTATGATATGAAAAAGAAAATTACTTTATGTAGTTAAATGACTTCATTTACAAACTCAGATTAATTTTGGAATTTGCATTGCTCTGAAGGGGTGATTAATTTGCATCTCATGATTATTTTTATTAATAAAACAAAGGACTTTCTGAAAATTTCTGTATGTGCTAGAAGGCCGCTATCCAACTGCTCAGTCAGTCTGTGCCACTCAGCATTTCTGCAGGGTGTTGTGTGTCCAGAATAGCAGCTGCTTAGCTGCCTGCTGGAGAATTCCACCACTGGACTTAGTTAACGTGTTGGCTGAGAGCCTGAGCTGTTTCACTTAGGTGGACCATGAGCAGGCATCCAAAAGTGGCATTCTAAAAAGCTGTTCTTCTATTGGAAAGTTGCTGATGCTTGTTTTCACAGTCACCAAAAATACCAACCTTTCTCCTTCAGCACTGAGGCTGCCCACTCATTCCCAGTTCCCTGACTGGAGAAATGATGATTCCTTCCTTTGATCTCTCCCTTACGATCCAATATGAGTTAAGGCCAATACAGCAGAAAGGGTTCTTTTCACTACAGCACGGCAAAAGTTGTCTGTTGTTTGTGTCAGAATACTGGCCATTTTCCTGATTTTTTTTTCATATAATTTTTTTGGATATTGAGCCATTGACAATATTCTCTACTTCAGAGCTGGATTCTGGGTAAGTTATTAACAGTCAGCCAAGTCTGACTGGGCAAACCTACCTGGAGAAGAGTATTAGGTCCTCCCCTTCCCATATCTGAGCCAGTTATCTCTTCGCGTGCTTTGAGCTATGAGATCTTATACTAGTTATTTCACAGTGCTGAGACATGTTGCATTCTCTCTGTCCGCACTCACCAGTCTTAGATGCCCTGCGTTTTCTCATCTTACAGTCTTGATGTTTCTCAGAGTCTAGTGAGTGAGTGAGAATTCCATCTGAAGTGGAGAAACCTTCCCTGCTTTTTTCATTAGGCATCATCGTTGTAAGGATGAGGTGCTTACAAACTTTGGATATCAATATAAATTTTTGTCTTACTACAATGGCAGAACCAGGGCCATTTGAAGATCTACTTGCCTGTTTCTGTCCATTTCAGAGAGGTCAAAAAGGGCATGGTCTATGTGCAAAAATTTTTCCAAGTGGATAACAACTTGTTTCAGGGCTTATATCCTATACGGCTATGAAGATGTTTTTCCAAGAGTGCCCTGAATAATTCCATCAGAGCTCAAGTGTTATTGTTAATATTGTTAAGGAATCCAGAAATAGTGCTGACTGTAGGACAGAGCAATCTGAGAGCTGCTGTTCTGAAAAGACCAATACCTCCGTCATACATAATATGACTATACCAATACCTCCAACATACATACAACACAATAGTCGCGAGTCAAGAAAAAGTGACTGTGTTTATAGACATAAACTTGAACAACAATTTGCAGAAGAGTAAGTGGTTCTTTGATAAGCATGTTTTCCATATGGACAGCACATATATATCTTTCATTCTCTCAAGTGATTCTTATATTTGAGAGAAACTGGGGGTATTTTTATTTTTATGTCTGCATTTGTACTGCAAGAGATGGTACACTGGTTATGTGTAAGTCATATAAGCACCATTAAGCCAAGAACAATTTATAGTTCAGGGGTTTTCAAACACAATGATATTAATAAATACTGCAGTTTTTGATATTCTAACCATTGCTTCTTGCAGTACTATGAATTCCGATGCACAACATAAGTCAGAAAGCTAGGTATTTTCAGCACGGGGATTTCAGACATAGTCATGATATGATTAGATAGAAAAATAGCGTTTCTGGTGTTGCGTAGACTATAAAGGCAACTATTTTCTTTTTTTACAGATAGAACTATCATATTTGATGATACTTAGTATCTAAATTAGTTGCTGTAATTAAACACTACATTTTAGATGTTTCCAGATCTTAAAAATGGAGTCTTACAAGTAACTGGGTGATCAAAATCATGGCTACCCCAAACTATTAGAAAAAAATTGATTACTCATTCAAACAGCAGTACCTACTACTCTGTAGTTTTTATAAAGTCTGTAGTTTAGTGATTATGTAGCAGTACCTGAGAAAACTAAGGCAAATTACTTTTAAAATTTTGCTGATTTTTAAATTAATAACTTAATTATTGCTGACTGTAGTAAACATACACTTATAAGAATTAATATAATGTATCATGCATCTTTTTATATGAAGTTTTAATTATACATAATATGAAATGTATAAAACAATTACAATAAATAAGTTAAAGTTTCTATTGGGCCAAATTTTCAAGCAGTATGTATTTAACATATTCAATTGCACAGTCTAAAATTTTATAATTACGACTACATTGTCTTCAAGTGAAGATTTATTGCTAATTTAATTGATTACAGAATCAATTTAATTGATTCACTAATATAATTAATTACATTCTAATTGACTTTTAGAGCAGGCTCTGCCAGAATATGTACAAGCCAGAACCCAGGATTGTTGTCTTCGTAATTACATGCTAGTAAATAACACATTGGTATCCTGCCTTTAATACATTATCATCCTGCCTTGTAACCTTCACCCAAGATACACATAATCTTGCTTAGGGATTAGACAAGGCAGCAACCTTACCTCTGAACTCAGGATATGTTTCTTTAGTCTTTTTCTTGCCCCCCCAAGTCTGGTTTCCTTTGTTTTATATCTTACAAAGCAGCTCATGAAATCAGAATTGTCTCTTCCCCCATGTTGTGCATCTTCGAGATCTTCAAATGAAAATTCTGATCCCGTTCTGTGAATTATTTTTTGTTCAGGGCCAAAAAGGTCAGAGGCCAGTATTTGTACTCAGTTGTTTTCTGGTGAGGTTGTACCCTTCACTGCTGAAACACATCATTGCCGTATAGCAATAAGAAGACCAGACAGTGAAGGCACTTCTTCAGATCCTGTGCCTAACCAGGGGTACAGAGTTGTTTTGTGCCAGAATTGTTGTGATCTCCCCGATTCTCAGCTGTGAATATTGTTGCCGCAGGATGCAGGGGAATCCAGTGACAAGAGATGGTGATACACTACTTGAATTTCATGTCTTTGGTTTCATAGACTGCCTAGAAGCAGATAGTGGAAAGCAGTAAGTACTGTGTACTTTAAACAAAATGTTGGTAATTGATGCTTTACAACTTCTTAACTCTCCTTATCCAATTGAATTTGTTCGTACATCTACATTCTTTGGCTCCATCATCTAACCATCAATTTGTGGTTGGAAAAACACATTCATACTTAGCATTTTCTACTCCTTTTACATTACTTAAATGCTTGAGAAGAGCTTTCTTTCAGTCTCGGTGAACTGGGAACTTTGAACTATAAAATTCCAATTGCATGGCATTTCTTCCACCTTCACATAGTTTATATGGTTCTTTTCCAGAAAAGGCCTTTCCATGGCCTATTTTTCAGCATCCAGAACCCACTGAAATAGGCCAGAGTCAGAGGTCGTTCCTGATGCTTTGCACTATACTAAAATCTCCCTACTCATCCCTGTGGAGGTGATGTGAATAATCAATTTCATTTGCTTTGTCTTCGGTTCAGTGAACATCTATGTATTGTATGGGAACTGGAAGTGTTCCAATAAATTACTTGGAAGGATTTCCACTATTGAATATCCCAAATACCACATAAATCTCAGTTATTAAAATAGTATCTTTAGAGATGAAGTTTAAAACCTTGCTTGAACTCAGTTGAACAATGGGTTTGAGTCAGGGTCTCTAAAGTACCAGTGCTTCCTCTTGTATGGGTTGTAAAAATTAATTATTCATAGAGTCAAAAAGACAGAGAATGAATAGCCTGCACTTTCAGGAAATCCAGTTAGCAGATGAAATGCGAGTTTCAGTAAATGAACTGGAATTAGTACTTAAATACTTTCAATAAGGTTGACAAGAAGACATCATCAGGAATGATCAAGGACAGATGATCACTCTACATACTGACTGGTGGCCAGGGCATTTTTTTTTAGAAGAGGTTATTTCTGTCCCTTCATGCTGAGCAATTTTTTTTTTTTTTTTTACACATCTTTAGTGAATGCATTAATATCACGAGCTGCACAAACTTATCCTCATGCTCAGAATCCTTTTTTTTTAGTTAAAAGTATTCAAAAGTTTCAGCTAGAATTTAGCTAACAGCTCCTTTCCCGGGAGGGAAGGAAAAAGGAACTCCAGAATCCTTTCTGATACCATCTGTTTCTGTCCAAAGAGAAGTACGGAGTTGTATAGGCACAACATGGTTAACCCTCCTAAATGACTAAGTGGCATGAAAATTGTTAATATGTCCTTCACACAGCTGATTTATAATCTTGCTGAGATACTTCCTCTGAGTAATTAGCATGAATAGTTATTTTTTCTCAGTGTTCTTCCAGCAATGCGGACCTATCCATAACATGACAGTCTATGCTTGAGCTGTTTTCAGTTTAATTTTGCAGGTCATCTTTAAGTTGCAGAGAATGCAACAACCATGGCAGGCTTTCATTTCCTCCATTCATTCATATTTAATTTCAAGATAATGCTGTCAAGAGTACAGCTAGGTTGCAATGAAACTCAGTATTTCCACTGAAGCTGCAGTAGAAATTGAACAGTTCCTGCTTTACAGTAGGAATAGTATTTATTCTCATAGAGTGGTAGTTTTCATTCACTGGCTTTCCCAAATATAAACATGTCCATGGAATGTTCAAAATACTGACAAACTTAAGCCATTAAGCTAAACTTAATTGGTTAGAGTCTCATACGAGTCAAAAGCTTAGTTGAAAACAGTTCACTTTAACCTTACATATTTCTCACATATACATCTCTATAACACACCGTAAGTATTAATTATTTTGTGATATGTATTTTGGGCAGAATTTGATCCTGGTGAATTCAGGCAATTCTTAATGAAAAGCAGAAATCAGGAAGTAGAAAAAATACTACTTTGTGCAGATAGGACATTTGACAGGTTTCATATGCTTTTGGGTGTTGAGAGTATTATATTAGTGACTGTGGAATGATGCCTGATTTAAGTATGCTCATTAGTAAAGGGCCAGCCTTTCTTTTGACACTGGATAGAATTACAATCCTTATTCTGATAGACCCGAGGGTTAACACACAGGATTAATATACTTATTTTAATCATCAGGAGTTGATGTTTCTAGAAACTCTGAATGCCTCAATGTGGAGAGGAAGTTCACCTCCATCTACTGTTAAAGCTAAATACCCATGTTCTGTCTCTAAAAGAGTGAAAATTATAGAATCATAGAATTGTTTAGGTTGACCTTTAAGATCATCGAGTGCAACTGTTAACCTACCACTGCCAAGTCCACCACTAAGCCATGTCCATAAGTGCCACATCTATGTATCTTTTAAATACTTTTAGGGATGGTGACTCAACCACTTCCCTGGGCAGCCTGTTCCAATGCTTAACAACCCTTCCGATGAAGAATTTTTTCCTAATATCCAAACTAAACCTCCCCTGGCACAATTTGAGGCCATTTGTTCTTGTCCTATCACTTGTTACTTGGGAGATGAGACCAACACCCACCTCACTACAGCCCCAGTATGTAGTTCAGGTAGTCATGGAGGGTGATAAGGTCTCCTCTCAGCCTCTTTTTCTCCTGGCTGAACAACCCCAGTTCCCTCAGCAGCTCCTCACAAGACTTGTGCTCCAGACCCTTCCCCAGCCCCATTGCCCGTCTCTGGACACGCTCCCGCACCTCTATGTCCCTCCTGCAGTGAGGGGCCCAACACTGACCACTGCATTGGAGGTGCAGCCTCACCAGTGCTGAGTACAGGGGACAATCCCTTCCCTAGTCCTGCTGGCCACACTGTCTCTGATACAAGCCAGGGTGCTGTTGGCCTTCTTGGCCACCTGGGCACTGCTGGCTCATGTCCACCCAGCCATCAGCCAGCACCCCCAGGGCCTTTTCCCCCAGGCAGCTTTCCAGCCGCTCTGCCCCAGGCCTGTCACATAGCATGGGGCTGTTGTGACCCAAGGGCAGGACCCGGCACTTCTCCATGTTGAGCCTCATACAATTGGCCTTGGCCCATCAATGCAGCCCATCCAGTCCCCTCTGCAGAGCCTTCCTACCAACAAGCAGATCAACACTGCTGCTCAGCATGGTGTCATCTGCAACTTACTGAGGGTGCACTCGATCCCTTCTTCCAGATCATTGATAAAGATATTAAACATATGTATATAAACAAATATAAAATTGGTCCTAGCACTGAGCCCTGGAGAACACCACTTGTTACCAGCTGCCAACTGGATTTAACCCCTTTCACCACCACTCTTTTGGCTCAGCTGTCCAGCCAGCTTTTTACTGAGCAAAGAGTGCACCCATGCAAACTATGAGCAGCCAGTTTCTCCAGGAGAATGCTGTGGGAGTTGGTGTCAAAGGCTTTACTAAGGTCCAGGTAGACAGCATCCACAGCCTTTCCCTCATCCACTAAGTGGATCATCTTGTCATAGTAGAGCCGATTAGTAAAGCAGGTCCTGCCTTTCATAAACCCATACCAGCTGGGTCTGATCACCTGGTTATTCTGCATGTGCTAAGTGATGTTGCCAAATATGATCTGCTCCATAACCTCACCCAGCACCAAGGTCAGACTGACAGGCCTGTAGTTCCCCGGATCCTTCTTCCTGCCCTTTTTGTACATGGGCATCACACTGGCTAAGCTCTAGTCTTCTGGGACCTCCCCAGTTAGCCGAAACTGCTGACAGATGATTGAAAGTGGCTCAGTGAGCACTTCTGCCAGCTCCCTCAGTACCCTTGGGTGGATCCCATCTGGCCCCATAAACTTGGGTCTAAATGGTGTAGCAGTTTGCTAACCATTTCCACTTGGATTGTGATAACTTCATGCTGCTCCCCATCCCCATCTTCCAGCTCGGAGGGCTGGGTACCCCAAGAACAACTGGTCTTACTATTAAAGACTGAGGCAAAGAAAGCATTAAGTACCTCAGCCTTTTGCTCATCCTTTTTCACTATGTTTCCCCGCACATCAAATAAAAGATGGAGATTCTCCTTAGCCCTCCTTTTGTTGCTATTACAAATGTAGAAACATTTTTTATTGTCTTTTAGAGAAGTAGCCAGATTAAATTCTAGCTGGGCTTTGGCCCTGCTCATTTTCTGCCTGCATAACCCCACGACACCCTTGTAGCTCTCCTCAGCGGCCTGCCCCTTCTGCCAAAGGTCATAAACTCTCCTTTTTTTCCTGAGTTCCAGCCAAAGTTCTCTGTTCAGCCAGGCCAGTCTTCTTCCCTGCCGGCTCATCCTTCGGCACAGGGGGATGGCTTGCTCCTGCACTTTTAAGATTTCTTTCTTGAAGAATATCCAACCTTCCCGGATACCTTTGCCCTTAGGACTGCCTCCCAAGGGTCTCTCTCAACCAGTTTCCTAAATAGGCCAAAGTCTGCCCTCTGGAAGAACAAGGTGGCAGTTCTGCTGACCCCCCCTCCTTCTCCAAGAACTGAAGACTTACCAATTCTTGATTTCTGTGCCCAAGATAGCCTCCAACCATCACATCACCCACAAGTCTTTCTCTGTTCACAAACAGGTCCAGTAGGTGCCTTCCCTGGCTGGCTCACTGACCAGCTGTGTCAGAAAGCTGTCTTCCACATGCTCCAGGAACTTCCTAGGCTGTTACCTTTCTGTTGTATTTCCAGCAGACATCTGGTAGGTTGAAGTCCCCCATGAGAACAAGGGCTAGCAATTGTGAGATTTCTCCCAGCTACTTATAGAATGTTTTGTCTGCTTCATTGTGGCTCGGTGGTCTATAACAGACTCCCGCCAGGATATCGGCCTTGTTGGCTTTCCCCTCATTCTTACCCATAAACATTCAATGCTATCATTACCAACATTAAGCTCTAGACAATCAAAACACTCCCCAACATACATGGCTACCCTACAACCTCTTCTTCCTTGCCTATCCCTTCTGAATAATTTATAGCCAGCGCTCCATTCCTGTGAGCCATCCTACCATGTTTTCATGATGACAACTGTATCATAGTCTTCCTGCTGCACAATGGCTTCCAGCTCCTCCTGTTTGTTGCCCACGCTGTGTGCATTGGTGTAGATGCACTTCAATTAGACTGTTGATCCTGCCATCTTTTTTGGGGGGAAAAGCCCCAATTCCTACACGACCATTCTCAGATGCTTTTGTGGTTTCTAACACTTGCATCTTTGCACCTGCATGGACCTCCATTCCCTACCTCCACTGAAGGACCTCACTAGCACATTGTCCCTCAAACGTTGATGCGCCGCTTCCAGGCTTATCTCCAGTGTGCCTGGTTTTATCCCTTTCCCCCTTCAAATCTAGTTTAAAGTTCTTTCAATGAGCCCTGCTAACTCCTGCACAAAGATCCTTTTCCTGCTTTGGGATAGGCATATCCCATCTGTTGCCAGCAGGCCTGCTGTCGTGTAAACAGATCCAGGATCAAAAAACCCCAAATTCTGCTGGTGACACCAGGCTCAGAGCCAGATGTTGATGTGCTGGCTCTTGCCGTTTCTTCCCTCAACATTCCCTGTAACTAGTAGGATCCAGGAGAACACTGTGTGTGCTCCTGATCCCTTAACCAGTTGTGCCAGGGCCCTGAAGCCTCTCTTGATTACCCTCAGACATCTTGTTGCAACTTCATTACTACCTATCTGAGAACTCAACAACGGGTTATAATCTGATGGCTGTACGAGGGCAGGAAGCCATCTCTCCATATGTTCATCCTGAGTCCCAGGGAGGCAGCAGACTTGCCTAAGTGGCGGCTTTGGTCTACTGTGGCAATGACCCATCTTTTTTCCATTAAGGAAGCAGTTTTGACACAGGGCATAGGCTGATTTGGCCTCTGCAACACTTCCACACTAGGTGAACCATTGGTGTCATTATTTCTGGGTTCCCCTTGCAGACCCTCATAACTGTTATGCCCGGGCACATGGGGCAGTCACAGAGGGGACACACCTGCTGCACTGGAACCTGTCATCATTGCCCCCTACTCCTTCAGTCACCATGTCTGTCACAGCACTCTCAAAACTCAAGCTGCAGCAAGACTTTTACCACCCATACCAGGTTAACATCAATAAGTAGCTCCAACACCTTGCCCTGGCACAGCCACCAATCCCCCACAAGGTTTCAAAGGTTCACCTACTGTGTTATCTCTTCCTACTCTTCAGGCCAGGCCATCTGCTTCTTGCCTCTGCTGCATCCTTCTCCTTGTCTCTCCTACATCCAGGGCACCCTCTCTCCTCCCTCTGCTTCTTCCAGGTCTCTCTCCACTGACTACACCTCTTCCCTACCCCTTAGAGCTATTTAACCACTTAGCAGGAACCAGCCACAGCTGCACATCATCCACATCATCCACCCCGCCGGCCCTGAAGCCAGCCCACAGCTGTATATTATCAATGTTAATTAACACGCCTTCGTTCCTCCACACATGTCCAGCCAGGCAGAGAGCATAGGGGTGACTCCATGTTATTTGTCCTGTCTGCCTGTTGGGCTTGCCTCAGGGAAGGCAGGGTGCCATTCCAGTAGATTATCTCTCTCTCCCCCCGAGATGCTCCTCAAATTACCCCCCCCTTCCGGAGCTCTGTCGCACCTCCCACGGCTGTGCTCGGCCGGTGCTGGTGCAAGAGCAGGGCACAGCCTGCACCGGGGCGGCTGCATGTTCCCACCAGGGCTCTGTCTGGCCAGCGACATCAGCTCATCACACAGCCCTGCAGTCTTGCCTCGTTCCTTTTATTTTTTTTGGCCTGCACCAAAAGATAACTACTAATAATTTCTCGGAGAAAAAATTATGTAAGACTAACACAGTTTTCATCACAGGTCTGCTTGTGGTCTAAGATCTTGATTCTAGTATCATTTAAAAAATCATAAGATAAAGTGTTAACCTATTCTGCTTAATAGTAAGATTTTGAAAGGTGAATGTAATAGAATGCAAAGATTTTGTACGTTGCTCGGGATGCTCAGGTTTCTGGGCACTGAGAAATCCAAGATGCATCCACTGCAGGTATACAAGTTCTACTCAGTCATACACGTGACGTGAGCCAACACTTCCATGAACTATATCAACTAAATTGCTTGTGTGGTGCATGGATGGACAGTACCCGCACAGTAAATGTTACGGTTTCAGAATGTCCCAAGTGAAATATTGATACAGCCTTCCAAGCAGACTGAGAAGTCACGTACAAGCCAAACTTTCTGTATTGGTGAGCTTTCTGGTACGTGAAAAGATAATAGGCATTATGACTACAGGCACTGTATGTGTTAATAATTTATCAAAATAGGTAAGCCTTAATGGTGAGCTGCAATTTTTATGGCACTGATTAAAAAAAAAAAAAAAAAAAAAAGACAAAATAAAAGACATAAAAATAGAAGCTTATAGCCAAAAATGACATTTCAAATGTTTGTGTGTCTGAGTGCACTCAAAAGTATGCATTTTCTATCCAGGCTCGTCAATAAGTTAACAATATCACTGCATATTAAATCATGTAGTCAATGTGTGCTTACTGCAAAACATGTTAGAAAACGTAAATATCTAATGAGCTAGACTGCTAACATGATAAAGTAAGAAGAGGGTATTTCAGATGTGGTTTGTTGTGTTGTTTTGCTGTTGTAAGAGTTTTATTCACACACAGATTGCAGATCCTATTATGCATAATGAATGACAGTAGGAAAGAAATTTTTCTCGTCAGAGCTGTCTGATTCTAGCAATCAGAGCAATTAGAGCAATCTAACAAAAAACTTTTTGATGTAATTGATATGTCATGAGGTTAATCATATTGTGTTATAATAGGTTAGTGCCAATTATTTGTCGTTACTTTTAAATAAAATACACATTCCAGAATGACTAGAGGGAATGAGAGGCTTCAGTCAGCAGCGTCCATAATAAGCTGTGTTTCTGAGAGAACAGAGTGGGGTAACTGCCAGCAGCTCTTTGGTATAAGGAATTTTGGTGGATTAAAAACTGGGACAATTGAAGCTGGTACACATTTGGAGATCTCTAAGGAAATTTCGTACGTTCTTTATGAGCATATAGGAGAACCTGCAGTTTCATTGCAGACATTTTTCATGTAACATAGTCTAAGCACATGCACAATCTCAGTACTTTTTAGATCACTGTTCTGCCATGTATTTTACAATAACCAGTGGGTTTTTACAAGGCACTACTGAAAAAAACCAAGTTAATATTGATTTATCTCAAAGATCATAGATCTCTGATTAGTATATTCATCTTTATGTCAATAAGGACATGCATATAACTGTGTTAACTTTATTCTTTAACAAGTAGTCCATCAAAGCAATGTGTTTCTTTCAACTTCTGGAAGTCTCAACCTCAAAAAATAAGAAATTATGCAGTATTTCTGCTTGATAGAGCCCTTAGAAGAGAAGAGGAGCAATGTTTCTGGGGTCAGCATTAGAACTATAGTGTACCATTAATGTATAGACTCTTAAATGGTTAATGAAAGGAAGACCAGTGGTAAATAAAAGATTAAAAGAGCCAAACATAATGAAGTGTCAGTAGAAGTAAAAGTGTAGGAAGTTTTCAAGGGACAGGCCATATTGCATTAAAATCAGAAGCATTAATTATTTTTTATTTATGAATGCACCATTTTCAAAGGAAGATTTCATCATCATTGTATATTAAAGTAAAATGTGTTCTTCTCATGGGGAACAGAGATGGCATAGTACATCATAACACTGCAGATATGTTGGGAAGGAATATGAAGTAGGATCCTATTTCATAGACATTTAAATGAGTATTGTTTTAATGAATCTTTCATTGAAAAAATTACTTATGGTATTATTATAGTTATCTAGATAAAAAAATATTTAACATTTTCTTTCCATTTCTAGTTTTTAAGCAAAAATGATAATGTTTCTTATAATATTTATATTCTATGGCCATGTACTTTACAGAAGCTGACACTAAAAGGCTGTACAGATCTTTTCTAACTTGGCAAAATACTTAGCTAGAATAGCTGTTACCGATTATGGAATGTATAGTCAGCAAATGACAAAGATTATAAAGTCACAATATAATTTATAATGATGAGCAGTTAAGAGTTGTGAGACAAGTTATATGAAGAAAATGAGAAACACTTCTGTGGAAATAATGGCTTTAAATTACGACACACTAATAATGAGAACATTCGATTCAGAATGTTAAATAATTCAGTCTGTTAAATTCTAAATGCAATTTTTAACATTAACTATCACTGAATTATTTTTACTACATTATTTTTGTGACCTCTTTATTGTAAGCTGTTAATTTGACATTAAAAGGTGAAATGATTTTAACAACATGTAACAGGGCATACAATAAGGTAAATGATTATGGGAAATGAAATAAAATTTAACTGGCTTTTGATCCTATAAAAAGAATCTTGCTCAGGAAAAGAGTATCCTGCTCCTGGGTGCCTCTCGGAGTGTATACGCACACATATTAACTATGTTGTGGGTAAGACTTCAGGTAGAAGAAAACATTGTGACCACAACACCAGTTCCTCTCCACAAGCCTTGTTGTGAAGTGCATATTGAGGAGGGTGGGGGAATATAGTTTCTGTTGTAGAAGAAAGCCAGTGAATACCACAAGGCCAAAGTGGATGAGTAATAGAAGAAAATAGCCAACCTGGGGTTCTTGGTTGTTTTATTTTTTAATTTTTTTTTGTTTTGTTTGTCTTGTTTCGTAGCTGTTCTTTGCTTTTTAAAGGCAAAGGTGTTAGGAACTACAACCTGTGGGAACGCTTGTGCATTTTCTCAATATTTGGGGTGGCTCCCCTTCCTGGCTGGTAGCATGCTAATATACTGAATCTTTGGGATTACCGAATTTATTGAGGTTGAGAGATTCAATTGCTTGCATTCTTGACAGACAATTCATCTGATCAGGAGAATAGGAAAATAACTAGAATAGATTCTTGAGAAAATGCTAGGAAGAGGTGAGGATCATATCTACATTTCTTAGGACTTTTCAAGGTCAAGCTTTTCTAGAAAGAAAGTTTGGGAAATTAAAAAAAAAGCCTTCATGAGATGGAAAAAGGTGGTAGGAGTGGTTGATTCAGGTTTGGAGTGGGAGACAGGAATGGAAATTGGATGTCAGACAACACCAGGATAAGGGATGGGCTTTAGATCTAGACTGGATATTACATTACTTATCCCAAATTTTCAGACTACTTTTCCTTTTGTTCAGTACTATCTTTGCAGAATAATTATGAGCAATCTAAATGTAAAAAAAAAAAAAAAAAAAGAAAAAGAAAAAGAAAATCAAAATAAGCTGAAGTGAGTTTAGGAACTTCTGCATTGCTGAAGTTGCACTGTGAAAGCTCTTTTTTTTTTATTTCAGTGGTATAACAGTCTTTTCAATTTATTGCCAGCTTCTTCCATGAATTCAACAGTTTAATATTTTGTGACAGTTAAAACTTTATTTCATCTAAATGTATTTTGATTTCAAGCATTCTAAAAAAATGTATGAAAGGTCTGTCTCACACTGATACTGAAAGAAGATAGAAAGAGATACGTAACCAATAGTATTTTTGACAGTTTTCTGCCAAGTCACACTATGTGTCTTCAGCTGAGAAATGAAAAATGATTTTGTTGAACATAGCTCTATAGAGTCTAAAGAGAATTCTATGAATTTCAGTCTTGACATTTAAATTCTGTGTACAAGTAATGTCTGAGTCATGCGAAGCTCACACCATTCCACCATGCATCACTTGTTAGTGATCTTCCTTGATCTTATAAAAAACAATTCAAAGCAAATGAGTATCCATAGTTGATTTACCATAAAAAAAGGTATAAGTCAATATGAATAGCCCTATTCCAAACTCTAAAATTCTATGAAATAGCCAGCAGGAGTTTAATAAGTTCATTATAAAAGGATAGTATTTCAATATTTTTTTACAGTTTACAGATTGTTATACAGCTATCTTTTTGTACTGTTATCTTCAGAAGGCTGCCACAAGAGAGGGCATGCAGTACCAGATCTCAAATGAGGCAACAGTAGAAAAGTTAATGGGAAAGCTGAAAGAAGAAAGAGGCAGAGGACCTCATTGCTCACCCAGGCTCTTCACAGTGGTTATTGATGGAAGAAAGGGTGTGTAAGCTTGGAACAAAAGAGGATCAGACTGGATATAGGAAAAAATAATCTTTAAGGAAAACATTTTTTGACCTGAGGGCAGTCAGGAAGTAGAACAGGCTGCCCGAAGATGCTGAGTAGTCTCAATGCTTATAGGTTTTCAAGGTGTTACCGAATGCAGCCCTGAGCAAACCTGATCTGATCTCATCATTAACCCCGTTTGGAGCAGCAAGTGGAACTAAAACCCTCCCACAGCCCTTTGCAACCTGAATTATTCTATCATCTTTTGATCATACAGTACTGGGTACCCAACTGCTGGTAAAAAGAGAAGGCTTTCATAAACAGGAAAAAGGAAAAATTATTGCCAGACGGGAGAAGAGGTAATAAAGCCCTTACTACAGTAGCTTTCTCCACCTGCTTGCTATTGCAACTGTAGAAGTGTGTAGGTATGTTCAAAATTAGGAACAGGAAAGATGACAATCTACAAAGTCTGCATACTAGGCCTGGAATAGGTGCTGGGGCTAAAGCGGGGAATCTGCCAAGCTAATTTAGACAATTATGGCCAAGAAAGACCATATATGTTAAAGGTAATCTAGAATGCTTCTTTCCCTAAGTTGTGTTTTGCTTTTGTGACTGTTTTAAGAGAATTTTATTTCTATTCTTATCTTGACAGAATTCAGTAAGCATAGTCTTTTATATTTAAATCTTGTCACACCATAAATCTGAGTCATGTTAAATATGGAGGATAAAGCCTTTCCTGGAAAGGCGGGCGTAACTGGGGTGCACTGAAAAGAAATATTCATGCTACCTATCTCCCTGAATCTTCAGGTTGCTTCCACACTAGGTGTCTTTTGGTACTGTTAACAGTGGTTTATGCAGAGAAAGCTAACTCCTTTGGTATGTCTGGAACTCCTCTGATGAGCAGCAGGAAAATGGAAAATGGCTTCAAACTTTAGGGGGGTGCGATGGAAAGGAAAGTTGTCACTTTCAACTTGTCACACTAACTTAAAACATGCTTAAGATTGTCTTCCCAACATTTTTTTGATTCTGTTCATTAGCCCATGAATATGAAAGGCTGAGTACGGTTCCTAAGACTAAATCTTTTTTTTGCCTATGTATTCAAAACAGAAATGAAGCTATTAACTCTTGTGAAGTTCACAGCTAGATGGTGATGATAATGACACTGGAGGGGATGGGGAAGCAACTGTTAGTTTCACTTTAAATAAAAACGAAATAGGAAAAAAGTTATATAAAATGTCAGTATCAAGGATATTAGTAAAGACCTATGATGTATAAATATTAAAATAATTTCTGATTTCAGGAAAAAAGTGGAGTTGAATGTACAATCGCAGACAATAACATTTTTATCTTATGCAACTTTGTTTCTCTTTTAGTGGCAAAGCATTACTATAACACTGGTTGAGAAAGTGCAGATGGTTGCTGTAATCCTAGGATCTCTGTTCTTAGTAGCAAGTGTGACTTGGCTTCTATGGTCAGCCTTCAGCCCTTATGCAGTATGGCAAAGAAAGGACATCCTTTTTCAAATCTGCTATGGAATGTATGGTTTTATGGATCTAGTATGCATAGGTAAGCTCAAAATCTTTAAACAGCACAGACTGTGGTTTAAGACTGTGACTATATCTATTTTTCTAATTGGTCACTCTAATTGATCACTCCAGTTCTTTACAGATTTGTTCTCAGCTGATACCTTTGGCAAATACTGCTTTTCACAGTGTTACAAATACTGCAAAGAGAAAAGAACCAAAGAAGCTTTACTCTCAGATTAATCAAAGTGTCTCTCTGAGATCTTAGTGGTGAGAACAGAATCAATTTCAATTTCTTGAAAAAACAGATGGCTAGCAAAATTCAGGAAGTTAAACAGATGAAAAAGACATTATTAAAATAATCAGTAAAATTACATGTCAAATCTTTTACTGATGCTACTTTGCATTAGGTTGTACCATCATGAAGCACAGAAGAAACCCTTGACGATGTCTTCAAACTACATATCCAAAATTGAGTCGCACAGACTTATATAGGTCACTGTGCTACTAGTAGAGAAGAATGGAGAAGACAGGCATGAGCGCTTTGTACATCATAAACAGTTACGAAACACTCTAATAGTGCTAACTATAGTAACTTACTTTACTATTAAAAATTCTCAAGTCATTTAACTCTAGCTGAAATCTTATAAAAGAAAACACATTTTACTGCAAAGCTATTTTGACCAGTTTTGAAATTGCTGAAAATATACTAGACCCAGATGTAAATAGAAATCAATTTCGTATTTGATGAAACAACCTTGAATTGATTGTTATAATAGCTGTTTATTTGCACAAAAAGTTTAATAATTGCAGTAAACATTAAACCACATTCTTAGAATTGCAATTCCAAGAAAATCCAGAAGTCAAATGCTATCTGGTATTTGTTTTGAGATTTCTAAGTGATCAATGTTGATGTTATCCCAGTCTCAAATATGGGAATTCAGAAGGACAGTGCTGAAATTTACTCAATAAGGTGCAAAGAAACAGAGTGATTCCTAATATCAAGGCTTTTGCTTTGATCATAGAGCCATATCATCTTTTGTTCAAGCCATCTCATTACTGTAAAAGTATTTATATTTCAGCTGGATCAGCAGTTCTGTTTATTTTTCTGAAAGAAGTCCACTCTGGGATATTTGAGAACACAGGCTTTCTTCTGTGAACCCAAATCTTCTCAGACAAAAAAATGAACAGAAATTAGGTCTCTAATACTCATGACAAGTGCTCAGCTTTTAAACAAAAAAAGGGCTCAGCTACATGCTGATTCCTGAACGCCACTTTTTTCAGCTTAACACTCAATATTGAGGTTTTTGCTTTTGTTTAAAAAAACACTGAATGAAGAAAAAATGTGCTTCAGGCATTCTAAATATTTAATTTATACAGAATTCTGTTCTTTTCACAAAGTTTGCAACTGTAAAAAAATTACTTTTCTGTGCATCAACTAGTTGGTATAAGCAGTTCTTCAAACTATTTCCATTTCTTTTCATGTGTTTGACTTAAAACCTCTAAACCAAATTAATCTCAAGATCAGTAGAGAATGGCTATGGGTGATCAGAAATATTAGTGTATTTATCTAAAGAAGTAAACTATTAGAAGGCGAGTCTTCAGTAGGTTAGTACATGCAGTTCTGTAGCTGCTTTTCAAACCAGCCAGTCTCAAGCCACCCCTGGACTGGAAACTACTGAACTAACTTGTACCTCTCATGGCTCTGGAGCTTCTAGCCTCACTGGCACCATGCAGAAGCAAAGTAGATGTGCAGCTGCCTTCACCTACAAGATAAACTGACTTGCCTGTAATTACATAAATGTGTATTTTATAGTCCTATCATAAATAATACACGAAAAATTTTATGTAAAACTGACTATAATTAAGTATATTTGGAAACTGTTTTGTAATCACAAAGTTCAGTGCAGATGTGACTTAACAGTTTACTAAACTGTATCTAGAAATTCAAAAAGCTGTATAAAGAAGGTTTGGTAATCGTAAATTTTTGATTGTCCAGATTCATCTAGCCCACTTACTCTGCATATAATTTCAAGTAATTTGCATTCTGTAAGTTTATAATACCAGCAGTTCCTGTAACTCTTGAGAATATTTATTAATATATTCAACTTTATTAAATTTTATCTTTTTCTTTCATCATAAAGTGATTTTAGATTGATAGTTTTAATTTAAAACATTCAAATGAAGTTCTCTAATAGATGGATGTAATTATTACTTACAAATTTTTTTCTGTAAAACTCAGCACTGTCCATTATGCTGATGACTTCCCAAAGGCATTAACATATGATTTTACCGTTATATATTATATGCAATCTCTTATATCATAAAGCTTGTAATGCTTACAGCCAGCCATAGTTATCACTTAGTATCTTCTCTCTTCTCATTTGTCTTTAATTATCCATGGCATTCTCTTAATTTTCAACAGGATTCACAGTGAGTGAATACCTGTATTCCCACTGGAATCTCTATTTCCATGAAAAATTGATGTAGGCGTATGGGTTTTCCTGTGCAGCACATAGTTCAAGACAAGTGCTTGAGTTACTGGTGGTAGCTTAACCAAATAACCAAAACTTATTCGAATCGCCTTCAGTTATGCCTCCTTATGGCTTTGCATAAGCATTATGAATATTTATTTGTGAAGTGTAAATATCTGTACTTTCCGAAATGTTTTTTGTCATTATTTTTAAAAGCAGTGTGGCTAAAGGTACTGACATTGCATGATGTCTCTGAAACTTGCATATATTATGTTGTTTTCCCAATGATTGATTTATATATCACATGTAACATACCACCCACTTTCTTATCAAGTAAGTTACATGTGACTTGTATTTTAATTCTTGGTCTTGTTTTACTTTTCACCAAAAGAAATATCCCAAAGATTACAGATCACCAATATAATGTTCTGTTCATTCCAGTGTACATATTCTATTGGTATCCATTCTTCTTGTTTCACTCTAAATTTTTCCATAATTCTGCCTAACACAATAGTTTTTACTTATCAGTGTTAGTTTCAACCCTACAAGTCACTAGTTTGTACTTTCCTGCTTCTAAGCTGGGCGTAAAGCTGTTCTCTTTGAAACTTGCTGAGAGAAGTTTTCCTAAGGCAAACCTGGAACATTTTAAATAAGTAGAACTACTGCCTGTGGAACCCAGAGCTATTGCAGTGATAGTGCTAGGATCAGGCCATCCATGTAGGTGTTACCAGAGGGAGAGAGTTCATGAGTTAACATGAAATCAATTAACAATATAAAACCCTTATGTAGCCACCGAAGGACAGTAAACCAAGCCTTTGCCATCCTGCTTTGTAGACCTAGCAATTATTTCTCATAACAGCAAAGTCATACTACTTTATCTATTTTCACTGGAATATAATGATAACTACTACGATTGTGCACTTATTTAGTTAAAATGGTTCTAATAGGAACAAAAGCTTCAACAAATACTAACAGCTTACTTGCAATCCCAGAGCAATAGTACAGCTCCTTTAGAGCGTGAAAAGCAGTTGTAACGTTGCACTAGAAACATGAGTGGTGCCAGTGGTACTGTGGCAGCGGAGTAAGAGATAGGAGCCAACGTGAGGTGTGAATAGCCCTCTGAAAGGCTTTTTCTTCCCTGCCAAGGAACTCGATGCCTAGCAACATTCATGTAACTCCTTAGTTGTAAAAATGTACAGGCTGAAGCTGCTTAGAATGAACACATCTAGCTGCACTTATACCTCCCTACTCAGAAAGTCTTTTTTTTTTTTTTTTCTTCACATTAGAACTAATTCTAAATAGACTAGAAAGAGTTGTATTGCTATTTTAGAGTGGAGATATTTCACTTTAATGCTTTGAGCATTTTGTTGCATTTTGTAATATCTGTGGGCCCTAGAATAGTATTAGACATAACATTTTGTCCAGTGGCGAAGTCTGTTTCTGAAAAGGGTCTTTTAATTCCCTGGTGAAAGTTTGTGATGTTTCTGGGAGGACATTCCAAAATGATTATAAGTAAGATTACTGTGATAAATACGAAAACATTGGAACCTAATACCACCACACCTGAATGAGCTAGGACAAGTTTTCTGCTTGCAAAGACATTTCAGTATGAAAAATTTCAAATGATCTTATGACTAAGGGTAAGAAATCCTTTGGATAGAGTGAAAGAATCTCAGTATTTGGCAATAAAAGAAAACTATGATCTCTCCATAATCCTATTGTCTGGGTCCCACTACAGTCCCTATATCTTAACAGTAAATAAAATAAATCCGCAGAGCCTTAGGACATTTTGCCAGGTCCATCATCCCAAAACTCTGTTCCTTGTAGATATTAACTAGACAGAACATCAGAATGGCTCACAGTAGTGAATTCTAACACTTCAGCGTGGGATCATCTGGGTCAAAAAAGGAATTTTTTTTTTCCCTAGGACTGTGAAACTATGTCCTCTGTGCTGTTGAAATCATGGTGTTTGGAACAAGTCAGTATTATTCATGGATTTATCCTTTATTTCTCTCTCATATGCTCATTCATTGCTGTGAAACTCTTAAGAAAAAAGGAGATTCTTTGCCATTTTCTTACAGCTTCATTTTAGTGACTAACTACTTATATTTGGAGCATCAGAACTTCTCCAGACCTGGAAAATCTCCATCATTTAAAACTTACCTAGATTTCCTCTTCTTTTTGGTCTTGAAACTGTTGGTGCTGAGAGAGTTTTTTTCTCCTGCCCTCTGGAGAATGTCTTTCAAAGAGACAAGAGCTATTGGAATTCTTTTGCCTCTTCTACATAGGTCTTTTTCAATCTGTAGTTTTATCAGATGGAAAATAAAGCTTTTTATGGGAGGAGTTATGAAAGTACTCTTTTTCTCCTTCAGCATTGCCAAATCTGACAACTTTATTTCAAGCTTTGCAATATTTGATCCTTTGTTTGGTAGGTAGCTCCTTTAGAGTGTCTATGACTAATAGTTTCTATTTTAAAGAAAACTTCTCTTCATAGACACTGTTGAAAAATTTTTGAAAACATTACTCCAGTAAATCCTGAAAGCTCAAAAACAGTAAAAAAGAGCTCTCAAAAAGAAGTCATCCTATGACTTTTTCTGTCATAATTTTGGGAGGATACTTTTGACTGTTTAAATATACATCATGTACCTTAATGATCCATTCTCAGCTGCTTCCTTCTCTATTCTGAAATATGTTGTTCAGGTTCTAATGGGGTGCAGGCAGATATCAAAAATCTTTACATGAGGGTAAATAGGTTCTCTCAATTTTGCTTCATCACAGTCTTAAGGGAAATTGAGCCAAAGAATACCATAATCCAGGGGAAATGATGTTCATCTCCATTATCTTTCTATAGGAAATCCAACAGAAAAAAAAGGGGGGGGGGGGAGGGAGGGAGGGGGGAGGATCTTTGTCACAGCAATAAAACCATGGCATATTTGGTTTGTGGATTCTGTACATGATCAAACACATTTATCCTTTTTAAGACAATATATCTAGTCTTGAAGGTGCATTTATGTATTAACATGGCTGCTGAATTTTTAGGACAGGTTGCTTTATGTATATCTGAGAAGATGAAGATAGACATCTTGAAATCAAGAAAATTTTGCACTGAGATGCTATGCTGATACAAAATACATTTAGAAAATTTAACATTTAATTAAGTTTATATTGGGTTCGTTTTGCTGTATTGGATACTTCCATGAAATCTAGGCAACTTGAAAGCCTTACAGAGATGCTACATTTGCTATCAAGTCCTTCTGAAAGCAATCTTAGATAGTTTCTCTATCTTTTAGTGTAATGATCTTTAAAAATGTGTTCAGGGCAGACATTGCTGTCTGCGAGTCATTGCACTTGAATCTGAAGTTTCCTGTTCATACAAATGTTTTTATCATCTTTTCTGCTTGTGCCATCTGTGAATGTCTCCTTTCTGGTATCAGTTAACCATGCTAAGAGACCTCAAACACTTAAATGACAATTCTGTTGTGTAGGAACATGTGATACGCAATCTCTTGGGATAAAGAACTATATCCTGTGACACCACAGATCTATTATAGCAGTGGCCATATACAGGAAAATTTTAGGCAAGACACACACTGGACAAAAATATTATAATTGTTTTTGTCTAGGCAGATTGCTCTCCTCCCAAAGCAGGGAGTCAGAGAAAACATGTGACATTGATCAGAACTGTGTAAGTTACCAGGCTGGTTGAGGATAAACCTAATAAGAAGGCTGAAGCCCTATGTGCCTCCCTACTAAATCCATATTTTAAATACTTACACATAAAGAGTGCGTGTATAAATAAATGCACACATATACATACATACAAAAAAATGAGTTTCATTCAAGTAAATAAATTTCTTGAATGCATACAATAAGCGTACGTATTAGCTACATGGAAGTTCATAAGCAGATTGGGCTGTTGAGGACTTCAAATAATCTGTATTTTCCTTGAAGGACCTTTTAAAAATTTCCTGAGTCTCAACAAAAAAGATATTTCTCAATGTTTTTCTACTGAATTTTGAAGAGAAAAAGAAAGCCTATCATCCTTGCCATGCTCGTCATAGTTAATAAGAACATTTAATTTCTTCTTGCTCTACTGAAGCAAGACAGGAAAGTCATTATACTTACAGCTGTTTCAGGTTTTCATAAATCTTTTGTGCTCCTATGTTTTACTAAGAATGTGAAAACAGTTAGATTTGTTTGTGTCTGTACTGAATTCTACATGACACTCTTAAACAAATTTAGGACCATCCTGTTCATTACAGAAGGTCTAACCTACTTAAAGATCTACTGAAACCAGTACAAATCTCAGTAAATAAGTAGTACTTACCAAGAAGGATAACACTAGTGTAAACGGTCAATTTACAAATCTGCCAGTAAGGTTCTTTTATATTGGTTTACTTAACTCTAAATACTTTATTTAGTTCTGCATGCTCAGATTATTCTAGTATTAGTTATGTTGAGCTTTCATTCAGAACAGTTTTATTTCCTCTGCCTCCCAATCTTAAACACATGAATAACCAGTTACACTGCATATGTACAATTTATTTGAATTATCAGATTTACAGGTTAATTTAGTAGGCTGTGGCAATTGCCATATTCATTACAATGTGTTACATCTCTATTTGCATTCAAAACCCATCGACGTTTTGTACAAACTTTTTTTGTTTTTTTCTAAATTTCAGGATTGATAGTACATGAAGGTGCATCTGTTTATCGAGTGTTTAAGCGCTGGAGGGCTGTGAATCTACACTGGGATGTATTAAATTACGATAAAGCCACAGACATAGAAGAGAGCAGTCGAGGAGAATCCTCAGCAGGAAGGACATTGTGGTTACCACTGACTGCATTTAGAAACAGAAGTTTAGTTCATCCAACACAGTTAACTTCACCAAGATTTCAGTGTGGCTACGTATTGTTACATCTGTTCAACCGCATGAGACCTCAGGAAGATTCATCAGAGGATAACGGCTCTGGGGAAGTAGTGATGAGAGTGACCTCAGTGTAAAGATTATGCTCACTGTGCTACACAGATAAGGATAATGTGCCCTGATGTTACAGGACTTTGGAATGTAGTTACAATGAATGGTGAAACCATTAACACTTGAAAAAACATATACACATTTTTCTAAAATTTAATGCTTTTTATATGATCAACTTAAACACAAATACATTTTTCTGGAAAAAAAAAAAGTCTCTTGGTTTTTATATAGTCGGGTTTATTAGATCTTTTGTTGATTTGTACCTGATGTGTATGCAGTATAGTTTAACTCTTAGGTCTCTGAATGATAAGGAAACTAATTTTTTAAGTAAAAAATTATATTTAAATGTATTTTCTTAAACTCTGGCTTTAATCCACTACTTTTATTTTTCCCACTTTCATGAGGATTAAACTGAACAACCTTCTTCCAAAACGAAACATAATGTTGACACAAGTCAAGTATTCTTCCTTTTCTGGCTTTATTTTGTTGTTGTTTGTAGCTCAGTTCAGGTGTATGAAAGCAAGTAAGGGATATATTGTCCCTTGCCTTTGAGCAGAAAGTCCAGTGGGTGTTCTACAAAACCTAAGGGAGGATGCGAACTTTTCCTTTAGCTCTCCCACGTGGACATGCAAGATGTCAGACACAGCTGTGACACAGGCAGGAGAAGTCTTGCACTTCCTCTCGAGTCTCTGAGTTCTGCAGAGTGCTGGTGCTGAGCTTGTGCACAGAGGTGACATTACCTCCTGAGCAGCGGTGCTGAATTTAGCAGCCTGTGAACTTCTAGTACCATTCTAACTATAGGACATTGACATGCCTTTTTTTTTTTTTTTTTTTTTTAAAGAAGAAATGTACATTACAACTTCTAGAGTAATAAGTCATCCTAATGGAAACTGAAGTAGAAATAGTGCAGAGCCTTAATTTTGCCAGGTAATGAATCATGATATTAAAAATGGGCCAATATTCATCTTCATCATGATAGCTAATCAATGCTATGAAGTTTGCTTCTCTGTTTTTCTCTCGTGGCAAAAATTCTAATATAATTTAATCAAATGGAAATGGAAATAATTTCCAAGTTAATTATTAAGTCTGTTGAAGATCAAGATGAAAAAGTAAGACTAAAATGACTCTGAGAGCACCAGCTTACATAAAACAGTTTGTGATAGGATGACCTTGGCTGGCTGTTCAGGCCCTCACCAGCTGCTCCCCCCCCCCCCCCCCCCCCCCCCTAAACAGGACAGAGGGAGAAAATAAGATGAAAAAGCTTGTGGTTTGAGACAAAGACAAAGGCATCACTTACCAATTACTGTCATGAGCAAAAGAGACAACACGGGGAAGATTAATTTATTGCCAATTAAAATAGAGTTGGATGGTAAGAAACAAAGACAAAGCCTAAAACACCTTCCTTCCACCCCACCCCACTCGTTCTTCCTAGGCTCAGCTTCACCCCTTCACTCCCAGCTCCTCCGCCTCCTTCCCCCAGGCGGTGCAGGAGGGTGGAGAAAGGAGACTGTGGCCAGTCCATATCAACTCTTGTCTGCCACTCCTTCCTCCTCACACTTTTCCCTGCTCCAGCATGGGGCCTTCCCGTGGGCTGCAGTCCTTCAGAATAAACCTGCTCCAGCGTAGGCTCTCTATGGGCCACAGTTCCTTCAGGGCATGTCCACCTGCGGTGGTGTGGGGTCCTCCAGGGGCTGCCGTTTGGATATCACCTGCAGCATGGTCCTCTCCTTGGGCTGCAGGAGATACCTGCTCCACCATGCTTCCTCCAGAGGCTACAAGGAAATACTTGCTATACCAGCATCGCTCCAGAGTCACAAGGAAAACTGCTCGGGAGCAGCTGTGTCTGGCACAGAAAGGCTGCCCCTGCAGCTCCTGCCTCCACCTGCCTGGGCACCTGCACCCCATATGCAATTAGTTTTTCTGTTTCAAAATAAGTTGCAACCAATGGCTGAAATATTTCAGAGTTATTTTGTGCAGTAGCTGGAGTGCTGTGGCTAGAAAATTCCCTCTCAGGGGTCAACAGGCTGGTGCTGGAATCAGGGCATGCCTTCTCTTTATACAAGGCTCACATGCCAACACCAGACACGGGAGGCTTCTGTAACTATACTTGGAAATGAGAGAAATAATTTAAGCATTGGTGCTAAGAGCTCTTTATATATTCATAAACATTTAGCCAATGAACTCTACACAGGGCCCAGCGTTCTGCATTGCAGTCTCACAAGCTCAAATTTACACTTACTAAATCTACAGATGACTTTCTGCTCTTTAAACAATTAATGTGAAAAGCAGGTACATAAGCCATGAACAACAAAATACTGTCTCCAAAAAAAAAAAAAAAAAAAAAAAAGCCAGTTTACCAGTTTATCTCCTGCACAGCAAATTACCAATATAGGACAAGCAATCTCATTGAGAAATTATGAGAATTCACTTCTAAATTGCCTTAAAGGAGGAATGTGTGGAGAAACACATGAGAGAAACTGTGACTGGGGAAACCGGCTGTATTACTGGGAATTAATTGTTCTTAATTACTACTTAAATGAAGCCTTCTTTCCCAGAATGACCACAACTCCACATGACTAAATTGAGATCAGAGTTAGTATCTCAAAAAGCACTTGAAACACAAGGAGAATAAACCGTTCTGTGATCAATATCATTAAAAGGTTATGCTTCATGCCTTTTAGATACTTGTGATCTCTGGGATTTAAAGAGTGTTTCTGTGGTCTTTTTACAGCATCCTAAAACGAAAATTGAGAATTATACGAAAACATTCTGTTGTAAAGAAATCTTTTTCATTCACATCCAAATAATTAGTGTGTTGGAAAAAAATGACTCACCAGAAAAGATCAATATATGTAATTTAAGAGAGGACAAGATCTCTATGTACAAATATGTGAAAGACACAGGGGTCTAGAACACTTAGCAGCTTTTGAGGGAAAAAAAATGGTCCCGTTCAGAGTAATGAAAATTGGTAGTGAGAAAAATGCTTAGGGCAAATATCAGAAAAGCCTTTTTTATAGTTGAATTGGTTTATCATTAATCATTTCTATGGCACAATAGCTTTGCATGTGTCTGCATTTACATGTTTCTGTATGTAGAAAGCAAGATCAGGAAATGATCAACAGTGACAGGATTAGCACGGGCAGGGTGCAGCTGTAAAAAAGAAAATGAAATCTATGGCTGTATTTTCCTGGAGAATGTTTTCAGTAGCAAGAGTGCCTAGTGCAGTATATGAGTATTTCTTCAATGACCTTGTGTTTGGATTTGTGCAGTTCTGCAGTACTTTGATCAGCTACATGCAAGATAGATGAATTCAAATCAGAACAGGTGCAGAGAGGGGATGTCAGGATGAAAAAGGAGTAGTGACTGTATTTCACATGAGGAAATTAGAAGAGCATGCCTTGTTCTCAGTTAATATATTGCAGAATAAAATTTATTTTAGGCAAAGAACAAGCCTAAGAAGCACAAGAACTCAAGGATACAAATAGATCACAAATAAATTTAGCTGGAAGTTCAAGGTAGTTTTAAAATATTCATATAATGAATCACAGACAACAATTCAAGCTGGAAGGATCTGTGGGAGGACATCTAGTCCAGGCTCCAGAGTCAGCTCTGAGGTCAGACCAGGTTGCTCAGGGCTTAAGCAATCAGGTCTTAAAATTCTGTGAGGATGGAAATTGCACAGCCACCCTGGGCAGCCAGCCCCAGTTCTTGACTGACCCCAGAGTGAAAAATTATTTCCTTCTGTCCTACATCTTCTCTTGTTCCAGCTTACGCCCTTTGTCTCTCATTCTCCCGTAATGCCCCACTGTGAAGTGGATGGCTCTTTCTTCTTCAGAACACCTTTGCAGGTCCTGATAGGCCTCCCCTGAAGCCATCTCTGCTCCAGGCTGAACATGACTTGATCCCTCAGTGTCCCCTCACAGGACAAGTGCTCTGGCCCTCAGCCAGCTTGGGGGCCTTCTGACAAACTTGGGCCAGTTATTTCATGTCTTTCCTCTACTGGGCTGTCCAGGGTGCTGTTGGCCATCCCTGCAGCCAGGGACACTGCTGGCTCGTGCCCAGCTTGTGCCTGCCAAGGCCCCCAGGTCCCTTTCCGCAGAGCTGCTCCCAGCTGGGCAGGGACCAGCCAGCCGATGTCCTTGCGCCAGAGCTTCCTGAGCAGGGGCAGCACTTGGTATCTGTCCTTGATAAATGTCATGAGGTTCCTGCTGGCCTCTCCCCCAGGCTGGCTAAGTCCCTCTGAATGGCAGCCCTGACCTGACTGTGTGTCCCTGCAACCTGGAATCATCTGCAAACTTCAGACCAGAACTGTCTGTCATCTCCAGGTCACTGATAAAGACGTTGAATGGGACAGGGCCCAGCACAGACCCCGGCGTTACTCCACTTGTTACTGGCCTATAGACATTGTAGGTCCCATTAATCACCAACTTCTGGATCCAACCATCCAACCAACCTTTTTACAATTGAATTGTCCAACTATTTAGATCTCAGTGTCCTGACTTTGAAAGAAAGCTGTTGTGGCAGACAGTGTGGAATGCCTTATACCGGGACTGAGGTAAATGACATCCACTGCTCTCCCTTCAACCACAAATACAGTCCTTCAAATACAGATGGCAACCAGGTGGGATAGGTATGATTTACTCTCAATAGAGTCAAGCTCACTGTTCCCAGCAATCTTCCTCTTCTGGAAATGGTCTCCAAGAGAACTTGCTCCATGATTTCTGCAGAGACCAAAGTAAAGCCAACAAGACTGTAGGTCCCCATGTTGTCATAGAATCATGGAATCATATAGGTTGGAAAAGACCTTTGAGATCATCAGGTCCAATGGTTAACCCAGGACTGCCAAGTCCATGACTGAACCATGTCCCTAAACACCACATGTGTACTTTTTTAAACACCTCCAGGGATGGTGATTCTACCACCTCCCTGGGCAGCCTGTTCCAATGCTTGACCACCCTTTCTGTGAAGAAAATTTTCCTAATATCCAATCTAAACCTCCCCTGATGTAACTTGAGGCCATTTCCTCTTGTCCTGTCACCTGTTACGTGGGAGAAGAGACCTACATCTCTCATCCCAAATCTGGGTTCTTCACCTGGTCTGCAAGAGCTGATCCACACGTAATAGTTGAGATACTTGTTTATTGCATGTCTGCGCAGAGATGGGTGCTAGTTGGTAAATCCACAAAGCTAGCACACCTCTTAACACATAGTAAAACTTTTTATACACTTTGAGCAATTGTTTACAATTACGTTTGGCCACAATTAATTCTCATTGGTTCTTACAAGCCTTGTCTCCATTTAAAGGTACCAGTGGTCTTTTTTTTTTTCACCATGCATGTTCTGTGGGGAGGGTGCTTTTTTAATGAAGAGATTTCTTTGCTAGAGGGTGGATCTTTTATTATGTTAATTTGGATAGTTCATAAATAGTTCAAATAATTTTTTGTTTAGTCTCATTAACCATTTGGTTCTCCTTGAGCTTATCTTCTTGTATTCCAGCTTGACAAATTTATGGTGTCTATTCCTTCTCCCAAGGCCATATTTTGTTAATTGTTTGTAAGAATCTAACCAACATCCTCTGTTTTTCAAATTCTTCCTTTTTTTGTCACTATGGATATTTACATTTTTTTCCCTCTCTTTTTATTTTTTAAAATAAGTAATCCTTATGTCACCCCTGCCTGCCTACACCTCCTTTCAGGGAGCTGTAGAGAGCAATAAGGCCTCCCTGAGCCTCCTCTTCTCCAGGCATCTCTATTCTGTAAAGGACATATTCATGGAATGATGACCAATATTGAAATCTACCTCAAATCCATGTACAGCAGCACAGGAAAATACAAGCAGGTGCTATTATGCTAAGAAGCATACTTCTCCCTCTGAAACCTTAACAGGGGTTTTAAAGAGAACTAAAGATTTCCAGTGGACTAAATTTGAAAATAGTTTGTTATTATCTGTCAGATTCATGGCTCCATTAAAAATTTACTAAGGAACTTGAACAATTTCTAATGATTGAAGAAACATGAACTGTTAGCAAGTTTTCTGAAGAGAAAAGAAGACGCTCTTTAAAACATTTTGTCTTTCTTGTTTGCCTTACATAAAAGAATTCATTTTCATAAACCTCATATGAATTTTAAAAATGCCTAGTGTTACCAATTCCTAGAGTTACCTGTTAGTTGTTGTGTAAGAGGAGATAAACCATGTTCACCGCTGAATTTACTGCGTTAGAGAGAACACCAGAAATATCTTTAAAAACTGGTAATATTTGTATTTCATTTAGTTAAAATCAGAAATGAGGTTTCAGATCTTTCCACCTTCACAAATTTGTTGGGTGGATACTGACATTTCTGCTGGATTTAAGAAGAGATATTTATAATGCACTGCAGGGTGCAACCACAGTCTGAATTAAAGGTGATGCATACATTAAAACTAGCTGCATGACATAAAATATAAAGGAAACACTAGGAGACGGGCCATTTTCAAAGGAGCATAAACACCTTTCAAAGGTCACCTGTGGGTAATAGAAAAATAGCAATCAGCAGCATAATTTTCTCCCGCTGTGGCCAGTCAGCTATCCTGCTGGCATGTAGAAACCCCTGATCATCTTCCTACTTAACGATCTCCTGCCTGACAGACTGAAACTGTCCTTTCCCCTGGAGTCTCCACATGTACAAACTCTAGGTGAACTTCACCCTGACTCATCACCATTTGCTCCCTTAGTTCAGAAGCAGTGGGCTGGAGGGATTGTCCTCTGAAGGATAAAAGCTGTTACCAGTCAGGTGAAAATTTGTAAAAGCCTCATAAAATGACTTTTTCAGCATGAAGCAGCTGGCTGGAGCCAAACACAGAACTTGTTTTAACAGCAGCCTAAGCAAGCTTGAATCAGGTCCATGCTGGCAAGTCTGAGTGACAGAATTCAGGATCAGCCATGGGCAGAGACCAGAAGTGGCACCAAGGTCACTGCAAAAAACGGAGTTACGGTGAATGAAAGGGCTTGGACAGCGGTGGCTTGGTGACCCAGAGAACTTCCTCCAGCTCCTGTATCTCCTTCCTGGCCCAAAACCTTGCTTTGGCCTACACATGAAGCTGGAAGAGGAACAGCCAAACTTCTGAAAGTAAAAAATTATGTTGAATAATTCACCCACAGGTCCCATTTTCTAGGCCTGACCACCACTAGTTCTCAAGGAAAGAGTTTTTTTAAACTTTTCTCTTTTAAATAAACTTCTATTAAATGCTTATTTTAAACTTTTACCCTGTCAGTTTTGAAAAGCAGGGGTGGGGCGTTGGGAACCATGCAGCCAAACCCAGGGAACTTTGGTTTTCTAAGGAAGCATATCAAAGTCACCACGCGCTCCTCATCCCGGTTTTGCTGGAATTCAAACTGTTGAACTGGAGCGGCTCAGTCTTTGGAGGGGAAAACTGCACTCCGCTGTAAGCGACAAACTGAATGCAAGCGATGCCCCCCCGTCGCCATGCCCCTGCAGTAAGGCTACACCTAGTGCAGCACTGTGTTCCAGCTGCCTGGGAAGCGACCCAGTTGATGGGAAGCCTTAGTGGGCTCCATTACCTCTGGGACTGGCTTTGGCTCTGCTCTCTGCAGCAGGTCTCGGACCCTCTTTGCCTTTCTGCTCCGCTTCAGATGTCCCTGCCAGCAGAACTGCCCCAGAGGAAAGTGTCCCTTCCTTCCCCCAAGTGCAGCCCACCCAGAGAGCTGTGGCCAGGGCTTGACAAACAGGCGTCTGTCCTCCCTCCCGCCCACCACAACCTATACACCACAGAGTAACCTGAACAGGCAAAACAGTTTTACTATCAGTCACAAACATATGAACTCCTCCTGCACAGATGCACAGACGTACTTGGCTTTGTCTTTTCTAACACAACCAGTCAAAAGGAAAAGTGGAGTCCGGTGCAGGGACAGAGGTAGTGCCAGCTGCATTTCTTCTGTCAGGGAGCATCCCTGAATATAACTTTTTTATCTTTCTTATAAAGAAAGAAATTAAAAGCAATTAAATCCAGAAAAGGTCCAAATAATTTTAATAGAACATTTTGTCCCTTCAGACATAGCTTCCCAAACTGTGCAGAAGGCAAGAAGACAAGGAGATCTACCATCCAGGCACAGACTGGCTCTGGGTAGCGTTTCTTGTTAGACTTTGCTGTCTCTTGTCCCAGGCAGATCCAGCTTGTATTAATGAACTTTAGAAAAGAACCTGTATAAGCTTTTATGCTTTGAAACGGAAATTTTTCTGTACTTGGGCAGACATTAGCAATACATTTCAAGGTACATTCAGTGTACACTGGGGTGGAGTGTTCGTTCCCACCAAACACATCTGGGTTATCACTCAATCCCAGATGTTAAGGTAATTTATCCACATCCCAGTTTGCTGCAAATGACAATTTGGCATTTGGCCATGACACAAGAGTTTCTAAGAGACCCATTCAACCTTTACCCTTACTCAAGTGTTTATCACCTTCGTAGGACATTAATTTGGGTTTTACATTTTAGTAAAACACCCGTTTACTCCAGTGGAGAAGAGTGTGCTTCATGTTGTTTATCAATTAAAACACTTTTTAAAAAATACAAACACAATCTCATGGTAAGTAACAACCCCTAATGACCAATACACCATTTCCAGTCATTCATAAGGATAAATTAGTTTTCCTGTCCTCTTTCCAAATTTTTTTTTGGTGATATTTTCTAACTCATCAGTCAAGAAAAGCCCCAGGCACACCATGCCTCCCCATACACTGAAAGGTGTATACTCTGCATGGTAGGATAGCATTAAACTCCCCATTTAGGTCAAACTATCACTGACCTGCTGTGCCTTCACCCGGTTGGTGGATGGTGTAGAGGTCAGAGAGTCTTCCCAAGCATCATTCAGATGGGCTAAATGCTGTAGTTAAGGAGCTGCATGTCAGCATTTGCCACTGTTTCTCCAGCTGACATGGACTCTGCTCATGCCACAGCAACCTCAGGACCCGAGACACATTGTGGCCCACAAAAACCACCAGAGGCCAGCAGCTGTCCCACAATGTGCACAGAAGACATGACCATCTGTTGCACAGTTCAGCTGAACAGGCCTTCGTTCTTTTGCTACATCTCCTCATCCTGCCTTTCCCTTCCTTCTCATCCAGGTTTGTTCATCTTGCACCATGGGTGGAAAAATGTGCTAGCCCTACCAAAGGACAAAGGCAAGTTACTTGGAACCAGACGTCCTGGAGAAAGAAGTTGTTCCATCCCCCACCCAGGCCTTTCATTATGTACTGCCCTGCAGCAGCAGCAAGAAAGATCTGTGATGGTTGCAGTGCTGCGTCCCTTTACTGCTGCACTCTGAACTCAAATCCCCACCTGTGAGGGTGATGGTCCTCAGGAGAGGAGCTGCATGTAAAGCCTGGTCCTCAGGACATTGCTGGACCTGATACCACCACCAGCTGGAGCCAGGCATGCTCTGCTGGGAAGGACAAACTGAGGTCCCTGGCAGTGGACAGACTGCTTTCTTACCTTGTTAGCAACTCCAGGCCTAAGGATGCCCAAATACTGCCTCACTCCTTCCACGTGCAGGCCAGCTCTTCTGCTGCTGGCCTTCCCTCCAGGTGCCCGTCCCTGTCACACTTCATTGCCCTGCTCTGGGGCTTGGCCACCAGCAGGGCCAGCCTCTTCAGCTGACTGTCTCCAATGGGAAAGAGCTTCACCCCTTCTATTGCAGCTTTCCAGAAAACACAGGCATTCTGTTTTATATACCAATACCAAACTCCCACCTGGGAATTAGCCTATATGCAGAGAAGGAGAGGCCACTTTTGGGCAGGCGGAGTAGGGGGACAGCAGGGGGGGGCACAAAGTAATCCTAGCAGAAGCTACTTCAGACAAGACTGCAGGACACTGGGATTAGTCCTGGGTGGAAACAGCATTGATCAGCTGTTCCCCTTGAATCTGTTCACGAAGTGTCACAACCATCTCCTGGGTGCCTGTGTTTGTGGCTCTTGGGTGCTGCCTGCCCTTTCCTTCACTTCTGGGTGGGAAAAGCAATAGACAGCATTCACTATAGGATGTACCATATGTTCAGTATCATGTGGGAATATAGACTTGGCATCACGTCTAAGCTGTCTGTGCCCAGCACTATCTTGCTGATGTCTGTTACATTTTCTTTCTCCCTCCCAATGCCTCATTGGCACACCAGCTTTGAGGGCTCAAACATGCTGAAGCCTGTGGAGCTGCCAGTTACCAGACTGAGATGCCTCTGGGTATTCATCAGAGCTGTACCACTAGAACCTTTTGCATTTTTCATTTCTGTATTGCCTTTTTTTTCCTTTCCCATTTCCTTTGTTTCCTCTTCACATACGATAAAATTAGTCCTTTGGAAGGCAAGGTGATTCATCTTCAGGTCCAGTTGTAACAGTTTTTGTCGTCTGATGATCTCTTTACAGTTTGTTGGCAGCTGAGGAACATGTACTAACTGCATGGTGAATAATACTCCCTGCATCTCTCTCTAGATAAGAACATTACCCTGAAGAACAACATTATTGATCCTGGGTATTTATAGATATTGTTATAAAGATTCCGAGATGTCAACACCACAGAGATGGAAACCACTCCTAAAAGTAGAGCCTGAGTAAAAAATACATTGACAGTAAATTTAAAATTATCACTCAGATGATCAGCGTACTCAGTTTTAGAAAAGATATTTGATGGTGTAGTGAAATATTACTGTATTGCATCTTCTTGAATACTTCACTACGTATAAAGAACTGGACCGTTTTTCAAGGCAGTATAACTCTTTCAACGTTGTATTCAGTTATATCTAACAACTTCAAAATGAATGATGGATTTTTTTTTCCCCACATGTACAATTTTGACCATCTACCATAACACAGCTTATCCAATACCTTCTGGATATGATGCAAGAAAGCTTGGGAAAACTCTTAAGGCCCTGGCATGCATGTTGCTATCTAGTTTCTCAGTTATCCTCCTTGAACTCAGAAATTTCTCTCACTTTTAATCTCAATCAGCTGAAAGGAAAAAAAAAAAAAAAGTGTTGATTGGACTGGGGAGTGGGTATTATGTTTCCTTGAAAAAATACCAGAATGCCTTTTCTGGTTTCCCTCTTTTTGGCTGAAATTTTTTTACGATGTACTTTCATTTATTTTTGAAATTCATTTAATGCCCATCATCTGATGTATCTTTTTTTCAAAAAACAGCAAATCGTTCCATCCTTAACTTTCTACTATGGTTGGTAGTTGCATGTTTACAAAAAACCTTCAAGCCTGTTAACAGTGTGAATCAACTGGTTGCAGAAATCACAGATAAAGCCCAAAGTCTCTTCAGTTCAGTTGGCAAGCAGCCAAGGCAGCACAGGAAAAACAAAGCTATTGATGGAAAGGGACACCGGCAAACAGGGGCTTAGGCTTTCATCCTGGCTCTGCTAAGGACTTCTTCACTCACTTTGCCTCTCTGTGCCTGGATTCTCCTCACCCTTTATGTAGTTAGAGTTTAGATTCTTAGACTTCTTTATCTTAATATGCAGCTTCCTCGCTGTGCATACATAGGCTATCACAAGGAGTCTCACTCTCCAGCAGGGCCTTTTAACGCCCACCTAAATTTAATGTAACGTAATATAATATAACCGCATCCTCACTCTAAATCTCAAGGATAATACTAAACTTGTACTACATATGAATCCAGGATTTGATGCTGGCTTGAATACAATTAATTTGATAAGTAAAGATACAGTGTATGAAAAAAAATAATAATGCAGATTCAGTTAGACAGACTTACTGTTTCCAGGAAAATATTTACAGAAATCACGGGTGTAATTGAAACTCTGGTTCTAATACACACATTCAAATGCCATAATTTTGATTGAGGGGGAGATTTAAAAAGAAGATATAAAGCCAGTGATTAGATTTTGAGGCCAGGTTTGGTAAGGAGAAAATCCCCACCATTTTTATAGAGCCTTCCTTTATAAGAGAGGAGGCATATTTCTGAAAAAAAGATGATCCAGATTTTATAAATAAACTGAAGACCCTGTAGCATTTTAGCTTTTGCCAGCCTGGGCCTCTGTGCTTACATGAAGTCTTTCAAACTGAACTGCCATTTGCTCTTTCAGATTTTTGTTTTTTTTCTTTCATCCTGTTCAACTCAAATTCTCAAGTGGTTTCACAATGACGAAACAGTTCTACTCAGCCAAAGTGGAGGACAGCCAAAATACCCAGATAAAGAGATTTTCAGATGAGCTGAGGGAAATTCGTTATGCTGAAGGTACATCATTATTTTCAGTAGCATTTGGTAAAGTGGAACAGGCAGTAGGTGATTATTAATCATAGAAACATCAGCACTTTGGCTCCTCTATGCAACCTTTCCTCTTCTACTTTAATATATTGTTTCTCTGCAGTCACGCTTGATCTGGGCTATTAGTCTGACTTACACTGTACATATTATCTCAGCATCGACAGTGATGTAGAAGTTTCCTCTGCAAAACTAAAGCTGGGGATGCTGCTGTTGTACAAAAGCAAGCTATAATGCCATTTTAACCCAGAGCACTTAGAATGCTACAACCTACAGAACAGAAGTGTGCTATGATTAAATATTTATTTCCACCTACGTAAAAGAGAATCCATTCTCACCTACAGGCTCACCTTTTCTTGGTCTCATCTGTAAGTCAGATTAGCCTTGAAGGTATCTGGAAATGGGGATAACTACTTATTTGTGAGCAATCACTTATTTGTTCTCTTCTGCGGTAAGTCCACAGATTAATGCCAGTGAATTGCACACTGCTGTTTAAAGGATAAATTAGAGCAGAAGAGAGAAATATTACAAAGGAGAGGTTAGATTTTTCTGTAGAATTTCTTTAATTAAATCTTTATTACCTTTATTAAATCACAGTATATTTAACTAAAATTTTTATTTAAAGAGGACCAAGTAATACAGAAATCCACCTGTAGGAACCTGAGCTCAGAGCTAGACTCTGACTTTGACCATGAGAAAAGAAGAACAGAAGGATCTCGTGCAAGTTTCCCTGTGTGCGCACTGCAAAACCACCAGTAATGGCTGGCTACTGTTTTTAGAGGAAGCTAAAGGATTATAATACCTGAAGCTGGCAGATCATAATAGTGGCATGTACCAGAAAGGTAAAAGGTGTTTTTCAGTAGTGAGTATTCTGCTGTTCTGGCATTGAAAGTCTGTTCTTCTTTCATGCACAGTGGTCAGAGACTGATTTTTACCTATACAGCTCACACTTTGTTAAAGGAAGAGACAAACTAGTAGGCAGCAAGAGACGACAAAGTCCTAAGAGTAGATGTGCTGCGGCCTTCCTCCACTGCCCCATAAACCAGCTGCTTTAAACAGATGTTTGAATGCTAGTTAGCATAGATATGAGCTTTGCTACAGGTGGTACGGGAATGGCAAATTTTCCGCAGAGGAGCTCCCTTCACTGATACTATTTCTAAATCAAAGTTCAGGCTTTGCAGTCTGCAAGAAGATCAGGTTACCTGACCAAGGGGTTCCTCATGAAATCTGGATGGGGCTCCCCGTGTACATGCACACATCTGTTTATCCCTGAAGTCTGAAAAAAAAAAAATCTAACCTCAATAAACTACCATATCCTCTGCATTCCCCAGTCATTTTGCCTGAAAAGCAGAACTAGATCATTAGTGGCCATGGCAAAAAACATAGCAGCACCACAGTGGAGCAGCACCATCGAGGTGGTCCATAAAGTAAGAGAAAGCACATGTGCTGCGCTGCTGCACAATACAGGGGCTGCAACCTAATGTATGTTTAGACTTTCTCATATCACAGCAGGATTGTCTCAGTGAAGATAGAGAATTCATTCCCCACCGCCAAAAAAGGGAGGATAGATTTTGCTCATTTTTTTCCCAATGATGCTTCTGGAAGACAGCTATGTCTGCTCTCTCCATTGTAAGAGTGCAGTGACAAGGAGAGACACAAAGACCTGTGAGAAAACCAGCTCCCCTCTCGCCTGCATCCTGACTTCTTGTTGTACATCAATACCTATGTGTGCATTACAGAAGTAGGTAAAGTGATATCTAATTTGTCCAATAAGTGTATTCTCCTCTAGACCCAAATGTAATTCAATATCGGGTGCATAAGCAATTCCACTATCTAAATTGCATAAAATTTGTTCTTAAAAAAAAAAATAAAAATTGATTCAATTCTGCTGTTGTGCAATGCCCTCTTTGAGTTAGGTTAATTAAGCCAATGTGGTTAGTTGCACAGGGAGGAGTTTTTTTTCTGCCTGGAATAAGCAGGGCTGGGAGATTTGGGCCTTATATCTTCCTGGGATGATCACTTCTAAATGTAAAAATCACAAAAGCAGTTAGTGCTTGTCTGCTGTGATTGAACTTAGCTTGACAGCCGGCCAGCCTAATGGCAAATGTGCTAATCACAATAAAAGCAGGGCAATTAATCAGAGTATGGCAAGGACATGGTGTTAACAGTTCTGAAAGCAAGCAAAGGAAACCTTCCGGATTACAATACGTACTTTTCTCCCCTAGGGAGCTTTTGGGTTACCTATTATGGAAATGTTTACTTTGGTAACACTAGTGGGGAAATGGTGCAGTGACGCTGCTAATGGTTATATAGCCTTGACGTTTCACAAGGTAAGCAAGCAGTTATCTATACAGAGGGACAGCAGTAAAAGTATTTCCTACCTCCTCTGTGATGAGTCTCATAAGAAAACTTAAAGCAGAAAAGAATACACAGTATAATTCAGAAACTGACCTACTACAGCAAGGAAAGGCCTTTTCCTATTGAAGTCAGAGGAAATTACATATGGCTAATAACTCAGGGACACCTTTTGGTCAACTGTAATAATCTGTGGAGTTAAAAGTTCAAGAACAAGAGCTTCCTGCTAGTACTTCAGGCAAAAAGCTACCACTTTTATGCCTCCATGGCTACTTACTAGCTTTTTTCTATTATTTTTGCTAGAAATACATTACCTACTTAAAGGAAGAAAAATCCCCTTGAAACAAAGGCCTGGGAAGCTTTCATTCCGTATCCAACTCCTGGGCAAGTAACCAGTGCTCTCAGAGAAACTCCTGGATGGAAACACAACCCCTGCTGTAGCCCTTTGCGCATAGCCCAAAGCCAAGCACTGGCTCAGGCCCCTCTGGGTACACAGGGGATCCTGCCCCATGAGCAGGCAGTGGCTGGCGGGAGGCCACTCAGTGCAGCACCAGGCCAGCCAGCAAAGGGCTGAGTGAGGAAGAAGAGCAGCAGAGCCTCCTAAAAAAAGGGGCAGGTGCAGGGAATCCACCTGGGCTTTTAATGGCTAGCTCTATTCACCTGGCACCGCACTGGCTAGGAGAGGATGTGGTTTGAAAACTGAATGTCCTGCATTCCTAGTTGTGCTAGCTCTGCATTTTGCTGCCTGTAGCTTTAAGGACACCAGCTTGGTACGTTTGTTAGTTTTCCACAAGACAATTACACAGACTGAGGCAGAGCAAATGTACAGCAGTGTTTCATGTTTCACCTGGAGTCACTGGCTCTTGGACTCATGCTAAGCTATTTGCCAAGCTATAGGAGGATTTCCATGAAAAAAGATCACTGATCTGGATTCATAGCCTCTAAGGCCCAAAGGAGTAATTTCCACAAGTCAGGTGGGTATCTTGCCAAGCCCAGACTGCAAAATGCAGGTCCATGTGTGGGAATCTTGAACAAAACCTCTTCTCCCTTTTATTAACAAGCAACTAAGCTGGGACCTCTTAAAGAAAAAAAGTACATCCCAGTAAGGCCATTCAACATGTGTTCCTGTGCTAGCTGATGAAAGAAATAACAATGACAGCTATGGAGTGGAGGTCTCTGTCCTCAAAATAAAACACTGTCATTTTCGTAATGGCAGAAGAGACCCCAGCTAGCAGTGACCCACACTTCTCCCTTGCTGAACAGAGGGATTGCACTTAGCCATATATTAACTCAGAAGATGACAACTTGCAGACAAATTACATGAGGTAATAAAACAAAGTAATAGGGAATCGCCTGCTGGATTGTCATGAACAAGAGCTGTGAGAAAATGTTCACCCTGCTAGGAATTGCCAGGAGCATCAACATTAAGCTGCTCTCCCACTGTAAATCTAGGATTGCCAGCTGCTGCTGCCACTGGGTGATGTTGGACAGACTCGGCCACAGCAGGGGACACGTACAGAAGACATATCCCTTCTGACAGGTACAACACCAAATGCCCATGCTCTGCATGTATGGCAACAGCAAACTGAGAAAAGAGAGTGGGAATGCGGATGGAGAGGGAGGAGTGCACACACACACACACACACACAGAGCCACTTACAGGAGCATTCCCAGTTTGCTCTTGCACATGCAAAGCTCAGGTAACCTGTACTGTACTGGTTCCAGGCCATCCCTAAAGATGTATTAACTTAACATCAAAGAAAACAAACCCTTACCCACCAGCATCGCTGTTTCAGCAGGGCTTGGCTTGCTTTGCTCACTGCTTGAACACGGATTCAGACCGTTAATTCTTCTGTGTGGGTTTTGCAGGAAATGCATTTTAGCACAACAGTAATTCACAATGCCCTGAGGGTATTCCCCTTCTCCTTAGAAGAAGGGAGCAGCTGGCTGCTGGTCCTTTCCCCGCAGATGGAGCCCTTGCTCAGGCGAGCGCAGCGCGGCCGCCCTGCTTGTTGGCTGAACCCCGGCCAGGGGAAGCCAGACTGCTGCAGGGTTGGCTTTCAGCTGCTCCTTCTCTTGGTCTTATCAGATTGTGGCTTGCCTGCTTTTTTTTTTTTTTTTTTTTAATTTCACTCTGAGAGATTTATATTAAAGGATCTGGTTTTGTTAGCAAATTCCAGGAGAAGGCAGGATGGTGGGGTTGTGTAGAGTGGGACTGGCAGCTTGCTGCTGGCCTAACAGGGGATCAGGATCACAGGGGGGACTTGAAAAAATATTCAAAGTATGTAAGCAGAGTTGACAAGTAACCATAGGTTGTTGGGGTTTTTTTGGAAGGAAAAGATCCTATTCTGCCACAACTGGTAGAATCTGACTGTTTTTATCCTGTTTCCTACCAGTGCTTGTGATTAGAGGTTGACCTTTCTGTAGGACTCATTTATGGATCGCTCTGTGCTTGCACAGGTGAGGTGTGCATTACAGTTTACCATCCGTACAAGAGGAACAGTGAGTGGCTGAGCACGGCAAGTCATGTCTCCTGGGAAGAGCCAACACAAGTCTGCAAATACTGTTTTCCCCTAAAACGCTGCAGGTTTCAAACTTTGTTTTATCCTGAACTAGGAGGAAAGAATTTTAAAAGTGTTTGCAGAGTAGAGCTATACATCCACACCATCATGTGAAAACCAGTAAGATGATACATGTTGATGAACTCCAAATGTTTTATTTGGAAGCTGCTATCATTTCATTGAACTGTTTTGAAGTGTTTTTGTTTGAACAGTGAAGGGAGACATTTTTGGAGGGCGGCTGGTCAGGTTGGTCAGGAGACAGGTCAGACTCGGAAGGACAGGAACGTAGTACAGGTTTTATCTAACTCAAAATGAAACCCCCAACATTTAAAAAAGATTTTCAAACTGTTTTGAAAATATTTTGGTTCTGTGTCAGTAAAACTGATCTCATTTCACAACTCAAGGGGAATTAAATAGTTTCATCTAAACCCCAATTTTTTTCAAGAACAAACTCAGCAATACTTTTGATCCTGAAGCTTCACATTTCTTGGCTGCCAGTGCAGCAGAGAACTAGATTATAATACTGAGACAGCTGTTATCAATAATAGTAGTCCAAGAAACAACTACATGTCTCAGTATATACAAATACAGCGTCCCCTATATTTTGAATATGGTCAGGCTATGAGGAAATGCAACAGCATTCCAGGAAAATTGAGAGCTGTGACATAAACTAATGTCACCACTCAGAAAATATGATGAAGATAAATGCATGTACTGAATATACTGCTTTCACACTGGGTAAGCAATGAAGTCCAAGCCCCCACAATTATGAAACTTTCTGTGATACTGCAAAAATATTTAGTTATTTATGATACAAAGCTACAAACTTTTTATTAGTTTGGAACTGAACCTCCCAGGTTCTCACCTGAACCTTGTCTTGAGTGAATCCTACAAAACTTGCATACACTTGTTCTTCAAGAAATGAAGATTTCAAATGAACCATTGCATGCCAGTACATCTTTGGCAGAGGAAAGGTTCAGACTGCAAGGGTCTGCTCAAGGTCCACTGTCTCCAGAGAGCAGGTCTTTGGAAAAAGTCTCCTTTGCTCTGTCAGAGGGGCTGTCTTTCTCAGCAAGACACAGGCAGCAGAAGGCCCTCAGACCAGCTTTGCAAGATGACAAAAATTATAAGCAGTAGAACCTAATTGCCAAAATTGACTTGAGCACTTAGGAGCCATGCAACTAGAATACTTATATCTATTATATTTGCTATTTGGCACATGCATAATTTGGTACTTAAAACATGTAAGCTATCTTGTCATGGGTAACATGATTCTTCCCAGTGATTTAAACTTCCCAGTATGAGAATGGACTTTATAGGAGCCATAGTTTTTAATCTAACTGTTGTAACAATACGTGGGCTTTAGTTAGGGTAATTTCTACTACTTAAGTGAAATAGAAATTTGATGACCTTGTTCATTAAGAGAATTTAATCTTATTAGAAAGGTTGAAGAAGGAGAGATGGGCAATTTTCTCTGCAGAATAAACCCATTAACACCTTCTTCTTACAAAATAAACCAGAATAATCTTTCTGCATGTTATGAGGATAGAAAAGGCATCCCTACCTTTTTATTTAAATAGGCACTGTTGCTTAGCAACGAGAGCTGATATTGCCTTCCAGGAGTATCAGAAAAAACGCGATTCAGCACAAACATTTATCATTTTCACATGAATCGTTCACCTTGGGTAATGATCCAGAATGACTGTTTTACAGGAAAACATTCATGTGTAAAACAAAAGAAAATTAATTTCATGCTGTCATCAGCCGTCAGATTTTTCCACACAAACCAGCCTTTATTTGCAAAGGATCTATCAACAAACCCCAAAACATGTGGGGGATAGCTTTTAGTATTTAATAGTCTGAAATCAGGAAAAGCAAGGCTTTAGCTCCTCTTTTCTACATGCAGTTAATGGTTTATGGTAAAATCTTCCTAGTCTGGCCTTCTGAGGGAAAAGTGGTGGTGGTGGGGGAAGTATTGTGAAGTATTTCTGAGAGACCTTCAGGCCATCTGCTAGGCGGAGAGAAAATACATTGATTTTAAATAAAAATGAAGCAGGTAGGGTGTGAAAGCCACCACAGAAACAGGGAAGATGGTGGGGGCGGGGGGAAACAAAGCAAAAATACCTGCGGAACAAACAGACAGAACAGAGTATTTAATAGCAAATTATTTAGTACTGAAAGAAGGCCAGCAGTTTAAATTGTCATTACTTTGTAGAACATAATGCAGGAAAAGAAACCAGGACAACACTTGCAACACCTTAAAGTGCCTGGGTATGCTGCAAACAGATGTAATGCACTGATGGCAGCAAAGGCGCCTCGGCGCTGGAGCCGGCACTATGGTCCCTGCTTTAAAAACTCAGGTGGCTTCAGGTGTCTTCATCCCTCCCTCCCCCTGCTCACCACTCACCCCTGGGATGTGCAGAGGAGGAAAGGGAGGCAGGAGGGGACACGGAGCCCTCCTCGAGTTTGCCATGTGGAGGTCCCCAGTTAGGGGATGAGCCAGGACTGTCCTGCACTAGGCTCTGGGGATCAAGGCCAGAAGTAAGACAAGCCCTGCAGGTCTTGCTTGACACCCCATCCCTCGCAGCACCCTTGGCACGGCACACTGAGCCGCGCACCATCCCCTCTGTAGGGCTGGAGAGGAACCCAAACGTAACTGCAAGGTGTAACTGGCTCCATGTTTCTTCCTGTGACCCCAGGCCCAGCGTAAGGCACTGTTTCTTCGGCAGCTAAATGGCAAAGCCTAAAGCCGAGCAGGGCTGTATCCTCATAGCTATTTTAGGTGCCAGAATGTCCTCAGCGAGTCCCAGACTGTGACTCAACGTCCCCTCCCCTTCAGCTGGGGATGGAGCCAGTGCTGCAGTTTGGATGACTTCTCCCTTCAAAACCCAGAGAGGGGCCCGGAGGCATTCAGCAAAGCCTGGGCAGTAAAAACTAAGATGTCTCACACTTTTTTCTTTTTTTCTTAAACATCAGAAACATTTTGGTTTTGAAAAGGAAGCCCAAACTTTCCTTTCTCCAAGAATAAATATTTGCACAAAAATTGCGGCAGCCAGCATTACAAAATGATCATTCCCTCACATGACAGTCATTTCTATACTTGCCTGTGCAGTCAATCATTTGTGGTTTATTTTTTGTGTGTTCATGACCCAGTGAACAGCCTGTCTGACCTTAACCTCAAACATCTTCCCTGTAACTTTCAGACGCATGTTTGCCTAAGTAAGGACAACTAAAGGCATTTAAGATGCCTGATAGCATCTGCCTGGCCTTCCTCTGCCAATGCAAAAGGGCACAAGTCTTCCTCAGGGACTGTCTTGCCCCTGCCAACCTTCTGTGGATGTCTCAGATGCCCTTGGTGCAGCTCTAGTGGCAACCAATATCTGTGTTTTCACAACTAAATTGAGCCTTTGGTCTAATGCTTTTCCTGAAACTCCGACTCTAAAAAGGAATAAATGTGTCAGAAATCCACAAATGTATGGATTCCTTTGCAGTGACAGGTTTCCCTGCAAACTGCTGCTCTACATTGCTATGATTTTCCCCAATATGAGGCTACATTCACATTTATCTGTAAGGGTATTACAGGAAGAATACCTTATTTAAAAAAAGAAAGACAGGCTGAGATTATGGAGCAAGGAGTAGTTATTGATGACCTTAGAGAAGACCCAGAATGTTTAAATATCAACAGTGTTGTTTCTAACTTTTATTCATGCACTGTGCATTATAGGGGCAAATTGAGCAAAGCTCTTAAACACATAACTGTTGCAGCACTGTAGGCAAATTCTGTAGAGGAAATTGAGTGAAGTCCAGGGGCCTTTCAAATAGTGTCTCAGTATTCTGAGCTCAGCACAGTAATTTGGTATGCACCTTTTTTTTCAGTTTTTTTTTTTGGTTTAATGTGGGTGACTTCAGAGTTGTGCAGAGCGAGGACTTGACCCTCTTGTAATACCATAGTTCTCTCCTCCCCCCTTGCTTCCAAGCACTGCTGATGCTGATGCTGTGCCCTACAGAACAACATCCTGAGCAACCAAACATCTCTGTTGGCCTCAGAAGGCAACAATAAGAGAAAAGACATGATTCTCCATTTTCTTAGCTCTATTTTTAGGTTGACATCAGTCTTGCTTTTCTTGTTTTTCTCCAGGTTCCCCCAAGTACAATATTAAAGAAAGAGTTCAGTTCTCTTAACACTCAAGTCTTGGTCCAGTTGTTCATTTCAGTGAGTGCACTTGGGGCATTTGTCTGAAAAACTGGGTATACTTTGACATCCAGCCGTGAGGAGAATGGACTAATTTTTTCCAGTCTTGGCAAGATGAGCACTTCTCTTAAATCAAAACAACTTAGTCATATTATGAAAGATGAGAACCTTGCGAGTTTATATTCCTTGCTGTGTTTGGGTATTTGTGTGGGCCCAGGGCCAGAAGCAGGCAAGGGGTTTGAAGAAGCAGGGAAGGATCCTTGCATTGCTGATTTGGACAGCGTTTCTGCCTCCTCCAGATGGGTCTGGGAATCACCCACACCATGAACTGCTGCTTAGTGACGGTACAGTTTGTATCAAGTCTATGTCGACTGGTCATGCTCTGGCTTCCAGGCATCTAAAGGAAATTATTGTCAAGCATCAGAACCAGTTGTTTGAATACTGCTGAATAACTGACTGAGCAGTTAACTGTCCTTATACAGCCTCTTGCATCTGAAATTATCACAACTGGCAGGCCCTTTTAAAAATTAACAAAGGGAAGCAGAGATGCTTGAATTTCTTTGGCCGAGCAGAGGTTACAGAAAAATTCTAGTGTTGATTACAAAGGTGCAGCACAGCCATCTCAAAGAAATCCAGAGGTTTCTTCATTTCCCAAATTCTCCCTGTGGATAAGAGACCTGAAAAAGCAGCATGCCTCCGTGACCAGATTCCTGACTTGCAAGAGTCTGAGGGAGCACAAAGTGCTCTCCTTTCCCTGCTCTCTCTTCCACATACAGACATGCTTTTGTTGCAGCCTGCAACAAAATAGGGCCTAAATACGTAGAGTACCACACCTCAAGCAAAATTTTAAGTGAGTAGTCCCATGAAAGTCAAGAGATGAGGATGTTAACTCCCAACAAGATTGGGTTTTCAACTCTGGAGCATAAGGATTTTAGAAAAGAGGGTGCCAAAAAATATTTAATTTGGAAGACTTTGAGCAACTCTGACTAATGGCAGGGCAAGCAAGAAGTGAGCTTGTGCTCTGTGTCAGGGATCAGCTGAGACAAATACCAAAATATGAAAACAGCTGCTGACAAAAAGGTCCGTGTAGCTGAACAGTCTGTCTGACAGTAGCCCAAAACCAGATGCCTAGAGAGAAGCACAAGAATAGAGCAAGCATATTTTCCCAGCACAGCCTGCCAGCCTCCAACACTTTGTGCCTCAGGCATTTCCCGAGCCAGAGATTGTCTGTTGTATTTAGCAGCTGAACACAGACTTCTCCTCCACAAACTTGTCCAGCCTCTTCTTAAATGACGTGAACATTTAACATCCACAACACACTGTGGAAAGAGTCCAAGGCTTTAACACATGGCAAACAAAGAACTACTCTAATTTGCTATGGATCTGTTACCTGTTGGCTTCACTAGATGTCCCCTAATTTTTTAAATTTTTTTTTAACTAGCAGTCATGGTAAATATTCTGCCCCTTCATCCCTTAAGCCATCCATGGTACAGTGACCTTTGTCATACCCATCATATCCCTGACACCTTAGTTATTTCTTTTCCAGATGAAACGTCCTAGCCCACACTGCAATGCCAGACTCAGAAGCCATCGCTGATGCTTTTCTGGTGCCCACAGCACCCCGGCCTGAGAGATCCCCCCATGTATTTGTCAACCCCACGGGAGGATTTCTTGTAGAAAAGCTGTGTTGATTCCTTCCTACTGCCGTGTTTATCCATGTGCTCACTGTATTTCAATTTACCATCCAGCTTCACAGGACCATATTTGACTCCTGTGGGAGAAAATGTCTTTTAAGCAAGAGATTACACATTACCATTTGCAGTTTAGCTTTCAGCCCTGAATTCCTTTACTCTCTTTATTAGGCATTTTGATGCAATTTCCCCTTGCTTTTTCTCATTTTCTGGCAGGCGGAGGGAAGGCTGCTTCACCATGCTCTCAGATTTAACCTGCCAGAGGTTTATGAACTCCAAAGGTCAGGCTATGAGGCCCTTCTGTGCCTTCATATATCTGCCTTCCAAAAAAGTAAACCCATGTTCAGAAATCAGACATCCCTCTGATCTGAAGATAAGCCGGTCTCAGTGCTTTTGAATGAGTTTCCCCTACAGATGGTAAATACCAAGCAACTCTAAAAGACCATTACTTAAAAGAACCGAACCAACAAAAAACCCACCCTTCCTTCTCTTTTTACAAAAATAAGCTGGAGAGTGCGGGGTCTCGTAACATGTGCCTGTGTCGCATCTTCAACAACCTTTCCTCATCTTGTCAGGACACGGTCACATCCGCCTTGTCACAGCTGCCTTCGCTGCTTCAGAGCGGGCCCTGCACAGCATGAACTCTTTGGAGAAAATCACATCCACCTGGATGCCAGGAGAGCCCTTGCTGAAAAATGGACATTTTTAGTAGCCCCTGACCCCTTTTTTCCCCTCTCCATCCTTGGCTTATGGCAAGGCTAGGCAGCCCCTGCGCCTGGCCACACCACACCAAGCAGATTTTCCACTCATTTGCCACTCCAGTATCTAACAAATGACGTTAAAGTGACCCAAGCTGCCAAACACCCGACATGAGGCCTGGCATGCCCAGGGCACCCCAGAGTCCCCTCCCAGCTGGCCAGAGCTTCCTTCCTCAGACCCGGCTCCACAGGGAAGGATGGCATTCCTTCTCCCTTTTCACTGGTGACATGCAGACAGTGAGCTCCTTGCTTTAAGACTTCAGGTGTCCTATGCACACACAACCATGCAAATGCTGTGATGCCACAGCAGCAAGAACATACTCTTGCAAAACCCTTCGCAGGTTTTCTATTGCATCCCAGGCTGTTTCAGGCAGCTGCATTTCCAGGACATCCCTTTCTGTCCTGACAGATGAAGTGCCTCCTCGTTCCTTCCCTTCCCCAGCTGCACAGCTCTGCCGTTACAGTCATATGCCAGGCATTTCCTTGCTTGCTTGAGCTTTCCCTTCCTTCTGGGCTCTGGAAAACGCAGTGGGTCCCACCACAGTGGCACCACTGCTCCCCTGCCATTGCAAAAGGGAATTTTTTGTGGTGAGCAAGGAAAGGGAAAGGGAGACACAATCATATTTCAGAGGGAACATCAGCAAGTATTCAGGTTTCGGCAGTGAGAGTGGGGAGGTGGCAGGAGCGGAGGTGATACCTCCTGGCCAGATCCCGCTGTGAGAAGGCCCTTGGGATGGCTTCGGCTCCCCAGTGAGATGGGAGCATGCTGAGGAGTTCATGGGAGATTAAAAAGCAAACCCAAAACTTACCTGTCACCTGGGGACAGATACAGAGAGAGAAAGTTTGGGTCGTTTCTCTGCTGTGCAGGTACAGGAATACAATGCCAGGGAGAGAAAAAACCCAAGCCAGTGAGCTGGTCCTGTCCCAGCAGTGTCACTGTGATGACCTGCTATGTTATGAAAACTCACCAGCAGCTCAGCCTTATGCTGGCAATCAGTAAAAGCCATTGAGGGTCATGATAGACATATGCCTGATTTTCCACTACACTACTTTAACAATGAGGATCTTAAGTTTGATTATGTGGAAACTCCCCACCCCCCACCCCCCGCTGCCAGCTGATTCATCTCGTAGTTCTACATATCACTGTAAGAACAAGCATCAGAAAACATATTTACTGACGTTCATGCACGGACTTCCACCTCCACTGAGAAACGTGAGCAAGATTTGGCCAATGAATGGTCACTGACTTGCAACCTCCTCAGTCGATCGCCTGGACTGCCTGCCAAGCAAATGGCCTTACTCATCCTATCAATACTGAGCCATTCATCGTTTGTATTATCCGCGACTACGTAGGCAGAATACCTCAGACTCTCACAGGAGCTTGGGTAACTCCAAGAAGAGTTACCCAAGAGGAGAAAAGGCTGCAGCTCTCCTACCTTCTCCAAAGCAGGTGCTGAAGTTAGTTTGCTCCTGTAATTGATGCCAAATAAAACAGAAGATGCTTCATTCAGTTAAGGAATGAATCACTACAAAAGTACTGACACTGCTGTGGAGGGCTTTTTTCAGACCCCCAGCAGCCAGTCACACATGAGATCTGAGCTCTGACAACTGTTATGTGTCACATGTGTCACGTGTTAGGCAATTCTATTTCCAGGCTGAAATGCAGGTAGCCACTCTGCAGTGCCATGTCACAAAAGACACACTGACAACCGTAATACCACATGAGGTACGTAACCATAAAGTAATCAAATACAGTGTAATTCAAATCCAGAAATAAGCTCTATTCTTCAAAGTATTTTCACAGCATACAATAGACCAGGAACAGACTAGAACAAAATTTGGGTGTCAAAAATATAACTTGCTATGAATAAACATAGAAATATTTTTTCAGTTGTCCTGATAAAGGTTTAGGATATATCCTTTATATGACAAGTGATAAAGATGTGAAAACACTTGATAAGGCAAATTATAAACAATAAATTAGCTAGACTTAAGATTACTAGCTAGAAAAAATATTTTTTTCTGAAGTTCTGATGCCTATCTGCTGAGACAATTGTGTGGATGGAGGGTATTCAAGAAGTAACGGAAACTTCTCAAGAATGGCCATTTACATGATTGAAAAAATATTTTAGGAGCCATCAAAGACATGCAACATGAAACTGTTAAAAATATTCAATTTTTTTGGCACAAATCCCTCTTTGCATTCTCTCTCATCTTTTTAAGATTACTTTTTCCATCTCTACCACTTATGTGAGCTTGAGTCTACGGCATGTAATGTTTCTTTAAAAAATAAAGGAAGACTATTCTAAACCAAAGAGCCCAAAGTATCTTTAGTGCTAGAAGGAACAGTTAAGATTTCTGTTCTGCATTAAAAGTATCAGGGTCGTTTATAAAAGCGTCAGGGTTTTTTTATTTTTTTAAAAGATCCCTCTTTCTGGTCCCTCTGGTTCCCTCTCTGGTGCCCATTTAGTAACTTTTATATTTATAATGGCTTAATTTGATATATCTATGGCCAATTGGATTGCTGCACTCATATTTTTAAAATTTGTATTAGTAGAGCCTACTTGGAAAAGATTTCCATTAACTAGTTTAAATCGCAGACACGCCTCTGTGATCATCCAGAAGACAAGGGAAAAATGACCTGACATTTCTGTCCAGATTTCACAGAAGACAAAACAGAGGAAAAACCTGCTCTGAAGCATGCAGCTGTACAGCAGGGGTGCATGAAAATAAACATCCCTTAAGCTATTTTATGGAGAAAACTGATTTAATCTGTTTAATAGCATGCAGTAATGCTGTTCAGTTACATGTATTTTTGTTAGGCTAAGTTTGGAATCTGATGTATTTGGCTCCACAGTGATGCCGGCACCTTAGCAAAGCCAAAGAGCTGGTGCTGCTGAAATACAATACCAAAGGAAGAGTAGATGTTACAAACCTGCCTCAGCCTGATCTTCTCAGTAGAACACCTCCCACAGTGGTGTACAGGCAGGACCAAGGCGCAGAGGTTGACAAATGTCTCAGGTGTCCGTATACATTTGCCGGTAAATGCAGAAGTTTTGCCTGTAAAGATTTTCTGGCTTCACAAAACATAAAAAAAGGGTAGATCGTGGACTCAATAAATGCATTTTTGCAAAACAAATACTATAGCATTTTTGAAAGGCTGCTTCAAATTTGAGGCATCCTCACCGAAAGAGTTTGTCAGCCTTTCTCAGAGCCTTCGCCGAAGGAGTGTACTGTATTTAAGTGATGTTCAGTTAATTTTCTTCATTTCTGCTGCTGCCCCAGACTTCATTCTTCAGTATTACAGTTCCTCTGGCCCAACTGTCCCTGCTTGCCTCTCCTAAGCCCAGCCCATTTCTTTGCTGAAAATCATTCGCTGTCTTTTCATCTCAGTCCCAGACCCCCTTACCCAGGAAGTTTCCTTCATCCTTCTTGTCCCAGTTCTCAGAACCCTATCTTTCAACCCTGCCCTGCCTTTCCAGGCAGCTTCCATGTAATTCAGGTCATTTTGTTCTTCACACTACCAGAATAAATGCCTGGCCAGATCTCAGCCTTGCCAGACTACAAGCTCCGAAAGATCTGAATGTGCCCCTTTTCTTCTGGCGATGGAGTTGGAGAGGTTCAAAGACATGTAATGTAGCTAAATTTGATTGAATTTTAATTGGGAGATCAGTAAGACACATCCTTGTCCCAAAGCTGAACTCCTGGCAAGGCTCACACTTTCACCCTGAAGGCCTTAGAGGAGATGGAGAGCAATGGACCATTTTCAAAGGAAAGGTCAGCAGGAGTTTAACATGAACAAAATGACATTTCCTGCTAGCTTTATTTACAGAACCAGATGAACCATTTCAACTAACATTTTCAAAGCCCAGCATGGGAATTTTCATCACAAACAGCTAAATTGACAAAATTATAAAAAAACGAGGGCAGGTTACTTTCCTGGGGAACGCTGTGGGAAGAGGAGCCATGCATCGACTCTATCGGAGAACTTTTCCCCTTTAAACTAACACTGGCAGCTGTGGGGCAGCCAGCCTGCAGCACAAATGGTCACTGTAATTCTTTTTAATGAGAATTTGGACCTCCTTCAAGCCTAATGCTAAAATTAGGTCTTTCACTAGCTTTTTAATTTTCCAGTTCAAAGGCTAGAAGTTTTCAGAAACCACGTAAGCCACTACTGAAGGTTACAGTCTGGACCATGGTTCTGAGTCCAAGACATCCAACAGAAGCTGTTTTCCATTTTGTAGGAAGCCAGATAAACATAGCTCAAAAAGGCAAAAGCAACACTTCGCATCAATCTCGTGTTGCTAACGGGGAAAAAACAGATCCACTTTTTTACAAAAAGCCACGGGAATGGGAAGGATGAAGGCCTAGGTACACAGCTTTGGCTGTAATCACAGTGCATGGTAATTCAGATGTGTCTTTGCTAACAGACCTCTTTATAGGACACAGTTATTCCAAAGACATAAACAACATGCCAGCTTGACTGATGTGATTCATCACTGCTTGCTTTGATGAGATCAGCACATGCTATTGCAGAGCAGAAGAAGCCTCAGTGCCTGAGCCTGAATTTTATGGTTCAAGAATCAACAATGTTTTTGCTCAGGAAATTTATAGTCTTTGCCAGCCCCAAACTGGAACGAAGACACATCAGTCACAAGTTGCAACCTTTCCAGCAAACTCAGCTCCACATGCACTATTTCTTTTCTGGTTGTGTCATTTTGCTAGTAGACATAGGGAAAAGGGTAAAAGTCAAAACAGGCAAGTTGCATCAATACGTTGAAGTCAATGTTTCTTGTGGCAGTCTCAGAGTGCCAGCTCAGATCATGTAAGCCTATATACTTAAAAATGTTCGACTTAGAAAAATTACCTTTATTAATTTTCCACGAGTGCCCCCCAGAGTGGGTTCTTTAGAGCATTCAAAAGGCAACACTGCTGTAGTAAGTGCTCTACCATATCAGTCATTCCATTTTGCTTTTGACATCCGATATGTTAACTTGCCTTTAAATCAGTACAGAGGCTCTCCTGAAGTTTTTATGCATGGGCTTTTTATATACTGTTTTATCTTTTCCTTAAACTCCCAGTTACTGATTTTGTTGTAGGGTGAAGAAGAACCACATGAGGCAAAATCAAATTTTAAAGAGACAAATAATCAAGGTCATAATCCGTGACGATTTTTCCCCCCCTTTTTCAATAGAGTCATCCACCTACCTGATAGGCTGATGTGCTCATTTACCTACCTACCTTTCAAGAAAAGTTTTACACATAATTAATATTTTCCTTTTTTGCCAGAAGTTAATCAATTAGTGCAAATGATGATGCACGCTCGTCAGTTACCAATATATTGCTTTATTTCTTGGTAGCAAATTAAGGCTTTATAGTGAGATTTGTACAGTACAGGCCAATTTAAACATTAGAAACCTTAAAAACCACGTAGCACTATTCACTCAATTTAGCATAGCCAGAAAAGTAGCTTTTTTTTTTTTTTTTAATAAACAGTTAAATGTTACTAATGAGGCCTTATATTTCATGAGTGCAAATGGCTCAAAATCCCACCATCCTCAGGAATGGGCTTAACATTTAATTATCCTTGGGGCCATTTTGAGATAAAAGATAAACAGAGAGTATAGCTGGCTCGGATAAAATATACTGTACTACTTTCTGGAGGAAAATCTCTAATTTTAAAAATACGGAAAGGAAAATCAAAGTGATATTAACTGGCCAAGGGTGGTATCACCCCCTATTAGTCACTGACCAGTAATAGTAGCAATGACAAATTCATTTTCTAAGGTCCTCTGCTTTATTACAATCTGATTTATAATTCAGAGCTGATGACATCCTGTATGTTAAGAAACTGAAAATTGGAGGCACATACATAAGTTACAAAAATTTTTGCAGCAGCAGGACAAGTTCCCTCTGCAGGGACATGTCCAAACCATTACTTTTTTGTAATTTGAGAGAGCATTGCTACAAGTATTTCCTCAGCAGTTATGTATTTTTCTTGAGCATATGGATTTTCACTTCATATCAATGTTTTATTGGTGTTGTCTGGAGATGATGGAACTACTGCTTATGAAAACCAGACATGGTGCTTCCCTTCTCATGTTCTCTACTGAGACGTTTATAGTGTTTGAGCTGAACGTATGAATTCACCTGTCAGTCAGGCGCAGGGGGCCTGCCTGAAAATATCATCACCCCTAACGTGTCTGGCTTTCAGATCTGAGCATTACATGAGAAAATGCAGAGAAATGGCTGCCAGAAAATTGTGAAGAAAGTAACCATGAAATGACCAAATGCTCAGGGGAAGGAGGCAATGAGATGGGGAAACCTCCAAACCACTCTTGCTCTTGCACGAGCAAGAGTGACCACGAAAGTACCAGGGGCTCCCAGTGTCACAGGGCAATGCTGGGGTTTCAATTCCTTCTTGAACAGCAGCTGTTCCTCCAGCCTAAGGGAACACACACAGACAAGGTTTCACAAAATCTAAATCTAATGTGAATAACACTCTAAGCCCCTCTGTCCTCAGGGGTGTTATCTAACATCAGGCTAATGTCTTTGAAGTCATGAGATCAGCCGTCTGTCCTTTGAACTGGAAGGCCACAGAGAAGGGTTGGGTTTCTACGTGTATTAAGGCACACACTGAATTTCCCTCAACACACACGCCTGGTTTGCTCAGGGAATGTCAGCTGCAGTGGTGCCGTGGCTGCTGAAGAGGTACAGTGGAGGGACAGAGACAGACTTGCTGGTGACAGCTGCACAGCACCGCAATCGGGACTGCCCTGTGCAAGCTGCTCCACAATGCCTCAGAGAGTACCTGGCGTACCACGGTGCTACCTCAGCTTGTTGCGGAACTACAGCAGCTTCTCAGGCCGATTTGCTGGGTTTTCCCTTTGCCAGACCACCGACATCTCATCTGGTTCCCTTCACTCAGGTGAATATGTCACTGCTTATCAGACCCAGGAGTCCCTATCTGCTACCGGAGGGTGGTACGACACATGCAGGAGAGGGTGGATTTAGAAATGAAGGCAAGTAGTGATAATGCTTGAGTGACCCAGAGGTGGGCTTTCCAAGAGAATCCATGCATGGGCACAGTCTCCAGAGCCACTCAGCGGAGGGCTCAGCAATGGCCAGCAGGTTTTATTCTGCCTCAATCAAGTACGTTTAAGAACATTACCCAGTATTTCCTGAGGGATTACAATGGATGACTACCAAGATACTACTTGGAAACAAGATGCTTTATCAGCCATGTTGGAAGAAGTTGGGGAACACAGACACATATTGCATAGTCAGCTTCATGAGCACAGCTGGAATTCAGATGTATTTGACACAGCTTAGTAGCATTTCCAAAGGAGGGATTATGTGCTATTTCCTTTGGAGGTAGCTACTGCAGCCTGGGACAAGATCACGGCTGTTATGGAAATGGCACCCCACTGGGGACGCTGAGTGCTCATTGCTTTTGCATTAAGGCAGCTTCTCCATGGAGACCCACTGCACCTTAACAAGTGATCATACAAAAAGCAAACAAAATAGTCCTCTAGAACCCCCCCCACCCACCCACAACATACAAGAAAAGCCGACTCCCATGAGCTATAGAAAAGACAGCATTACTGAATATGGGAGTGTGTGTTTATACATCAGTGTTTTTAATACTGCATTGTAATGACAGGTGTGGGTGTCCTTTCAGAAGAAGGCGGGGTTGGTGTGCTCTATAATACAGCGCTTGCAATGTCGTTTAACAAATCGCAGAGCATCCACAGACACATCGCAGTCCTGCACATTCAACATCTGCAGGTCAAAACAGTTGGCAGCGACAATCTGCAAGCCCTGCCCAGTGATGCTCTCACATGATTTCAGGCTCAGGCGCTTCAGGTTGAAGCAGTTGAGGGCTAGAAACTCCAGGCCGGTGTCTGAGACCAGAGGGCACTTGCCGATATCTAGTGATTTGAGTTTTGTGCAATTTTTGGCGAGGTACTCCACACCGTGGTCCGTGATGCCCTCGCAGCCCCGCGCATTGAGGTAGCGCAGCTTGCTGCAGTATTTGGCTATGTAACGGATGCCCACGTCTGTGATCCGACCACAGTGAGCGATGCTAAGGTATCGGAGGCGCGACTCCAGCTTGGCAATCTCCCGCATGCCGAAGTCACTGACAAAGCGACAGTCACTCACGCTCAGTTCCTTAATGGACGTGCAGTAAATCATCAGGTAGCGGAGACCCTCGTCGGTGATGCGGACACAGCGGCGCAGGTACAGGTGGGTCAGTTGAGTGCAGTGAGCGGCGATGGTGTGCAGTCCTTCGTCCTCTAGGACGAAGCAGTCTGTCATGTCCAAGTAGCGAATGGAGATTTGTTTCCCATGTAAGGGAGACAGCTTGATGGAGGCTTCGCGAGTCAAACTGATGCACGTTACTTTGGAGCATCCTAAGTGGAAAAACAGTGAATTTAAGCAAGCAGTAAAATCAAATCACACAGCAAGACCACAAAGATGAGCATGAAATTGCATGATGAAGATATCTTCCTGTTGTAAAAGCAGAACCATCCTGATTGACTAGTCTGGATTTGCTGTCCTGTGTCTGTACCCCAGAGGAAATAACAAACTCCACTGGAGTCAGTGAGGTTGCTTTGGGATTTCGAGCATCAGCCAAGTGACAGACCAGTTTTGTCTGTATCCTAAATGTAAAATGATGGTCCTAGGTTTATCTAGGGACAGTCTGTGATCTGTTACTGCAATATAAACCCAGTGACAATTTGAGAAAATGGCAGCTTTTTGATCAGAGGCAGTCTCATTGCTGACTGGCTGAGCTTGCAAACCAACATCAGAGGCTCTTTCCGCATCCAACTCATTACAAAAAAGACAAAACCCACCCACCCTCCAGAAAGCATTTGGAGAGCAGATGTGAATCCAGCCCCAAGCCTGCAATGTGGGAAGGATGCAATACTATGGCAAGACTATGTGCTTGCAGAGGGTGGAGATTCGGATAACCTAAGGAGAATGGGGAGAGTCAGCAGGAGCCAAGAACTGGAAGGGCATGGGAGGACATGGGCAGATGCAGAAAAGGACTGTTTCAAGTGCAGATGTCTGGCATGAATGAGGTAACTAGACTAGAGAAGAAACACCAGATCTTGCACGGAAAGGTAAAAGAGCTAAGTTAAAGGGAAAAACATGCTCACAGACTTCCACCATTTTTAACCTCCACTCTGTGCACGGTGGTGAATGAAAGGGTTTTTTCGGAAATTGCTATTTCTGCTGCACTGCAAACTGGCAGTCTCAGGTTCCTGAAGGGAAATTCTTATCTGTGCCAGGTTCAGCTGGGCACATTGCATTAGCATAGCTACAAACAGCTGCAAGGCAGAAGGGAAGGTCTACCTGTTAGTGATCAAGACCCAACAGTTTCAGCTGTAAATGCCACTCAGACAAATTCTGCAGCTTATGCCTGAAGACATGGCCTCAGGTAGGGATAAAAAGAGCTTTCTGTATTGCTGAAACACTGGCCAACAGGGATGGAGTGACCCATGAAAAGCCAGAAAAGTTAGGATAATGACCTTAGAGCTCCATGTATCAGAAATGCTGCAGAAATCCTGTAGTCTGGAAGTAAGGAGCATGACAACGTATGGAGACCACCTCAAAAGCTTGAATGACCCAAACCTGTACCACTTGGTATAACAGGTTCTCATTCAGAGTTGTAATGGAAGGTATGATTATGCTTCCATTCTTAAGAACAAGGAAAAAAAACCCTTGACATAATCCAGTGAGCTCACACAAATGCTGTAAGAAGCATGGGATATGGACTTGAACCATTTTGCCACTTGCAATTTGATTTCTACATTTATCATTCGAATTTCCAGCTGGATCTTTAATTTAGGCTTCACATTTATTTGAAGAGTTGTACTTTTTACCTTAGGCCTCACACAGTGGAATAGACAAATCGTCCACAGGTCATGCAGAAGCTCTGGGACCTTCAAGCAAAGCACTTTGTTCAACGAACAACATCTGCTTAAAACTGAATGCTACTATTTCCTCTTCAGACTGTGCTGTAGATCTGTCTATGTGACGGTACAATCTTTGGAAATATGTTTGCCTTTGAATAAGTACTACATACACGCTTAATAAGTGATTTTTTTTCTAAAGAGAAGCAGTACAATACTAATGGTGTCAAAATTTCACTTCCCATATATTCTTTGGAGTAGGCAATACAAAATGCACCGTAGGACTCCCCATTCCTCGAGCTGGGTTTGCACAGAAGAATCTGGCACCTAGGCAGAGGTCTGCTGGACCTGACATAGCTGTCGCTATTGCATTTGCCTGAGGAGGTTGCTGGGTTAAGGAGTCGGTTTGGATATTTTACATGCTGACCAGAATTCAATTTCAAAATCTGGCTAAGTGAGAAGGAAGGGTTCATGAGGCCAAGGAGAATGTTCTGTCTGCTGAGGATCCAAGAAGGGAGAACACTTTAATGATCACAATTGTAAAATGAATGGGTCAGAAGGCTCACAGCAGGGTTGGAGTCACGTAGATCAGCGTGTGATCCCTGTTTTGACAAGCTCAGCATCGCCTTTTCTAGTTACTTTGGCTACACTGTAAAATATTTAATGGGAAGGATATTCAAAATGGTTTCACCAGACAAAAAAGTCCATGTTGATATAGCGCTGCCTGATTTTTAGGCAAAATGACAGGTTCCTGGGTCTGCAACAATTTTTTTTTGTCCTAAATAATAAAAAAATGTAAAAACAACTATCTTGTAAAAGGATTTTCCATAAGTAAGTATAACTGATATTTAAAAGGGAGGAGAAACTTCCAAACAAATTGAAAAAAATGTTGGCTAACGTGTTAGATAACAACTTGCAGTCAACCTCAACCAAATTCTAGAGATATCTCAGACCTGCCCACAAAGCGGATGCTCGCAGTGACAGAACTTACATTGTGGAAAACGCTTAAAGTTAATATCAACATCTGGTTTTGACATTAAAGATTTTGGTACGTTATTGCTGCCAAGTAACCATCCAAGAGGGAGAGGGATTCAAATAAATATACAACTGTGAAGTGGGTTTTAATTAACTAGCTACAAGCATAGTGTCATCCCCCAGCACTTCTACCCAACTTCTCTTGCTCGGTATGAAACCAAACCAGTGAACCACTTCATTCCTGAGAACTGCTTGAGTGTGTACGTGCAAGCCTTGTCCTTCTTACTCCAGAAGGAAGAAGAGGAAAATGGAACCCTACTTCCAAAACATCCTCCAAAATTAACCACACCAGAATGAAAAAATTGGATTAAAAGCAAGACCCCAGAGATTAATTATCCTTATTTCATATGCAGGCACATGCAGCAAAAACCATGTTTGAACGCAAAAACCCCAACTTCTGAGCATGTTCAAAACCAGGATTTTCCCCTTGCCAGCTCCAAATGAAAGGACAACTTAGAAAAATGTGAGATTAATATTACTTTCCTGTCCTGCTGCTAGGACAAATTCAAGGACGATGGCTATTTTCCTTGCCCTCTACACACTTTGGACCAAACTGATGAGCTCTTAGGGACAGACACCATCTTCTAGGTCTGAAAGTAACAGGCTTGGGGAAACCACAAATGAAGAACCTATTTCCAGACTTGGTATCATCTATTCATTTTCCCTGTTTTTGAAAACGTCACCTTTGGTCTATAGCATCTGTCAGTAGGAGCTGTGGACCGAAGTATTTTCAACCACCTACAAGCCCCCAGGTCCACTCAGGGTGTCAGCTAACAGACTGGCATGCCAAGGCAGTTCACCCTCTGCTCAGCAATTCTGTTTGTCCTGTGTCTCCAGGACCAGGATACTTGAGCCACTTAACTCTCCCTACAGTCCTAGAGGGTGTAATAAGAAAAGCATAAATATGCCAGGGATACAGCCAGCCTTCAAAGTGGTACATAGCTCTAGGTCTGAACCACACAGGCATATACATTTTCTCCTGGTGTTGCAGATGCTTCAACCTGAATGTGTGGTTAGCAATCTCAAACTAACGTCAGTGTGTACTGACAATAAGTAATTCATATGCAAGGTCATTGCGAATAAGACTCCATGGGATAGGACTCCCATGGAGTCCTGCAGAGACTCCTTATCACCTGGCGGTTTCAGAGAGCAATCACAAAAAGTGAGTAATTCCGATTTGTGGCTATTTGCTTTGATGCCTTTCATGACGTTCTGCCATGCTAGGAATATTAGGTAAAAGAGTTGGATAAATCAGTAAAAAAAAAAAAAAAAAAAAAAAAAAAAAGCGTAGAAAAATGAAAGCAAATCAGTGTGCACCAGATAGGCAGACTTGGAAAAATTGCTTTATGTGGGTACCAGTGACTTGAAAGCATTGCTTCCTATCCCCTCTTCATCTTGCTTGTTGCCATTAGTACCTCTGCAATGGCAAATCTGGTCCAGCTGATTAATAACAACATTAGACTGATAACAAATGAGATCACAAACTAAGTATCGAACATCAAATTTACTTCAGTGCTTTGCTTGGCTATATCCTTTCCATTAAGTGCCAACCTATTTGCAGTGAGGAAATTCTTCGTGGCTGACCTTGGGGAAAAAATACCTTGTTTCCCCAGTGCAAGGGAGGAAAATTGTCTAAAACATTTCTGCTGATCTAAACAGCTGCAGTGATACATTGTAACTGGGTGAAAGGAAAAGCAGAAAGCCACTAAGCAAATATATACACTATTAAAAAAAAATAAAAAAAGTCCAAGCTAGCTAAGTCTCATTAAAATAGCAATGGAAACAAGGGGACCTTGAAGTTTAGCTAGGGATGAAAATTGATCTTTATAACCCAGCCTGAAGCCTAGCACTGACTCTGAGCTCCTCCTCAAGTCAGTTATCATATTACAGTTATGTAAATTATATATATAATGTCCATATAACTTACATACTTATATACATGAAAAAGATAAAAAAAAATTTGCTGAAGTAACTAGCCTTCACCACAGCATTGATTGCAACATGGGCCCTTATAAGGGTGCTTTGTGCAAAAATCTATGAAAAGTACTGGTGCTATCTGAACGGGCCACCCCTGGTAGCTCGTCTCCATTGGAAGAGGACTGGCCACTCCAGACGTGCTGCTGGCATTTGGGGCGTTGAGATTCTAGCAGTGCCTGTCTCACCAGCACTGCGTTATAGGATACTGGCATTCCCACTTGGAAAGACAACACAGAAAGGGAAAGCGTGCAGTTGTGGGGTGAGGGGGTTGACAGGCATGAGGCTTTTAGGATCAGAGGCATCCGTATTGAAATATTTCCTGTTACCTGACACATCCAGGTGTTCCAGGTTTGGGCACAGTGACACAACATCAAAGACCGCCTCATTGGAGATGTTGTAACAGCCAGACACCTCCAGCCTCCTCAGTTCTGGACAGCACTGGGCAATGGTGTAGAGTCCTCTGTCTGTGAGCCGCCTGCAGCCACTAACAATTACCGTCTCCAACATGAGACATACGTTGGGTGTATCCTGACAAAGCCTCCGGGTCAGCACTTTAAGAGCCCTGTCTACGTTGATTGTCTCGCCGGTCAGGCGAATAGTCCTCCAAAGTCGGGGGTCCCAGGCAAGATTATACCAGCGGCGGCACACACGGGCACAGCGGCACAGCTGGTTGGTGGGCAGGAAGGAGAATATCTGGATCATGGAGTGGTCGGGCAACCGGTCGATGTTGGCTTGTTCCTTCTGGTGCTTGGACGCCAGCCGGATGAGAGGATGAGTGAGACGGGTTGGAGGCGGCGAGTGGACCATGGCAACAGTCTCCCCAGTGACTGAGGACGAAGATGTTGATGACCCTCTGCCATTCTGGAAGCCAGGGGAATTTGGTGGAAATATTAATGCTGGACTGGGTGTGCTGAGCGTCCGCATGCTCAGGTCGGAGTCTGGAAGACAAAACACATGATTTCAGTAAGCGGTGCGCAGATGCAGAGCCCTCTGCACAGCACAGCACCCTGCCAGCCCACTTGTTAATGGAGCATGATGGGCTTCAGGGTTTGTTGGGGCTTAAGCGGTCATTTTTTACCAGTTGAGTGAGGAAACACATATTTCAAAATCTATCGTAGCGCATACTTTGAAAACACTGTTCACCTTAGCATTGGGTACATGACAGAGATGTGCCCCTAGCCGCACTGTCAAAGCCAAACTAGCAAAGGAGGGGCTGCAGCTCTGAGCCCTGTAATGAAAAGGAGACAGCAGTGGAAGTCAAGGGATTTTAATTCTTTATACTCTCAACTAAACACTGCAAAAAACCAAGTACATTTGAATCACAGGCTTTTTTTTTGACAGAGTAACTGCCCATAACCTTGGCACCACCTAGAGAGCTGTGAGCTGTTAGGGGAGGAATACCGTGGTCTTTTGCATCTCAGCTCCTTCAGCCATTCAGCAGGAGGCCAAAGAAGAGCTCACAAGGCAAATGCTGCCTCCTTCACCAGACCTGGGCAGATGGGAAAAGCGCAACCCTGTACACTTACTTTCATTGTGCTACTAAAGAAGTTCATTTTTCATTCATGCAAATGGGGGCTCAGCACTTCAACCGAGAGCCCAGTGACTAGCTCTCAAAGGGGGGTTGGCTGTGCCTCTTCACGTGCATGCAGAAAGCACTTCGTTCCAACAGACCAAAGTGAACTCCAGTTTTGAAAAAACAAGCCCAGGAAAGTAAGTGGCAAAGAAAGAGCATGCCTGGAAACTTGTTACAGAGCTATTGCACAGCACTTACTGCTCTTTTTGCTAGGGCTAACGGTCACACTGGAAGCAGTCAACCCAAAAATACCTCTCCCCTACAATTTGCTACTTCTGTACCTTCCTTATTTCACTTCACTGGCAAAAAGCAGGCACAAAAATAAAGGGCCTCTGCTACTAAGAGAGGTTGCCTTTGCTGTAAGATTATTTCAACTCTTTTCCCTCTGTGCTGACATCATTGCCTACAAGTAATTTCTACTGTTCCCATCTCTTCAAGCAAAGCAAGCAGAAGACTGGAAGAAAACTAGAATATAATTCTGATAGTCAAGCAGTTGCCATGGGCTATAAACTTAGAGACTCTGAGATATTTCAGCAGTATGCTACACAAGATGCAACCAGTGTATGAGAGATGAATGCTGCTGCTGAGCTCACTCCTTCCACCTCTGACAGCTCAGTACTGATCTCAACAGAAATTCTTTATGGAGGAAAGCACCATCCACAGATGAATACAGGAACCACAATTTAGTTCCCTGTGGAATAACAAATATCATGAATGGAGTAAGAAAAATAGTTTTAGAGCACCAGACTTTCCTCCACATCACATTATCTGCTATCACTTCAGTGTTCAGACATTTCAGGAAAGCGTGCAAAGCTGCCTCCTTAAGTAACACTGACTCCGCAACTGTGTGACTGTGAGAATATAGACATGCGCTAAGCAGGGTAGAGCCAGAAATGCGTTAAACAAACCAGCCCAAATCTGCATTTAGGCAGAGTTTTTATATTAAGTACATTTTAGATGAATTTGATCAGTGTATTACACATTAATCTCCCCATCAAACTTTTACTTGGCCCAACACAGGCATGCTCTGATCTCACTACCTACAACAGTAGCAGCCATGAGCCTGCATTTTCACCATGTGAAATGTCATGAGCCTGCATTTTCACCTGCAAGGGAGAGACGCACAACTATTCAGCTGAAGAACCCAAAACACAAAGTCCAGCAGCTTGCCCAAGATCCCCTAGTTCAGTTGCAGAGAGATCAAAATCATCACCTCACACTGTGAAGGAAAAACGTACACTGCCCAGCTCCTTCCCCCTTCTTCTTCTGTATCTTGTTTTACTTAGGCAGAAACTCAGTATTTCAGCAAGTGACAGCAAAACACTTTCTTCAAGGCTTCTGAGTCTATGCTATGGCTATGTGGACCTAACCCAGGGATTTGTGTATTTTTGAGCAAGAACTGTATCTTAATGCAGAGTGGGTTTTGCAGACACTCTGCTCTCCTTTGAGACCTCCTAATACCTGCGCTGGCAGCTATTGCAAATAATTGCATCGAGCAGTGTTATTTGGAAAGAGTCTGGTATCTTAAAAATGAGATTTACAGCTGAGGAGAAAAAAGCCAAAACACCACCAGCAACCAGGCTTCTGCAGACCAGCACTGTCTCCACAGACCACTTAGGCAACAGTCCTCTAGATTAATTTCTGTAAAGACTTACTGTGTGTTTGACCTCCCTCGCATTGCTGCCAAAAGCAATGACAGTGCCCGAAGCTATGTGCAGAAGATGTGCCAGACTTGAAGCCTTTACTTTTCGCTCTTTTCTTGAGATTTTAGGACAAGGATGCTTCTAATATGAGAGAATACACATTTTTTTCAAATGCTGGATACACCTTCCACTACCACATGTATTTGGTATTGTGAGTTTCTCTCCTTCTACATTTTAATTTGCTTTGGGCTTTTTGTTTGGTTGGGTTTTGTTTGGTTTTTTACATGAACCAGCACAAAAAGTGAAAACAAAATTATATAAATAAACCCCACAGAACAAACACTTGTTTCTACACTGCAAAATAGATGGAACTAAAAAGCAAAAGCAAAAAAGTTTAATTTTTTAACATCTGCTACAAACAATTTTTAGTACTGTGGGAATGATTACCTCCTGTAAGACAATGTCCCAGCATAGTTTGAAAACGTACATTTTTAGTCAGCTATTGTTGAAAACACCTAAAAATCTCTGCAGGGTTACATTCTTCCCTACTTTTCATTCCTGCTTAAGTATAAAAAAGCATGTAGTACTCCATGATTCTCCTCCCTTTCCCTGGTGATCAAAACACCCAGCTAATATGGCTGATCTCCAATCCTTTTGGTTCAAAAGTGGCATTCCTTCTTCACTCCTGGGCACTGTGTGAATGATCAATTCATTAGACATTCTGGGTGCATAATGAATTACCAAAATGTGGTTTTTAACTTCGAACCAAAGCTAAAAAAGCTTTGACCTTCTGTTTTATGGGTATGTTCCGTGCTTGTTTCTTGCTGTCTTAATTCTGTCATTACTATAGCAGTTCCAGATGTGCATCCTGTATTTCCTTTACCTTCAGTCCTGAAGGTGCATCATGTGAAGCTTGTTCCCTCCACCTTCGGGGCATAGACTTCCAGACAGACACATACATACACACATGCAGGCACCCTGTCTCCCCACCCCAAAGTATTTTGGAAAAAGACTGTAGTGTTGTCATTATGTTTAAACAAGAGAGTCGAGAGAGCATTACTGGTCTGCTGAGCCTGTAATGCAATATGCTCTCAGTCAGGAATTCTGCTGGTAGCTCAGCTGAACTCTGTACAGAGGTATTCCTGCTTACTGTTCGTTGTACACCCCTAAGGGGAAAGGAAAAAAAAAAAAAAAAAAAAAAAAGCAGGTGAGTCCAGGAGCTTTTTGCCAGTAAAAACTTGGAAAGCTTTTTGCTAGCATTTAAAGCTTCAGCAAAACGCTTGGTCTACTGTACATTTTCCAGGCTTTTCAAGCATTGTTGGGAGGGGTTTCCTATAGCACTATCTGAAGCTCTAAGGGTTCTCTTCAAATTTTGTTCTTCACCATTCACTGAGCACTAGCTAACAGGCTGTCAGTCTGAGACAGGGCAACTTAATGACAGCATGACATTAATAAACGCAACCCTGCAAGTGCAAACTAAGTTACTGCTCACAGTTCTCAATACACCTCTTTACACGCACATGCCCTATAAAAGCATTTCTTTTCCTGAAAAAACCCCAATTGTTTACGAGCTTGAAATGCAGCTTTGCATTTTGGTGATCTCAGAAAGCAAAAACCAAATTACAAAGTAGCCCTGTGCTTCCCTCCCTACAACCTTTTTTTGCCCCTTTGCCTCCCTGGTTACTAATCTTCTGTGCAAGATGCTTTTTGTTAAAGCTTTGCTTAGGCTCTGAAAATTGTTTGTTGATGTAAGAGAAAATTTCTTAACAATCTTTAAAGAAATCTCAAAAGATGCGTGCCAGAAACAGAACTATAAAAGCTGACACAGAGGGAGAAAATGCACTGCAAGGAGTTTTATTCCATTAGGAATCTGGTTTATTTCAACGGATTCCCTCCGCCTCCCCAGTTTGTTTCCCAATACATACATACATACATACATCTAGGGGAAAAGAGCCTCTAAATATATATGACTTAAACCAAGACCTAGTCTCTGCTCCTTCTAACATTGAAAACAAAATGCAGTCTCTGATTTCAGAACTAGAGAGAGAAAACAATGCTGTATTTTTGTTAGTCCAGTGACGCACGCTGACATGGGACACTTGATGTCTGGACCCCAGCGTGTACTTTTTAAGACTGAACCATTTTTCATGCTTAAAGCATAACTCCACTCAACTGCACCTTTCACTATGGTATTGCAGGTGTGCCTTTTTTAAAGTGATTCCTATACCGAGCTCCTCAAGTTAACAAAATTAAAATTAAAATTTTGGTAAATATCAATCAAACTTCAGATTCTTATCTGACAACTAAAAAGGATTCTTTGTGTTCATCTGCTGTCATCACTAAGCTTTTTAGCAAAACTAAGACAAGAATTAAACCAAACTATGTCCAGGATCTGAAAAGTCAGTATAGCTGAGAAAAATAAAAAGCTATTGTTATTTTTGTCAAAAAGTTAGATGCAAAATGATGTGTGCAAAAGCATTTATGCATAGTAGAGAAACGACATGTACTTAGCATCTCTTCAGTAAGTGTTGTGTAGATATTACATATTTTACTGAGTGCAATGTGGGTATAGACTTCACATTTTTACTAAGATAACATCAGCTTTGCGTATGCCAAGGAAGTACTTCTTTTACAGAGACCAGGGAAAGCGGGAGCTTTATGGTTGTAGCAGCTACAGTCTGTGGTGCAAAGGGGAATAGAAACAGCTGACCGGCTCCTGCAAGGGGTACGTTGCAGGCCGATTCAAGGAGAGACCTGTGAATTTGACAGACATGTCAAATATGGCTGTGTGCCTTTAGAGGAGATTGGGAAAAAGAGTTAGCTAGGACAGCAGGCTACAACAGGGCCATTTGCTTTCTAAGCCCCTGGGCACAGACCAAGTCCCAGAAAAAGTAACACCTACAAAAGAGTGTGTCTTCCACATTGCAAACATCCTCAGTCACTTCTCTCAGGCTAAGTTACACTATGGACCTTGGTTCCTTCCAGCTCCAGGAGGTTGGGAGGAATCAGAAAGCCTGTGACAGTGAAGAGGCAGCTGAAACGAAGCTCACTGTGCAAATGTCCGCGGGGTTGCAGCAGTCAAGTATACCATAGGGAAAGGGTTGCTCAGTGGAGATACCTACGTGATTTTGCATCCTATTACAGTCAAGAACCTACAGAATGAGAAACAGAGTTAGAGGAGCTCTCTTGTCTCTCTCCAAGTACACCAAGTACACTTAAACCATCTCCGATGTGCACGTCTGCCCTGTTCTTAATTTCCAGGGACAGCTATTACTCAGCTCACTGAGGTGCCTGTTCCAGTGCTGTCACCATATCGAGTTTCCAAGTTTTTCCTCCTGCCCATCTCATACAAGAAGCCGTTTCTTACCCTTCTCCTAGTGGTTGCAAAGAACAAGAGGTTTCCACCTTTCCTCCAAGGATTTCTCACATGCAGTTGCTCAAACCTCAGCCCTATCTTCCTAGTCACAGTATTAATATTCACAGTTTCTCCTAGTTTTTCCTTTAAATTTTCTCCAATCTCTGTGTGTTTCTCTTAAAACACAATGCTCTGGACTGAGCACCACACACAACTGCACCTCACCCGCAGCAGCTGAGGTGGAGCTCTTCCCACCTGTATTTCACGAAAACCACTTGTCAACCTTCCAGATTTCAACAGTCTCAGAAGGATGATGCGCTCAGTATGTGATTCAACGTATTGCCCAGTTTCCCATATGCCATGCAGCTGCCTGACAATTTAGTTTCTCCATCCATGTTTATATAATCTATTCATCTTCCCCACACCTGTCTCCTTAGAGAGTAGTAGGTTTTCTCTCTCCTTAATCTTCTGTTTTTTCGAGAGCATTTTGAGTACTGAGCAACCTTCTCAAATTGTGCTCATTTTCGGTTTTCCAAATACACTGCAGGTTCAGTGTCATACATTTTAACCCATTCCCCTGTATATTGGTAGCTTTGTGTCTCAATTCAGTTCAAACAGATGGCTTCTGGAGAGGGATGGGAAGCCCAACATCCTATTAATGAATACGGTAAGGTATAGCAGGGCAGGTCGCTCAAGGGTCCTTCCTGAAACAGCAGCCCAGCTGGCAAATACTCAGTGATAACTACACAATATACTATTGCCCTTCAGCGGCCATCTTATGATGATCTCTTTTAGTCCATATTTCACCAGCTTGTTTTCAAAATAGACATGCAAAATTCTGAATAAACCTGAGACAGATTACAGCTGTATTTCCCTCTCCCAGACAATTAATTCTTACCAGCACAGAAGATTAGATTGAAAAGTAAGGCCAAAGGCACAAAAAAATCTGTCAGACATGAAAACTTATTTCTTATCCTGTGAGATCTTGCAGGTTGTGCAATTCTCTTTTTGAGAGCAAAGACCTGCAACAAAGCTCTATTTTTCAGTATAAGAATGAGCGGCCTTGGAGCTCATGAAGTAATCGCATCCACATGCTCCTGAAAGGAACAGTTCCACAGAACTTAAAATAAACTTTTATAGTTTTTAAAAAACCTCCCATAGAATGTAATAAAAGATTGCACCTATTGTACAAGACTAGAGGCACTGTTACAAGGCCATGTGGAAGAGGGATATGTTAACTTAAATTTGAAGCCATTTCATACTAGTTTCTGTGTGACATTTTACACCTTAGATTATACTGGTGTAACTTCCCTGTGATGCTGAGCTCCAGTTTTCTCGAGTCTATAAACTCCTCCACGTACATTTGGAGACCTGATCTTGCATTCTTGGCATATTCACACTAGATGCTTAAAGTCAAACAGCACTGCAAGGGAAGTAATTGTTACATTTTTATTAAGCAAATAATTCTTCCTTACGATGTATTTGTCAAAAGCTGGAACTAATTTCCCCCCTACTGTCTTCGTCCCCTGCCACTTTGCAAGAATTTTATCCCCGTATTTTTGAACGGAGCTAAAAATATGAAGACTTAGCGGAAAAGAAGAAAAAACTAATCCACCTATTAGTTTATGAAGTCAAAGCATCTTAATTTTGGCTTCGGTACTGCTGATGATACTAGCACATCAGTTCTGAGAAAATGGTTTGTCAGTGCATCATTGCTGGGAAATTACATAGAGATAGATGGGATGGTGCGTTCTTTCCACATTCAGTAAATATCTAACCCCAAAATTAATTCCATACATGCTTAAGTACAAGCCTTTCTTAAACTCCTTCAGGTCAGATACTCTCCCAACTCCTTGGCTTACACCAGGGAGCTCCTCCATCTGAGCTAGTTTATCTCTGCGTTAGCAAGGACCGCAGCCCAGACAGAGGAGCTCTGTGGAGCAAAGCTGTTACTGCTGAGAACCCAACATCCTCAGGCCTGGGAACAGGGTGTTAGTTTTTGGACAATGTCTAATCTTAATCCCCAAACCTGAATGCTCAGTAGGGATTGCCTTTGGTGCTTTGAGTTTCCCGCAGAACATATTTTCTTCCTTAGTTTCACCTGAAAGTGACTGGGTTCATATACGTTGTGGTGGTAGCTAAAACACAGTAAGCAGGGACTAGGGAGAGTAATTTCAAAAGTGAGCTTTGATTTGAACAAAAATGCTAGTGTAGATGAATCCACTGGTCAGTGAAGAACCCCCTGTCCCCCTCCTCCAGATTCTGAGTTACCACCTGCCAACCTCACCTGTACCACCTAGAGGAGAGGCATCCTGTGCCTTGCTGGGTTCTCAGGACTGGATTACCAGTGGACTGGATGAGTTGCACTTCATTTTTATTGCATTTCCATTTTCAGATTTACCACACCTATGGGGATCCAGTTCTTTGCTGTTCAATGCATTGCTTTGAAATGTGCAAACCGATTGTGGTTAAAATGATAATAAGCATTTACAAAATGTTTATATATAAGCATCTTCTACATACTTCTGTATAAAAGTTTAAGATAACAAACAGATAGCAAGTTTACTTAATTTCGAAGTCATACTAAAAAGCCTGCCATCCTCTCTGTAGCTGACAAGCTGTTAGAAAGTCTTAATTAACCCAGGAACCCTATTCTGGTGAATACAAAAAGCTTCCCAACTCATCCAGAGAACCACTTGGTTCAGGCTTACAGCCATAGTCTGCCTTTTCATTTGAGTTACTCTGACATATCCCAAGGTCAAAATTTTGTCAGGGAAAACACTTTCCTGCCCGACTAGGCAACATTTACATTTACATTTCCATGTTCTACTTTTTTATGTATTGATCTTCATTTTCCATTTGAAACCCACTGTACATAAATACAGGTAAAATCAATGCACATTGCTCAATGCTGGCTCTCAAGCTATACATATGTGGCCAGAACAAGTCACTTAGAGTGACACTGAGCTGGGGCAAACAGATCCTACTCTGTCTTTGAATGATATGCTGACATGGAGTTCATGTTGATGCAAATGTATGTTTGCAATTTATACGGAAAATTGGAACATACGCTTAATGGCTCCCAACTTCAAAATGCAGAAATCCAATCAGCTGCTCCAGTCAGGTGTAGCTGTTCCACTATTTCACCTTTCAAAAATGAAATAATTTGGAATAAAAGATGTATCATTTCAAATTATTCTAGAACTTCAAGATAAGTTGATGGACATAAATTTATGGGAGGGAAACATTTTCAAAATCCCCAGTTGTTCACGTGGATCAAAACCAAAAGGACCTGCAGAACCCTGAAATGTAGGTCTGGTAGATGTGCATTACTCTAAACGGAAAATAATTTACAAAGCAGAGGAATGCTTGCCTCTGGGAAAAGCTGACAATATAATCATTTTGTTGTGTAATTAAGATGACTTGCATCCAGTTGGCAGCAAACTTCATCAGACAAGTAATTCCCCCAAGAATGGCTGTTTCCAGCACATTCACCAAAAGTGAATTATTCATGTAAAAGAACATTGGTTTTCGTATTCAAATACTGGCATTTTAACAGCGCACAACTCTCAGAAATGCTTGACTTTCCGATTAACAGGGGATCGAGGATTTGACCTCCAAAACTGGAGAAATAAATGGTAAGCAGTAGGCTAAACAGAAGAAGGAACAGTAGCAAGAGGTTTAAAGCCACAAAGCTGTGCTCCTCTCTTAACAGTCAAGTTTAGATGCTAAATATTCATTAAATCAATGTAATTTAGAATAGTCCAAATATCCTTCCTCAAATAAATTCAGGCTTTGTAAACATAGCCTTTGCTGATAATCTGGGAAGAGGCAACCCTCCAAATTATGGGACAGAGTTGTACAAAGCACAAGAACCGGCCTCTAGACTTGAAAAAAGCAAACCCCACCCCAAAACAAACCAGAAGGTAAAACAATCCTAACTCAGCTTGTTTCGGCCCAGGTCCTTCTGGATTGTCTATGAGATACCTGCAAGTGCCCACCCGGTGTCCCAGCTGAGGAGTCGTACATCAAAGCAGATGATGCATCCCTCTACCAGCTAAGTGATGGGTAACAGGGTGGTAGTAACAACAAAAAATGCTGCCAACAGAAAAGAGAGACAACTGTCTTTGCAAAAAACTGCTCAATTAGGCACCATGCCATCGCTTACTCCAGGGTGAGCAAGGTGAGTTCTTTACAATCCTGTGGGAAAATTACACCAAGGTGGTAAGAGCTTCCCAGGCTTTACAAATCACTTTACAAAGTGTTTACTCTCAGACTAATGCTTTTGCAGACTAGGGGGCACTTCATCAAGAGCTCTGCCTGGATCTGTAGGATGGCCACAGATAACAGAAAATCAGCAGAGCTGTGCAAAGCATAACTGAAGGCCAACCTGCAACACCTGCTCCCTGTCAGCTCAGATCCCTTTACACTTTCCTCAATTTATTTTCTTTCCCAGGGATGAGATTCCTTCAAAAGCACCTGCTAGCATCCCGGCAAGCATTCTCTTGTTTTGCAGGCAAATACCTCATTTCTACAGTTGCATGCCTCCTCCCTTTTGACATGTGGCCAAACCGAGAAAGCAAAGCTGGTCTCCAGGGCTTACTGAAGGAGTGGTAGAAAAACACTTAATCCACAGTTTTACATTTCTTACAAATCCACAATGCTGCCACTATGCTTACAGACAAAGGAACAAATTCAGAAAGAGCTGGCAAAAGCCAGTTCCCCAACAAACCGTCTTTGGGACCCGGGTGAGAGGAATGCTTTGGAGGGATGAAAGAAAAGAAACGTAGGTCTCCAAAGCAGAAACCAAGGACACCAGTGCAATCTAACTTACCAACACCTCGCTAATAAAGACACATAAGCAGATGATTTTTCATAATAAACACTCCATGTTATAAAAGCCCTGCAGTGACAGTCAGCAGTCCCCTCTTCTGTTACAAACGCGCACAATATTCATACAATGATGCACTGAGCAAGCACATAGTGCTTTTTCGGAGCCACAAGGATTAAAGTTTTGATTACGGGAAATTTGGGAGTTAAGCTGGGAAAGAGACATAGCCACTGGCAGCTTTCCTCCGCTACAAAATGAATCTGGCTCAAGCCCATGTGCACTACATTACGTGGATTCCTGACCACCAGCGTGAAGCAGTCCCGGACTGTGTCAAAACAGATGGTACTTACAACTGCAAAAGCAGTGCGTTATCCATCCTCCAGAACCCAGCCCTGCCGTCCGAGGTCCCACTTGCTGTGTCTCTGACTTGTGAGGTATAAATTGCAGATTGCTATTTATATGCAATAGCATATGGCACTCTGACATTTGAGGAGTATCAGATGTACATCCATGCAAGTAAATCAAGAATTCAGCACTCTGTATTTATGGCAACTTAAATAACTTCCCAGTCTACTGAAAGCCATGATAAATAATTGTCTCATTGTGCATAAGATATTAACTGACTGTAATTATTCCTTTTCAATTTATTGTGATTTCAGTTTACTGAAATGCGATACACAAAATTATTCACTGATCGTTTTCATGTCATTTTGATTTCACTAAATCGAAATAAATATGTCAAAAAATAAAACGTGATGTTTATGTCTACACAATCTCTGAAAGAGTTATTACTCAAAGCAAGACTCTGGCATTGTCTAGATCCTTCAGCCTCTTCCATATTAACTTAATCTAATTATATTAAACACCACCGCTGATTTCTAGCTCTATAAGGAATTTCACATTTATCCTCAGGGTTTAGTATCACCAGCTTATGCGATATATTAGGGAACAGACTTAAAGGCAGAACAGCAGCAACAGCAGCATTTGGAATCAAGAAATATTTGGCATCTTGACATAAGAAAAAGGCCCTTTTCTTTACAAAGCCCAAGAAAAAAGTGAACCTGCCAGGGCAATCTCATCAAGATGTATAAATACCTGATGGGAGGGTGTACAGGAGGTGGAGCCAGGCTCTTTTCAGTGGTGCCCAGTGACAGGACCAGAAGCAATAGGCACAAACTGAGACACAGGAGGTTCCCTCTGAACATCATCAAGACACACTTCTTACTGTGAGGGTGACTTTCCACTGGCACAGGTGTCCCAGAGAGGTTGTGGAGTCTCCGCGCTTGGAGATATTCAAAAGCTGTCTGGACACGGCCCCAGACAACTGGCTTTAAGTGGCCTTGCTTGAGCAGGAGGTTTGGATCAGATGACTTCCAGATGTCCCTGCCAACCTCAAGCATTCTGTGATTCTGTGAACTAATTCTAATACACCTCTGACAAAGAGCACATGACGTTTAAGACACACTTCCAAACACGCATTGTATGAATCTTTGCATTATGGTTTCCAGGCATCTTCAAATCTGATCTCCCATCATGGGGCTCTCGCAAGGTTTGTTTTTTCATTACACCAACTCAAGCTCCATCTCAACTGGTTCCTGATCCTCCTGTCCAAAACACCTTTTGTGACGGAGATGATAAATGATCACCGTCACCATTAAATGTTACAGCTCAAGCAGGCAAATATTATCAGCCGGTAACAGCCATTAGTGAGAACCGGCTTAAGGGATACTTGTTCTGTGGTGTTTGCCCCCAGTCCAGATAATTCCCTGAAGCTCAGCACTGACTTTTAGTCTGGAGAGAAGGAGACTCAGGGGGCACCTTATTGCTCTCTACAACTACCTGAAAGGAGGTTGTAGGCAGGTGGGTGTCAGTCTCTTCTCCCAAGTAACAAGTGACAGGACAAGAGGAAACAGCCTCAAGTTGCACCAGGGGAGGTTTAGATTGGATATTAGGAAAAATTCCTTCATAGAAAGGGTTGTCAAACACTGGAAGAGGCTGCCCAGGGAAGTGGTGGAATCACCATCCCTGGAGTTATTTAAAAGACATGTAGATGTGGTACTTAGGGACATGGTTTAATGATGGACTTGGCAGTCCTGGGTTAATGGTTGGACTTGATGATCTTAAAGGTCTTTTCCAACCTAAATGACTCTATGACTCTTGGTATCTGTAGAAAGGATGGGCACTTTTTGCCAGAATTCACTGAGAAACTAGTCTGACTCTAAACTCCCAATTGTACCTTCATGTCATGTGACAGATAATAAATATCACATTCGCCTGAACATAAAGTTAGTGATCTATGGGTAGAAAAATCCTCTCAAGGTATTATATAGGCACTGTCTTCCATAACTTCCTTATCAACAAACTGGTGAAGTACAGACTAGGTAAGTGGACAGTGAGGTAGATCAAAAACTGACTGAACTGCTGGGCTCACAGTGTTGTCATCAATGACACAAAGTCCAGCTGGAAGCCAGTCACCACTGATGTGCTGGGGCTAATACCAGTTAACCTCCTCATTAATGACCTGGATAATGGGACAGAGTGTAGCCTAAGCAGGCTTGCAGATGGCACAGAACTGGAAGGAGTGGCTGATACATCAGGGGGTCCTGCTGCCATCCAGAGGGACCTTGACAAGCTGGGGAAAAATGGGCTGACAGGAACACCACAAAGTTCAACAAAGCAAAATGGAAAGTCCTGTACGTGGAGAGGAATAACCCTATGTTCCAGCAGGGCCTGGGGGCCAATGAGCTGGAATGGAGCTTGGCAGAAAAGGTCCTTGTAGACACCAAGTTGAACATGAGCCAGTGATGCGCCCTCAGAAGGCCAAGAGCATCCTAGTGTGCATTAGGAGGAATGTTGTCAGCAAGTCAAAGGAGGTGATGCTTCCCCTCTGCTCAAAACTGGTGAGGCCACACCTGAAGTGCTGTGTCCAGTTCTGGGCTCACCAGTACGAGAAAGACATGGACATACTAGAGAGAAACGCCACAGAGATGATCAAGGGATTGGAGCGTATGACACGTGGTAAGAGGCTGAGAGAGCTGGGACTGGTTACCCTGGAGAAGACTCGAGGGGGATCTTATCAATATCTGTAAATACCTGAAGGGCAGGTGTAAAGAAGGTGGAGCCAGGCTCTCCTCAGTGGTACCTACTGAATGGACAAGAGACGGTAGGTACAAACTGAATACAGGGAACTCCTATTTAAACAAAGCCTTTCATGGTGAGAGCGGTTAGGCATGGGATCAGGTTGCCCAGAGAGGTATGGAGTCTCCATCCTTGAAGATAGTGTCCTGGGCAGCATACTGTATTCAGCCCTGCTTTGAGCTGAAGGTTCAACAGTCGCCAGAGGTCCCTTCTAAACTCATCTATGCTGCGATTACCAATTCAATACAGCTCATCAAGTCTCTTCTCCTTGAAGCCTCACACAGAAGAACAAACTATGCCTAATCAAAGCAACCCAAACCCTTATGAAAACGTCATAATAAATGTGTTAATTCACAGACTTTGAGTGAAGAAGTTACATAATTTTGACCTGCGTAGCTGAAGATCAAGAACGATGCTAGTATGTACGATTACCTCCAATGTAAGTTGGTAGAAGACAGAGGTGATGGAGAGGTTACTGTACTTGAGAAAGTATGTAAGACGAAGCAATAGCAAAGTTTGAGAGTAAGAGAAAACATTAGTTGAAGGTTAAAAATTATCACGCAGGACACAATTAGGTCAAGGCATAGGCTGCTGAGAGTGTGAGTTGGGATTGACATCTAGAGCTTTCTAGGAAGCAGTGAGATAAAAAAACCAAACACCGAAACACAGCAATAGAGGAATTAACCTATGAAGAATATTCTGTATTAAGCTGCTGCTTAGACAAGATGACCCAAGAACTTTCCCACCCTTTATCATCAGCCAGCCCTCATCTGTCAGCAATCCTTGCCTTTTTAAAACATAGAAGTAAGACTCTTACTGAAGGAATTTGTCAGGGTGCATGAAAAATGAAGGACAGAGTAACAGTGAGTAATCAATGCTTATTTTCATCAGTGAAGCTGTGCCACTCTTTTTCATCAGGTTGGCACAGATACACACTTTGTGCTGAGAAGCAATGCTCTTGCTGCAACTTTTTCAAGGTTGTTCCAGTACACACTTTTACAGATTATGTACTCCTGATTTGTAACAGCAGACCATTCTCCATTTTGGGAGAAAAGAGGATGAAGTTGCCTGCAATGTACATGATGACCCACAAGACCATATTCATTAATCCTGTGGGTTGATAAGGCTTCTGTACTTCAGTGAAAATTCCCCAAGGTGCTCTCTCTTTTTTTTTTTTTTTCCCCAGTAATACAATGAATATACTGAAGATCTTCGTAACTTATGAGTTTGAAAGAAAGCATTTGCTGGCCTGAGTTCTGGGACCCCTGAGCAGCATACTCCATTGCTAGTCTTCCTCTTTGGTGCAGAAAAATTAGCATGTGTTCTCCTCTGCAGAGCTGAGGCTACAGATTTCCTGGTGAGATGCACTATGTTAAGCTTGCGGACAAGGACTACCTGAACTACTAAACTGGCACTGAAGTCCTAGTGAATGCAGTTCAGCTGACACTTTTCCTTAGAAGACCAACTTCAGGAGTTAGACTGATTGACACAAAGCACAGGTGAAAGTTATGCTCTCTTAAGCTGCAGAGAGAGCAAAGCAGTGTCCAACTGCTGTACTACTGTTATATTTAAGCAGCAAAGTTGACAACAAGGTTGTGTTTACAGAACGTGTGTTGCAAATTAAGGTACATGTAATGAGCTTTGGGTTCTGAATAAGGCATTTAACACTGCTACAGTTCTGCTAGGTACTGAAGTTTCGGGTTAAATTATACTGATGACTGCATCTTCTTAAATTGCACAAGACCTCAAGCAAAAGATTAACACAAAAAAGACATTTATAAAAATGTATTTTTAGCATTTTTCAGTATAATTTGGAAACATGGAGCACAGCCAATAGAGATCACAAAGTCACATTTTAAAACTTCTAATGTGGAGGTAAAAAAGAATTTATATTAGGAAATGTTTTAGAAATGTGCAGTGACTTCACATTTTCCAGCTCACTCGGATTACAAGTGAAGAGGCTGATGCTGCAATATCTGGATGCCGTGTGCTTCCTGGGATATGTGGAGTACCAGTGGCTACTGTAAGTTCAGAGCAGCCAGCATCTCACAGGATCACAACTCCCCTTGACCCACGCTAAAACTGAAACACTGCCCAGTTGGTTCATTCTTTTGGTTCTACTTGTGGCAAAGAGACTTTTCTAACATCAATTAATTGTCTGGAAAGTATTCCCCACATTTCATTACACTGAGCTACACTCCACTTGTTGCAGCACAAACAAACGAGTAGGCTGCAACAATGGGTGCCCCGTGTGAGGCTGAGTTGGACTCTGACTACAACTGGCGCCCAACGTAGCTGAGACAAGCAGGAGAACCTGCGACCCATGTCAGACACCATGAGAGGTGAGCCGTTGGCAACTAATCGATATGGGTGTATTGCAATATTTGTTGTCAATCTTAACTCAAATTGCAACTTCCACTCATGCTGGATTCGTGACTCTTTATAGCATGTGCCACGTATAGTAACATGACACTGTGGAAGAGTCAGTGTGAGACGTGCTGAATTAAGACGCGAGATGCAATTGCAAACATTGGGACATTAAGGTACCATAAAGCAGCTATAGTGACATTTACATGCTGCTTCATCTTAATTCTATTTACAGAACACCTAAAGGCATATGCAAGGCAGTGATAATACTGGATTACAGACAATTTGGGAAAATACTTTTGTAGCTCTGAGCGTGATTTAGGAACTAGTACAAAATGCTGAAGCTTTCACTAATATCTTACCCAGTTTGGAAGGCAGTGAATTATGTGGCCAATTCCGGATCACCCTTTAGTTTGTGGGAATAGGTGGAATAGGTGTCTGCACGACAAGGCATCCCTCTTGTTCAGTTTGGACTGACTGTTTAGACATAGGACAAGAAAGGAAGCAGAGAGACAAAAGCGTTGCTCCTTCTGAAGCACGACATTTTTAATAACAGGAGTGCACATGGCAGCTTGTGTCTTACAGAGGTGTCTCTAGTACTAGAGCACTGAAATTCTTCCATTTAAACCTCAGGAGTTAAATTCTCCCTAGGAGCATCCCTATACCACATGAAATGGGCCTTTTGTTCACTACCTGCTGAAATGGCATGTCTGCACATCAAGCTGGAGGTGGAAAACAAGCTATCAATGATCTGGCTCTCCACCAAGCTTCTCTGCCTGTGGCTTTTGCAGTATTTGATTTCTGCCACTACAGCATCAGGCTGTGATTTAACTGCATAAACCCCTAGCATAAAAGCAGCTCATACCTTCCAGAAAGGTGTCTGTTCCTAGGATCTGCGTTAACAGAGTGTGAGGTTGATGGACAGGCTGCAGAGTTCACATGGAGTGTTACCCCTTACTGAACGAATCTTGGTCTTGCCCACCCTGCCTTTTTAAGGAAAACACTTTATAAGGCTTTGAGTTTACTGAAATGAAGTAACAAACACATACATTGCTGAAGTGATATTTGACTCACAAGGCTTTTATGTTGAATGGCACCTGTTGATTTAGAAATCTCTGTTTCACAGACTCTGGAAGGAGAGAAGCCTATATGCCCAAGTGATCGGCTGTGTTATAAAACAGCCAGAAGCCATGTGTAAACCACACAATAAGAAAAAGCTTCAGAGAGGTGTGCAGTGCCTCCACCCACGAGGACTGATCATCAGGCATAGACATCAGCTTTTCCTTCTTCTGAAACAACGGTGGGATGCCTGCCTTGGGACTGAGCCGTGGTTCCTGCACACCCCAGCTGATCGGTCACTTCTCTTCATTACTTTTTACATTTACAGCACTCGCCAGTGATGCTACTGTGTCTTCTTTAGTGAGTGTAATGAGTTTCATGCAAATGCAGCCATATCTGGGGAACAATTCAGGCAGAGTAAGATATTTTAGCTAAGACTACAGCTGACAGAGCCCACTCTTTGGCAAATTGCTTAAGTCCTTGTAATACAACAAAACCTCATCTGCCTGCAGTACATTGCAGCAAGTTCACCAGCCTTTCCATGAACAGAAAGGAATTTAGATTTTTGTTTACAGGAAAACTCCAAAATGTCAAGAACACGAATCAACCTCATCACACTTGAATTGCATTTAGCAGCCTTGCAGTACGCGAAGATATGGATGGAGGCTGTGCTTCTACACCCTGCCCGTGCAGCATAAGACTACTGCTGATATCAAAATGAGATCTAGGAACACATGATGATGGCATGTCGCAACCTTGGCAAATGGTCTAGGTGACACCACCTTTTAAGATAGGAATGTGAGTGAACCATAGGTAGTGTGCATGTGTAAACACTGCATAAAACCAGAGGGTGCTTCCCCAAACTGATCATGTCAAAAGGGAAGAAGATCACTGACATCTAACCAGTCACCTTAAAGAAGAAAAAAAACCATCAGCCAGATAGAGCAGCCTCCCAGTCAGGGTCCATGCACTGCCTGCTATCACACCTCACAGGGTGCACGTGAGCTCGGGGGTGCTCCTCACCAGCTGCCAGGAGCAGCACAGGGCCCCCCACAAGGTGAGAGCCCCCACGTCTCCTCTAGAACATGGGTGCACCCCAGATGGGCAGCGGGGGATTGCAGCCTACTTGTGCTGGTAGAGTGTGTGCATATGTGTGTGTACTTGTGAAAAAGAGACTAGAATTTTGGAGAATTAAAGCTGTTTACCTGTAGGTGTTTATTAACATTTAATCAGTTTTCAGTTTTGTGATTTATCTGTGAAATTACTGGTACTGATCCCAAATGTGCAGTTCATTGATTACTGATTAATTTCAAGTCATTATTAACTGCTTTGATCCTACTTATGGTTTAAACTACATGAACTGAATAGTGCTGCACTGCAGCACATGGATGTGATTCATCACTCACTGCTGTTTGTTTCTGTTATATTCTTAAGGATGAGAAAAGTGATTTATAGCAGGTGTCGATGAGAGTTTGAAAATAAAGCTAGGGATTAAAGAGTGCTGTTTAACCAGCTGCAACAAGCCATTGCTTAGAAAAGATGTGGGTAAACTCCAAAAGCAACCTAGATCTCACTGCGGATTTGTGGGGCGCTTGTAGCGGTGCTTAGTGGAGCAACAGGGTGATGCAGAACACCTGCACTGAGTGATCATGTTCTGCCTTGGCAAGGATTGCAGCTAATTCAGGCTCTGGTTCTCCAGCAGGGAATCACAACTTTGGCATAATCTAATTATCTCTCCATACATACATAAAATATATGTAGAACAACGACAAATATAGAGCTGTATTTGTCTATATCTACAGGCAGATTACTATAATTACAAATGGCCAGACCAGAATGCAACAGTGGCTCTGAATTTTCTTACTAAGTATGAAGAGTACTGGAAACCACAGAAGCGCCATGACAGAATGAAAACCTTACCTTTCATTTACAAAAGTGTCTGTCAGGGAAAACTTAATACATACCTAACATCATTAGGAAACCAATCAGGAAAACAATTAGATTATTTAAAACATTTTTCTAGGGAAAGGTGTCAAAATCCTTATGAAAATATTCCAATCGCACAATTAAAACAGAAGGGTTTTACCCTATTAACTTTCGCTCTTCTCTCATTTTTTTGTCTTATAATACCTAAGATCAGGAATTGGCACACTACGACAGATGATTTTCTTTGCAGAATTAAGTCTGTGTGCAAAAAAATCCACAATGAAGCTGAGGCTATGGTTAGGTAATAACTATTTTTTAAGCTGAGTTAAATTTAGCTTATTATGCTAAAATTAATTAAAAATTAATTAGTTAAGCCACAGAATATTTTTCTGACAAGTATTTGATATACCTTTACAATGACTGTCACATACACAGCTTCCATCTGCTGTGCTTAAAACAGACACTTTGTGATAGCCCTGCCCAGAAAGCAGGTATGAGCTGTAAAACTTGAAGAGATTCCAAACTAAGGGAACATTGGAACTGTAAACTTACACGACAAGGAAAACAGCTTCCAGTGTGTGTCCAGTGCATCCTTGCAACTCAGCCAGCCAACGGCCCTTCTCACTTTCCTGGGAGTAATGCTACTTGGAGTTGTAATAACCTATGAGAGGCAGGACTACGCTGTAGTCTTTTCCAGGCTCCTACCCATGTTTATAACTGAATTCTCCCTTACTAAACATGTCTCCTCTTGCAGCAAAGTGGCACAACCACAGACACAATAAACCCTGAGAACGATTACCTGGTCCTCAAGTAAGCTGCAGTGCAGCCAGCAGGGCAATGCAGCCTGGGGACACACTAATGCAGGACCAGAACTCCCAGCTGTGGGAAATATGGAGCATGGCCCAGAGCCAGGGGCAGCCGCAGATGTGGGGCACATGCTGCAGAAACGTGACATGTTCCCAAATCATGGGAAGCACAGTGTTTTCAGAGGATACCATGTGCACTGAGTTGGCTTCAGTATGACGGTGTAAAAGCGCTGCCATTTCCCTTTTGCATGCCCTCTGCTAAAACCCACAACTCCACTACTACACAATATGATGTCAAAAATGTCATACAGATAATGACAAGTGGAGCCAGAGGATGAAGCCAGACATTTACTCTTATGTTTTAATCAATATAAACTGGATTAGGAAATTCAGTTTATACTCCATTGTGTATTTTAAAATAAGTCATTAGAACTACCGCACCAACCTAAAGGGAATTCAGATGTTGTTGGACATCTTGGCAACCTTGATGTAAATTCATATTCTGCTTCTTTCAAAAGGCTGTATCCAAACGAGACACTGCATCAAATGTATTGTTAAGACCTTCCCCAGCATGTGCTTTGATATCTAGGCAAATTTTAAGAGTCAGAGTGGTTGAGAAACTTAAGCAACAGACCTGACGCCGCTGCATCTGACACATTCACCATTTGGAGAAAATAAGTTGCCTGTCTTCTTTTGACAGCTGAAGAGGACATCTCAGCCGCTTGGCTTCATGCTCTCTATTGTACACTCACATCAGCGTTCTCCAGCTTCAGCAGGCAGCCAGCCATGGCACGCAGCAGGGCTGAGTGGCCTCCTCTGCAGCTGGCACTTACGTGTTGTTGGCAACACGGAAGGAACGAAGGAGACCCAGGGCACTTGGAGACACCCCTGCTGTCAAAGCAGCTAGCAGGCACCTGAATTTCATTGGTCATCTGCAAGCATGCCGCAGTATTAACTGCCCCCTGCATGCCCCACCACAGCATTGGCAGCTTACTTCTACCCCATCTAATTAGTCACCAATAATCATTTAGCAGCCTGAGAAGCAGCTCTCAAATTGCAAGCCCAGCCTGGTTGCAGAATAGGTCTGTTTCCTTGCAATTGCACGTTCTGGTACTGGAGTATTAAATGTAAATGAAGTCCTGAGAGCCTCAGAAAGATTTCTTTCCTCACAGGAATATTACAGGTTGGCATGAACACATGGTGTCACCAACCTGCCTGTGTTAAATACCCCATGAAGATGATGCAGGATATGACATACTGAAAACCACAGTAAGCAACACATCCAAGAATTGTGCTCACCCTGCCGTGCATCTTTGTCCTGAGGTCCCTCTACTACTCTGAGCATTCAGATACGGCTGCTGAAATGCAATCTGTTGTTTCCCAGCACTAACAGTAAAAACCATGCATCCAGAGCCAGGCACAACTTGTCCACCATGACAGGCAGTTGTTGCAGCAGACAGAATCTGAATATGCAAATACAAAGTGTTCTAGATTAAAGAAAATAAAAAAAGGGAAAAAGAAAAATCAAACAGGTTGCAGGTGTTTGGGAAAGAAGCTAATGCCTAATACAACACAAACTTCTCGACCACCTCAACTCACAGATGCTAGCAGACTTAAAATACAGCTCTCTGGACAAACCACTGTACTACACAGTTTGGAATCACCAGCATCTTGCAAGCAAAGCTGGAAAACATGGCAGCCCTAAGGTTCATCACTTGAAATAGTTTCAGTTTTCAGTCCAAGTTTTGTTTACCTGTATGACAGAACATATCCAGGCTGAGACACGCTATCAGGATTCTGCTAGTAAATCAATAATCACAACCAAGTCTGTTCAAGAGGAAGACTGTTTAACATTCACTCATTAACTGTTTTGAAAACTTATGAAGAAAGACTTGATATATTAATAATAATAATAATGATAATAAAAAAGATATATAAATCAAAACAGGTAAATTAACCAGTGTCCCTTAAAACATGGGGTTGCCTACTGTCAGAGACCTGTGGTGAGGGCGAAGTCAAAGCTTTTACCACTGCTTTCTGCAAACCCCCAAATATCATGTTGCATCCACAGGATGGTTGGTTTGTCCTTCTAACTTCTCTCAGCCACAGCACCCTCCAGCTCCTGTGACTCTGCAGAGAAACTCCCAGAGCTTGCTCCTTTGTGGCTCTGTCAGCACACACAGAACAGCACCGCTAGCAAGTAAACTTGGCAGAGGCTCACAAAATACACAACTTAACAATCAAGGACCTTGTTGAGTTGGACCTCTTTATTGAACACAACTCTGGCCCTTGTCTCCCCTCTCTGTTTATAAGGCTTACCAAGTATATAAACTATTGCTCTTCAATTATGAGGACCCACATTTATGAGAGCAATTATCCTTTGTTTGTTTAGAAAGGCTATTTGTCTTTCTCCTGTCTCCTAAATGCCTCCCCGCCTCCTTTGCCCAAAACAAAGAAAAATGTTTGGATTTTTATTTGAGGGTGGGCTCCGTCTGAAGTTCACTTAATGAGAGGAAATCTCTGCTATAACCATTGGATGGGGGGAGGAGCAGAAGGAAGAGATCAAGCCTTGCTCCAGTTCAAATGAAAGCTGGGCATGGGAATTGTTTGGAGGAACAGATACAGCTTTTGCTTTTATACCTCTATAAAAATAATTATAAAGTTGGGCTGGTCTTGCTTTAAAAGAAATCTAAAAAATCATAGTACACATCAGATAATAAGTACCTCACTGTCACTGTGCACTAGGGCAGGGCAGGGTTTGAACATTTGACTGGCCTTCTGCAATCTGTTCAGGGGAGATGGAAAGTTAAAACTCACTGCTAGAGGTGTAAAAAGACCATGCTATCCCTAGAGAACAGATTAAACTATAACTTCCAAAAGAATAAAATATATCTTTGCAACACTGCTCTATTCAGAATTAATACCCCCAACACAAAACACAGCTGAGGTCTGCAAGCAAGTGTACGTGGCTGTCTGACTGTGCTTCCCCATGACTTGTCAAGTACCAAGCATAGATGTATTTCCTTAAATGGTTTCAGAAAAATGATCCTACCTGTCAGCTCTGTCATTCCTGCAACTCCAACAAGACTTTAAGACCTGAACAGCCCTGTGGCCTGCAGCCAACCGGCTATTTACCCTGAGGACCGCTATGCTTCCTTCCTTCCTTTCCAGAATTTGCATCATGCGCCATCATCTGCTACACAAGGCAACACCCAGATGAGCCTTTGAAATCATCTACTTAATGAAAAGGAAAGCTTAGTTGCCTGGAAAACCAAAGGAGCAGTAGGGAAAGGAAACAGAAAGGTGATGTAGCTCCATCTTTTCTCAGCCACACACCTCCTCACCATCAGTAACAATTGAAGCTGCTTTAATATGAGATGCCCTGGGTAGGGGAAACCCACCATCATACTTTCAAGCACAAAACTCCATAGAGGTCCCTCTGAAAGAGGGGGATGGGACAGATCTAGAGCAGCTAAGCTTCATCTTGGGGGGAAAAAAATAGATTTAAAAAAAAAAGTGCTGCAGAACTGTGTCAACAGAAGGGAACACAGGACTGGTGGGTGCAAAGATAGCCGCTCAGTGCGCAGTCATTGCACAACCACCAGCCACTGGAGCACAGAACAGAGAATAAAAATGCAGCATGGAAAAAGCCTTCCAGGAAAGTGGCAGTTGTTTTGCTCAACAAAGCCTGATGAGAAGATACTTCAGAAGTGAAATGCATTTTCTGAATTAGAGGATTTTTCATTATGTGACAGGGGAAACTTATGCCTTTGAGTAAAGCCCAGTGATTGCTTTGCTCTCCATGTAGCAGTCACCCACCACCCAGGCAATTTTTATTCACTAAAATTCAGTGTTTCGATGGAGAAAGATGAAAGCACCAGTCACCTGCAGTCTGAAAGTACATATTGCTCTTTATAAACCAAAGTCACTGAAAACCCCTCACACAGTTTCCATGTCCAATTATGATTAGCAGAAATCTCATAATGGGTCTTCATGACACTTGTTAAGTTATAATAAAGGAACTTATCTTTCATGATGCAGGATGCATTACACTCTCAACAAGGCCACCTCTAAAATAAAGTTTCCCTTCCTGTAGAACCTGCTTTCAAAATAAAATGAATAGTCTATAATACGTATTTATATCAGAAAATGAATCATAGAAGCATTTAGCTTGGAAAGGACCTTTAAGATCATCAAGTCCAATTGTTAACCCAGCACTGCCAAGTCCACCATTAAACCATGTCCCTAAGCACCACATCTACATGGTTTTCAAATACCTCCAGGGACGGTGATTCCACCACTTCCCTGGGCAGCCTCTTCCAGTGTTTGACAACCCTTTTGGTGATGGAATTTTTCCTAATATCCAATCTAAACCTCCCCTAGTGCAACTTGAGGCTGTTTCCTTTTGTCCTGTCACGTGTTACTTGGGAGAAAAGACTGACACTCACCTGCCTAAAACCTCCTTTCAGGTAGTTGTAGAGAACAATAGTCTCCCCTCAGCCTCCTTTTATACAGGCTAAAAAGCACCAGTTCCCTCAGCTGCTCCTCATAAGACTTGTTCTCTTAATTAATCATGAAAAGCATAAAGATGAGATCATACAAGAGCTACATGCCGTTCTACCTTCCAGAAGCAGTCCTTTTACTCCCCAATCCTCTTTTTTTAAAAAAAAACCCCAACATCAACAACTGTTTTTACGGAATGACTTTATGCCATGTCCTAAATACAAATTTTATAGAAGACTTTTGCTGTAAAAGAGTTGTCTGGTTTGATTAATAGTCATCTTGAACAGGAAATACTTGCATAATGTGAATACCTCTTGGACACAGATCTGGCTCACAGTAGGTCTTTTGTGCTGCAGAGACTAACCTGGAACTGTTCCACTGATACTGCTTTAAACAATCCTGCTGGACTGCAGTGTGTGGATATTAGCATCTGCTTCTGCAGGTTTACAGCTATCCAGCTGGAGAGGGGAACTTACCCAGGTTCCACCAGCTATGGACAAAGAAGGGAAACTGCCAGGTTACTAAGCTGTACAAACTGGCCTTTCAGTCAGAAAGCCTCTCACCCCTATCGCACAGCTCAGCATCGAGTGCTTAGAGAGCTCTGAATACAGAGGGCCAAAATACAGAGAATCTAGGGTTACTCGTAAGCTGTCAAACAAAACCTCTGTAGGCAGCAGCCTCAATGAAATAAAAGTACCAAAGGACAGAGAAAGATCTGGGGAATATAGTCCACTTGAGTTTTCAGAAGATGCTCAGTTAATGTCTCTCTGGAAGATCCTGAAAGAAACGGGGCAGCCAAAAGGAGAAGTATGAAGCTCTCAAAGATGAAGTCTTCACTTATTTATGAGAACACGAAACAAAGTAAGAGTTATCAGTCACTTCTTGCCATTAAAGGAAGGATCTGGATAGTTTGGTATGCTCATAAGTAATCTAAAAAATGTGGTTAATAGGAAAAAATTAATTTGATTGTTGATACATTGAACTGTTCAAGGCTATAAAGATGAGGGCTTACCCTGAAAAACTGCAGAAGTCTTATTCACACTCTGTTATTGGACATTACATTGTCAAATAATGTAATGTAGATATGAATGAAACTAATTTGGATAAACTTTCAGGCATGCACACACAAATGTACAATTTTCCATACAAAGTGAAGGAGTTTGAGCTGACCGTTACTATTGAGGAGTAAGATCTTGGGACTGCAACAGACAGTTTCACACCATATTTCCAAATAAACAATCTCTAGCCAACAACAACAAGAAAAGGAAAAGCAAAACTCTCACAAAGAAATAAAGAACAGGAAAAAGCAATCATCACCACAGAGCAAAAATACAACTCAAGGACTGTATGTGCAGTTCTGATCCTCTCATTTCAAAGCATTTCAATATGAGCAGAAAAGGTCCAGAGGAGGACACTGAGGACTAGCAAAAATAAGGAACGGCTTCTGCATGAAAAAGAATTAAACATTCTTCAGTTGGAAAAAAAAAAATATGATGAAGACCTGTACGGCCACAAGTAGCACTAAAAAGCTATACCTCACTGATTCTCTTGCACGAGGGAACAGAGGAGACAAATCAAACTAACCATTGATCGGCTCAAAACCAATGGATGCAGGCTGCTAACGATCTCTCGCTGGAGGACGGCACCATTTGCAGAACAAGACCTCTCCTCCTAGCCCATTTGTAATGCTTATACTTCTCACTCAGCTTCACCCTGTTTTAAATCTCACTCCTTCCCTTCCCACGTGGTTTTTAAAATCCTGTAAGCGTGTCATATAAGCATTTCCAATAAATACAGGACTGAAAACACATTACACTGCAAAGTGTTAAGAGCTGCTCTTTCTTCTATATAGAGTATTGCAAACACGATTAAAACTGATGAGTGTTCTCAAGCTCTAAGGCTGACTGAAAGGTGGAGTTAAGCGTCTCTTTTTATAAGAACAGCTGGAGCCAAATGGTAGTGAAAAACTGGTGGAGGCCATAAGTCAAGAAAGTAAGCTGTGAGCCGGGTTGAGAAAAGGTTAGGTTGTAAACAGGCAATCTGGCATTTAGGACTAAAAAAAAGTATTAATGTGCAGTCAATTGCTTAAGCGGGTAAATATTAGGAATGTTAGGCTTCCTGATAAACATGTCTGAAGGTAAGGGAAAGAAAAAACACAGCAGGAGATGAACACTTTCTGACATCAGCACAGAAGTCAGGTAGAGCTAGGTAACAGACATGGGAACCAGTGATTTAACTTGGAGGACTGGTGTGCGTAGTGTGTAAGCAAGCTCCTTAGCTTGCTAGCACCATAACTGCATGAGGGCCTTCCTGATGTTCAGAGAACTGGGAGAATAATTCTTAGACTGATTTTTGGAAACAACCTTCCCAGTACCTATATACTGGCCAGTGGCTCAAGCTAGCGTTACTTCACATAAATTTTCAGTTCCCCAAAGCTGACGGAGTTTTCTCATCAGATTTTTTAATTTTCAGCCGAAGACCATCTGTAAAAATCATATGGGAGATTTGTGATCCATGTCTGACCACCTGCAGTGTTATACAAGAACTCTGGTGGAAACAAGGGAAATTTTATTTCCCCAGAAGGTCCTGCAAGACAAAAACATCCAGAAAATGGTTGGTATTTGACACTACTTTTATTAAAATCTAATCAAGGAAGAAAGGAGAATATTTTCCCATCTACCCAAATCTCAAGATGAGTAAACAGAACTGTAGTAGGTATACGGCAAGGAAAGGCAAGATTTAATACTAGCAGGACCTAAAATTTATTGCTGGTTATTGTCTGAGAAAAGAAATGTAATATAGAAGAAACAGCTCTCCTTTTCAGGGCATGAGAGGCGACAGAAGCGGAGTAACAGGCTCATACAAGCAGCTCACATACAGAAACCCCAACCTGGGAACGCCTGGTGTGGAAAAAGCAATTCGTTCCCAGTGAACGAAGAAGCGAAAAGTGCTGTTGTCACTTGAGAAAAGGGAAAAGGGCACTGGGGGGGGGGCAGAATGATGCTTTAGTTAAGTGTGTTGGGTCTGGCCAAGCCCCGCAGCAGCCCTCAGAGTGCTGTGCTTTGCGTGGGTACTAGAAAGGGGCTGGTAACACAGCAGTGCTTTGGCTGCTGCTGAGCGGTGCACCAGGGACACCAGGGCTGTCCCTCCAACATCCCTCACCTCACCAGCAGGCTGGGGGTGGGCAAGATCATGGTAGGGCACAGAGCCAGGACAGTTGATCCAAACTGACCTAAGGGATATTCCATACCATAGGATGTCTGCTTAGATATAAATACTAAAAGAAAGGAGGCGGGGCGGGGGGGGGGGGGGGGGGCGGCATTCATTATTTATGTTGTTTGTCTTTGGGAGCAACCCCTACCCATACTGAAGCCCTGCCTCCTGGGAAGTGCCTGAAGATCACCTGCTGATGGGAAGCAGAGAATAACATCTTTTATCTTCCATTGCATCCCTGTGTGTGCGACATTTGCTATTGCTTTGTTAAACTGCCTTTATCTTACCCACAAGATTTTTTCCATCCTATTTTCTCCCCACCCTGTTCTGCTGAGGAGAGGAGTGATAGGGTGGCTTGTTGGGCAGCTGGTGTCCAGCCAAGGTCAACCCACCACATTAAGTTACCACAACTGCTCCAGGACTGCAGACAATTATCAGGCAGCATAAGCCACAGTTACTGTGTTTCTGCACAATTTACAGAATAACTGTGCAGTGGCATTTTCCCAGAATATATTTTTCCCCTCTCAGCATCTCTCCACTCATGCACATGCCTGAGCTTCTGCAATAATTAGGGACACGCCGCCAGGACCAGAATACCACAGAAAGGCTCCCAGGTAGCATTGTGGCTTGCAGTTATCCATCCTGCACACACCGAATGCTGCCCAATCAAAGGGTGACTAATCTTCCCTGAGTGTGCTTAAGTTACGGCGTCCTTTTATTCACATGTAGTTACAACATCAAGCAGCCCTAAGCGGTGTCCAAGTGCAGTAGCAAGCAGGCTTTGCTGCCTTACAGCTGTGAGTACTGCTTTGGAGCGATGCTGGATTGCTGCTGAAGGAGTGTAGGAGGCAGAGGGTGTGCCAAGAGCCAGGGGAATGCACGCCTGTCCAGCAGTTTAATCCCAGGAAGGAAGAAGTCAACTTGAAGTGAAGCTGCTTCAGTGAATTGTTCACGCTGACCTTCGAGACTGCCCTAATTTTACCAGTGCAGAAAGGTCACTTTTGCAATAATGAGCAACTCTATCAAAAACATTATTTTAACAGTGGTGCTGAGAACACAGTGGGTCTGTAATTGATAAAACAAGGAAACTCCACCAAGGTGTTTTTAAAGGGTTTGGTTAGAGGAAGAAGGTAAGAAAGCAACTTAATGAAAAAGCAGCAAAACAAAACACAAGACACATAGAGTTCACTGGAGTTCAGTTTTCATGTACTTTAGACATCTTTTTCAACACTAATTGCTGTTTCTGAAGTGGTTTGCTGTGCTCCAGGAACAATGAAGAGCCACCTAAATAAATAAATAAATGAGCTAAGAGCTAAGTCTCCTCTGGGCTACTTGAAAAGGAACAGGTATCGTCCAACAACTTTATTACAGATTTTTAAGTATACTAAACGCCTGTAGGGAACAGTAAGAACACTAAGAAAAAAGGAAGTGAGCAAAGCAGGAGCAAATAAATTAATGACTTCGCATCAGAAAAGGAATTAGAAGTATGTTTGACGCTCAGTCTGAATCACTAGAAATATCGTACCTGTGGTAAGGAGGCACATTGCTGTAACATGAAAATAACCACCCCCTTCAATGATTCACATGATACATTATCAGTGAGGTAAATCATCATGGTTGGGCCGACAACTGCAGCATTACCAACACACAAAAACCAGGTGTAAATTGAGAGAAAACCAATACTGCTGTGAGGAAAGGTGCATGGCACATCAAAATACTATTAACTGACTTTTCTGCAGAAAAAATAAAGGTAGCTTTCCTGTATCCTCACTTGTTCTCATTTAAGCCTTCAGGAGAAAAGCCTTACCACCATGTTTTCAGGAGCTGTGGTGGCCAGCCACCAAAGGCATTCAGCTGCCTAGTAAAGCAGGCAGAACCTGGCCAGCTCCATCCTAGGGGTTAATCCTGCTCACTTTACAAGGGTAGCTATAACCCATGCAGTCCCACACGTGATAGCTGAGATCACTGCCAACACACCAAAAGTACAAGCACAAAGGCATTACAGCATACCTCAGAGAAGAACTTCACCAGTTAATCTGTCATTACTTAACTACAGAAAAAATTTAAAAATCAATACTCATAAGTTCCCTCTCACCGCTTGCTTTGAGCCTCACCCCTGCAGTTTAAGACAATGGTCATCTTCATTCTGCGGTTATTTAAAAATAGTTTCCTGTCTAGTGTGTTTATGTCAGCCTGCTTCTGAGCATCATGCTTCTTCTTCCAGCATTTCTTTCTGAAAGACTGCTGTCATACTGTCCATTGTCCACTTGACCACCCAGCTTGCACGTTCATACAAGAGACTGCTCTAACGGTATGCTCACTAATAAAATTCTGCTCAGTGCCATCATTTGATTCCCGTCCCCTCTTCTCTATGACCAGTACACGTTTTGAAAGATCTCACCTTAAGAAATTCTTGCCTATTGCCATAATCTTCTGCAGGTTTTTTCACGATATTCCTCATTTTTCATAGCACCACCTAAGACCTCTGCTTCAGAATATGTACGTGCATATGTTTATCATACCTTTAGTTCCCTGTTGTCAGTGGATTGTGGAATAGAACACAGCACTGTCAAATCTCTTAAGAGATGCAGATGCTAAATACCATTGCTACTGTGCTAGTCCTATCACTGATGCATCCCTGATTCTTTCCAAGTGCACCTCTTCCATCATGAATGTGCCTTTTCCTGGGACAGGATCCTGCCATTTGACTTTCTAGCCCAAGGCTTAGTTTACACAATGCAGGACAGCCTCCATGATCCTCAGCAGACCCAAATGGCTTTGGAGTAGAGTCAACAGCCAGTGACCTCCTCAAAAAAACCCACCCAAATGCATGTCTTCAAATAGTATGTCACCCAGAATGAGGGACAAAAAGCTGTATGTGTGTTACCTACTGCTCTGTGGTCCCTAAAGCCCACAGCCCTTTGCAGTTGCTCTCCACCCCAGCTGACCTTCTAGCATGAAAAAGCAGCCATGTCTCACCCAGGGACTCTATCTCCTTGTTTGCAGGTTATCAAGTTTCTCTCATGCACTCCCTCAGTAGTTTCTCCTAACTCATGCAAAGATTCTGCCCTGTTTTCAGCATTTTTAATTTTATTTCCTCTCTGAACCCAGGTCTAGTTCATGGAGACTAACCAATTCACAGCTTAAGGGGAACTTGTTACTCGCCATCTCGGAAACCTCTCAGGTAACAAAGCTCCAGAGGAGATCTGTATTGCTGTTTTATATTCCCACTTCTTTACACTCTAACAGTCTTTTTATAGCCTCCATCACCTCTGCGTGTTCAGGAAGGAAACAGTACAGAACTGACTGCAGAAACAAAATTACTAAAGAAAGAAGCAGATGCTATCCCAGCTTATGCAGTAAACATTGTTAAAAGCTCTACAAACCTTGGAACAGGTTGAGTCAAATTATAAATGAGTTTCTAAAGAAAAGGAAAATAAAAAACAAACGAAAAACAAAAGGTGAAAACATCCCCTCTGAAACTCTCTCAGCCTGGAAAACCTTTTCCTCGTCAGAAACAAAGAGAAAGAAAACAAAGCCAAAAGGTGTGTGGTCTGAAGTGCTGGATTCAAACAGCTGTATCTAACCGAAACGCTCCACCCAACGCCATGCAAGCTCTTGGCATTTGACTCTCTCATGTGCCCCTTAGAATGAAGAGATGGTGTTGCACAGCAGTTTTAGCCAGCACACTTTTTACTAAGATATGTCTTTAAAGAGACAGGCTTAGAGTTTTAGTTTTCAGCATCAAAAAGTTTCACTTTGCCTGCTGAAGTTAAGCATTTGTTGCATGCATGTCTATTCTGTGTAGCTGGAGCGAAAGCACAATACAATGTCAAACAAACTGCATTTGATCCTGTCTAGTGGAAAAGAAAAAAAAATGTTTTATTTAACAAGTCATACTATACTAAAAACTGTAAATATAAAAGAATCAAGAGTTTAAGGCTGAGGAGAGCAAATAATTTAAAATTTAATTGTTCCTCTTTTTAAATACAAAAATCAGGGACTTAGAAGGTGAAGCTCACAAACCTATCAACAGCTAGAAATATTTAATAAGTGGATTTTTTATTTTTTATATTTGCACAAGACCCAGTCAATGCCAATGCAAAACATGATTTAATCTGGATCTCAATATTTATACTTGCAACTTCTTCCAAATTTCTGAAGTTTACATTCACACTGCAGAGCATTCTGAAAGCATCGCTTGTATTATAAAGCATGGCATAACAGTTCCATTTTCACTCTGATTTGATGTGACTACAAAGTTTTCCTGAACATAGGCCTTCACTCCAATACAGAAACTTTTGATCTTCATAAAAATGTAATAAGCAAAGGACAGGACTGTAACATATAACTGCCTTAACCCAGCCAGACCAGTATTTAACTTTTTATGTATTTTACTTAAACAAAATGTAAGTGACTCTAGGGAAAGCAATGTTAATAAACATGATCATATAAACTTTATGGTGAAAATTCAATTTTACCTTTAATAGCATCTCTCAAATAGTAAACTTTATTATAAGACCAATAACTCTTAATCAGATCCTAGCATCAAAATCAGGTGTTTCATTTTCAATTTTTAATCAGTTTGTCCAATTGCTTCTTGGAATATTTCATGCCCTAAATAAGACAAAAAATGCCAATGAAAGTGTCAGAGTCTGCTGGAAACTGGACTGATGCCTTCACTCTCCTTGCTTCCAGGAAAATTTTTCTTGACCAAGAAAAGCATTCCTCTTTGGTTACTGCAAGATTCCATATCTGAGAAGCAGAGATACTAATGTAGAGGACTAGAATTTGTCCACAAAGCCATTCTGAAACTTGGGTTAGTAGCAATTTCAGAGTCACACTACTCCAAGATGATAATTTGGCACAAATTCTAATGACAACAAGAAAATAACTGTGATACAAGCTGATCATAGGTCTCTATATTTGTTTGTTTGGTTTAAATCTCCATAATGCTCTACACTGTACTCCTACGCACCGTCATCCTCTGCACTTACTCTTAATCTTTCCATTTGAAGTTTCCAGAAATGCTCTAGGGTATTTTCACTCTGCCCTCATCACAGCATTTGCAGCACACAAATGTGTGCAGCCTGGATTTTCCCATAAGTCTAGTTGCTGTTTTAAGACACTATTGTTCTTTACATGCAAACATACAATTTGCCAGACACTAATTTCTTTCTCAAGCCGTAATGTCTTTAACATATTTAAAGGCAACTCCACAAACTTTATATGCTAGGTTAGCGCATCATTAACGTTTTCAGGGATGCTATTTAAATTTCTTTCCCAAGAACACACGGAAGAGCTCTTGCCCATTTGGAAATTCCGTGTAGAGGCAAACTTTCCATACTCGGTGCAAGCACTTAGGTTTTTGAGAGCCACCAGTTCCGAATCCTCAGTTTGAATGACTACACCCAGACTTGCCGCAAACAGTTTCTTGACCTTCTGCAATGGGGCAAAAGGAAAAGAATAAGGATGCAAGATGCAAGCATAACCTGCTCTACCATTGTAACACTTCCACCAGACATGAAAAAAGTAATCTTGCCTTTCAACTGCAAGTTTGTGTGGCTGAAGAGTGTAAAGAAAAAGAGCAATTTGTGGCCCACAAATGCAGTTTGAAGTCAACTTTGCTCTACAAGCAAGAGCAACACCCCTACCCCTCCAGAGTCCAGGCTGAACATAAGCGCTGTACATACAGCACAGGAAAAGAGATGCTTGGGTTCTGCATGGTTAAGATTTTGTCAAAACACAGAAATATTTGAACGGAATTAAAAGTTGTCATATGCAAGGTTAATCTTTGCATTCCTGTGGATTCTTATGAAATAATGAAGGACAAGAAACTTCCTAGAACATAACTTTGTTATTACTAAATCTTTGTACTTTTGTCTCACCGCCAGTTCTGATAATATTGAAAAAGAGTCCTACAGACTGACGTTAGTGCAGCAGCACCCAGTTTAGTACCTATGCTATGGAAAGTATAATTTAATTCATTTGCAAAAATGTATGGTGGCTAGAAAATATGTACAAGTTTCTAATGTCAAAATCATCCTGTCATGTACATTTCAGGCAGCTATAGCAGTTATTGAAAATTTTTGATTACTTGTAATGAATACTGTACCTGTAAAGGGGAAAAAATGCAGAACAACTGCATCCTCCTTCTCTACAAGCTACTGTAGTTCTAAAAGCAAACAAATCTTGCACAAGAAGTAGCGTATTGATGGGCTTATCTCTGAAGTATACTACATCATCCATGGGCACAAACCAATCCTTTCATGCTTTCTGGAAAGAAAAGCATGACCAGTTCTTGAGAAGTTCCTCCACTCCATTACCTGAGATTCTGGATGACTCAGATGTACGTTTCCAGCGCGTCCCATAATTTAACAGGTTTACAGGTTTCCTCATTCTCTTCAGATTACTCAGACTAGAGAAACTATATGCCAAGCTGAATCCAACAGCATTACTTTGGCACATATGGGGACAGAAAGGCTCTCCAAAATCAGGAGCACCAAAGAACAGAAAGCAATTATTCTTACAGAATGCAACTCTGCAGAATTTAACACAAGCTCTGAGGGACAGACAAGGTGAAACGTTCCAGGGGATTTCTCACTACTCGCAGAACACTTTCTTAGTTCAAGGACCAAAATAGCAGCTGCCCTTGATTAACAGCTTGTTTCTGCTCTTCTGGATACTGAAAACCTGTCACGCCACAGGATGGAGTAACAAGATATATTTTCTTCAGTGCCAAGCCAGATGCAGGAGGTTCCACCCTGTCAACTAGGTTGATGTGACTCCACGTGGAGCCGCATCATTCACCAGATTGCCGAAATGCTCTAGTCATAACAGCATCCTATTGTGTCACAGCACTGCATAACTCGCACAGCTGAGTCCCACCGCTCAGAAATTTGGCTCCAGCTCACGTTTTGGGAAGGCAGCACCACAGTCTCTTCTCTCGCATGCCAGAAGAAATGGATCAGTGAACCCCAGGTGGGACGTGCTGTGCTGCAGCCAAAATGAGGCCAGTTTTAAGAGGCCAAAAGCAGCCCTTTGAAGTGTCAATAGATGCAATGCTCCACATCATCCCACATACTGGGGAGTTTTTCTGCCGGGGTCACAATGAAACCCAAGTTTCACTGCAGAGCGATGTGATCTGTAACTCACGCTGTCACAGCCACTGTGCCTTCATCATTAGTGAGGCATCTTGCAGTTGGGATATATGCAGGGAGAATGAAAAAGGATACAAGACCAGCCCAACAAATCAACTAATTGGAGACCTATGTAAAGCTAACTTCATGACAATGAAACTGTAACATGAAGGTACTTACAGACATCTGGCAAAGGATTTCCAGTGCTTAACTTCTGCTTTCAAAAACAGAATATCCAGACACTGGGAAAGAGATGAAGGTATATATATCTGAACAACTCTCATCCTCTGCAGGCTTGTAAGATGTATGAAATAATATACTTTTGTTCCCAAGCAAATGTCTTTTAAATGAATAGCATAGGACCATTGCAGACTATCCACAGGGAGAAATGCCTAAGTACTCACGCTGTTGCTATATAACTACTCCAGACACTACTCACAGATGAATTCAATTGTTTAATGAGTTTAGACAACTGTTAAAAGCAACAATTTCTGCCGCTTTTTTAAAAAAAATCTTTATAAAGTCATCTGCCCTAATGCCTCCTCATTTTAGTACAAAAATATGCTCCCATGTTAGATGTGACTGCGAAGAAAATTCCATGGCTTACAACAGAATTCAAATTATATTAATAATTTTTAAATTTTGTTTCTTGAAACATGGTATATAAAATCCCAATTACTTGCTTCAGTAGAATTGAAAGAGAAAACACACATAGAAAGCTAAACACAAAATGCTTAACTCCAGTCCTATTTAGCAAGCACGTGTTCTACACTGCTGGATGGGTTCCAGAATGAAGCTTCACATTATTTCCAAATAAACTTTACTACCATATAAATGAGTCCATTGTATGAACTTTTTGGACTGGAGATAACACAGACACATTTATTTAATGCTATAACTGAAGCCAGGCATATATTTAGCACAAAACTTACCCCAAGCTCAAGGATTGCCAAACACTTTAGTCAACGTAATAAGAAAATGGGGCAAAATGTTGGGAATCCCACAACACTAGACCTGAACTCTCCCAACCTGAAAGGCACAGGATGTACCAAACTACACCTTACTGCAAACTCTTCCAACTCTGAGGGGGGCTTTAGGGCATAAATCACATTTTTATCCTGCTACTGACTGGGCATCTCACCAGCCTTTCTTAAAGATCTTGTAGAATAAAGCAGCACCCATTGCAAGCAATTAAACTTTCTTGTCTGACGTGGTGAAGATGCATCTGTTGCATCCATACTCCTTGCAAAATTTCTCTTGGTCGATACAACCAACAGACTTGATGTACAGCATCATCAGGTCAAAAAGAAGGAGGCAAAAAGTGGATGTGCCACCCTCAAATCCATCAAAAAAGCAAACTTCTCATGTGCAAGTCTGGGGGCTACAACTCTTGTCATCCAAGTGCTCTATTATTCTTCTGCCTTGAGTAAAGCGCAAAGCACAACCCACCTGGGCCACAATAGCTCCTACTCTTTATAAAAGGCAAGACACATGCTTGATCACTGTCAGGGGATATCTGAAATGGTACTTCATAAAACAAAGTTCCTAGCTTGCCTATTTACCACAAAGAGTGATAATTTAACCTCCTGCTCCCCAGAAGAAGGAAGAAAAAGGACCGTGTACACTTGTTATTTTTTTTATGGTCTGCTTGATGTGGTTTGGGGGCTTTGGTCTGTGCCTCAGTCACACTCATACTTGTTAGGGGATGTCTGTAAGTACCTGATTCAGCAACATTTGTCTTGTGTATCACCTTCCCAAACACTTAAAACCAAAAGCCTTTTAATAAGTTGATGCATACTTATTTGCTTCTCACAGAGAAATACCTGAAGTGCAGCCTCTACAGTAGTTCTGTGGCAAAAGCAAATACTCAAGAAATAGTTAACGTTTTTCACACGGGTTGTCAGGGTACAGCCATTTGTGTAGCATTACCCAGAGGTACCACATGATTCTCACACCACTGACTTCTGCTCCTTGTGCATTTTACATTCACGCTTCTGTAGTCAGTTCACATTGCTGAAATGGCAATCAACTGCTAGATGAGTCAAAGCTATCACAGCAGGGAGCTCCTCAGCTGGCAGTGGCTGGATGAAGCCCCTCCATAATCTACCTACAGAGAACTGAATAGAACATGGGAGAAAATATAATTTGCTAAATAATATAATTTAATAATATGATTTGTAATATAGTAGTAATATTCTGTCTATAGCACAGAAGTGGGGATGTCAGCTTTATTTTTCAACTCTATAGCGTGATAACATTGTATTAGTCAAGTTAGTTCACAAGACATCCATTTATGTCTTAAGAAAATTAAGACTTAACTAATCAAGAGAGCTGGAAGACTTCGTTCTTAAAACAAATGTTTGGAGCTCACCTTACAAAAGCATAGTAAAACACAGGGACAAGTTTCTGGTCATATTCACGTGAACATACCATGAGAGAATAAGGATAGAGTTTAAACGTTTTGCTCACCAAAGTGCAGGCACAGTCCCTGCACAGTCTCCTGCATATCTCAAAGGAGGTGATGGCCAAGAAGAAGCAGATTGAACGTTTCAGCCCTGACCAGCGAAGTGGTGATGTACCACCAGTTCACTTCAGCTAAACTGAACTGCAACCACAACCCATATGGGCCTCAAAGAAAGGTTTCCCTAGAAACCTTCCTCCATCTCTAATTACACTTTTCAACAAGCCGTCAATCTGCTAAATTCACACAATATTAGAAATGTATTAATGCTTTTAAATTATATGTGCCAAAAGGAACTAAACCATGCTTAGGCTAACGTGTTTTTCCAACTCATTCCCACAACCGTGGTGGTAAATCCCCCTCACAACACAATCAGCAACATGACAGGAGCAGAGTCTTGTGCCTCCCAATAAGCAATACATGTCATCTAGTGGCCAAAATGCCCTCAGGCAAACTCTGCGGCTAAGAAACCACAGCCAGTAGATGCCTGAATGAACTCATAGTTGATATAGGCCAGAAATATCCAGTTACCAGAGGAAAGAAAAAACCAACCCTGTGTTTGCTCAGTTTGGATCCTCTAAAAAAACGTCTAAGATCCCTTTGGAAAAGTATCTGGAAACAAAAATTCATATAGGTTCTACTGGACACCAAAATGTAAAATAAACAAAATTACAGACTCAACAGGAATACTAGTTTTAAGGTACTTCCCGCTCCCCTCCCTCCTCCCAGACAGCCTCTTCATAATCCACAGGCAGTATAAGTTTCAGGTCATGCTGTTTTCCATAAAAGCCCAGCACTTGTCCACCTTTCCTCCTGCCTTATAGTCACCCATCACTTCTGCTGTCAGGTGGCTGGACCAACGCATCTATCTACACTCCAAACAGTTGTTAAACCGTTAACAAGCTGTGAAGACTGCTGCAGCTATTTTGGATCTACAGAACAGCTTGTGCGTCCAAAAACTTGTACTCCTCCCCACCCATTAATGTTATACTATTTGGTCCAAAAAATAAATTACGTCTCCTCAAAAATCCTGCCTGTGAAACTTGAAGCACACTGCCCACGGCAAAGTGAGGTGCTGCCAAAGCTGCATCAGGAAGACGCAGCTCAGTGTTGCCCTCCAAGCCAGCAGCATCCTTACCTTCATCTGCTAACAGTCAGATCTGTTGTATTTTCCATCCCTAACTACTTAATGCTGCCAGGCAGGCCCTCCTCAACTCCACGGGATTTACTTGAGCAACGCTAATGATTCATCCTGCACAAGGTCTTTAAGGAATGTGGGTTATTTTCTGTGCTTGTATTTACACTAAAAACTTCACTGTTGTTTATATTTCCCTTCACAGCCCCCAGACTGCTTATTAAGGCATCAAATATCAACAGTGTCCTCCAGGCTGGTGATGCTCTTGGCTAACTATACTGATCAGACTGTGGCCAAACTGTGACTGAACTGTCAAGTAACTCTGTGGTCAAAAATTATTTTAAATCCCTTAGGGAGACATGGCATATTCAAAAAATGCAATAATTTTTTTTTGTTTTGTTTAAAAAAATGTATTATGTGGTTGCCTGATTTCATTTAACCTTTTATAAAACAATTTGGTGGTTTAAAGAAAGAAAAACTGACATATTCTGCCAATTCTTTCTCCCTCATTCATCTATTTCCTTGTACTGTTGTGCTCCAAGTGTCTATTCCACTTGTTAACAGTTAAGCCCAGAATTTCTACATTTTTGGATGCTTATGCACTGAGGGAGTACCCACATAACCCAGAAGAAAGTGAATTGTAGTGTGACAGCAAGAGAGGTAGCTCCCACCTGGCAAAGCTAATATAACCCATTTCTCAGGTGCTGCAGGTCCTTCTGGGCCCAAGTGAGACATTGCTGATGCGCTGCCACTGATCCAGCCCAGGCACCTTTGCTCTGCTGTTAGGTTCACCTCTGTTCTGGACTCCTTGCAGCACAGATACAAGTGAGAGCCAGGACACACTTTCAGTCAATCAAAACCAACTACGTTTCTAAAAGGCATAAGGGAAATTAAGTGCTGCCTGCAGTTGCCTTCAGATGTTCAGATGGGAAATGGAAGCATCGCACATACCAGCATACCCTCTGACATGCCAGATGGGATGCAATCAGTTTTCTTTGTCATATTGTGTGTGTGCATTTTCTTGTTTGTTTGTTCTAAACCCTCTGTATTTCCCCACCCTCCATCTCCACAGAGAAATTCTACAGCTCATCTCAGAGCCTGTCTCTTCAGTGCAAGAAAATTACTGATTTTAATTCTGAAAGTTCCCAGCCTCTGATATCAGGCAAGGTAGCAGCTGTTGCAAGCGATCCTCATAAGGATTCGAGCTACCTTGCCTTTCATATATCCCAATACCTTTCTTGAGTTGCCCATGGAATATAACCCAGTAAGGAAGCTCTACAGATACCCTTACAAAATACATAAAAGATAAGCAGCTTTTACAGACTCCAACTCAGGGGATCTGCTGTTCAACAAGAAGGCAGTTGCAAAGGCCCTAGATTTTTATCCCCCTGTTCTGTGGAAAAAGTATTTAATCCAATAGCATCATCTTCCATGAGTAACCACAACAGAGTTGTGGTTTGGTATGCAGATAAGAAAATACCAAGCAGGAAGTTAACACAGTCTCTATTGGCACTAACGTAACTGCTGCTAACACGCCACACTCTTCTGCTGTCCACAACACACACAGTATGGAAAAACTGGAGACAGATCAATAAGATCCACAAGAATGACTAAAACATACTTCATCAGACTAGAAATTCAAGCAGCTCAAGATATTTATCTTATAAAGAAGGTCCAGGATAACCATTTGCAAGTGCTAGTAGGAAAGGACAGACTTGATAGAGGACCACTCAAGCTTGGATATGAAACATATAATTATGTGTAACATTTGGAAATTGCAGTAGACATTCTTATTGGAAATAAGATTATTATTTTTTTTAAACATCAAGTCCGGTGAAACTCTGGAACAACTTACGAGATGGATTCCCTCTACCCATTTTTTAGCTGATTTTTAGAGTTCTAAAAAAGATATACTGTCATCTAAGGAAAGAAAGGTCTGCGGCTCCTGTCCATGCAGGAAGTAAAAGGCACTCGTGACAGTCCATTCTGGTGTGAGAAATTACTAAATTCACAGAAACTTGAAAGACATTTTGCAATACCTTCAAAGAGATTATTCTTTTAGAATCACCACCAGTCAGGTCTGGAAACAATTACCATTATGCTGGAATTTGGGTTTAACTTTTTAAGAAAAATTATTCTGCCACCATCTTGCAACCCCTTGAGCAATATCTCTGAGTAACTACAAAGAATGGAAGAGGAATGATGGAGAGGAAAAAAAAAAAGGTGATATATTACCTTAGCATTCAACTGCCTAACGCAAGAGGTAGTTTGCAAGGCGGGAATCTCCCATATCATTAAATCATTTAATTGGCTAACTTTTCCAGAAAAGGAATGAGTACCATTTAATATACATTATAGTTCAGTAATAACTGGATCCTTTGGTTCCAGGAACCAAAACATCTCCAACACAGGTGCTCTGCAGCTGGTGTGCATCCTCTTGAAGAGCACTCTGTGATCCCTTCTGTGAGAGCAAACTGCTCACGTACCCTGCGCTCGCCCAGCGCCATGCAACATCACCGCTGAGAGACACATTCACAGAAGAGAAATCTGCCCTTCTGGTTTGATCGTCTCCTTCAGCCGTGCCACAGCCTGCCAGCGGGCCTCCCTCCGTGGCCTGAGATGCCATGACACGTGTGTGACACATTAGCCACCTTACCATGGCCTCTGGTGGGGGGAGGGAAACCATGCTGCTGCTCAAAGGCGTGCCTAGGGACTGGCCGGCTACAAGCCAGAGGCTCCTGAGATGCAGTTTGCTGCCACAGCCACAGTGCTGGCCTCCCTCAGCCCCCTGGCACACCACAAGAGCTCCCTGCTTCAAATATGTCCTCACTGGATGGGAAATCACTGAGCATTACACTCACAGGTATAATAGATGGCTCAGAGGCACTGTCAATTGCTGAAACCTGTTTCAAGCTCAAGGGGAAAATAAGTCTCAGAGCAAATGCAGAAACTCACACCCCTAAGGCTAGCAACCGCTGAAGTGAAGCTGCTGTCATCCAGTACCTCATCAGTCTCTTGTTAGATCTTAACAGAACATACTGGCAGAATCAGAGAGGCCGCCGACATGCTGGAGAGTTGTCTGTGTTCACCCACATGGAGTTCTGCAAATGTCCACGACATCTAATCAGTGGCCTTCCTTTACATCAACAGATGCATTAATAACAGTACCCAAGACATCAAGCTAACCCAATGCAAATTTTGAAATCTATTTATAACAGAAAGAAGTATGGGGAAGAAAAGCAATGACAATGAAGACTCTGCTTGGCCGCGTACATGTTCCCAGACAGGCTGCAGGCACCTGCCACCTTCCCCCAGGACTTGGTGTCCACCCAGGGCAGGAACCACACCAGTGAGACTGAACAGATGTAGCTGCTCTCTGCATTCCTCCCAGCACCTGGGGAAAGCACCCGCCTGGCACCCCTTTCTAATCTGGGGAACTTTTTTTGCTCAAGTAGAAGAAAGGATATCATCACTTGCTGTCTTTGAGGACACGTACAGTTATAAAAGCCCAAAGGAGACTCCACCAGTGTCGTGCAAAGCCAGAATGAGCCCTGTGAAGCCAGCTCCCTGCCAGCACAACATGGAGCACAGCCTGACACCACTGACAGAGCAAAGCAGGAGGAGTCTGGAAGACGCCAGAGAAGCTGAGCATACTGTTGGCTAATTACTGGCTTACAGCTTCATTTGTTAATTTATTTGTAGGAATCCAGAAGGGAAGAGCAGGCCCATGTATGAAGGCATGAACCATCTGTATGTGGAAATTACTTCACCTATTCAGAATCCAATGGACAGTTCGAAGAATACAAACTAACAAAAAAAAAAAAAAAAAGACTATGAAATAATCTGGCAACTTTCTGCTCAGGAAAGAGCTGGGGGAAACATACCCCTGCTGATTATATGTCTAATAGCTCCAAAAGCTGTGTTCTGTATCAAACAAATCTGTACAGCACAAGCCTGTTTGCAAAAGGGAGAATAGCTCTTTAATTGACCACTTTCAGAATGATGTAAGAGTTTTACAAAAGAGCAAGAAAAAAGAAAAAACAACACAGTCTGATTCATGAAATTAAGACATATGCATTGCAGCTCGTAATATAAAAATATACATGCTGTTAAAACTTAGACTGTTCCTTTACCACTGCACTCACATGTGCCAAAGTGTGAGACAGTATGTGATACTGTTGAGCCATGTGAGAAAAAACACATTGTGCCATGAAAACCAAAAATATGGAAAGCACAATAGATGTTTCCCTATTATTGCCCAACAGACTACTACATTAAGAACTTACTGACATAAGAAAATTATTAACCAAGCTCAAAGGCTTCAGAATTTGCTTTGATGGTATAATCAGCAAAAAGCCAGAAACATTCATTCTAATCACAGATCTGACAAAGCCCACTTTGTAACTTGGCTTGGCATTGAAATGGCTTGTCTAGCATTATATTATCAAAAGCCTGGGTGATGAGTCAGAATTTACTTTGTATATATGTATATCTAGATTTTCCTTAAAAGCCAGGCATCAACACCTATCCTTTGAAGATAAAATGGTGCTGATTTTTTAATCCCAGTGACTTTTTAAATACTGTAAAATACAGAAACGCCATGTCAATGAAAAATACATGGTAAAACAAAGACAATTTTTTAAGAGTTTAAACTTCAGCTCTGTTTCGTATTTTAACAAAATGCAAAAATATTCTTTAAAGGAAGGTGTCTGAAGAGGTTTTTTATAGGCTTAATTCTGATTTTGATGATGTATTAGAGCATAGAACAACAAAAGCCATAAAGATATTTCAAAACAAAACCTACTTTGTGGGTGGCAAATATGGTTAAAAATACATTTTCCGGTGGTGTTAAAAACTTATTTTCATTAGCTTCCCAAATCAAAGTGAGAGGTGGGGAAGCATCATCACCTCGTGCTGCACCTTGATTTCAAAGGGAGCAGCGTTCTCTGACAAAGAATGGGTGTATCAGTAGGAGCAGCACTTTATAGAGGAGCACATGGTTTGCTCCCTGCCAGGCTAAGGAGGCCTCATGGCTCATTAAGCAGCAGCAGTAAGTACTGCTACTCATTGCAGTGCGTCTCCTCACGCTTACACCGTATATCTGTGCGTTATCAGAAGCTGAAATATGTCTGAGTATGGGTTCTAGAGGTTAAATAACTGGGCCTTTCGCAAACCAAGGCACATCCAAAATCCTTTAAAATCATTAAGTAGTTATCTTCTACAGCCCCTTGAGAATCAATAGTTTCTGAAATCAGTCAATCAACAGACCTGCGGTTCTGCTCCAAGCGGATGCTGTCCAGCTGGAACGAGATGGAAGATTTTCAGCTGGATCCCTAACTCAGCTGACAGGGAGGCAAAACCTGAAGCATTAAAGCAACTGAGGTAATGTTCTTTCCTTGGTGCTACTAGTGAGTTGCGGAAAAAAAATAAAAAAATAAAAATCAAAGTAAATTGTGATTAAAAGCTTTTACTGCATTTGAGTGCCCTGCTGATTGAGCTGTACGATTTTTGATGTTGGTATCTAGAAACACATCCCAGGGGCTGTCCATGCCATGTAGCGATATGGTATTTGATACAGAACGGCGGTATACCTGTGTATGTGAGAGGGGTAAATGCCTGCTCCTAGCTTCTCTCTCTCCTGTAGTTCCCACCAGTTTTGGATGTGTTTCAGGCCACCAGGTATTTCAAACAAGGTTCAGAACCAGCTAGATTAGTAGCAGTCACCAACCGGATCAAATGCAAGCAGCAACCTGCACGCAGTGCTGTGCTGAAGAGGTGCTGCAATGGAACAAAACAAGGGAACTTCAGCAGACAGGAACTCCAGGCTAAAACTAAAATAATGGGTGGCCCTAAGAAAGATCTGTATGTTTGCTGATCACCAGATCTTAGATGAATAAGGACCAGGACCTCCATATTTTCAATTCAGTATTTCCATGATCAAGCCTGCAGCTAAACTGTGCTAAACACAGTGACTCCAGTTAAGAGTTCTACTAAATATTTTGTATCTCCTGTATTTTAAACAAGTCCCCAAAACAACAGAAAAAAACCCTGTTCTTTTCATACTTAACATTAAATACATCTTAACTGGCATGCAGGAAAAAGTTAAAAGCCCTGTAACAACCAATGTAACTTTTCATTTAAGAACTTCCTTTAAGCATACAAACGGTTTAGGCATGGGGACAACTGTTTCTAAAACCAGATGAACAAAGTGGGTTTAATCCTTCCTTTTAAGAACAAAGGCAGTGTAATCTATTCATTAAATATCTGATGATGTAGTTTAATGACACATGAAAAAAGTGCCTTGGAACAGCCTGGGGAACATGTGCTAGTAAGAGCAAAGATTCCCATGTTGCTGTGATAGAATAAAAAACATGCCAGGCCACTAAGAGGCACTTGAAAAAATTAAGCCTTTAAGAACAGACATCAGAGAGCAGAATATCCTAAATTGCAGAATCTACATTAGCAATAAAAATATTGATAAAAAATGAAAAGTTGCTAGAGAAAAAAAAAAAAGAAAAAAAAAAGTCAAACAAGGCAAAGAGACATAAAAGCACAATAATCTCATAGACCTTTCCCTTCAATTTAGTGTTAACTGAAGTGCATGAAAACGGGGGATATCAGAAAAAAGTTATTCCTAGCCTCATATACAGAATGGTATCTACAGGTTCTGTTCTGCAACTCTGTATTACATACCACTTCAAATGTTAATATTTGGATAGTAAAAAAAAGTGAGCAAGAAAACAAAGAAAGTAGATATTGACCACTGAACTGTAGGTGAAGGTGCTATTTCATTAGAAAAATCTGAAGGTAATATTCTAATCGCTGAACACGCAACTAGACTTTCTATTGCAGCTGCAGCTTCATCAGTTGAGTAATTGTGGAACTGAAAGTTACACACACACACTTATATATGGTAAGTGTGAAACACTGAAACACAGAAATATTTAGATGATAGAGCAGGGGTAAGGACTATTTGCTTGCAAAGACCCAGCATTCCCCAGATTAGTTCCCTGCATTGAAACCTGCCTAAACACAAATGACCAAATGTACCTACAATAAATTGTTACCACTTAATTGTAGCCTTTTAGTATAATCTGCCTCCAATCTCCATGTTAAACATCTAAAGGACATCCAGGGAAAGCATTTAGAAATGTTTTAGATACAGAAAAAAACCCCACTGTCTCTTATAGGCATTAAAACCTGCACAATAAAATTACAATACCAGAACTAAAATGGATGTATTATTATTTAATTATTTTTATTTTAAGTTAGCCACAAGATGGAGCCAACAGAACTTGAATGCCAACACCACCCCCTCCCCCATGAAAAACAAGAGACGGAGTGAAAAACAGCAGTTTAAATAAAACACATTCTTAAGCTCCCCGTGAGATTTTTTTATGTGCATTTCAGGAAAATTAGGATCACTAGCTAAAGTGTAAAGGGAAAGCTTTAGTTTCTTCATATGTGAATTCACATTCACTTCTCTATACGTGAATTTGAAGGTGAAAAGCATATTTACAATGCATAACATAATGATCCAGGCCGCACAGAAGGAACCTGCAGCAAAGTTTCATCCACTTCAGGGCACTGTCCCACCCTCCCAGCCTTCAGCAGTGGTACTACCAGCTTGTTTACTCTGAATTACTCAGCTTTCAGCCCACTCAGCCTCTTCCAGTGACTCAAGGTTTGTGCACACAACAGCCAGTCCCCTGTCTTGTGCCACGCTGTGTACGTGGTGCGGAAGTAACACACTTTTGCTCGCTCCCCAGCGATGTAAAAGCTGTGTCTCCTTGATGGGGCATGACCAGGCAAGCAGGCAGGCCCCAAAGAGGGGGTCAGCAGGCACACTTACCAGGCTTCTCTGACACAAGAGGCAATTCTGCTTTTTGGGTTTTGTGAAGGTCGAGGGGCCTCTGTAGGCAGGTTAGCTGGGACACCTCAGAAGAACTTGCAGTCCACTCAGTCTGCATGTTCACAGCCTGAGCAACCTGGAGGCTGACTACAAGCTATAGACCTGGCATCCACCTCTATAAAATAGAAATCTCGTAGAAGAAAGAAAATAAAATTAATTGAAGGGTCTGAATGAAAATCAGCTCTGTTCCTTCTTCTGAGGGTAAGGTCAGGACAGGAGTACTTGGCTATTTAGCCTCTTTACCACCTCATTTTCTTGTATTTTTTTGCCTTATACATCAATCCTAGTCAGATGTAAATGGCCCTGTTAAAACATTCTGAATCCTTACTAAGCAGAATTGAATTCTGTGGATAGCTGCTTTAAGTTGGATATAGTACTCAAGCAAAGCAGATTATTCTTCTCTTCACAATTTGTCTACATAAGCAAATTTTTGTTCTGTCTATTCCTACAGTTACACAGGAGCTCCTAAAATACTGAGAACCAGATCAGAAACCTCTGTTTCAATGAATGACTTTTCATTTCTTACACTTTGCTTTTCTAATACTCTCTCTCCCCCACTATATTGGTGAGAAGGGTAAAACTACCATTCTCCTTATGAAGAATATTTATATTCATCTGATAAAACAAACTACTTTCCCAGGATGTTTGGTAATCACACTTCATCTTCACATTCTACATTTCTATCAGTTGTTCATTTTGTCCTATGAGTCTGCAAATGACTACTACCGACACAAGTGCTGAAGATGTGTTTGCTTCAAATGTACCAAAGAAATCCAAAGAAAGAAACTGAACACCCCCTCACACACACAAAACAAACAAAAAATCCTACCCTGCTGAGAGTTTCTGCTGGCTGAGGCAATAGAGCAATTTTAGTACTAATAATGTCACAGCACCCAAAATAATTCTGGACATAATTGGTACTTTGAATTGTCTACCAGCCTGGTGATTTATGATACGGGATGGTTTTAAGTCCAGATCCCACTGAAAGACTGTTTTCCTAATAATGATTTTTGTTGTTGTGAAACTTCCTAAGTTCCCCAAGCTACAGTGCAGCCACAATAGAAGCCATTTAAAAGTAAAGATTTATCAGTTGTTATTAAGAAATTGCCTCAAAAGATCTTCTTTCTGCACAGAGGGCCACATGACATAGCTCATAACGTGTCTAGAAGGCCAGTGAAGAGAACCGCAGGGTACCCACATAAGAGCATTTAGAAATTCTGCGATATCCTATTCACGCAGGAGAGGACCAAAAAGGTATGAGGCCAGCTGTGGGCAGCACCCTTTCCACCTACGTTTCCCACACGAGGCTTGTTTCAGTTTTGATTAGCCTTTGAACCAGCAACAGGCTGTCAGCACTGAAGGGGCCCTGTATCACCAGAGTTTAGTCCTTCTGGGAATGAACTTACCTACCCATTAATGCATTCCTTACGCTTAAAATGAAGTCTACAAGAAACATTACCAAATTTTACACTTGATGACATCACATGTTCCACTAGCTCAGCTAGGAACAGCCTTTTCCCCAGATCACAGCTAAGCGTACATACTGGGCACATTCTTTCCCTCTTCCTCAGACCCACCAGAAACACGCCAAAGCTGGGGATAAATGAGCAGTCTGTGCTACAGACAGAAAAACCTTTTTCTCACGTGCCTGGCTGGTGCACCCTGCTTATATAGCCAGAGTCACGGCTCCAAGAAGCGTTCCCCTCCCATGCCCTGTGACGCTGGAGGACACATAGTGCAACAGGCAGCACTGCCCGTGGGAGGGCCAACCCATCGTCCTCTCCTGGAAAAACTGCCCTTAGTTCTCTCTCCCATTTGCCCTGTGCTCTGAAATAATGCCGAAAAAGGACAAAGCAAGGCTACAGTTACAGATGTCTTTTGTGCCACATAGAAGATGAGCGATGAGCACTGTCCTCTTCTTCATGAGCCCAGCTCAAGGCCCAGGAGCCTGAACCAGCTCAGGCCGAGGGAGGACCGACCGTATAGGCACAACGCAGGAAGCAGCCACTCATTTTAGCTGTACTGCTCACTTGGAGCCTAGTGCAACTTTGAATTTTTGCCTGGCTAAAAAGCTAAAACCACGTAAAACCATCAAGTTTTACATGTTTCCATCCACAAAGAATAAACTGACCTAGATTCTCTCATTCTTAGATTCCCTCACGGTTCTGGCCAGGTTTTCAGAGGGTTGCTAACCTTGGCTGAGTTACGGGTTTATAATGAAACACTAAAATCCAAGTACGTTTGAGCTGGTTTGGATTTTATTATGAATGTTTTGGATGGCTGTAATGTTAGAGTCAATTCAGACATTCTGGGTACTTTTCATCCAAAAATAATGCTGCTTGGAAAAAAAATCCCATGTTTACAATAAATTAAAATCAATCATTATTTTGGGCCTGATTCTCCACTGCACCGTTCCAACAGAGCATCTGTTTTAAGACTAGGCTTCTGCACTTGCAGTCAATGTACCTTGTTTTCGTATCCTCTTACTCCCCACAATAATGAAAATGAAACATTTGTGAAAAAATTTACTTGCAGCTTCAAAAGAATCAAAAGCATAAGTTGACAGACATAATGGTGATGAATAAAGAAATAAAATACTCAGAGAAAAGTCAGACAAAAATAACACCGGGAAGTCAAAGGATATCAGAAGTAGTGAAACAAGAGTCTATGGTTTAAAAGACACTATCTTCAAGCTTGTGAGATGATTCATCACCTTGACACATGTATGAAGATACCCCATTAAGTAAGGCTGAAGGTAACGGCTTCTCGTTTAACTGAGAACTTCATCCTCAAAAAGTTTAAGCAATGACATACCTCTACTGCCAATCCGTAGCTCTGGAGGAAGTTGAAAGAAACTTGTCTGAGGTACTGGTAATGCAAAACAGCACTTTTAACATGCTGTTAAAGCAGAAAGGGCCCAGCTCAGAGGGCTCACAGTAACCAGACATTGGGAGTATGAAGGCAAATGAAAACTGTTGTGAAGATGCACTCAATGCCACAGGCTAAATAATAAAGCAAGTGTTTTCAACACCTGAAGTTTTTTCATACTTTTCTTGATAGGCTCTCAGGTTCTGTCGGTACGTAGTGTAGACTGATTTTTGCCCTTCAATCAGAATAGTGATTTCGGGTAAGGATGCGGTAGGATAGAGAGAGGAAAAAGTAGAAAAGGTGGCATAATGCTGATAGAACACTCTTTGGAGTTCTTCAGACATCAGACCATGTACATGCTACCTTCAAATCCTTTTTTGCACTTACTTTGGTTATTCATTCTAAAGCAAAATTCTTTCTCCCACAGGAAAACCTAAACCTACTTCCTTCAACTTTTTCAACTCCCCAAAAATGAGGTTGCCAAAAGTAGATCCACAGCAGGAATAAAATATTCTATACTATACTAATACTGTGCATACCTTAACAATAGACAGAGCATTCAGAGATGCCTGTTTTCACTTACGAACAAGGACAGAGTAATTCTTAGTTAATTTTGTCTGCAATTTATTGAAATAGTTATGAAAGGAGGAAGAAAAAGCATGCTTCAGACTTTGCCAATATCCAAACAAAAACAAACAGCAGCAGGGTTTTGTTGTCACTTAAGTTTCATTATACTTCATATATAGAGAATTAGTGTAACTTCAAACTGTTTTGTATTTAAACCCATGTGTATGACAAGAGTAGCCAACATCTCATTTGCGAGTGGAAAAGTCTTATTCCTGCCATTATTTCCTAGTGTAATGTATTTTCATATGTTCTGGGAATCTTTTTCCTAAAACAAAAGTAAGCCTTAACAAATTAGCAGACCTGAACCAAAAGCCCAGTCAAGAAATCTGAACTTCAGGGAGTTTGCAACTGGCTTTACAATTCTATGGCTAATTTTCCTCTACTATGGTATCTCAACTTGGATAACCGTAGCAAGAGAACACCAGAGACACAATGTTGGTCTGGAACAGAACAAGGAAAACAACCTTGGCAAGGCTTTTGCAACACTCTGAAAACCAAACAGACAGCCAGGAGCAAGCTATGTTTTCCCCATGTTACCCCAAGTAGAGGTTACTCAACCAAAAGTTCTTTCTATTCCTTCATGCTGCTTGTGCATTTTGGCAGCTGAGTCATGTCCTCTTAATTTGTGTTATGGCCCTCTGTAGGCAAGCAATGTATGCAACCTTAACGACAATCAGCAAGGGAAAATAATTAATGCAAAATGCACCAGTTGTAGGTATCTCAGACAAAAACAACTCCCAGCCAAAATGTGACTGCTGTGTTGCATAGTGCATCTGTGAAGGCTTGGAAGTTATCTAGAAAACATACACACAGGGAGAGGGATTAACTTCACAAGTGTTAGTCCCCAAGTGGGAATTCAAGGCATCCAGTCATTTACGGGTGATGTTCAGAAATTCAAATAAGCAAGCTTAGAAAGAATTAGCATTACATGAAGCAAGATTAGAAAGAATTAGCATTACATGAAGCACATTAAACTTCATTACGTTAATGCACATTAAACTTCAGACAATTCATGGCAGAAAATGTATGTTCTAACACTTTGTTTTACTTCTTTGTTACCTCCTCTAGTTGCATGCTCATTCCAGTTTTAGACCATCCAGAGGAAGATGCTAAGCAGTAAGGTGAATGAAAGGGCAATTAGGTTTCCAATTAGCAAAGGAAGCGACGGCATTTTTTATTGAAGTGGAAAATACATGAGAGCTCTCCTGAGTCAGCTTTCTAAACTGTCTATATTAACAATGACTCAAGAACTTTTAAGAAGGAATCAGTCAAGAAGCCTCTGTAAAGCAACCATGACCTCAGGTAACCTGATTTAGCAAGGAATCAGAAGACAGCTTACAACAGTTTAACTTGAAATTCCTCGGTGGTATTTCTGCCATAAATCCGTTGTTGAGTCGTCCAACAAATACTAGATCTCTGTTCCCATAGTTTTCATGCCAATTTGCCAAGCAAGCAAAATATTCCTCAGTCTTTCTCCATGCTCTGGTCATCTTTCCACCAGAAGGGACAGGAGAGAGCATAGCCAACAAATACGGTAGGCAACACATGAGACTAGTCACCACCCTCCGGTTGTAGCAAGCTGTGACTGTTGGTCTGTGACCTAAAGACAAAAGGCTCCACGTTTCATCAGCCCTCCTACAGCACCTGCTTCCTGTCTGATCGATTATCTTAAAGAGCAACAGCAATCTAGGAAGGACCTTCCCCAGGCAGCATGACCATGAAATGTGCACCACACATACTTCAAAACTCCCCTAGCTAAAAGAAAACTCTGGGGAGCATAACTTAATCTGGGAAATTATCCTTTCACCCCCAGGAGTCATATGGTGGGAACTCTAGACATGCTACAAAGTGGATGGATATCAGAACAGACATGAAAGGAGCAAAGTGTTAAGACAGAAGATCAATCCATCAAAAAAATTGTCAGAACTTTTACAAGGCTTTCCAGAGATGGGGATAAACTTGTGAGGATGAAGAAAGGAAGAGGAAAGAAAAAAAAAAAAATAAAAGGATTAAAATCAGAAAAGGTCTTATAGGACTATTGAAAGCAGAATGCTGTTGAAAAATACTGCTTAAGCCTTGAAACTTAAACCAAGACATTCAAACCAAAAACAAAACCATCACTTTCAAGATACTGATAAACCCTTAGCAGAAAGCGAACTCCTGCTAAAGAAATGTCAGTGATGGTCTTTAGATGACAGCATGCACTACCTAAAAACATATGAAAAAAGCAGTTTGGTTTCATTTGTTCCAGTTCATTTAATCTCTAAAGAGAGAAGCTTATCTTCTCAAGCCAAGACTAATGAAGAAAGAATGTCTTCTGCCTAATAGGTCAAATGTAAACAGGTTTAAATTTAAACCATTTCCAATACATTAGAAACAACCCTACTCACACGATTGTTCACACTTATCTTCCTCATCTGGAAAAGGAAGTGCAGACCTGACTCCAAGTTTCGTGCTCTGAGTTTTGTTCCTACCTAAAGCAATTACTAACTGAGTACATGCAATCAATTTACTTGGCAGATTTAATAACGCTCAGTGGTATTACTGCGTCTGATAAAGAAGTTGATAGTTGTGTGTTACTTGGAGAGCCTTAGATAGGAAGATTCTCCTTGGGAACTGAATGATGAGTCTATTATTAATACTGTTTCCAGTCCTACATCTGCTGCTCCTTTACCATTTGATTCTTCTCTACAATTCTGTAGTTTTACCAGTGGTTGGGTAAAAGCCATCTCGCTTGAAGGTCCTCCAAATATTTATGTTTAGATGTTGTTTCTTCCCCCAAATCTCCTTCATTCTTTTTTTCTTGCATAACTTTACAAGAGTAGCACATTGTTAGGACACAACCTAGAATTAAAGTTCTGGAATAAACCCCAGAAAATTCCCAACCCAGCCCCCTAGAAAACCCAAACCAGACAAATCACACACACACACACACACCCCTCACCCCTTGCCTGACAGTCCACTCAGTTACTACAATGAATAATGCATTGGAATCAAAGTGCATAAGCTGCCGGTGACAGGAACTCTTTGCCAAAACTCCAGAATGAATCCAAATAAGCACAAAAAAAAGTCAGCAATTATGACAGGTATTTCTAAAGGAAACTTACAGATCTGAACAGCAGCAGAAACGAGCTATTTTATGGATTAAATTTTCACCCAAACTTTTCTCTCTGTATTTTCTAATTTTGTAGAGCCTAATATACAAGTACTTGGGTCATACTATTGCTACCAGAGGTTCAAAGCCTGCAAATTTCATGGCCACTGAGCTCACTGAACAGCACAAGCAATGAGGTGCCAAATCCCTTCTGAGGAGTAATGAAGGATTTCAGATTTTTCCTGAATAGTCTCTGTATATTCAGTGTATTGCTGGATAAGGCATTCTATTCCCCCTTCATTAACAAAATCGTATCACTTCACATCTCCGCAGATCTGCTGGCTTCAGCATGCTTAGCTACAAGAATGCAAGCTATATGCAAATAGCCTAATTACTTTTCTCTAGCCATTAAATCTAATCTAACCTGAATGAGGACTGATCAATTATAATTTATTTCAGTGTTTTCAGAGGACTTCTGTTTCTAAGTGAGATTTTACATTACAGCTATCCTTTCATGCCACAAATACACAAGTGTAATAGATTTTTTTCACTGAAGTTCAAAAAGTTTAAAGCTTCCTAGGAACTATGTAGACCATCAATGGAATCTGCAAAATACAATTTGAATAGCATGACAGTATCTGAAGATGTTATATAGCTGCTATTTTTATTACTATGCCACTGAATATACTTCTCAGTACAGCTCAAAGTAAGTACTTCTGGGGTAGTCAGTACTACACAAGTATTGGGAATAGTGATGGGAAGTTGAGCAGTAGGATTTAACTTCTGCTGCTGAGTAAAAAGCAGCAGAGCCAAGCATGATCATCTGACAGCCAGTGCCACAGCACAAACTCACCTTACTTAGCATGGCTAGAAGTCTGTTCTATCTCATCTTTGCTCTTCCATTAAGTAGTTGCAGGCAGCAATAAGATCTTCCCAAGACTTCCTGTTCTGCAAGCAAAAAAAGTCCTGTTCCCTCAGCCTTTGCTTACAGGTAAGTGCTCCAGCCCTTGACCATCTTTGATGGTGCTTCAGTTAACTGACTCCATTAGGCCAATGTCTTTCCTGGAGTGGGGAGCTCAATCCAAACAGAGTATATAGCAGGTGTGGCTTCCCAGGTGCCAAATGAGGAGAGAAAACGAATTCCCTCAGTTTGTTGGCCACATTTTTGCTAATCCAGCCCAAGATGCTGTTGGGTTGCTTCAGTGCAAGGACACACTGCTCATGTTTAACTTGGTGTCTACGAGGTCCCCTCTGGTGTTTTTCTGCAAAGCTGCTTTTTAATCAACTGGCCTTTAGCCTGTACTGTTGCATGAGGTTATTTCTTTCCAGGTGCAGGAGTCAGCGTTTGTCTTTGCTAAACATTGTGAGGTCCTGCTCAGGCCACTTTTCCAGCTGGTTGATGTTCTACCTGCCCTCAAGCATAACTATCACTTCACTTAGTCTGGTATTGTCTGAACTTTCTGAGGACAAGCTCTGTACCGTCATCTAGGTTATTAATTTGGATAGTAAACAGTAGCAGTCCCCAATGGATACCACTGGTACCGGCTGCTATTTGAACTTTGTGCAGCTGGTCACCTGCTGATTCACATTGTAACTGATAACCTCACTTCTGAAATGCATTTTATAGTGTGGGGAAAAAAAATAAAGAAAAAAAAAAAAAAAAGAGTTCTTTAAAAACCTTCTTTATGAAAACACCTCCCAGCGTCTATTCTAACTGAGGCTTGTTTCCTTGAACAACAAGTCCATGTGGCGCAAGTTCAGGACTTTGTGTTGCTGTACACCAACCAGGAAGCTACCACACACTCTCAGCAATGCCACAGCTCAGGGAATGATTCGTACTGAGAACTGCTTAGAGCTGCTTTGTCAGAGATGTAAGCTCTAGGACAGTCTGCAAACTTTACCACAGAAAGATGGACAGCTTCACAGCCACCCCCCCAAAATCAGTGCGGTAGAGTACATCTGAAAGGGGTCCTGACTGCCCAGACCCACAAATTAAACTTGCTTTTTCTCCACAAGCAGGGTGCTGCACATGCAGAACTTCTGCTTTCAGTTCCATACCAACCCAGTCCCACTCAGTTCCATTTGCCATTGAACATTGCTTGGGAGACCTGTATTTAATGTAAAGTATGAGAGGTTCTTACTGAGAAGAAACTCATTTAATAACGCTTAAGGTTTTAATCTTCAAAAATTGAAAGACCATGCCTGCAGGGGGTAGAGGGAATTTATGAATTACCTGCTTAGAATGCAAAGCCATTCCACTTCAGAATTAAATTAAATTTTCTAAACCAGCCCCTCATATACTTATCCTGCTTGAGAGCTCCTCGATGGGATGAAAAGCTATTAACTTTGATTATTACCTGTAGTGGGTGTTTCTATAGAAATACACTTATACCACGTGCAAGTGACATTACTTTGAGAATCTGCGCTATTAGCAAACACTGCTTCACAGAAAGGCTTCAGAGGCTATGCCTCCAGCGGAAGCACATGGAACCTATTTTTGTCTTTGTGGTTCTGTGGGCTACGAAACAGCAGAAAGAAGCTGCAAGGAAGAGAGCTTTCACTGGGGAGTCACCTTTGAGCAGTCAGCAGCCACTCTTCTGATCTGCGAAATGGGTATGGGCATCTCTGCACCTCGTGGCAGCACGGAGGCAGACCACGGCCAAGCTTTACTGCGCAGGGCTGCGCCTCCCAGGCACTGCAGAGCGGGGTGGCTCGGCGCTGCGGTGGCCGCTCATCTGCAGCCTTGCTGAACACCTGCTGAACGTCACACACGCACAACATGCCTCTGCTGAGGCACTTAGCACTGTCTGTTTACCTGCAAGGTGCTCTTTCTGCCCTGGATACTGACGGACAGTCTTGGGAAGATCTTATTGCTGCCTACAACTACTTAATGGAAGAGCAAAGACAAGATAGAACCAGTCACAGCAAATTATTTAGTCAACAGAATATTATTCTACTTCGCACTAGGATAAAACATGTCTCCTTAAAGATGTTTTCCCGAAAACTGGGATTTGCCTTACTCAAGGAGAGACCGGATTTGGGTGCATGTCTCCTATGTCTCAGACAAATACCCTTACTAACTGAACTTCTGGTCATTTAAAAAACAGATGGTACCTCTGCTTCCCCAGACACATGCTTTCCTATTAAAAAGTTTTAATTCCAACAAGCCAGCATTTTCTAAAGGAAAAAAAATTATCTTATCAGAAACATTCTCAGTGTTAATAGGCAGAGTAATGTCCTTGACATGCATCTCTGAAAATATTAGGCTACTTAAGTGCTCTATCTTCCCTTATTAAATTTCAAATGATTAAAGGGAATGGAAAAACAAGAGCCTGGTCCAGCAACACACAGACATGCTCTCTCTGAATCGAGATGCTCAGCTTTATCTGCAGCCATGCCTTCGAGTTAAGCCCTAGGATGGAGGACATAACTTTGCATCCAAATCTTGTATTAAGCTCATCCAGAAGGCAAGAGGTGTTTCAGCGTGAACCATCTGCTCTCTCTTATCTCCAGTTCCATAATATATTACTGACAAGTCCTACTGATGAATTTTGATAGCATAGGCAATTAAACATAGACAACATGTGTGCGTGTAGTTTTTATTTTAAATATTCATACATGTATATACAGAGTTTAAAAAAAAAAAAAAACCTTGGAAAAACAAGAAGAGGTGACATTAAAATACACCATGTTTTTAAAGGGCACAGTTTCAAGCAGTGTGAAACTGGATTATACAGAAGACTGAATTCATTAGCTCTGTCAGTCTGTGCGATGGCAGATGTGGAGAGGGCAATGGAAGCACTATTTGGAAGCAGCTTAGCTTACCGCCTGCTAGAAACAGATGATCTGTGGCAACCACCTGACTTCCATTCAAGTACTAATTGACAGAAAAGTTTTCTTGCTCAGAACTTAGAAAAAAATGAAAATAAAAGTTAAAAATAAAAAAGCCCCACAGCTTTGCAACACTGTAGGAAGACCTGGGCCAAGCATCAGCACCAGCCCAAACTTCACAGAGAACTCAAGTTTTAAGCACACTGGAGAAGTCAGACTTAGGAGCTGATGCATTATACACTTTGTGAAGTCTGAGAGAAGCCTGAGCAATCACTGCAGACCTCACCATCAGTGCCCAAGGTCCTGGGAAATGAGTTAAGCATCAAATGATCAGTTTTAGATCTAGCTAGCCCTACTTTTCTCTCGGTGGCTATCTTAAAGGCAAACATTCCCACACTCACCTAACACTACATCAAGTTCATAAGCCTCACACAAACACATTTTATTTCTTCATTTATTTCCATCCTACCTGCTGGCAGCTGCCATATAAAATACACTAAGTTGATAAACTCATTTACTGTACACTTAGATAACAGAAGTTAGCAAGTTCTTTGTACAGCTCGGAAAGAGGTATGACCATATTTCTGTACTCACAGGAAAATACAGGATCTGTAATAATACCTAACTGTTTCTGTAGCCTCAGCTGTCACTTTTATGATCTGGGAGATTTAACTGCCAGGCTTCTATAGTAAGTTATGCAGCATATCTCACTGTTACTCAACAAAAGAACCCTTTTTCTCCCTCCCTCACATACCAGTTTTCTAATTAAGGAGAGATTAATCCATCACCTGCTTCGCTTAAAATATGCATTTAACACGCAACAGTGACTTGAACGTTGTTAACTACCTTAATAAATACACTAGTGTCTCCTTCCCTCATCTCTAGGACCCTTAATGCCTCCTGCAAGCAAGCAACACCTGCTGCAACTCCCCATGACTTCCATAGCCGCTCACAGCATCAGGCATCTCGCAGCCTCAAGCCTTTTAAAGAGCTTAACAAGTTTGCATATATAATGAAGGTAGCGAGGAATGCTCTTCCTGTGGAGCAAAGTTATTCCTCTTCTGAAAACTACTCAGTGCTGAATGTTTTCTTGCCTCTAAGGGTTATCTCACATCCATTTCTGTTCATTCACGCAATAAGGTAAGTAGCTGCAGTGGTACTGAAGGAAGTCAAGGTACTCAAGGAAGACAAGGTGGTGTCTCCAGCCATAAGAGGTGGGGAAAGGACCCTGTGAAGGTCTAGGAGTAGAAAGGGCACATCCAGCACCACTGGCAGAAAGATGTTGCAGTGACAGACTACACGTAGCTTTTCTACATAGGCATACACACTGGTGCAAATCATAGCTACATAAAATATGCACTTCTATTGCTACCTAAGATCAAATAATCATGAAATAAATTAGATAACTAAATCATATATGTACTCAGAGTGACTCCGTCTCAGGGAATGCAGTGCTGGAATGAAGCACCATGCTCACACAGTTATGAGATGTGGCAGGCTAGGGGTCAGGGTGTTGTGGTTTTATTTTGGTTTGGGTTGTTGGGTTGGTTTTTTTTCTTTTTTTTTTGAGAAACGATTGACAGAAGTTGCAGAAGAGATCCTGTAACAGACTTTGGGGAAGATCAGAGGGAAAGAACAATAGTTCAGGGAGAACAGAAGAACTGTTTTGTCTGATGCTCTGCCAAGCTTGTGTTAAATAAAACAGTGTCCAAAAAGAATTTGTTAATATGGCAACAAGTCTCTCCTGGACTGATGAAAGATAAGGCTATATAAAGCATTGCTAACCTATTCAAGCACCAGTCTCTGCCACTCAAGTTAAAGCTGTAGGTCTTGGCTGTTGGAAGCCTGCTCTCCTGTCACGGTCTCCCTCTCCAGTGCCAACAAGCCTGCAGTAGTCCTTGACACGCTGTAAGTTCAGCCAAGCAATTTGCAAATCTTTTCAGAGGACCAACTCTTTCTAAAGTCACAAATGATTATCTGCAGCAGTTTCAGCCTCCCAGACAAAAACCTACTAGCTAACAAGAGAAATCAAGATACACCTTATTAAGAACAGCTTTTTTTTTTTTTTCCCCCCAGAAAAAACTCCTAACTTGTTCTGATCCCACGAAAACAAAGCAAACAATTAAAAACATTTGTTTACTGAAAGTCTTCTTTGTCCTGTAAGCTATCCATCCATACCTTCCCTCCTTGTTCAGGTATTTAAGTTATTTTATGGCACCTCTTCTTAGTGTGGCAGATAAACACAGGCTGTGGCTCAGATAATTTATACTCTTATTTTAGTCAAGACACAGTGAGGCAAGATGGGGAAGAATAACTGGGAATGTGGCAATGAAGCTATATGTTTATGAGATGGTGTAAGGTTATGAATGGTGTAGGACTGGCAAAGAAGTTGTAGAAGAATGCTGCTTTACACAACATATTCTGGAACTCTAGGTTGAAAAAATGAACATTGACAGTTTGGGTGTGCCATGGATATGAAACAGGCAATTTACATAGCTGGATTAGGATGATTTGACTTTATGGATCAAAACAAAGGCAAAATCTTAGCTTGAGCACAGCTACGCAGCTAAATCAGTGCCATGCAAAGCCGCACCCTAAGTTTCCATGAACTGTCAAGAAATGGATTAAACAGAACTTCTGAGCAGTGCCTAAGGGAGGATTTTTACATGCAATTGCTTTCCATGATCTTCAACATACGGTTACTGAAAATCAGATTGTTTTGCTCCCTTCTTATAACACAGGTTTCTGATTATGCTTGTTCTCCCTTCTCTTCTCGAGCAGAACTTTTAAGGCAAAAAGTCATGAAAAAAGAATCTTGCAGCTACATAGTGTACATGCTCAAAGCAGCAACTCCCTCCTCTCCTACGAGCATCCCAGGACAGCTTGTACTTATCTTGATCACCATCCTACATATGCAGCTCAAATCAAGGCTGTGAGGAACTTGGCTGCATTTATCTTTGCTTGCCACTCCCAGAATTTTGTTGCTTTCTGACCTGCGTTACAACACAAAAGAAGCAGCCAGGAATGCCTAGTTTTGTTTGACTTAAGGGTCACAAAGATGTGAAAATGCACAAGCTTGTATGATTAAAGTGGAAACTGAACTAGTCACCTAATTCTCAGACCCTGACTGATGGCTAGATAGTGTAGATTCATTTTGGAGAAATGGGGATTTTGTGTTCCTAGGCCAAGTTTCAGGTTAGGATTGGAGATCACACTGATGTTTGTATTCATTCCCCTGTATGCAGTTCCTTTCATGCACAAGGAGAGACAAAAACACCCAGTACTACCACATTTAAGTAAGTTTAGCAGAATTTGGGTCTTTGATGTTTATAGCTTACAAAATAAAGCTACAAATTGAAAAGCTTCTTTTTTTTATTTTTTTAACCAGATTTTATTTTCTACCATCTAAGGATAAAGATAATAATAGGTTTTCAGATTAACACTTGTAAACTTTCATGTTTTCATGCTGTTGTGTGACCTTCAAGACTTCAATGACCTTACAAATAAAAAAAAGAAAAAAAAATCTGGTCAGCATTTTACAGAACCACTGCTATCACAGGTCACTAATGGCTCTTAAAACCTTCCAAAAAAGCAGAGATGCTGGGAAAACATTTAAAAATAAGAAACCTGGCCCCAAAAGAAAAACAACAGTACTTGATTAAGACTAAAAGAATGCAGAGATTTCAATGTCTGTTATCTGCACACAAAAGGCCAGGGAATTATAAACTGAGCTAGGAAAGGAATATGACAGAACAACAAGAAACATAAACCAAAGAGCTCTTAGCCTAAACTGTCCCTCTCTGAATAGAGAGAAAGTGCTTTAAGGCAGAAGTGTGTGTATGTGAATTCTGGCTACATCTACTGCTGTGTGCTGCAGCACACAGACACTTGGGGCTCTGCCATCACAAATAAAATGAGCAGTTTGCCAACAACATACCAAACATTAGTGGTCTCTAACATAACTACAGGTTTTGCTCGTGATAGCATTGCCAAATGACAGCAGGGTTTTTGTTCAACCGCTTGCTTCACTTTCTTACTGTGGAACAACTGCCTGCCTAGCTATTGAAAACTATATACTGATAAATATGTTTGTTATATGCATACAGAAAACCCACAAGGTTTCACTCATTAGTATTCAGCTCCCGGGTCTTTAATCACGCAATTATTTATCAAAACAGTTACTGTGTGAACAGTGGAAAGAAAATGCTAGGGTTTCTCACAACATAATACTCACCAACCCAAAACTGGAGACAGTATTTCCACAGCAATACTCAAAGCATGTTAAAAAGGAAGTTTCAAATCTAGCAACATTTCAAGTTCATTTGCTTGCTTTGATTATCATTTTATAAGCTATCAACTCTTAGTTTAAGTATGGTCTTTTTGTTTCCATGTGGATCAGGTACAGGATCATTTGAAAATACTCAAAGGTGATAAAAGGTAAAAATGGCTGGAGTTGCTGTTACCTTAAGAAGAACAAAATACCACCCCCACACCTGTCCATGACTGTATCAAAGTTCCAGTTTTCCATTAAGAAATACAGAGCAGAAAGATAGGTGCCTTCTCTAGTCAGCTATACCGTGTTCAAACCTTACTGGCATAAGAGCACAATATGGGCAAACTGTCTTTTAGGGGCAGAAGAGCGGATCAGCATCTGTGTGCAGTCTGTTCAGTCACGAACCGTTAAGTGATGTCCTGAACACCACTATCAGAAACTAAAGGCCAGTTCAGCCTACAGACAAGATTTATTAGTCCACACCCAAACTGAGTGAACTAGGCAGGACAAAATATTAGCATCATGCCTTTGTCAGTTCTAACAGAGTTGGAAGTAAAATCTTTGCTGTAAAGCAGCATAAAATAATCCAAGGAACTATTCTTCCCAGCTACACTGCTCAGACTAGTCAGTTGACAAAAAAAACCCAACAACTAATCAAAACAAAAGCCCTACCAAAAAAACTCCCCCGTGAAACTCAGCTAAGGAGATAGTCTTTCAGAATTATTAGAAAGTCTTCGTCTGTGTTAAAACAACATTTTTATTTTCCCCAAAAAAGAATACAATTGCCTGTCACACCCGTGTTTCAGTAGGTGAGCTAACTTCTGCTGATGCACCAAACTTTGCTATCCTTGAAATGAAACTTAACAGTAGTGGAGCAATAAACAATCAAAAATTGAAAGTTAAAAGAAAAAACTTTGAGAACAAATAGCAGGAAAGGAAGTAACTGTTATTTGACAGCCACTATGCTGCTCCAAAACTGACTAGCTTGGGTTTTTTAGACTGTGTTCCATGTGGGCCATTCTCTTTCAACCTCTGTGCATCTCTTGCAGACATCTAGATATCTCACTAAAACTACAATGCTTGTCTACACTGAAGTTGTAGCCACATGTGCCTGTGACAGCCCTGTCAAGCCTCACAGTCATTTCCCAGTCTTTCGCCAAAACAGCAGCCACTTGCGTACTGCTGCTGAGGGACCTGTGCTTTCCTTGTCCTACTGACCAACTCCAGAGGACATGTGCTGCATGACAGGCCTCACGTTCCCACTGCATAATCCAGCCTACCCCAAAGATGTTTGAGAACCAGGTTAAAAATTCACATTTCAAAACTTCCAAAGGCTACTGCAAACATATAAAAAGGATGATGCATTAAGTTAGAATAACCAGCTCAGGATCTCCCAGCTATGTTAATCATCAGCACACTCAAAGAAGCAAACAGAAAACCTGCTTAAACAGCAGTGAAGCCCAAACCTCTTTAAGTTTTCCTTCATGAAAAATGTTTCTATCCAAACCCACCACATCTGTTTTTCAAAACCCAACAGACAATGTTAATGCAGTGCTTGCTGCAATGATAGGACTCCAATGCCAACTCAAAAGCACTTGCTTCCACACGTCATACCAGTGGGAGTTGGATGCTGGATCAAATGAAGTGCATCACCTAAATTGATAACAATGTTTGAATGATAACAGCATTGTGCAAGGAACTGCAGAAATAAGGGAAGATCATCAGTTCTGCCTGAAACACTATAGTCTAAACCAGGGGTCCTCAAACTTTTTAACCAGGGGGCCGGCGCGCGGATGAAGTGGCAGGCAGTCATCTGCGGCTGCTTGGTTCCCCCCCCCAACCCCCAGCAGGGTGTGTGTGTGTGTGTGTGTGGAATCTGTAAATACCGGGGGGCGGATTGAGGACTCTGGGGGGCTGTATCCGGCCCGCAGGCCGTATCTTGAGGACCCCTGGTATAAACCAAGTCCTGACAACTTAATTTAGAAAAAAAATGGATGAATTCACCCTGATATTTTAACATGCTGTATCAACTATTCTACTTCGGCCAGTCAAGCTATATCATACAAAGTAAAAGGAGCAAGTGAAACAAGTAATTTGATTAATAAGTGGGACATACTACTAGCATTTAATAAAAATCCAAAGTAAAATTGCTAGCATTATCTAAACTTTTTGCTTGCTAAACCTGACGCATCCTTCACCCGTTTCTTCCCCAGCTAGCCCATCATACTTCCATTTTTACCCCTGTAACAGCATTAGAGTCCCTGCCTGATTATTCAGTCCACTGTCCTGGGGTATACCACATTTCAATCAAAATACTTTCTCTCAGTAATCTGGTTGTGACAAAGGAAATTGAGCTCAGTTCTTACCTTTCCTTATTTCAAAAGGAAGCGGAACACTACCCATCAGGCATCAGAAGTAGCATCTTGCTTGTTGTGTGTTTGTTGATTTCCAGCAAAGTTTAAACAAAATTTCAGTTTCTGGGTTAACTCCATGCATAGAGGACAACTTAAATTCTTTACATTACCACCATTTTTTCAAATGGCACTGTTAGCAGATTTCTTAGCAGTCAAGAATCACTGAGTTAGATACATTATGCATCATCCCATATTACATCTGCTTCTTTGAAAGCATTTGTTGATACTGTCCTGCACAACATCCTTGTCTTTAAAATGAAGACAGGGATTTGATGGGTAGACCACTCAGCAGATAAGGAATTAGCCGGATGGTTGCACTCAAAGAGTTGCAGTCAACAGTCCAGGTGACGCGTGGCGACCCTCAGGGGTTCATACTAGCACCAGTATTACTTAACATCTTTGTCAGGGACATGGACAGAGGGATTGAGCATACTTTCAGCAAGTGTGTGAATAAAGCAAAGATGAGTGGTGTGGTTGATACTTTAGAAGGAAGGCACGCCATCCAGATGGACCTTGACAGGCCAGACAGGTGGGCCTGCATGAAACTCATGAAGTTCAACAAGGCCAAGTGCAAGGTCCTGCACCTGGGTCATGGCAGTCCCAAACATGGATACAGGTTAGGTGATGAGTGGATGGAGAGCAGCCCTGTGAAGTACTTGTGGGGTATTAGTGGATAAAAACCTGAATATGAGCTGGCAATGTGCGCTTGCAATCCTGAAAGCCAATTGCATCCTGGGCTGCATCAAAAGAAGTATGGCCAGCAAGCAGAGACGGGTGATTCTGCCCCTCTGCTCTTCTCTGGTGAGACTCCACCTGGGGCACTGCATTCAGCTCTGGGCCCCCAGCATAAGACAGACATGGACCTGCCTAAGCAGATCCAGACGAAGGCCACCGAGATGATCAGAGGGCTGGAGCACCTCCTGTATGAGGACAGGCTCAGAGAGTTGGGGTGGTTTAATCTACAGAAAAGGCAGCTCTGGGGAGACCTTACAGCAGCCTTCCAGTCCATAAAGGAGGCCTACAAGAAAGATGGGGAGGGACATTCTACAGAGGGCTGTAGCAATTGGACTAGGGGGTAACAGTTTTTTAACTGAAATATGGTAGATTTAGATTATATGTAAGTAATACATTCTTTACTGTGAGGGTGGCAAGACACCAGAACAGGTTGCCCAGAGCAGGTGTGGATCCCCCCATCCCTGGAAGCGTTCAGGCCAGGCTGGATGGGGCTTTGAGCAACATGGTCTAATGGAAGATGTCCCTGCCCACGGCAGGGGGTTGGAACTAGATGATCTTTAAGGTCCTTTCCAACCCAAACCATTCTGTGATTCTTTGGACAATACATCATGTGCCCAGTTTGCGCTGCTGTCCCTTTTTCAGTCTGATACATTTAATGGCTGTCAAAACCACAAGAAAAATAGAAAGATACAATTCCTCACTGGGAGAAGGTGAATAAGCAGACATCCCAGTGTTTTGCTGTCCATATGCAGCACTTCTTGTCTCTGTTTCAAATGGGAATTTAGCACTGCTGAAAGTTTGCCCAGTCTCACCCTACCGTAACGGAGCAGGACAAAGGGAAGGCTGACTTTTTGTCTCCCTCAGTCCATAGGGGAACTACCAGAAATTCTATCCATAAACTGATCCTGCCTTTCCTGAAGAGTCAGCAGGGCCAATGGCACAGACTAGTCAGTCTGCATGTAAGGGTGGAAGTGACGCCAGAACTTGCTATTCATCTTGGTGAACCTCTCCAGCAGTCCAATGAAGCAACAGCAGCCATATGAAGATAACAGACAACCTGACCACCTGCTAATTGAGGGAAGTAAATCAATACCTTATGACTTCTACTTCCAGTAAACAGCACCAACAGGTATCTGCCATCACTTGGCTTATCACATCCCAAGAGGGACAGACTAGGACTCTCTGGCAGCCCAGGCAGCAGCACACTGCAGTAAGGTAGCCACAGCATCCTCCATTTGTCTGTAGAGTGCTTGTTGCTGTCATGCTGGGCTGGAGTTCGCATTTCAGCTGAGGAGCAATCTCGGTTCCTTCCATAAGAAAAACTGTACTCTTCCTTCTGATACACTTTCTATTTCAGAAGACCTTTCCTTTTTTCATTTCACTATCTCAAGGGTAGATTTTTGAATCTCTACCTCAAACACCTTTTGCAAATGGTTTTCAGACTACTTCCTAGAATGGGCCCAACTTTTCTGTTTACAGTGTTTGAATACAAATTTCAGCATAAACTTTCTCCCTGTCTTGGCTGCTTTGTTTATTTCTCCTGGAGTGTGCCACCAATTACCTAAAAAAAACCCCCAGCTCTACTGCATTTGGCAGGAATACTCAGGTAAGCCAGCAGGCAGAGATTAGGGAGTCCAAACCCACCCCTCCAAACCCTAGGGAAAGCTTCATTACCTAAACTGATGGAGGGAAGAGAGAAAAAGGAAGTTGGGAGAATTGGAGCACTGAAAAAATTGCTCTGAAAGATTTCACTTTTAAAAAAGCTAACAGATTTTTAGTAGAGCAGGTATTTAAAAAAAATATTACTCTATTTCAGGGCATAGCATCGATCAGCTGCAGCTCTATTTCAGGGCATAGCATCGATCAGCTGCAGCTCTTATAAAACAGTGCTGCAAAAAGACAGTGTGTAGGTACTGTTTGAAGAGCCAAAGACTTTCTCTCTTTGCACTGGCAGGAACTGTTTGTGATACTTGAACAAAGTGTGTTACTGAAACTTTGTTACATACAATAGGCCAAGATCATATTGGGGGTCTTAATAAAGTGCTTCCAATGTAGTATTATCACCACCATCATTATGTATAATGGGGCATATCCATTTTCCAGGTTTTCCTCTAGAAATTAAAATTTCTTCATTATTGTGACATTATAACATTGACCCCATTTAAGTAGCATTTCTGAGCCCTGTGGATATAATGCTCACTTACCTCACATCAAAATGAGTATTTTCTATTTCTCCATTAGAGAAATCAATAAAGGAAAAAACCTGACATCTTTCTAGCTTACTTGGAAAGGCAAGACCCTTGGCAATATTCAGTATGTGTGAGAGCATTTAAAAGAAAAACAAAGTCACTCTTATTTCCTAAACCTACCAAGCAATATTATCTATCTGATAATTAATTGTTCCTAATATTTCTCACTCTAGAAGTAGTGAAGTTCAGTTTCACTAACAATTCACTGATGACTGCAGACTCCCTATAAAGTTGTTATTACTCCCCATGAAGTACTATTTTTCTTATGCTTTCCATATTGTACGTATCTAGGAACAAGTCACCTCTTACCATGTTAGTGCAAACTATTCAATAAAATTTAGTTTGTGTCAGAAGGCACACTGTTAACAGCTGTTAAATATAGGCACTTCTGAAGATCATATTACCTGTTGGGCAGTTGATTAAAGCCACGAGTGATCTCATCTAGAAAGGGAAATGTCTACATGCAAACATAGAAGTGTTTATACAAGAAATCATAGAATAATTATTTCATTACCTATATTTTATATACGTCTGTGTGTATATCTATCTATCAATATATATAAAGAATAACATAGATTTACATTTTTCTAATACAAGTACTGGCTCAACACCAGACAATGCTACTGACAGCAGAATAAAACATAGTAAGAGTCCAAACCGGCAATGGCAGGAGGCCAGGTTGTAGGAAAGTATTTTCTGCATCTGCTTCCTCCAACATGTGGATCAATAGTGAAGTCTCAGTCCCGCTGCCTGGAGGTGACCATACCACAAATTACATGTCTCCACATACAGCACTACTCAAGCGTGCCACATAGCCCCTTTGAACCAAGGTGGAGGTAGAAGAGGGTATGCTGTCTGACACTAAATGAAAAAAACCACGGAGTCCAGCCACACATTTCATAGTTGTGCTGGCCCATAAAAATTAGATTTGATATTTGATAGATTCTGTTCCCTCAGTACCTTTCAGGAGTGGATTTTCCTAGAAGAAGCTTCATATACCAGTTTACTTCAGCAGACCCTGTCTCCCAGAAAGGACTAATGTATGCTGTTTATTCTACTTTGGCAAGTCATTAAGTATTATCTACATGATATATGTTGCTCCTTAGAAGTGTCTAAAGCCCCCTCAATCTGACAGAGGAATGCATAAGCACAAAGGCATGGTTGCTGCTCCACTAGGATTTCATGATTCTAAAAACTGAACTGTAACAGCCTGAAAACTGCCCATTTTTCAGTGCTAGACTAGTTGTATCATCAGCTTACAGTCAGAAATCTACTCTACCTGATTTTGCAGTTGTATTATTAAGTATCTTCTCCAGCCACCAGTAAAACAAGACGGAATGAAAATGCAAACTGGAGAAGCCATTTCCAGCAGATAATCTCCTTGCTAGCACTCTCCTGCCTGTTGCTAAGCCAGCCTTCTATCTAGAGGAAAGACCTTTGTGATTTTTTTCCTGCTTTATTATTAGGCTGGAAACAATAGCCTTTTTGTTCTACGGCAAGAATACAGGAGCCGAAGCTCCGTGCACAATTGTGTGATCATCGTGCAGCCCTGTGTCCCAACCTTGCCGAAACACAGCAGGCACAAAGCTATCCAGCTGACTAGTGAGAAGATAAAGGACAGTCCAAGGGAAACAATGAACAAAATTGTCACTTACAACAATGCAGAAAGCCACTTCAGTATTCCCACAATCTCTTGCCAACTTTTCTTTGCTTGTGTGATTTCCTCCATCAAATAACTGCTGTCAGTTTTGACTGCTTAAATGATTAATTATGCTGACCATGATTATGCTTAGGAGAATTGAGAAGTCTGATGTAGCTGGAACATTTATTTGTAATAATAATCATAACTTTACATTCTTGAACATGAAGGAGGGTCTGAGACACTGAACACTTTACTCCCCAAGCTCCAAAATGCAGATACTGCCCTTTTTGGCACCTCTAAGGTAGGTCCAGCCTACACGAGCCAAGCTCCAGATCATGTAGTCCCTGTGGAGGACACCCATGTAACCAGACTACTCTTCGAGCCAGGGCAGAAGTCTCATTCCAGAAATGGAGAGACTTTTCTAGAAGTGTTTTTGGCTCGTTACAGTATAACTAGAGCCTTCTGGGTGTGCAGCAGCAGTATAGTCACTGTGCAGATTTTCAACTGGTTTACAGCTGTGCCTGTTCTCTGTAGCATCAAAGGATGTCACAAAGGATTTCAGTCAGCTGCTTCTCCCAGCCACACCAGCAGACACAGTGACAATATGCTGTGCTTGTGTTTTGTGATTTCAGTGGGTCAAAGTGCCACGAGCAAGTAGGAAACTTCTGTGGTGTTCATTCATAAAAGTAAATTGTCCCACTTTGAAAAAACATAAAGGGAGAATTAGATGATGTCCACCTTAGACAACTTTTCACTACCACCACTGTGCTGCAACTAGTTGACCAAATGTAGGAGCAGGGCTGCAAAGCGCTGCTAGAAGCCCTCCTTCACCTTGTGAAAGCAAACTACACACCAAGCTGAGTGGTGAAACTCTTCATCACAATTACAAGCCTTTGCCGAAAAGTGCATCTGTTACTTCTAGTTGAAGAGATGATCGGTTCGGCATGGTCTGTTTTGCACATGGTGACAAGTCATGCCAAGCACCATATATTCTGTTCAGCGAAGTCATACAGATTAAATGGCCAAATATACTATGAAAACATGAGGCTTGCTTCAGTTCATGCTGCTTTAACTTGACAGCTCAGGTGCTTGCAAGCCAAAGTAATCTCTGACTCACACGGTAGGGAAGAGAAGATTGATCCTACATTCAGTACAGTCCTAAGACAGATATCACTCAACCTCAGTCTGACTGTCCTTTGAACTCCACACTGTATTCATCATATTTGTGGGGGTGATGGTGGTGTGGTGTGTCTCCCTTCTCCTTAAAAAAAAAAAAAAAAAAAAAAAGAAGAGGAGGAACAGGCTGGTACTTTCTTCATATTTCACTTTCCATTGCAGTACTCTTACCCTGCAAGACACTGGTGGAACAACCTCTTGTATCGTTGATGTTCAATTATTAAATTATATCTCATAGAAAATGTGCTACTGATCTGGTACAAAAAACATGTACCAGAAGCATAATTAAAGCAGGCCTAACATGCTTCTGTTCCTAAGACAAAAATCTCCTTCCAAGCACAGGAGTGAAAATAAACAGTTCATATTCAGGAGAAGCCCCTTGATTCGCTTCAGGTCATGATAAAATGATAGAAGTTTCCCTGCTATGCATTTACTTAACTAAAAGTAGACTTAACCCACCCTGCGAAACAACAGCAGAAAAAACCCCAAATATTGTTAAAGAAAAATATTTCTATATAATAATGTATTTCAAATTATTATATAATACTGCATACCTATATTTAAATGGGTTACAATAATAGATAGGATGACAAAATAATGATATATCAGGATGATAATTAAGGAAATTTTAGAATACTTTGATTTTCAAATTTAACATCCAGTTATTTTCTAGGCAACATACAAGTGAATTCACAATATTATGGTAGACGTTGGCTATCACACCTTAGACGCTAGCTACCCGATGCATGTGAAAGCATGTTAAGACTATACGAAAAATGATCAGTCCAAAGAGAATTTCAGGTTAATGAAGTGTTTGAAAACGGCACAGCTCACAAAATAGTGTAAAGTTATATTACAGTAAAATAATAAGTTAAAAATTATTTTACAGTATTTCAACAGAGATTAAAGAAAGCTTTGATCTGCCAAAGTTATGGAAGCTAAAAGTAGAAATAAGACACTTAAACCCCCCCCAGGACTGAACATGTCCCAGATTTGTAGACTGCATTTTTCACATGGAGGCCTGTGTTGTTCAGCATCCTCATGCCATCACATGCAAACCCATCCAAGATCTGGCAAATAAAGGCAGGCAGCAACAGGATTTGCTACAAGGAAATTGACAACTAGAAGGCAGTATCTTTACAGAAGCTGTGTTTATCATTAGAGAAAACTATATACAATGGAGGTTTAACTGTAGATATTTTAATTTCCCTGCCTCAGCTTTATCTCTTCCATATGAATTTAAAACTCTGTTTGGGGCAACACTCTCAACTGTATTACACAGCAGTTACCACAATAGAGACGCCAGTACACTTGCCACTTTCTGATCCGGTGACAGCAAGTCCTGCAGTAAGAAATGGGTGAGTGAAAGCATTGCCTTAGACAACTGAAAGCTAACCTGTGAACAATTAGATGTTCCTTACAGTGACACAGGACATTATTTACTACCTACAGTAACCGTTATAGGGATCTTATTTATCTCACCAGAAAATTATGTTCCAGTATTTTGAGTTCCTTATTCTCAAATACTATTAAAGTGCCTTTTTCCTTGGAGCGATGACTTTTGTAATGCAATCCTTGGCACAAAATATAACCAGAGAGCAAACAGCATCTTTACAAATGCTGGACAGATGACCTAGGAAATGTCTGCATAGCTTTCTCTGTCAGCCCAGTCTGAATGAACTGATATGGCAATGCAAATGTACACAGACTTTAGTTTTATGAGTTATCATATCTGTTATAAGTGCACCTGAAAGCTGTATGCGAAATAAAATCAATTAATAAAAAATCAAAGAATTTATGACCAAATGCATGCTGGTTCTCGGTCTCTAAACTACTTGCTGTCATAAAACGCATGCCAGTTATTGAATGAAAGGCTTTTTATTGCAGGACTGCCCTGTTAGAAGTCCAGAAGTGCACAAATGCTGGAAACACTCCCTCTAGTTTAATTTTAAATAATTCCAATATTTATGTTTCTACAGTTTGCATAAGCAACTGTTTTAGCAATAGGCCCCAAGTCTTAGCAGCTGCCTTTTGCACTCAGATAACGTTTTCTTGGTTCAGTTTTGCATGGGCATTGTCTCACTTCGGTGTGGTTGCAGTAACTCCACAGTGAAGTCAATAAACACCCCTGTCCTTAAAAGGCGGTGGGTCTTTATGGAAGATTTGACCTCATGGAATGGTACACTACACAGTGCTAAGATGTGCTGTTTATAACTTCCACGCAAACTTCCAAACAAAGCCCTAGTGAATCTTTCCTTGGGGCAGAACAGCATGCTGAATTTTGTCCGATGATTCTGTCAAGAAATCATTACCTACCCATGGCATAGGAAACGGGGACATTGTGGAAACAGATGAAAGGGAAGGGATCATAAGGACAAAAGCTGCAGATAGGAAAAAATTGTATTTGCTGACTGGGGCATAAAGCAGAGAATGGATTATTTTGGGATAAAGTCCTAACAAGACTGGCACAGAGAAACACACAGTGTAACAAACATGCTAGCTGTAACAACTTCTACAGCAATAACAGATGAAGGCAAGAAGATAAGTTCATTACCTAGGAAAAACAAGCATACTGTGATTCATCCCTTGACAGCAAAACTAGAGTTATCAGTACCTTGCTTACATGGACACTGGTGACAGTCAAAAAAGTTTAATAAAATTATGTTCTTTTTCCTCATCCTGTTCCTCCCTACTAAATTTTTACCCCACTATACAAGTGTAGCCTGATCCTCACCATCAAACTAACTAGGCAGGGGCGCACAAACTAGTGGAAACTGCTCCAGACACAGGTAAGGCACAGCACATCACAGGAAAATCTGCAGCTGAGGTGTTCAAAAGGGAAACACGGAAAAAAAAATATAGCTAAGTATGTATGTCACAGAGGCGTTGCAAGCCAGTGCAAAACTAAGCAAAGGTTTTACACTGCTTTACACTAGAGATCATAGAATAGTTTGGGTTGGAAGGGACCTTCAAATATCACCTAGTCCAACCCCCCTGCAGTAAGCAGGATCATCTTCAACTAGACCAGGTTGCTTGGAGCCCTGCCCAGCCTGACCTTGAATGCTTCCAGGGATGGGGCATCTACCACCTCTCTGGGCAACCTGTTCCAGTGTTCCACCACCCCTGTTGTAAAGAGTGTCTATCTTAGATCTAAATCTACCCCTTTTAATTTAAAACCACTACCCCTTGTCCTATCACTACAGGCCTTGCTAAAAAGTCTGCCCCCATCACAGAGATGTAGATGTACATGTAAAAGTGGACATACGTGACAGGAAGCAGCAGAACGCAACATGCACTGAATCCTCAGTCTAGGGATACTAGTTTGCAGAGTCCTTCACCACAGAGATGTCAGACATCCTTATTCTAATATATTAATAATATAGTATATATAATATAAAAATAATACTTTAATGAAGTCTAAACACAACACATAATTGTATAAGCTGACAACAGAAGCTGCAGTCTCCTTTGTACAAGGATTATTAAGTCAGTTTAACCGCTGCCTGCTAAAGAAAAAAAAATTAGATTCCTAGAAGTTTGATGATTCCCTAAATGCTACTGTGTAGTCAAATGTCAACCAGTCAAGAAAGCTAGGAAGGCTTCCCAGTTTCACTAAAATTCCATATTCCACATTCCCATGCAAGGACGATGAAAAGTTTTAGTAAAGAACAAAAGTTGAAGACTAAGGGAGAGAACAGATTAAATAATTGGAGTACACGAAATGTGTGATCTTTCACTTCAGGGTCTTCTTCCCATCTGATTACTCCTGGGTTACAAACAGTAGTTGTTTTATTAGGCTATGACTGCTAGAGATATACTGTGAAGTATTCGTGGTGCTTGTGATGTTAGCCTGTGCTGATACCAGGGGATATGCAGTCATCCTCAAAATAGCATAAAGTAATTCTGACAATTCATGACATACATTTAATTGTACTATCAAATTGCAAGGGTTTCTCCCAGGCTCATCAGCCTGAAATTTAGCGGTCTGACTGTTCTGCATTGGATCCCTCAGCACACCAGCTGTAGCACTTACCACTGCAGCCTAATAGACAAAGTAATAGAAGAGAGTTGGCAGGCAAAAACAAAAATGTGATTTTATGGGCTAGCATATACCCACAAAAACAGTGGTGGAATACAAGCCCAATCAATATAGGACCACGGGGACCCCTGTTTATGTAACATGAAGCCAGAACACATTAAAATCTCAAGTTCTTTCCAGTGTTAGGGGTTTGCAGCATGCGTTGTACAGACCTTGGAACCATATCTGGTTTACTTTGCCAGCAAAAACATTACAGATGGAACTGTCAAGTCTTCTTGTTTAGTGGCGCCTGCTTTTCTAACACGTGACTTTTTTAAATAACAACCGTCACTCATCGGATAAACTCAATGTCTTTTCCAGCACCTGCAAAAAATGCTTTGAGGACAAAGAATAGACTTCAAGAACCGGCAAGCTACAAAATTCCTTTCAAAATGCCATTCTAGGCTGTTTTAAACTTCATGCTTTTCACTGTTATAATTTTGGTTTATTGTTGGTGTGTAGAATGGTATCTGCCAATTACTTACAAACATATTTTGCTATTTCTTCATTTTTTCACAGTAAGCAAACAGTGGGCACATACTAGATAAGATCAACCTAGAGATAAATGGGTTTGTACATGGTGTAAAAATGACTGCAACAAGCTTAAGACTCCTATCATGCAAGTCTTGTTCATAATTTATTTCCTCATACCACTCAGGATTCAGAGACAGCTTAAGGGTATTCTCAGTCATGTCAATGGGAATAGAGGAAAATCAGCACAAGGTGTATTCAAAAGGCAGCCTTGGAAACAGGACATCATGAAATTTCACCGGGATCAAATCCTAAAACCAGATGCTGAAAATGAGTTCAAAGTTAGAACTAAGAGTCTGGCTTCTGCTGCTTTCCTCACTTGTCCTTAGAAGTGAGGACTAAAAAAAAATCATTACTACAGGGTATTACATAAAGCAGCCTTTTTGTTTAAATACGATGTTATTACAAAACCCCCCAAACAAACCAATTTCATTACAAAGAACACTTTATTATTTCATAACAAAGAACCCATAAAAGAATGCTGCAGCCATACGAGCAGAGAAAGAGTTAATGAATACAGCACACTAAAGTTTTTTTGAGGCCTCCCAAAACTGCGTGGGAAGTTTGCAGAAAATCACTGCTACCAAATAAAATCATCTAACAATTAATTTTAGACCATAAACTTTCCATTATGAAAACATCAGTAATAAATGCTGTAAAAAAACAAAACAAAACAAAAACCAAAAAACCAGCAGAGCTGTAGTTAATCAGAATATCAGGAAGGCAAAAAGCAAACTTGGAAGACTGAGACTGGCAGAACCCTGGCTGATGAAAAGGAAGGAGCAGGAAGCAGGCAGCTCATGCAATGTGGCTCAAGCCACACATATGCAAAGACTTAAAAGATCTACAAGCAGAAAAATGAGGGCTTTCTATCAAGAAGATGCATCACACAAACAGAACAGTAGCATTTATGGAAAGGTCTGGTCATAACATACTTTACTTTTTATGATTTAATTGGTTGTTTCTGTGGAAGGCCTGTGTTTTTGCAGATTTTGGCTGCTTGAACTACAAGAAACTTTCACAGTTGCTGCTTTGCTACAGGTACAGCATCAAGAATGGAAACTATATGTTTCTTGTAAATGTAGAAGTACTTAAGGAGCATGACAAAAAAGCTGAGTACAACAAGGTAATTCCTTTAAGAAGCTTTTCTAAAGCTGAGCTACACTGATTGTCCATACTAAATGTAGGGATATTAAAAAGAAATTTTGTGAAAGGTGAAATTACTTGCTTAGGCTAGTAGCACTTCAGTCTCTCCATGTCCAGTCTAGATCTTGATCCATTAGGAAAATCATGACTATTTGCCAAAACACCAGTGGCATTAGCTATAGTTATTATTGGAAGCAATTAAAACAACCTTTATACCATCAACTTCTCTCAGAACAGGTAGCATTTAGCAAAGTACACCTGAAATTTACCCAATAAATAGAGGTTTAATACATACATTCTAACTCTAGCATTGAAAGAAAACTGTAGCAACATGTTTCTGTAATAGAGATAAACATTTAATAGGAAGCAACTGTTGACAGGGGTTCATTAGATGCTTACATCTAATTAACTACACACACTAGTCAACACTTCACTCAATCGCTCAATATTAATCAGAGCTGTGGGCTAATAAGGGCCTATATGTATACATATCCACATTTATATAAACATGTGGTGTTAAGAGAAGATTTTAAGTTTGTCAGTTAACTCCATGTTTCCTGCAGATGTTTTTGGACGAGTGTTTTTTATAACTTCTTTTTCTTTGGGGGGTGGTGGGGGAGTGTGTTTCTTAGGAGATGGGGTTTTGCTTTGTTTTTTAAGACTGTTCATTCCACCAAAATAATGTTGAGAAACTCTGTTCCATGGAAAATTTGCATGACAACCTAAACAGAAAAAGACTGATCTCCCACCTTTTCTACAGCAAAAAGGCAGAAACCCCTTAATCACAAACCATCTGTTACTCAACCTGAATCATGGCTTTCTAATCTAATCTTCATTCAGCAACACAGAGTATTTGCTTTCTTGCAGTACTACAGTGCATAAGTTCATAGAGCATCCTTGCTTCCCCAGAGGTTACACGTAGGTGGTTGGCAAAAAGGTAGTCACAGGAGGTTCCTGTAAGATTTCCATTTCAATTAACTGTATTACAGGTATAGCCCAACTCAATTTCAAACGTTAAAACTATATTGCCTTCACTTTCCATAACAAAAGTGCCTGGAAAGTTTCAGTAACCCACAAAGCATTTCCTGATGACCAAAACGCTGCAGAGCTCAAATATTCACAAACACTGCAGTTTGACAGCATGGTGAAGTTCAGTGACAACATGCCTAAGAAGGCACTGCAGCAGTTGCTCTGCTAAGTCCTCAGGTCCTAAGTACGCCTCACGATGCCATGGGAAAGTGATGCTCCTGAGCAATCTAGTGCCCTTTTTGCTAAAAGGAAACAAACACAGGACAAAGCTGCTTTTCTACTGAGGTTTCTATATTCTTCTCTGCACCCTATTTTAACCCATAAACCATCCTGATCCCCCACCAGCTGAACAAAACAAATTGCAAATAAATTCTTTAATGCATACAAACTCATCAACAGTGTTAAGAAACATAAAACCACTGTCTCCTTCCCCAAGGCCTTTCTCCCTCATAAGTCTCAGAATTCTCTGAACAGTCAGAAACAGAATTCTACAGCTTTTAAGGTTTTAAAAATATTGTCCAGATCACCTCATTCTCAAAAAGGTTTAGCGGTAGGACGAGGGAAACATCTAAGAACACACAACTTGGTTGAAACACTCCAGGTCATGAAGCTCTTGCTTTCCTCCTTATGCATCTAAGGGTCTGTTGTTAATTGACTTCCAGCCTGCACGCTTCAAGTGCCACCCCAGGGAGCAAGAAGCCAGGCAGCATGGAGGGAATGCAAACCGCACCCTTTTAACCTGACCATACAATCCTTCATTAACAACTGGCAGCAAAACTTGTGGAATCAGTTGGTGGCATCTACACTGGATACCTGGGCTGGGATTCCCATGCCAAGTATTCCCAAACCCATTTCCACAGAAACAGCGATACATTAATCACTGTGCCAACTTTTGACAATCAAGCTGAACACAGCTTGTCAGACGCAACCAGAAGAGGAAGGAAAGCTACTAGACTGCATGGACCTAATCCCTGAGCTGCCCAAAGGGCAGCAGAGCAGAGCAAATGGGAATATACCTGACGCTGCCTGCAGAGATGGCTGGAACTGTGCCAGCCAGGAGGCTTGGAGCATGTGTCCTGCTTACCTTGCTGAAGATCTGAGTAGGAAACAACCGTCTACAACTGCCTGAAATGAGGCCGTAGTGAGGTGGGTGCTGGTCTCTTTTCCTAATTACCATGTGATAGGACAAGAAGAAATGGCCTCAAGTTGCACCAGGGGAGGTTTAGATTAGATATTAGGAAAAAATTCTTCATCAAAAGGGTTGTCAAGCATTAGAACAGGCTGTCCAAGGAAGCATTTGAGTATTGCCCCTGGAGGTATTTAAAAGACGCATAGATGTTGTGCTTAGGGACATGGCTTAGTGGTGAACTTGGCAGTGCTAGGTTAATGGTTCAACTCTGTGATCTTAAAGGTCCCTCCCAACCTAAATGATTCTATGATGCTATGAATATTAGCTGGCTTTGCAACTGCTTTCCCTAAAGAGGGCCAGATTTCTCACATGTTTCTGTGCCAAAGCATCTCTAATAGAAACGGGGGTGAGGGTGGGGTTTATGTGTTGGGCTTTTTTGTTTGTTTTTTTGTTTGTTTGTTTGTTTTTTTCTTAATTTGTTTGTTGGGGTTTTTTTGGGGGTGTGGGCAGTTTTTTGTTTGTTTTGGGCTTGTTTCGTTGTTTTGTGGTTTTATTTTGTTGTGAGTCTTGGAAGGCAGACCTATAATCAGGAAGAAAAGCAAGTAGTCTTCTGGTCAGTATAGATGGTACTTAGTAAAGAAAATAGCGGAAGAGCTTCATCACAGTATGAGAAAACAGAAATTAGAGTGGTGTTTGCAAGCTGTGATCACAGTAAAGGGCAGATTTCTATGCATATGAGCAGAGCCTAACATCCCATAACAGATAAATTTTCATCCTCTTTCCTACATGAAAGGCAGTAGCAAAGTTGCATTTTTAAACATGGAGATGATTCTTTGGGTAGAGGTATGTTTTTATATATGCAAACAATAGATCTTGCACCTACGGGAAAAGATGCACCTAATACTCTATTTTTGCTTCATTCATTTTGCTTTCCATCCTCCTTTTCTAGTAGAATTCAATTCCTGACTCCCTCCAGCTGGTCTAAAGATGACAGGCAGATCACGCAATCATTCAGCTACCAGAAAACTAACTCAGTGGCAAGTGTCTGGTTTATTTTTCCTTTATAAATGGTTCAAGATCCATTGAATCACAGGTACCTAGGTTACCCTGTTCTGTGTCAAAGCAAGGACAGAAAATTGTCCTTTTCCACAGTATATACATGAGGCATTGGTAAGAGAAAGAAGTCTCAATTGTTCTCCCCTCTCCTTTTGGTCTCAATGTCTTGGCCACTGCCTGATAAAAAACATGTGAAAGAAGCAATGCAACAACAAAAAATTCTCACATACCATACCAAGCATTAACATCACATATGCTGAGCACAAGACTCAATTAAAGTTTTAAAATGTATTACAGATACAGCTCAAACCAAATGGGTGCAAGATGTACAGTCAGATAAACAGAGTTTACAGACAAGCGTTAAGAAATAGCTGGCAGAAGACGGGCAACGTTGTTTGCATTTTGCCAGCCCAAATCTTCTCCCCTTTTCCCCACACCTCCTCCTCTCTCTTTAGGAGTTTTGGCAGTTGTGTCTCAGTCTCTTCAAATTACTCTTCTAATTGGGCGTTTCTATGGAAACAGAGTAGAAGACACAGTACCTCTCCATTAAAGAACTATAAAAACAAGAGCTACACCACGAGAAAACAAAAAGGAAGAAGAATACTATTACAATGGGAAAAGTTCTTACCAACAAAGAGAAACTGTACAGCCTTTAACAGTTTAACAGCACAGGACAAACCAGGACCATACTGACACTGCCAAGTTACCACATAACCAACCAAGCTATGATTCTGCAGGGATGGCCTTTAACTGAAACAGTGAGTGTCGTGCTATTTTTCCACATAACAATCTCTGCAGGTCCCAAGTACCTGCACCAGTGGCCTGACATAGTCCATCTCCAATCATATTCTCTATAATACAAAATACAATTCTCTTGCAACTTCCCTCTCTGCAACCATTTCCTTTGACAGCCAGTGCATTTAGCATCATCTCAGATGGGAGGTTTCCTGGCATGGTGTAGCATTCAAAGTGGAGGAGCAGAGAATGCCAGCACACCCGTACAGTACACCATCCCTTAATAAGGTTGCATAGATTAGCTCTTTGATTAGTATTTGTTTTGTATACTTAAGTGGGTTTTGCAAATTGTCAGGAAAGCTTACTACATTCAACCTTGCAACCGGAGCTGGTTGTGTATGCTTTAGTGATGACCGCCCAGAAGCTGCAGCAGGACACTGAGAAAATACAAGGTGCCAATACCCCAACAAGGGAGTACAAGGTGGAGAGGGTGTGCTTCACACAGCGCCTGGGTCTTGCAGGGGAAAGCATTTACTTTGCCCGCTCTTTTAAGGAGTGTGATGGGTTGACCCTGGCTGGACACCGGGTGCCTACCAAAGCTGCTCTATCACTGCCTTCCTCAGCTGGACAAGGGAGAGAAAATATAATGAAAGGCTCATGGTTCGAGCTAAGGACAGGGAGCAATCACTCACCAATCACTGTCATGGGCGAAACAGACTTGACTTAGGAAAATTAGTTTAATTTATTGCCAATCAAATCAGAGTAGGATAGTGAGAAATAAACCCTAATCTTAAAAACACCTTCCCCCCACCTTTTTCCTGGGCTCAGCTTCACTCCCAATTTTCTCCACCTCCTCCCCTCCAGCGGTACAGGGGATACGGGTTGCAGACAGTTCATCACACATTTCTGCTGCTCCTTCCTCCTCAGGAGGACGACTCCTCCATGAACTTCCCCAACGTGAGTCCTTCCCACAGACTACAGTTCATTAACTGCTCCAGTGTGGGTCCCTTCCACACCATGCAGTCCCTTCAGGAGCCGACTGCCCTAGCATGGGTCTCCCCTGGGGTCAAAAGCCCTGCCAGCAAACCTGCTCCAGCATGAGCTCCTCTCCTCTCTCCACGGGTCCTGCCAGGAGCCTGCCCCAGCACAGGCCTCCCATGAGGTTGCAGCCTCCTTTGGGCATCCGCCTACTCCAGCATGGGGTCGTCCATGGGGTGCAGGTGCATGCCTGCTCCACTGTCAATCTCCACGGGCTGCAGGGGCACAGCCTGCCTCACCACGGGCTTCACCATGGGCTGCAGGGGAGTCTTCGCTCCACTGCCTGGAGCACCCTCTCCCCCTCCTTCTGCAGAGACCTGGGTGTCTGCAGAGTCATTCTCACATATTCGCACTCCTCTCTCCCAGCTACAATTGCTGTTGCACAGGGGTTTCCCCCCCTCTTCTTAAATATGTTATCCCAGTGGTGCTACTGCCGTCACTGCCGGGCTCTGCTTTGGCCAGCAGTAGATCCATCTGGGAGCCAGCTGGCACAGCAGTTCTTCACAGAAGCCACCCCTGTAGCCCCCCACTACCACAACCTTGCCATGCCAACCCAGTACAAGGAATCACCTCACAGAAGTTAGACTTAATTTAGCTACGTCCAGTCATTGATACTGGAAAAAATTTCAAATCTATGAATTAGTTAAAAACCTACATCCCAACAGTGTCAGGTCATCGGGTCTTTAGCACCCAGCCCATCTCTCTAGCCCATGATGAATGAGGCAATCAGCAACAGAATTTCCATCATTTCAGATCCTGAGCCTATTGTGAATCAATTAAAAGGCACTGCTTACTAGTGAAGGAGTATCACAGCGGCCTCAGCTGAAAAGAAAGTGCATTCAAGGATTAATTACAACATTCCCTTACCATGCAACCCATAACAGGAAGAGGGACCACATGAGAAAAAAACCCCAGTTCAGAAGTATAAAGCAAAATTAAAAATTAAAGAGGGGGAATAGGGGACAAGGGAAGAGGACTTACTGCTTCATTATTCAAGGAGTCTGTTTTGCTGAATTTTTTCGGGTGAGGCTAGGAGGGCTCAACAGTTTTGCCAGACCTAAGCTTACTGAAACACTGGAGTCTTAACAGCAGCATCATGGCGCTGACAGGCCTTTAGTGTTTTCAAGCCCTGGTCACAGAACATGATTTCTCCCCCAAAAATTCTTCCAAACTCTAAAATGTAGTTCTTATCAATACACACTTGTCTCTTATAACTAAGTTTACTAACTTCTTCCCCCCAGACTGTTGACTAACTTTTCAAAAATGTAATGTAAAAACAAATGCTGCTGGAAATCCAGGGAATTGCTGGTATCTGCTGCCATTCAGGTGCTGCTATCAGCTATGTCAAGGCAACGGAACCCTGTAACTGCACTGGAGTAACAAAGCAAAAATTGTCAATATATTTTGGGGGGTTAACAAAGATGAATTAAACCTTTATTAAGTGCAACTTAATTTATGGTAAGATGAATAATATCTACACCATGCTTTTTAAAAAAGGAACAGTTAACTGGAAACTAATGACAGTATTTATTAAACCCTTGACATTAATAAGTGGTGCTTAGGAGAAATCAGGGTTTTTTTTGACCTTGAAGTATATATCTGAAATCCACTGAAAGTTTTAAGCTATTGTAGCAGCGAGGAGTAAAACAATGAAGTATTTTTGTTCAAGACCATCTGTCAGGTTGGTTTTTGGTTGAAAAACCTTGTTAGAAAGCTACACCAAAGACTCTTGTACTTATCAGTCCAGTGATTTTTTTAAACAATATAGTAGTTAACCTAATCTGATCTCACTGTTGCCAGGGCCTAAGAGCTCAAACCAAGGTCAAGTCAGACAACAATAGGTCATGAGGGAAATAAAGCATTAAATAAGGTGGCCAACTGCCAACAGTTGCCTTGGCGTCAGGAGCTTATTCTTCACCCCTATCCTACTCCACCTTTCCCAAGTAATTCTCTCAAAGAGGACAGTGAAATGTGGCACGTGACCAGAGTTGATAAGCCACCCCAGAATTACAGTGCTCTTGGGCCAAGTTTTCCTATAAACTATTGATACCTCCTCCCCCCCTCGACAAAGTTTCTCCACTAAATTCAGAAATATAGCGACACAGGTATTTGGTAGTTTTTCTGTGAACCTCCTACTTAGGCGAACACCAGTTTGTCTCCCTGAGTGACAGTTACTCCTGTCTGCCTAAGAGGTGTAAAAGACTGTAACAATTGCCCTAGCAGCAGAAAGCAGGATCTTCTGGATGCATCTAGCTAGCAGACGATTCACATGAAAAGAAAAACAACTTTTACAAAATCAACCTTTAGAGCACATATGAGCACAAAACCACGCATAAACAAAGGTATTGATAAGAACATCTGCTACCTCAGCCCTTCAGCCAGTCTTAATTCGGAAGGGCTTACTCGCATGGCCTTTTGATGAAGAAACGCAGAATGTGGTTTTGGGGAACAAAAATTATTTAGGTGAACTTCTACAGAGGCCTGCATGCTCACCTCTCTTGTTAGGAAAAGGATTCACCGAATTTCAAGAAAGAGATTACTTCCAAAATCAGGAAAGGCTTCTTTTATTCACCAACTAAATACATTATGTGTGACCAGACGAGCGTTCACCTTTTATGATAGTGCTACAAAGTGCCCTTATTTTCATCAGTTTCTTGATCACTCATCCTAATTTCCCCAGTGTACTGGAGACTCAAGTTCTTAACATCTGGAGTTCATATCTTCATACTGCAAGCTATTTCATAAGAAAAAAGCTGAAAACAAAACCCCAAATAAGACACCTAATTATTCATTATTAAAACCCATTACAATAGTATCCCTTTCATTTTGAGAATATTCTCCTTCCAAGCTCAGGAAAATCAGTAGCAAAAAAATTGTGTCTCAAGGACAAATTTCCTAGTTCTCATTAACATGAGGAAAGCCTCCTGGAATTTCAATAGAATAAGAAAAATATCCATTTCCTTTAAATAGGTATGAAAAATGCATGACAACTGCAGAAGAACAGATTGATATACACTGATTCCTTACTTGAAATCATTTTTAACAGCCTGTAAGCTTGTTTCTGATTTCATGAAGCTTTGTGCAGCCTCACACAGGTGAGAGAAAGAATGGGAGCTTGTACTGCTCAGCACACACATAAATTGAAGTGTTCCAGGGCTCTGACAGGGCCAGAGTCATACCTAGATATAACCTGGAGTAGGCTACTGATTTACTGTGAAGTCAGCTGGGTTCACTGTCTAGAGAAATGAATGTTTGATGCACATGCCAGACAATGCAAGCTATTTCAAATACAGAAAGCAGTTCCCATATAACCCAAGTCCCATTTACACACAACATGACTAATCCTTGCTGTCACCATGCTGAACAGCTGTGGTATGTCATTGCCATTTTCCATCTCAACCTAGACAGAAAACAGAAATTTGCGGTGCACACTCTGCTACAATTATTTTAGAGAAGGAGAGAAAAGGAAATTACCTACTTAAAAAATTAATGCTGCTTATTACTCAGCAGTGCACTTGGAACAAAGGAGAGGAAATTGAAGAATCATGTTCCTCCCAACATCAATGCTATACACTACCTCTCATAATGCCTTGTTCCCTCTGTGTGCACCTTCTGCTGTACCTGCCCAAAACACTGAGCAAAGCAGGACAGGTTTCAGTTCCAGTATTTTGAGAGATATGTAATCACATATAAACTGACCCGGTTTCCCTGTTTGCATGATCTGCAGTAGTGCACTTTACATTTTCTCATGACATCTCTGCGCACCTCCCGGCTTCCTTTGAAAAAATAAATGGGAAGCAAGCAACAGAAATGAAAAAAAAAATCAGTTTGTCCTGGTAGCTGCTTATTAAGCCAACAATAAGCTGCTCTTTGGCCAACACCAGCTCTGGAGTAGGTTTTGAGACTCCATGATGCATCTTCACAATCTTCTCAGACAAGTCCTTAATTCTGGTCTATTGTTTAATACATATTTAATATTCTTAAACACCTTGCAACAGGTAAATGAGACATTTTTAGCAAATATTTCATAAACAAGTTAACAGGAAAATTAAATCGATGCATGCAGATTTTAAACTTCACAGTTTATTGAATGTTGTTTCTAATTCATCGGGTCTACTAAATTATGAGGGCTGCTTTTAAGCTGCCATGAAGTTTGACAGCCTACACCTTTCTCAGTGATAAAAATAATTTGCTTCCAACTCTAGTGCACTGAGGTGTATGATCACTTGTACAAGACAAAGTTTACTGGAAGAGTGCTACATAAAATTTGTTTCTAAAATGCATCACTGACATACTCCACATATTCATAGCCCTATAAAATTGTCATTCAGAGCAGTGATGTAATCCGGCCTGACAAAAATTAGGACAATTCAGGCTTTCTAATAATGACAGCTATTGCTGAGAAAATGCACATAAAGAGAACCAAATACCACGTATTACTAATAAAAATTTCATTTCAGATACGTACCGTTGCATTTCTGTTACATCAACTGATGTAATTATGCAAGCACTGAAACTTTAAGTAAGCCTTTTTTTTTTTTTTTTTTTTCTTTAATCACATGAAATTGTGGCTAAGGTAATATGAAAAAAAGAAAAGAAAAAAAAATCTCACTGTAATTGTTCCATAGGTATATATTGCCTGAAAGTACTGTGGACATTTCAAACCAGACTGACAGCAGCTTGCACATAACTTTTTCTGTCAGTACAAGTACAGGCATATCCACAGTGAGATATGGCCACCTACCTACCACACATCTTACACTCAAATTACTGTCTTGAACCACACTCCTAAAGAGCTTTGCATATACGCGAGAAAAATCTGCCCACAGTTCTAGTCAGCATTTATGATTTCCCTCTCAACAAAAGAAACCTTTGCCCTCTGTAACTGTATCCAGACTAGCTTTCATGGTTTGATAGTCTCAGAGCAGAATGTTTCAAATCCAAGTATCAGTGGAGAAAAAGCCATTATTAGGTACCTGCAACTGCAGGACCTTTGTCAATTTCTCTGCTTTTAATGATTTTCTTGCATTGCTGCCATTTTGATTCTTTCTTTTCTGGCCAGCCTATGGCAGTTTAAGCATCCCATACACTTATCCTAGTCTTCTACTAAGCTAAAAATTAGTGTTTGTTCACTACAATGGTAAGAAAAGAGAAGAAAACAAAAAAAAACGGTACATCAGCAGGCTAAGGAAAATTTCTCATTTAAAAATTATGTCTCAGTTTCAAGTACATTTACCCTGTTGGTGGCAAAACTTGCCCGCAAGCATAGGTGAACTCTTGCGTGGTTATTTTGCCTTGGGGTCCTGCAGGCACGACCAGTGGTGCTGGTGATGCTACAAAGTTTACGCAGCATTGGGTTGTATGGGGGAATATTGATTTGCTTTAAAAGAAGGAAAACAAAGCAAATGACCTGGAGACAGCACACCATAGCCTTAGATAGGCCACAAAAGATCACTGAACTCATCTAGTTTACCTCAAATCGCAACAAAATTGTCTAGGTTTCACTTAGATTTTTTTTTTACAAGAGGTATTGTTCATATGGGTGAAACTGGCACTGAGCTCTAAGCCTGGAGAGGGATAAACCAGCAGCATTCTCAGGAGCAAAAGCGAGAATGGTCACAGCTCCTTTTCTGTCCAAAGCTAAATATCAAGCTTAAAACTTGTATAAATAATTCATGGAAATGGGCAGAGGGATTTTCTATTAGAGAATTTAACAAGAATAAGAGTAGCTTACTTGCCTAAAACAATCGCCTTTTAAAAGATTGCAATATTTTTGTGTGTCTGTGTGTGTGCATGCAGAACAGTGCCACTTCAACCCTCTAAATGTCTTTGAACAACTCAGCCTGGCATCTTAGGCAACAAGTTGTTGCCCAACATTTGAAAGGACTGTATGTGTGCGTGCATCTGCGTTCTTTCCATAAGGAAGAAAAATGGCTGGGCAGGGTGGGGATGAACAGTTTCCTTCATTTCTCCAGAAGGCAGCGAAGAGTGAAGAACAACCTCAAGCACATGGTGCCCTATCAAATCCAATTTAATACTTTCCTAGTAAGCTACAAGGAAACGTCACAGTTCATCTGGTGGAACAGCAAATATAAAACAGCACTTGCCAAAGTTGAAGTGACTCCTCTAAGCGTTGCATAGGCAGGAAATACCTTTTGTTCACTCCTTATAAACACTTAATGGCTGCAGTGTCATTTAAAGTGATAATATTTTGGCAACCAGCTGGCTCTGACTGAAGGCATCATGCAGTTTAATCACTCAATTTATATTTATCTTATGGTTCACCTGTACTTACACGAACATATTGATTTCTCATCTTAAACCACATAAGTAATTTAAGATTAAAACTTTCAAGGGTCAATACTGAGATTAATACCGTTCAACATCTGCACTAAGCAACTGGGATGATGGGAGTGAGTGCACTTCCAGCAAGTGTCTGCACAGTACCAGTCCAGGCTGAGTAGTCCATGTGCTGAGGGTAGGACTGGTATGCAGAAGGGTCTTGACATGTTGGGAAACAAACCCCCAAAACAACAAAACAACAAACAACCAAATAAAAAGGCCAAGGCAAATCCCATCGAGTGCAAATGCCAGGTCCTGCCCCAGGGATGATATCACACATGACCATGGCAGCAGCTTTGCAGAAGACCTAGACAGTCCAATGCACAACCAGCTCAACACCACTCAGAAGTACACCCTTTCAGCAAAGACAGTTACCCACAGATCATGCTATATGAGCCACAACTGAGTTGGCACAGTGTGAAAAACCACTTATCCCCTCTGCCCACCTCTTGTCACAGCCCACTGGGGGGGCTGGATCCACTTCTGGGCTCCCTATAACAAGGATATGACCAAGTTGCAATGAGCACCCAGGAGGACTCCCTCAGATGACAGGTGGATGGAGCACAGGACCTACAAGAGGCAGGTAAGAGAGGTGTCAGATGCAGATGGATCTCTTCAAAGGTGTACAGTGACAATAGGCCCAACCAGCAAAAGATTTCAAACATAAAAAAAAATATTTTTTTTTTCACCATGAGGCTGGTCAGACACTGGACTGGCTGTGAAATCTTCATCTTTGAAGCAAGCTGATCTAGTTGAACCTGCTTTGAGCAGGATGGAGGACTGCATGATCTGCAGGTCACTTGCAACTTAAATTATTGCTTGATTTTTGCTAAAATAGTGCATTCTGTCAAAAAAAAGGACATAATATAATTCCATCACACACACACCCCCCAATCATACAATCACTGTCTTTAGCAGTTTGAACAACCTGGTCCTTTGAAACACGCCTCTTGTTCCTGACATTCATTTCAGAGGACACTAGAAGAACTACCTTTACATGAGAGTAGCTTTTATAGACTAGATAAAACTGGAAAGGTACAACTCCACAAAAGGGTATACAAGAAAAATCATTGATTGCACTTTAAAATTGTAAAAGGATAGCTAATGCAAGAAAGGAAAGAAATGCAAGGGATGCCATTTTGACATATGAATTATCAATTATAAACAATGCATTTGAGTAGTTGTTCTAGGGACCAACAGATACAGGCATAAAAATAAAATGCCCATTGTTTACTCACACTCGGATCACAGGATGATTGAGGTTGGAAGGAACCCCTGGAGATCATTTAGTCCAAGCTCAAAACATGGCTTTTACAAAAAGGTACTTTTAATAGGATTAACTTAGTGCTTTTGGCAGTACTCTAATAGTTAAGAGAATGGTAAAATTGTAAGCCTGACACCCTAAGACCTACAAAAACGATTCTTAGTTTGGCAAATATAAAACTGAAAAGAAAGGCCTTTTAAGATGGACTCTAATGAAAGTCAAACACTGCTCTTTAAAGACAGGCAACAGATTCATGTGAGTCCAAAGTAGTTAAAAGCTACCATATTTTAATATTTACGATAGATGTCATTCTGTCATGATTTTCTTGAGACACCTGAAATGACAAGACTAGGCTTGAACTCAGATCCTGAAGACTCAGAAATTGCTAGGAACGCAATAAACCCAGAACGAAATTCACAACTCCAGTTAGTCATTTCCCGCCCCCCTCCCCCCCCCCCCCCCCCCCATTAACTCAGTATCATTGGAAATGAGCATTTGTTGAGCTCCAAGTCTGTTGTTTGAAACATCTGATGTCTTCAAATTTATGTCCAGTCTGTGGTAGAACTCTGCTGAAAATCCCATTGAATCTGCACCAGCTCCCAAAGCTCTCTGACAGTATAGGTCCCTGGGAAAGTGATACTCCTTCTACCCTGGAGCCAACAAGCTCCTACAGGCACCTAAGAAAGCGTGACATGCCATGAGTCTACTTGGAAGGAGAGTACTCAGTTTGAAAAGACACCAACAACGACACAATACGAGAACTACTTAAACACAGCTAACAGGAGGGCTGGCTCAGATTCAGACGTGGTTGAACTCAGGAAGTTATCCCGCATGAGGAGTGCCCTGGAGAGAAGGAAGTATATAACAAGGGACCACTGATTTCCTTGAAAGATGATATCTAGGCATCTGCTTGGAATACAGGAGGGTGCTGTTAGGGAATAGGAAAACACCAAAGGAAGCACTGGTCACAGTCAACAAGCACCGGGATAAGGTAGGAACTGCCAGAAAATCAAGTTTAATTAGACCTTGAAAGACGAAAACATCTAGCAAGAAGTTCTTCAGTTATATTAAAATAAAATGGGTGTGCAGGTGGAGGGGAAGTAAAAATCAAAGGTAAGTAGTAGAGATACTATCCAGAAAGAACTGCAGGCAAAGATCGCTTAGGAGCAGCCCGATAACCCAGATACACCAGTAAGAGAAGAGCTGTTTTAATGAAACTGTGTTGCTTAAAAACAAATAGGCATTTTGGCCCTGAACCATTTTAGGCTTTGAATGAAAGAGACATTCTGGATCCTCAGAGGAATAAAGCTTTGAAATCTCCCACTGGAATGGAGAAGAGGGGACAGAGTGCTTTCAAGAAGGGCTCAACAAATTAATACGAGGGATTGCATGAGGTGGTTGCTCCAACAGCAGAGCAGTTAGTCTCAGTGTCCCAAGACATCCCTTCAAACTCTTTGTTCTCCTCCAGACGAAGCCAGTAAAATCCTTGCCCACCTTTATTCACAATAGTCAGTGTAACATTCACACACTGTAATGATTTGCAAACCTATTTTAACCTTATAAATGGTATTTTATCATTAAGTGCAAAAAAAAAAAAAAGTAAAAATATCCAGCTGAAGAAATAAAAAGCGCTAGTGCTAAACAACAAGAACCTTGAAGCACTATTCTACATAGCCTTTTCTCCTCCACGCACAGCTAATCCATCTCCAAAAATGGATTGATCTGTATGTGAGAAAATCAAGGTTGCTAAAATCTACAAGTAAAGAGACACTGAAAAGCATTTCCTCCATCCCTAATGACATTGGTCCCAGTTCCGAGACATGCTCAGGGCACAGTTTGTTAATATGTCAGTGTTGACTCAATTTTACAGAAAAATGGCTGGAAAAGCTTCAGTGGAAATACTTCGGCGAGATGTGCTTCTCTTGAAATGAGTGTCTTTCAAAAGACTGGTACAATGGCCAATCATTTGCCCAGTTTTAGGAAGAAGTTAGCACAATAGTTAATTTTCAGAAACACATGTCACTTTTTTCGTTGTGAAATGAATGCTTTCTCTTTCATCAAGTATTAGAAAAAACAGTAATAAAAAGTCAAAACAGAAATAAAGTTTCAGCTGACAGGAAGCAACTGAAAATTCTGACAATCAAATGAAATAGCGTTACGCTGTAAACTGTCTTTATAGCAAATTTTGACCTCTATCTATTCTGCTATCTATATTCCCAGACACTATAACCCCTCCGCATTTTTCTAAACTCATACTATCCCTGATTCCTTTATAAAAGAAAACTCTTAACTTTTTACAAAATTTTACTAGATGTATTAGAATGAGAATATAAACTGAACAGGGCAAAGACCTCTCCCCCCACAGTAAAGAAATTTGTCTTTCTCAATCAAACACAGGCTTAACTGAATAAAAAATTTAGAAGAAAACCAGAAACGGAGTAAGTCTTCAGGAATGTACCACATTTTCTATTGCAACAAATATGGTACAATGCATATGTAGTTATGATGCAAGTTTATGGGCAGGAAGAGCTGGGTCTAGGGATTTGCAGCATGTATGTAAAGGGCTTTTCAGTTGCTGGGGTGTCAAGTGAAAAGCGGAACAATGTAACTGAAGCCTCCATAAATTAAATACTCTTCTAAACTGCAACTAAGTTGTTCACTGCTACCAGTTTAATAGTCCCTGTTTGGTTTCATCTTCGGCTTTCTGTGGCTTACATTCCTTGCTGGGATACGTCAACCTGTATAAACCACAGCAAAAATTGTTAAACCTGTGGTGTCTAGGCAGCTGCATATACCCAGCCAACAGCAACTGAAAGCACTAAGAAAAAAAAAAAAAAAAAGTCTTTTCTTGCTTGTATGTTAAAAAAAAAACCAAACCAAAACCAGCAACAACAGGCTGCACAGGGCCTGTAGAGGAACCAAATTAAGCAAATCACTCATCTCTGCTGGAAATATTAAGTCCCGCTTTGGGCACACAAGCACCACGGTGAAAACTGGCATCAGCCTTGGAGTCTTAATTGACAGAGCAGATGGAGAAGAGGCAGGAAAGCTGGTGTGGGCTTTGGGGGCATCGGTTTTGTGGGACAGCCTTGCTTGGAGGGCTGCCAGGTGCCAGAGCAGAATGAGGATGAAGCCCCCATGAGGGCACACTGTTGATACACAGGCAACTGGGGAGAGGGGCTGTGAGGAGGAAGCTTCTAAGCAGCCAAAAATCTATTGTTTCCGGGACTTTGTGCTGCATTTAAAACACAAAGATACCAAAAGAAGAGGAGGGTGAATACTGCCCCTTTCTAGGGCTGCTGGAATAAAGCCATAGGGGAGCATTGAGAGAGGTCTTGGCAGAAGCTGTGGCGAGCCTGGATGCCTTTGCAGGAAAGCAGCCCCCATGCAAGCAAGCGGTGGGTCTAGACCTGGAAGAGATGAAAAAAGATAACAAAGCCAAGCAATGACTGTAAGTAATAGCAATGGAGTGACTACTGAAGAAATTCTTCATGCCTCCTGGAAGGCAGTAGGACCATCTCTGCCAGATATATAACACCTACTTAGCAGTTAGGAAACCACCAGCTAATTCAATAATTGTTTTGAAAGTTCATCAAAAGATCATTTCTTGCACCACACAAAGCATCTTCTAATGTGACACTCCACTGAATGCTTCGGTCAGCCTAGGGTCTGGTATTGGAGTGATGCTTTGTGTCAAAACAATTTGCCTGTTCAGTATTCAATCCTACTGTGCTGTTGATCTCTCTTGGCTATGGGAAGCAGGAAAATCCATGGTGCTTTCAGCTCTGTCAATGCCATGTAAAGATTTTCATGTGCAAAGGCCTTGGTATGAGAAACTGCAGCAGAATAATTGTCCTGCAATTACTTCTTGAACCTGGCCCATCCAAATCCTATTCAAGTTACCTCTCCCATCTAAGAAGTGACCCCAATTTCAGAGTTCAAGTGGGTCCCCTCTTGGAACCCATTTCAGGGCACATGTAAGAAAGTGATTTGGAATAGTCAGCACAGCTTTACCGAGAGGAAATCATGTCTGACCCATGCGACTGCCTTCAGTGATTCAGTGACATCAGCATTTTTAAGCCTTTTATTGCCATCTTCTTAAATATTCTTGTATCCAAATTGGTACATCAAGGTCTGGATAGCTGGACAACCAAATAGGCAAAAAAATGGTTGGATGATTGGTCCCAGAGGACAATGATTACTTGGTTGTACTCAGGCTAGTAACAAGCACCAGAGGGTTAGTTCTGGGACCCCTCCTGTTTAACATCTTTATCAATGATCCGGAGGTGACAGAGTGCAGGCTCACCCAGTCTGCAGATCACACCAAACTAGGGAGAACTACCAGCACACTTAAGGGCAGGGCTGCCATCCCTAGGGACCTAGACAGACTGGAGGAATGAGCCAACAGGAACCTCATAACATTTATCAAGGATAAATGCAAAAATGCACCGAGTAAGATTAACACCAGACAATAGTACAGGCTGGAGAATGTCCAGTCAAGAACCCTTTACTCAGCGTCCTTGAGACCACACTTCCAATATGTCCAGTTTTGGACTCCTTGATACCAGGCCAATATCAAAAAACTGGAGCAAGTCCAGCAGGTCAGGTTACCTGGACCACTTACCCTGTGAGGACAGACCAAGGGACCTGGGCTTCAGCCTGGAAGAGGGACAGCTGGGGGAAGTGGGCTAACAGCAGTTTTCTATTCCTACAAGAAGGTTATCAAGAAGATAGAGATAGGCTCTTCGCAGCAGTGCACGGTGTGAAGACAAGGGGCAGCGAGCATGAGTTGAAATGATGAGTTCAGACACTATACAAGGAAAAGCCTTTTTTACCCTAAGGAAAGTCAACCAGTGGAACAGGACGTTAGGGCTTGTGCAGCCACTGTCCTTGAAGGTTTACAAAACCCGACTGGAAAAAGACCTGGAAACCTGGTGTGACATAGCTGACACCCTGTTCTGAGCAGGCAGTTGGACTTGTCCACTGACAACCTGAACTATTCTATAATTTTGGAAAATACTATTTGATTTCTATAGGAAAACATCACTATAGGATGATATACTCAACGATACGACAAATCTGCTAGCACAGAACTACTATAGCTTTATGTACACAAACTTTTCCAAAGCAGCTCTTCCCAGCATGGACAACCTATATCCAATCCAGTAAAAGAAATACCACCTACATTTCCCAGAAGCATCTAGAACAAACTCAAAAGTGTCTCATGACATGAAATCATTCATACTATTGCCTCATATAAAAAGAGTTAATTATTTCATAGGAAAAGAATGAACCATCCCAATCACACTGTAGGTCAAAACCAAGGACTGAGGTGTGCTCCATCCAGCCCACTGGATTTCACTGTTTACACTGCATTACAGCCAGCCCTGTCGAAAGGCTTCCTATCAGTCAGAAGTATTAAGAGATCTCCCCGCTTCTGCTGTGATTAACAACAAGGCCAAGGCCAGGCAACTACTACCTCATGCATGCAGCACTGGACTGTACTTGGTACTTCGTTCTGCCAGCTATTGAATATTGAAGTCTGGTGCGAAAAGATACTCTCCTTAACAAACTTCATGCTACAAGCGTTACAACATCCATGAACTAAGGGTGCTTACAGCACACACGATTAAGAATGAAGTCCCTAAGGACAAGTCTACATTCTTGAAGTTAACTAGGAACACAGAAGAAGTAGACCAAAAGAGTCTGGAAGAGACTAAAACAGGCTATAGCATTTATTTCCAGATATCATCCTACTGTACTACTATATGCTTCTTTGATTCTTACACGCTTTAGCAACAGACCTATACCATAGCTTTTGTTGATACACTATGCTATCCTAAAACAGAACATAAGTGTAGAAAAACATATTTTACTCTCACAATGAAAGCGATGCCTTTTGGGGACAGAACATTTTACTTTTACTGGAAACGGGGGAGGAAAGAAGACCCAGACCAAAGACTTCCACAAGATTCCTATATCCACAGATTTTTCACTTCCATCATTTGCAATCTTTGACCAACCACTACAGTTTGCAAGCTATCTAGATAAATTTTGCACTTTTGGAATATTCCAGCTGTCACTGATCTCTCAGAAAGATGTCTGAATAAATGAAAACACTTTAGCAAGAGCTTGATATCTGCAGCCAGAAAACCTCACACTAGTAACTCAGTTTTATTGCAAGTCTCAAGATACTGCTAATATAAATGTATTTTGTCCCTTGGCTCAAGGAGTCAGTATATCTCAATTTTTGAGAAGGCTTCTACTTACCATACCTGACAGTATGAATTTGTAGAAATTCAAACGGCTGACACTGCTCAGCATTACAGTGATCGCATCCCCACTGGTGGTTCCTAGAACCCCAACAGCACTTTTGGAATCAGGGGTTTGAAAGCCGGTTTCCAGACTTTTATTCTATGAAAGGCCTTGAATTGCACTTCTAAGTGCAGGTGTGAATGGCAAAACCTGTTTGGTTGGGGTTTTTTTGCCACGACTGCATTTAAGCTTAATATTGTGTAGCTGGAGTTCTGAAATAACATTTAGCTATTCTGTAAGGTGACAAGGTGCCTTTAGTTCAGAGCTGCCTACTCTATGCATAAAGCCATTCAAAAGGCATTACTTCCATCACATGGGAGGGAGAGGGAAGCTTTCAATCATTTGCAGATTCAAGTTACTGCAGATAGTTGAACACCTGATTTATGGGTACAGGCGCTGTTTGCCTCTGCACATTATGGTAGGAAGACTTCTCATTTTGTTTTTTGTGGCTCCAGTTTTACTTCAACAAGTCAATTGTGGGTGGAAGTAACCAAATAGCATGTAAGATGCCAAGTAGAGGCCTCTGCAAACTTGGCCCACAGTGTGCATACTTGCTAGTCTTAAGTTTGCTGTTCTCGTTTTAATCCCCTGTGCTTCTAGCATCTGCAATTTGTTTAGAAAAATTTAAGTTCTTCATTTACCCACTTACAACCCAGTCTGCTTTCCTATAATATTTTATCATCAGATTCGTGGAGCTGCCATCATTGGACTTGGATGTTAAATGAAGTTGGATAGTAAATGATGCTAAACTTTAAGCAATTGCCACCGAGAAGGTGTGAGTATCAGTAACAGCATGCTGCTTATTTAAAATATTGCTGCCACAAATGAAAGGGCAATAGGAAATACTAACAGCAAGTTTGAAAGGGAATTAAATACAGCAATGTATTTCAACTCCACCATACCTCCAATCATACTATTTTATTACTTTATCCCTGCAAGTTACGTGGTCATGATAGGAAAATATTATGTGCTAGTGAGATGTTAACTACCTTACAAGTGATGTAGGATTACTCAAATTATGTATCTTTGGGGTAATTTTCCTAACGCAAAAACAACTGGGAGAGATGTGCGTATCTTGGTACATTCTTGACCAAATTTCCAGTGACACACAAGGTATCTTTCTGGCATACATTCCTGTGTCCTTATGATCATTCAGTCTGCCCTTCAGTTCACAGTGGTACATCAGTGGATGGAATTATTATTGGTGTTTCAATGTATTAAAATGCTAGGTTTTACCCTGTGGAAAGGGGCAAAGAATAACACGATAGTACTACAGTATAGACAATGGCATTTTTCTGGAAAAAAAATGACACAAAACTGTTTGGAGTAAAAAAACTCATACACTGAATAAACAAGAGTAAAGTTTAGAAGTAACTCCCCATTTTACCAAAAACAGAAAAAAAAATAAAAAAAGAAAGACCGAGAGAGAGAAATAAATACAAAAGGTCTGGCACACAGTGAAGCAAAAAGAATCTTTCCCTCATTTCAGATTCCAATGAGTTGCATATTTCCAGACAGCTGTTCTGTTTCAAACAAACAGGCAAAGTCTGCCTCAGGGTACTAAAGTTTTTTTATTAACATGTTTTTGGCTAGATAGGGGTAATCTGCCATGGAATACCTATATCTGTATAGCCTAATGAACTAGGATTATGTCTGCCATTACCCTAAAAAACCCAACACAACAAACAAAAACCCAACAAAACAGAAAGCCACAACATACCAACAACCACTAACCACAACCCCCCCCAAAAAAAACCCAACCAAAAACCTGAACCAAAACCAACAACAACCACCCCACATGAAGAAACCAACAAATTAAACCAAAACTAAACTGTTAGGAAAGAAATTCATATTTTAAGTAAAAACTGCTATAGGTAGCTTTATTGCCATGGCATAGCTTTGCTCCTCAAGAGTCTTGTCTTGCAATGAAAGTTTCTATTGCCTTGCAGATCTGATTTCCAGTTCCTAGATGAATTGCAAAAATGAGTCCCATGGAGTTCTGGGTAATTCACTTGGCTCCCACTGTTCTTCCAGTCCTTCCAAGACTCTGGCTGTTCCAAGGCAAGCACAAAAACCCAAGCATATTTGCCATTGGATGTACTATGTAAGCAAATAACATGCCTGTCTTCTGGAAAGAAATGCAAGTCTGACAACTGTGTAGGGGAGATTGGCCTTACTCCATGCTGCTTAATATTTTTCAGACGTGAACAGCTAAATGACTTAATTGGTCTCAGCAGCTGACCGCTATGATTTGATGACCACATATGGCCAAACCCCCTGGGAAAAAGAAGGCTGGAGTAAGCGTGGCAGCCAGAACTTTTAAATGCACAAACAACAGGTGAGAATGCAAAATCATCTGGTTACCCAAGACAGGCAGCTGCACACAGAAAAAAATGAGACAGCTGCTTGCAGTTGGTAGTGTTGACTGTTAGAAAATGAGTTTTCCTTACAAACTTACATATTCGCAATAGATATCCCCAGGAAGACATCTGGAGAGGCACATAGGGATCTTAATTCCCTTTAAAAACAAAATTCCATCATAATTCAACTTATCTGTAACAGATGCTCATTTTTAGAAAAAAAAAAAAAAAAAAAAAAAAAACAAACACCAAGGAGTCCCCATCAAAATTCAACTAAAAGATCTGAATGGAAAACTGATAATTATGTGTAATTCACAGCATCTTGGGACTACAGATTGGCCACTCAAAACAGCACAGAAGAACATGCTGCTTGATACAGATACCAACAGATACCCACTGAATACTGACACCAGACAAGAAGCTTGGGAATTCAGATATAAATCTGTGCTTTAAGATTTGAAATCTGCATTTGTTTTAGACAACAAAGAACAACTCTCTTCTTTCCATGAAAGACGCATGCTACGAGACAGAAAACCTGTTCATATATAACAAAAGGAACAGTAGCTGACTAGTGGGAGAGTTACAGAATTACTGATGTCTGAGAAAGAGAAAGCAGATTAGATATTGAAAACAAACAGCTGTAGAATTACTGTGAGACATCTTATTTTACATTTGCCGGAAGCAACTTTCCAGTATTGAATTACAGATCTACCATTTTTTCCTAAAGAGTGAAGGAAACACAGAAAGAGCAAAAGATTTTAAAAGATTCACCAAAGGGTTTTAAAACAACAAATAATAGCAGAGAGTGAACAAATGGCTTAAATATGGTAATATGCTGGAGAGAGAATTTTTTTGTCAGCCACGAAGTGTAATTTGACATGAATGTCACTTCTGGCAATGGGCATCCATAAATAGCATCCTCAAGAACAAGTGAGTGTTCCAGAAAAAGCCATTGCCAATTAGACAAATTCAGCCCTTTCTTCTTCCTCCTTTCCCTCACTGTATTGAACAACTCTGCAAAAGGAACACAGCACTGAATTTTAACTAGCAGCAACATACTTAGGATGCCTTCCTGAAACCTCCTGAAGCACAGAACAAGTAAAAGGGACAAAACTCACCCTTTGGGTGAGACAGACACATGGAATATATTTTGATTTCATCCATCCTGCCCCACAGCTCCATCCCTCATCATGTATAGCAACATTAATACAGAACTTGAAGATTCTGTTACTACAGTGCCATAAAAGCACAGTGTTTACCAGCTGCAGAAGCAGACCAGCTTCACCTGAACTAGATTTAAAATTACAGGAAACAGAACAGAACCAGAATACCTCACAGAAAAATCAAACACACTCCTTGAAGAGCATGTGGGCCAAAAATATGAGTAGGAATCCTTCCTTCCAGTTCGCCTTCCATATTTCTAGGATGCTCTGCCTAGATGTACCAGATAAGGTTAGCTTTTGATGGGTTAAAACTCAGAAAAAAGTTTTTCTGGGGTAAATAAAACTGGGTGTGCTGGGGGTTGGAACAAACCATATTTCCATGTTTGAGAACAGTTGGTGCTTTTTAAAACATGAGTTAATTCTGCACAGGAGCAGCACAATTAGGCTAGAATTTTCAAAGCAATCTCAAGTCATTAAATAGCCAAATTCTATAATGAAACAAGCCCTGAGGTGAATTATTGTCATCATCAAATCTTGAAGCAGATTAATTGCAAGCTTAATGCTTGTAAAGATGTTTTTATAATATTTAACTAACAGGGGCAAAAAAAAAAAATTAAGTGCTGCTTGGATGCTTGAGTTTACAAACATCTGTAAAGGACTTAACTTTTGGCATAGATAAATGAACCGACTACTTTGAAACTTAATGTCAAGAGTAACAGCTGACCGATCTAAATGCATTCAAGTCGAAATATACTGGCACTGTAAGAGTTCTTTATTTTTTGCTGCTTCTTCTACCAGAGTAGAAGAAAGGATCTGGACTTTGGACTTCATTCACCTGCACTTCTGGCAGAGTAGCCAATGCTGCAGAGAAATATTTCAGCATAAGGAAACCATTGATCATAACAATGTTTGTTAGGTCATAAAAATCTGATTATACTGCAACAAGCCTGTTCTAAATCAACTAAATGTTGGGTTTTAACACTGTGTATGCAGCAAACGTACTTGCTGAGAATTATGATCTGCTTTGTTTATGGTCATTTGGAATGCTTTTCTCCTGTTTACAGTTTTATTTTCCTTTTCAAGCCTCAGTTCCTAGAATTCCTAAACTGTTCCAACTCAACCACTTCTAGATCATCCATTAGATGTTTCATTAATGTTGTGATCTTACAGTGCCCATTCAGCATTCCTACCACTGACTCATCTTCACATGGCAAATGAGTTTTGGCCAGTAAATATTTCATCCCCAAACTGAGGTGTATATTATCGTATAAGGCAACTTGCCAGTGTGTGTGCTGCCACCAATTGGGCATCTGGTTTTACAGTATCCTCCCAGCGACCATTTCAAGACTTGTTTGGAGATTTCAACCTTCAGTCATGAGTAGTCCTGTGGTCCTCAAGCATCCAGTCTCCTTGAAATACCAGATCAGTTGAACAATACCAGAAGTGCAGGTAACGCCTCTGTCTCCCCTTGTATATCCTCCTGACTTATGCAAAATATCTCCTGCCTTAAGGCAGCCTTGCAAAATCCACCCCTCCTAGAGTCAGGAAGAACTTGGAAACCAAATGCACACTCAACCTGTGAGAGACTAAGATTAGAAGATGTTATTTTCATCCATGTCAACACTGAAAACCCATCCATTCTTCCCAATGCAGAGGCAAGACATTTACAGAAAGATCTTAAGAAGCCCAAGTATTGCTCTCCAAGTCTGTGAGACCAGTCTCCATGAACCAGAAAGACTGCTCTCTGTAATATTTCTCAATAAATACAGCCAGAAATATTACCACCTTCAAATTAACACTGAAAGGTGATTCCATGGTTGCTGTGTTAACTGCTATCACAACTGACCGGTGTGAAGGAGGATCACTTAAATGTTTGCATGTACATTACAGGTTCTATAGGAAGACAAAGAAAAAACCTGCTAGAATCACAATTCTTTTTTTCCTCCAAACTTTTTTTACTGTTGCCTGTAGACAGTTATTCACAAATGCATCCAGAATACCTATCTAGCTATTGTTTTAAAATCAGGTGTAAGTTTGCAGCAGAGTTACTACCTTTTTGTTTGCTAAAAACATGCTGCAGTTACAACAGTTGCTTTTAAATTAACTTTTAAAAACTGCTATAATTTCTATTACTTGTTTTCTTGCAAGTTTCATATATATAGTGTAAGAGACAATTAAGACGTGTGTTATAAGTAATGTGTAGGCTTGCACATACTTTTAATCACTTAATATGATAGATTGATTTTACCTACAGTTATAAAAATCCACTGATGCACCAGTAGTTCAAAAGAGTTAATGATCCCTTTTACATTTTACATAGCTGGAATTACCACACAATGTACACTAACACTTGGAAATACAAAAGTGTAGATTGCTGCTATTTTAGCACTCCTAGACACGGAAAAAGCTATAGTGTTAACATATCCATTCAATCTGCTTGAAAGTATAAATCCCTACCCGATTATTTTTTTCTCCTCCTAAGCAAAGCGTGTGCTTAGACATCATATGGAGCAGTTTTTGCTTCTCACATATGTATCACTGTTCTGGTTTTGGCTGGGACAGAGTTAATTTTCTTCCTAGTAACTAGTAAAGTGCTGTGTTTTGGATTTAGGATGAGAATAATGTTGATAACATGCTGATGGTTTAGTTGTTGTTAAGTAGTGCTTACCCTTCATCAAGGACTTGTCAAGTTTCCCAAGCTCTGCCAGGATGGGAGGGAGCAGAGCCAGGACAGCTGACCCAAAACAGCCAAAAGGATATTCCATACCATAGAACATCATGCTCAGTATATAAACTGGGGAGAGTTGGCTGGGAGGTGCCAATCGCTGCTGGGAGACTGGCTGGGCATTGGTCAGTGGGTGGTGAGCAACTGTATGGTACCTCACTTGTTTCTCTCGGGTTTTATTACTCTCTTTTTCCATTTCACTACAATTATTAATAATATATTTTACTTCATTCCAATTATTAAACTGTTCTTATCTCAACCCATGGTTTTTACCTTTTTTCAGCTCTCCTCCTCCCCATCCCACCATGCATGGTACATAATCGCTGGCTGGGGTTAAGCCATGACAATCACTTATCTGATCTGATCATACAGCAATGCAGCATAACACTTAAAAGTGAATTACACCATTCCCCCCACGGAACAATTCCCATAATATGCATGCCGTTCACATTACTGAACAGATGTACTTGTTTTACTCCTGTTTCTTGTTAGCATGGTTCTTTTTGAAGCCTCTTAGCTCCTAGAAAGCTAACCATAACAACAACCCTCTCTAACTTTAAACTAATTCAAGTTCAGTGAATATTCAAGTCTCAAAAAAACCCCAATGCCAAGACACCCAACCAAAAGCAAAACCACCAAAAAAACACCACCCGCTCCGAATAGTAAACATATTTTCCCCCCATTATTCTGGTACCTCCACAAAGTGGCTAGAAACAAGTATCCTACATCATTATGCTATATCTACTTTCTATAAATGCAGATAACTCCATTAGATAAAAGGGGTGTGTGTGAGTGAAATCAGCCCCACCAGTCACTACAGCTACAGAGCTTACACGTACAGAAATATGCTAGCAATGCACTGCTCGGCCACTTCAAAACACAGTAAAACAAATTGCATCAGCTGATGAACACAGACTGCTATCACCATACATAGAAAGCAGTGCTTGACTTGGAATATCAGGTCTAGTACTTTAAAAACAGCTAATGCTTATCAGTGTCCAAACCTGAAATGTACTTTATATTCTTTTAGGTATCAGATGGCTGTAAGAGATCAACAAACCAGTGTCTCATTGGGAAATTCCTGGATTACAAAGTAACGCACACAGACTCCTCCTTTGGTGGCCACCTGTTGACAGTAATGCTTCTGAGAATACCATTGTTAAGTAAATCACAGCTCATTACTGAGTCATATAATTCACCTTCATAAGAAACAAAAATGTCATGTACTAGAAAGAACAAATCTCTCTGCTTAATAGTACTTTCCTTCTGCACTACTGCATTCATCACTCATGGTTCCCATCTAATATTTGTTTCATACAGTTATGAAATTCATAGCCAATGTTTAGATACATCTTGATTCTTACAGAGTAAGCATCATCATCCTGAGGTTAAGGGTCAAATTTTGCTCTCACATCAAAACAATGCCTCAGAAGCCCAGAGTTAAACTGAGATAATATGAACAAAACTGAACCAAATAACTTCATATATTGGTGATCAGCCAATAGTCTGCCAGCTGTGCTACTGGAAGAAAGTAAGTTGTCTGCCAATTTTTGAGCAGGTACGCACTCTCAACATGAAGAATCATGACTCAAAGCCAGAGGATTATGTTTAGATAGCTTCTATACTACTTCCACTAAAGTACATTTTCTCAGGCAGACTATATATGGTCAGAGGGTATTATCTGGCTGACGCATGTTTAGTAACGTAGGTCTCCACATTAAGACAAAAAGAGTTTTTGTTAGAAGCAACACTGACTAAAACCAATGAATTTATAGGCGTACTTCATCCCCAGTAGGACTGAAACCTGCGTGACAGATCTTCATGAGGTTAGCATCTTGCACAGCAATTTCTATAAAACATCGAACAATCCTCTGCAAGCAGGGGGTGAGAAAGGAGTTCACAACTTCTAGATGATCTCAGAGAAAAACCAACAGCCACAGTCACTAAGTTTTTCTTTCATGTTTCCACAACAGATAATCCTGCCAAAATATTTCAAATCACTTCAGAATGTTTCCTTTTTTCTAAGCTGCCACATTTACAGTGAAGGATTACTTAAGATACTGCCTTTTGTGATAACAGACCTCCTCCCAAATCCACGGAACAATATTTTGAACACCTGCAGAACAAAATGTGTTACACCAATGCTAGAAATAAGGCAAGAAACATTTTTGACATAATATTGTGTCATGTTTGGCAGAAAACTTGTTTAAAGATAATATTGCGTTTAAATTGTTTAAATCTTTATCCAAAAGAAGAGTTTAACTTATTAATGCACACTATTTTCAACTATTTCTTCTGCTTAAAACACACACAGATTTCATTTCTTATCAAACTGATACTGCACTGGTGTCTGCTGTCACATTCAGAAAATCCATCCATTGTTCTGTGCACCACAGGACAAAAGCATCAATGATAAGAATCCAAATTGCATTTCTTCTACATTTGCAAGTTGCTGCTATGCTTTTAGAAAACACATAATGCTAACTTCACACCATAAAGAATAAAGATAGGTTCCAAGCTAAGCCACACACCAAACATTTTACATACACCATTTAATCTCTTAAAACAACATTGCTCATTTAAATCAAAACAATTTTCTAGCTGTACAACTAAGCCACGACTTCAATACTCGTATGTAAAGCCCTGTGTTTCAGTTGGGAGTCTTCTGTACAAGGCCTGTTTTGAAACCTAGCATGTAGGCGAGTGCTCATGAATAAAATTTGTCATGTAAGACATTTTTGCAAAGTAATTTTTTATCATTGAAATTTTTTGGGTTTTCACCCTGCACTCACTGACATTTGTATTCAAATCTGATACACATGAGCATTCCTGTTACACTTTATCACAATTTCTAGTGAAACATGCCAGTTTCCAGTGCTTCAAGAAGTAGACATCAACTATAATTATCATTTAAATCTGCACCCAAATAACGATATGTTTCTCTGGTATTTAAAAGATACCTTAAACCAAGACTCATTAAGCAGAAAAAAAAAATCCCCACTTTGCATGAGTAATGCCCATTAGAAATCCCTACTAATGAATAAGTGAGATATTTCAAAGAATTTAAAGGGGGGGGGGGGGGAAAAAGTCTCAAATTTCAGACTCCAAACTGAGCTAAAACCCCAGAAGCAAACTGTATGTTTTAGTTGATAACCCACCACAAGACAGTCTCATCATTTTCATTAAGAATATTATCTAGAGAAAGTTTTGAGAGAGAATTGATGGCTTCCAAACCACAAAGCACTTGACTTCCAAGAACCTACTGTCCTGTCAAATCTCTTGGTCTCCTCTAGGAAAGATGTAAGAGCAGAATAGCTTATTGTTCCATGTCAGAGCTGCTAAAAATTTTTACTTTTCCTGGCATGCATATTTCCTTCTTAGTTATACTCATGGATCTAATCTAATCTGAATAGGAAGCACAACTCAAGCTGACAATGTAATTGCTTAATTATTGCAGCCTGCTCACCTTCCAAAACAAACTAGTCCAAAAGAAATCAGACGAAAACAGAAAGCAACCGATTGTCTCTCAAAAGCCAGAGCACAGCAAACAATGGAATTACATAAATAGGATAACGATCAAAATATTATTTTTTTTTTTTAGTAATACGAACTAGTCCCATAGAATTTGTCAAAAGTGAAAAGAAACTTTCAGATTAGCATTTGGTAGTTCGTGCTCATGTCTTTGTTCCCCCCCGCCTGCATCTTGCTCTGTGGCAACGTTTGTCTGGTAAAGCTTTAGCAGCCACAGATGTATACCCTTTAAAACTAATGGCATAAATAGAAAGTTTATTCCTAGGTAACCTAAGTATGTTAACAGTCACTACCTGTCTCCCACAAGTCTTTGATCACAGCAGAACCTTTAGTTCCATCCTGAAAGAGAAACTCCATCCAACCACCACTGCTCACTGAGGCTGAATGCAGGCCAAATGCAATTTTTGTGCTAGGTGCTTCAGGGAGAACACACTACGGCTACTCACCTTTTCTCAACAATTACAGTCTGGGTGAAGTTTGAACTGCTGTTTTAAAGAAAAGGCTTAAAAAAAAATGCAGTATTTTTCCCCATTTCTTCAATTCATGTTAAACAAGGAATATAAGCCCCCAAATTAAAACCTAGTCTTTATGCTTTAATGTGCAGGACCACACTGCACATGCGTCTTGCTTATTTCTCTCTCCTCCCAGGATATGGCAGGCGTTACTTGCAGTAATATTCTTTTGAAGTGCTACTGTTTACAGGACTATTCTCATTTAACATTTTATTCAAGTTTCTGAAAAGACAAACCATATTGAGTAATTCTCCATTCTCTTATCACACGCATAGGTTCAAGCTTCTGAAACCCACAACTCTGCAAACTAAACCATCTGAATACAAAACTGCATTTGTTTTTTGTCATATGTCAATTCAAGGAAGGCTGAGTAAGCTAACATTATGCTCCAAGCAGTACTTCTGCAACTCCCTTGAAAGTCATTGGCTACCTACTAAATACATTTCTGCCAAAAATTCTTCCTTTGACTAGTACAGTAAAAAACCCCAACCGGTAGCACACGCCTGATTAAAGCATCTTTCACACCATACTTTCACTAAGCCATACCTTGGTATGGGACTTAACTTTGGAAAACACACTGTCATCTGTCTTTAAAGCGAAGCCACTACCAACACCAGCCAGGAACAGGCACATGGCATCACACCTACCTGTTCTATTTCAAAGTAGTCCCTACGTCAAAACGTTTCCATCCTTGTTGCCTGAAATGATCACAAAGCCAATCTAACACTGGACCTTGTCACTTGAAGCCCATCCTCCCATGCGGGACAGCAGTTTTCCACTGCAGTGGGAAGGACGAGCAAGTATCATTGCTTTCAGAGCAGGGCACTCGGTGCACATCTCAGACTGAATTGGACACACTTCTGTGGGGAGGGTGGGGAAATTTGAAGAAACCAGGCAAATGGTACTCTGACCTTTGCTCTTGAAAAAAAAAAACCACAGAGGCCTGAAACTCTCACTGGGTGGCACATACAGCCCCTCTACACAAAGCTTTGCTTCTCTCCTCCAGTAACACTTCAATGGTCTGAAAAAACGACATGCCACCAAGAAGCTTTATTGTCCAGCTATCCAATACCACGTGCTCACTGGAGGCTTCCACTCCGGTTACCATGTCACACTTTGTTGAGTCACAATACATTTCTGTAAAATATTTGACTATACTTGGGGAAAAAAGCCTGAACAGCAGTTGTTCTTTTCACAGAGAGAAGGTACTATGAATAAATGTACTAGCAGTAGATATGAAATGAACCTGACTGGCAGCATTTGTAAACATCCCATCTTCTGATGGACTGACGACTCTCACTCAGCCACAGCAAATCTCTCCGAGCACTCTGCAGTTAGCCAGCCCCGAGATAATTATCTCTGCTAGATTATGTCAGTGCAACCAATCAGATAACTTTATTTGGGGTTTCTGTTTACATACAGCCCCTAAGGTACTTTCTTTTTGAAGAGGTTGTTCAAAAAGGGTGTCAGCACAGCTTCAGCATTAACATTAAGAGCTCCATTTTCAAGCAGAGCTTCTCTGACCTGACCTAATAACTCATCCACAAACACAAGCAGTATTTATGAAATCCCTGTGCGATCTTAAAACAAAAGTCTATTTTCCCCTATTTGCAGAAGAGAATTTATATTTATTTTAAATACTTAAAATGCATCCTCCCCCTCTCCCAGTTCTTTTTCTTTGCAGGAAAAGCCTGCTATTTTCACAGCTGAAAGCAATAATTTCTAAGTGGGAAAACATTTCCAAACTAGAAACTTCTGATTATCACCAAGATGCTCAATTGTTATTTTGTTTGGGTTTTCTTGGTTCCCCTCCCCTACAACCAACCATCTGCAAAGAGCATGAAATTTAAGTGTGTATAAGGACACAAGTTTACAGCAAAGTAGCTCATCAAAGCATTTATGGTTTCTCCAAAAAGCATCATTAATACAGTTCATATTTAGCACTGCAAATGTGCTTTTCAGTGCTTTTCCTGTCCTAGGCACATTTCTCCTAGCACTTTGGAGAGGAACATGAACATCTTTCAAAGTCTTATCTATTGATAAATAGTGACGATCATACTGTTGTTAAAAGTCACAAATCAGAGGCTAGTTTCTGCAAGAATAATCTTTCCCCTAAATGTTCTTAAAGACTGAATTGTGCTAACTGAAAAGAGTAGTGTTGGTTTTATAGAGGCTTTTCTCCTCTGCTGGTCCCAAAGCTGTTCTTAAGCAACCACCAAGCAGTAATCACATAGTCAAAGATTACCTAGAATAAGACAAATCTCTGTTCACAAATCTTGTTCCTACACAGATGTAAATGCTCTGAACCCCATTCACATCAAAGCAAACGCAAAGGATTCTTCCACTAGTCTAATATTGAAAAGCTTGAATAACTTGGACAACAAGTATCAGAGGGAAAGGCTCAAAGGATGGAAACCTGTTTGGTTGAGCACAGAAGGTCATAAAATATAGATCAGTTAATATCATGGGAAAAGCAGAATACATGTGCCTGTCCAGACAATAACCAGGAGGTTGCATTAACTACAGCCACCTTCTCTACTTGGCTTTTCACCACCATGCAATGACTACTTTTTCAACTGCTAATAGGACTTCAAATAGATTTTCCTAAATTGCACAGAATGATAGCAAACTGAATTCAGGTAACAGCCTACATAATCATAAAGTGTTGCCTTTCCACTAGATGTCAGGGAGGAACACAATCTCATTTTCAGAAAAGATGTTCCAGGCACAACCTCCCCAGGTGCAGCCAGCTAGAAAACCAGAATGGGCTGTCACTCCTTCCTTTCTAGGACCAATTGAGGGAAAGAGTTAAAAGATTCCCCCCATCACAAAACATCATGGCAAGCTGGTGGACTAAGTCCTTGTGTCTAAGTCCTAGAGATAATCTGAAAAGCAGAAGAACTGGCCATAACTAAGAAAAATGCAGTAACAGGAATATGCATAACACTTTTTCCTGTCAGCTCAATTTTATGGGTAACACTACCATCTACAAGTCATGCCTGGTTGGAGTCTTTTGATTTTTATTTCCCTTTTTCCTGACTGCTATAACATGGTTACTGTACAAGAGTATGTATTATTTTAGGTTAACAGCAGGAAGAATAATGTCTCTGGACTAATAACTACAACATACCCCTTATCAGATCAGAATTCCTTTCCTACAAGTGCAGCCTTCAGAGAGAAAACTGTCAGAAAAGCAACATATATAACCAGAGTTGACAACAACTCAAGAATTGCTGTTCCCACCAAAGGCTCATTTCTTGGCTTTACCCAAAACAAATCTACCAAGAAGAAAATTTCACAAATTACATTCTTAAGACACTGACACACACTTCCAGGTCATTAACTAGTCTCATGGATGCAGTTCCACAGACAAAAGAGGGTATTTCAAAAGCTTAATCACAACCACTTCTTCTTAATATCCCTAACTATTACTAAGGAAAGCCTGGTGACCCTTCATTCTGAAGCGCACCCATTTCAAAACCATACTCATCACAAGTGGTCCCAAAGAAAAGGAATATATTCACATTGGATGTGAATTGTCTCCAAAGCTGGCACAAGTACACATCACTGCTGGAGGCAGAACAGCTACAGACATGCAATTTTTCGTTGTGGCCATGAAAGTATCATGCGTTTATGCAGAGTATCTTTAACTCTAGCAGGAAAACTAAGAGAAGAAATCAAAAGTCAAGTTATCCTGTAGAACCTGCACTACTGATTGAAGAATTTTACCCAGAGGTACCCCATACAATCCCACAGAACTGCCACCTCCAAAAGAAACCAAGTAGAATTATGGTGATGAGGTAACACTATGCTTGTCCTTTCACCAGGAAACCTGGTTTTATGCAGTTTCAAAAATTCCTGCACAAAAAGAGAATGGATGAAGAAAGAGAGGCAAGGAGCAGGAACTCCACAGAAGAAAGACTCTCTCTGCTCAAGCACCAGCAGTAACTAAACTTTGATTTTAAAAAGTTAAAAAACAATCTTTGACCTCGAACGTTAGATCACAACTAACTTTAAGTGTCTCTTAAAGAAGGGTTGGTTTGGGGAGGTAGAGGGGGCTGGGTGGTGGGGAGCAATAGTTACAGGGATTACGCCCCCTCTACTTAGTAAATTTTCTCAAAACCTTACAGCAAAGGATAATGAGAAACAGCACAAAGTTGCAGATTGGGGGAAGGAAAAAAAAAAGGGGGGGGGTTAGGTATGCACAGGAAATTAAATTAATTTCTATGGGTATAAAACAGAATGCAGACAAGGATAAATAAAGTTTGGAGTTTTAAGGATCCAAAAGGGCACAACTATGTACAGTAAACAAATTTAAGGGAGAGAAAAATACCAGTAAAGACAAAGACAGAGAAAATAATGTTACATTCTGTTCCTCAATGTCCAACCTAAACACCTGAAGGCAGGGGTGTGCTTGCCAGAGAGAATGTTTGGTGGTCATGTGAATGACAAGGGGAAGGAAATTCAACATGTGGAACCACTCAGCAGTTTTTACACAGTTAGTAACGGTCTTCCCCACCTTAAGTACTCTATGCAGATTCCAGTGGAATTAATTCCAACATATTTACAAGCAGGTTACTAGCCAGAGGACACATCCTAACTGCATTAGGATAAAAGCTGGAGAATGACAAGCAAGTCTCCTCCACTCCATCCTATAACAAATTCTCTGTAAGGTTTCGGAGCTTAGCAGAAGCAAGTCTATTCTCTTCAGTTTCATAGTCCTGAGTCCTGAAGGTGATCATCACTCCTTTTCTTTCCCTGCATACTAAATGGGCAAACAGGTTTGCCAGTGGGTACATAGCCATACATTTTGTGGCACAATTACAGTGGTACACTTAAACACACCAGCAAAGAAACACCTTTCAGCACACAAGAGTGCTGATGGACTACACCCCACCCTGACACATAGCCATAAAATGGGATATTCCTACACAACAGTTGACCCTATATCACCGACTAGGTTTGATTAAACCTGTGACAGCAATTCCATACTTTACACTGACCCAAGAGTCCTGTACCTGCAAAGAAGTTGTTACCAGTGCCTTTTCCACTTCTTCATAAGCCGATGTAGGAAAGTAAAGAACACGTTCTTAAGAAGGGCAAGTTCTTTAGCTGTAAATGAGGCACTGACCCACTACTACTTACCCAGTACTATCAACAGGAGCTCTTTCAGACTGGAAAATGTGTAGAGGGCCTGATTCCTTAAAAAAAACCACACACATACATATGTGTGTGCATGCATGCACACACACCCTTTCTCAAGTAAAAATCCATTTTCAGATGGTTTCTTCAGATCCTAATAGCATCAAAATATGAAAACATGGGAACTCCAAACTTATGATGCAAAATAGTACACAGATAACATTGGAAAAATGATGAAATTGGAGCAACACAGCTAAACATCTCCAGTCAGGTTTTATTACACTAATGAATAAAGTTCTGCTTTGGTCAATAGGTTTGTCTGTTCAAATAATGTATTGCAATTATTCAAGGTTCCACTGGTGAGAAGTCATCTTTGTCAGATAAGGAAAGGGAGCAAGGAGAGTGTCAAGCTCCCTCCCCTTCTCAGTGCAGGAGGAGATGCTCCCTTTTAATCCCCGAGAAAAAAATGAGAAGCGATGAGTTAGCACTATCCATGCTTTTCATGCAATTCACTAATTTATCTGAAATATCAAGCACGTGGTATTGCTCACAAATAATTTTAACTATTTTAGTATGTTGCATTTTGAAGCAGTATGAGATTTTTTGCTTTGAACATAGCAATCTGCAGCGCTAAATATGAGGCAAATGGTTCTGCTAGGAAGAAAAGAAAGGTGGTTGTCATCCGTGATTGCTCTCAGAGACAAACAGAGGGCCAAAAATGCCAAGCAAACCCAACCCATAGGGGAGTCTGCTGCCTTCCTGGGGCCCAGGTAAGGGATGTTACTAGAAAACTCCCTTGTCTGGTACAGCCCCCTAATTACTACCCATTACTCGTCTTCCAAGTGGGCGATGGTGAAGTCCGAACAAGGAGAAGTGCCGGGTCCTGCCCTTGGGTCACAACAACCCCTCGCAGTGCTACAGGCTTGGGGAAGAGCAGCTGGAAAGCTGCCTGGGGGAAAAGGCCCTGGGGGTGCTGGCTGATGGCTGGGTGGACATGAGCCAGCAGTGCCCAGGTGGCCAAGAAGGCCAACAGCACCCTGGCTGGTATCCAAAACTGGCCAGCAGGACAAGGGGAATGATCGTCCCCCTGTACTCGGCCCTGGTGAGGCCACACCTTGAATACCGTGTTCAGTTTTGGGCCCCTTGCTACTTTCAGTATGGAATTGCTGTCACAGGTTTAATCAAACCTAGTCAGTGATATAGGGTCAACTGTTGTGTAGGAATATCCCATTTTATGGCTATGTGTCAGGGTGGGGCGTAGTCCATCAGCACTCTTGTGTACTGAAAGAGGGACACTGAGGTGCTGGAGCGTGTCTAAAGATGGGCAATGAAGCTGGTGAAGGGTCTGGAGAACAAGTCTTGTGAGCAGCAGCTGAGGGAACTGGGGTTGTTTAGTCTGGAGGAGACTTGAGGGGAGGCATCTTATTGCTCCCTACAACTACCTGAAAGGAGGCTGTAGGCAAGCGGGGGTCGGTCTCTTCTCCCAGATAACAAGGGATAGGACAAGAGGAAATGGCCTCAAGTTACAGCAGGGGATGTTTAGGTTAGATATTAGGAAAAATTTCTTCACTGAAAGGGTGGTCAGCATTGGAACAGGCTCTCTAGGGAGGCGGCTGATTCACCATCCCTGGAGGTGTTTAAAAAAAAAAATATGTGTAAATGTGGTGCTTAGGGACATGGTTTAGTGATGGACTTGGCAGTGCTGGGTTGATGGTCTTAAAGGTCTTTTCCAATCAGAATGATTCTATGAAATTTATTAAAAGAGAAAAAAGAAAAAAAGAGGAGCACAAGACTAATTCCTAACAGTAGATGCTTATGCTGTGTTATCTTGGTGTGGCAACAGTATTCTCCAGTGTCCAAAAACCCTGTTACATTTAAGCCTTTATAATGAAAGCTTAGAAATATTTCTTTTCTCTTTTACATTAATTCACAGCTCTATTTGGCAGGTTAACATAAGCACAAAAATGTGGAGATTAATGCTGCTATGCCAAACAGACATTTCTGTGTATGCATGAAACGTCTGGTTTTGTCTACACATGTAATGAACATAGTCTAAGGGGAATCAGTATTGTCAAAAGCATCACCACAGTAGAGGAACTCTGAACTTGTGATTCTATGTACTGATACATTGACAAGGATTAGTCACAACAATGTATTTATAACATCAGTTTATAGCTGAAAAAGCAGCCCCAAAACATTTGACAGAACACTTGCAGAGGTGCAAAGCATACCAGTTCAGCTTACCATTAACGTTGGTGAATAGGGTAAATCATGTCTTACTCAGTGAGACAACAGCTAGTTGTAACATGCAGGGGTACCTTCTTTGCTACAAAACAGTACCCATCTTAACATTGACCAGGTAATTATTACAATCGCAACATTTCTTCTGCATTGACCGTGACTGAGATTGAATCATACATTTACGGAAAGAAAACTCTGCACCAGTCTTGGTGCTGACATGGCTTTCAATATTAACTGTCCACACTGCTGCAAGATTCAGCTCTGATATTAATGACTGCATTTCCATTTCACATAAGTGAACATCAGGGGAAAACCACTTACTTACAGAGACACAGATATAACTGAGAAGATACAAAATCTTTTTATTCTACAGAGAGAAGTCATCTTTAGACCCCAGACCATGAATACTAGAGAAAAAAACCCAGCTTTTACCACAGTATGACTGTATGTTTCTCAGCCAACCCTGGAGACCAAAATGCACAAAACTCACTCATAGCAGTAGTAAACCTGAAGTACGGGTGTCAAGCTTCAGAATTCTGGAATTGCATTTTCTGTTTTGTGCCTCTGTAAACCTCTATATTTGGATAAGGCCACATTTATCTTTTTTTTAGCAGCAACCTCCCTACCCTGAAGCCTGACCTGAAGCTACCGAAGTTTTGTAACTTGACAGAGGAGAGGAAGAAGTTGGTCCTAAGTAACTAAATAACCTTCATAACCTTGGGGAAGAGGTTTTCACATTCTAGCTAGGAAATGAGACACCATGCAAGACACCCACAAAACGGCAAGGAGTCACTTAGTGTAATGCACAGGTAAAGTACGACTATCCTTTCCAAGGTACTTCTCCATTTAAAGGCAAAAATGAAAAGTATAATTTTCCCACCACAGCTTAATGATCAGTAGGGGGAAAAAAAAAAAGCCAACAAAAAAAACCAAACCCAAAGACACAGCTGTGCATTCCCTTCCCCAGATACGTGACTAAACCAGTACATTGTTTGAAGTGGATGCACCCTCATTCAAGATCTTCAAGTAGAAGGCTCCATGCAGGGCATAGGTCATACACTGAGATTTCAGTTAATGTACAGCAACAGTGCATACAGAGATGCTGATAGGATTAGTCTCTCATTTTAAACAAGCCATAGGATCCTGGGTCTACTTGGATGTAATGATGCAGTTTTGCTTCCTTTTTCAGTTTCAAAAAAAAAAAAAAAAAAAAAATCACATTCCTCATCGGGTAATTAGCTGATCATTTGAAATAACCAATCATTCACCTCAGTCATCAATAAGTTAAGTCTCCAGAGTTAGCAAAACTCCAGTTTTTTAACCTCTTCCTTCTGAACTAGCAAGAAACATCACTGACCTTGAAATTTGAACTGATTAAATACCTTCCTCTTTTGAGGATGAGTGCGCTTCAATCCCAACTTCTTTCCTCATTAAAAACAGAATTGTATTCAGAGCCTATGCAAAAGGCTTTTTCCTATTTAAGAAATCATTACTGAGCAACCAGTTTTGCATCTTTGGGCCTCATTTTAACTTTTTAAACCTGTAATACTTGAAGAGTATGTAACACAGGGAGGAAAGCTACACCTACATTTTTGCCAAAGAAAAGGTATTCCAAATTCAACTCTGCATCCTGCATCTGTATCATAACCCTGATGTAAGCATACTTAGACAGCCATAAAATTATTACAGTGCAATAGTTTCTCAGTATATCATGATACTAATGAATAACACTATCTCTATTGGAAAAAAAATTTTTTTTTTCTTTGAGAGTTTTTAGCAATCCTTTCTGCCAAAGTGATTGAACATTAATTACAATACTACAGAAAATCAAAATTTTGCTTGTATGGATCCTCTCAGCTACTCTTACAGTTAAGGAGACATGCTACTTTGTAGTTTGAAAGCATTGCTTATTTATCCTATAGCAAAAATATATTGAAAAGTTTTAAACCATTTTAGTTTTATTAAGAAGAAATATCCTTCAAGTCAGATTACTAGATGTTGTAATACCACATTCAGGATCTCTGCATTTATTTTTTGTGCATGCTAAAAAAAAATAAATATTTCTACTACTGGGCTTTTATCCCTGATCTCCTGAGGATTATGTCCTCCAGATAATTCTGAACACAGTTTTTACTGTGCAGAGTTTCAAAAACCTTTAAATGAAGAGCTTAGAATTTAAGTACTGGCAGTACCGTATCAGTAGTTGCACACATTGTATGTGCAAGTATAAATCAGTGTATTTATTAGCTTTCACTTATACACACTTAAAAGGCATATTGCTATTCTGAATTTATGCAAGACAGCTTAAATCCAATAGTTTAGTTGTGTAATGTTGATACTTCCAAACACAAAAACGAAACTTCAAATTATGTCATTGAGTTTCCATAAAGACAGAACATTTACATCAATGTTGTTCAGATAAGCCATAAAAGAACTAAGATAAAAATATCCTTTGCTCTTCCTTAAAGGTTAAGAAAGCTTCAATTTGATTCGAAAAGAAGCAAAAATCATATATTAAGATAGGCAACTATACATTCTATTACACTAGTGTCCCACAATCTTTGAGTTGCTTCCCAATTTGAAGACAATAATTCACATTAATAATTTAATCCTGCTTCTTGCACATATTCAGGGATGTGTTTATTCTTAAACCAGTCATTTCTGAACTATCTGAAATAGCAGTAATATTATGGAGATGCAATTAAAGCAAATGAAGAAGGCTTAACTTGGCTTAATTAAGTGTGACAGATAATCTCAGCATTCAGTTTCGGTTTAAGCCATAAAGTGGTATGCAACTGAGTCCCCCTTCTTCTGCCTTTGACTAAGAGCAAGTCCTTTAAAGGAAACATTTGGCCCCAGATTTTAACTGGGATAGCTAATTCTTCACAGTCAACGTGATGCTTCACTTTTCAGAAACAAATTCCCATTTCCTCTCTCCCTCCCCCCTCCAGTGGAGTCCTCACAAGGAATGACACTAGGCATCCACAAATGCTACTGTTCCCCATCCTCCACTTCCCAAACACTACTTGGAACATTTGTTCACAAGCTTTCCGTTAAGAAAATTTAAGTTCTGAGCTTCAATCACTCTAGAGCAGGAGACTGGGGAACTGCAAATTGGGGAAATTGTGAAGTTTTACTGGTAAACTGACCACATGGGCTTAAAGCTGACAAATTTACCTTCTTAAATAAATATGTAATATACAGATAGGGAGAGACTATACAGGCTATATAACAACAAGACAGAATACTAGAATTAGGGGAAAGCATCTCACACCTACCTGGATGTCCTTAGGCAGCTTACTACAAGCCTAGCTCCTGGGAAACAATTATCTGAAGAAATAATTACAAGAATAAATGTTGCTTAATTTTAGAAACCTCATGATGGATGGGCAAAGAACCAAAAAGTTTAACATGTTCAGGTAGTAAGTAAAAATAATCCACAGTGTCTCTTGGAAAACTTCATGTTTTCCAAACTAGCTTGTGTTTCCAGAACTCTAAAAGCAGGCATCCACATTCTGCATGAAACAGCGCTGTTGCCGATGCTTAAATTCTCTTGTTAAATCTCTCCCATTTTATAGCAAATCACATTTTTATAGCAGGCATGAAGCACTCTACAAGACCCTTGTTGAGCTGTTCCTGTAAATCAAAACCTTATTCCATCGTTCTGCTTGCTGGCAGCAGAGCAAGGTTACTTTTACCATTTATGGTTGTAAAACCCATCCAGCTTTTTCCCCTCTTCAGTTGCTGCCTTTTTTCCACTATTCTTTCCTTCTCTGTCTTGCTCCAGGAAAGATATTCCAAGTTCAGCTAAACAACTTCAGAACTCATCTTTAAGCTTCTTGTCTTCCAGTACATTTAAAGCCATATGAAAACATCTAACAAGACAAGTGAAGTATTAATACAGTATTTAGGTCAAGAGCATCCTTCCCACCTTAAGTTACATGAAACAAACCAAAGCCACACAAGAACAGCAGTAGCTCAAAAGCTCTTTACGCTGTTATCGCTATGTGGCCCATACATATACTAGCTCATAAAGTAAGTCCCAGATCAGACTGGAGGTGCTCAGAATCACAGTTTAACGGCGATATAAACACTCAGTCCACTGTATACGCAAGAAGAAAGAAGCACCACAGTTAAAACTTGCTATTAGACCACCTATAAGGAGCCACCATGTTCTAGAACAAAGCAAGCTTAAAAGGTGAGCAGAAAAAAAAAAAAAAAAAATCTCCTTTTTAGATATGCCGCCCAGTTGCATGCACCTTCCTGGTACATAGGGTATTAAACTGAAACAGCCTCTATCTACATTGACCACAGACTGAAACACCAGATCCACTTTTTGTCAGGTATGGTTCTGTTATTCCCCTCTTCAACTCGAAGCCAGTGTCCTGCCACAGAAACAGAGGACTAAAAGGACTGTCTCTGCCCTCCTACATACCTGTGCAGGGCACATAACACAGCTCTCGTAAGAAGTTTCTATGTTGCATGAAAGAGCAATGATGTACACTGGAAACTCCTGAATTTTCAGCTAGAAAGGACTCTAGCCCACATTGTACATCAGAGTAGTCAGCACAAACACAAATGGTCACAGAGATGTTAATACAGAAGAACACATGTTCAGTTACAAAAGCAAAGCAATTTTGCTCCTTATAAATGAGGTTTAAGTGCTCTAGTGCTTTTTCCAACTGACCTGAAATCTACATTGCTTCAGAGATATGGATAGATTGTATGGACTAAATCTCATTTATCTGAACATCATTTTCAGTTTAAAATGGCCGTTTACAATTTCAAAAGAAATTTAAGCATAGCTCAACTCTCACACTTAATCCCTACATTCAGCTCAGCATGAGATTTGATGAAACTGAGAAATCAGCACTGAAAAGTTACTGACCTTTAAGTACAATATCACCTGAACCTTACAGGTGAAATTAACAAGGTAGAGAGATCATGATACACACGTGAACAGAAAAAGACTTTCTAAGGAGACTGTTCTCATCTTAACTGGGTGGCTCAAGACAATAAACTGGTTTGTGAACCCACATTGCTCCAGCCTTTTCCTCAGCAGAAATCTGTAAGCAATCAGTAGAAATGATGTAACTACCTGCTTATCAAGTGGGTTTGGTTCTTCTCATTTCTGGAAGCATGCCCTAAATAATGCACTTAAAAGATGTTTGATTTTGTGCATAATTTATTGTACATATTCTATGCAGATGTGAGCATAACTAACTGTTGTTACTACTTTCCACCTGGAAAAGCACAGTGAGTGTACTGATTAATTGCTCCATGATGATTACATCATTCTTGACTTCACCCCTTGTAGTTAAGCATACTTCCTGAACAATGGAACAAAGGGTGATCAAAGGAAACCAATTTTCAAGGTCATAAGTTCTTGACACATAGACCACCGGCATCAGGTACTCAAAATACCTTTGCATCCTAAACTCTTGGGTGCGGGAAGAAGGAACTGAAGTGTCTGGAATAAGAGTTGGGTGCCGGGCAGTAGGAGGATGGTTGCATGTAATGAGAGAAAGTGAGGGAGAAAAGCCATGCAAAACCCTGCTCTCTCTGTGGAAGCTGCCTCTGACTCCCCCAGCCCAGCAGGACAAAGCACCAGGAGCAGAGTTTCCTTTCACCCAAGAGGGTGAGTCCCTGGAGAAGAGCTGCAAAAAAGAAAGACTATGTGAATATTTCCATGCTTGTATTCTCTTTATCATGATCTTCTTGCATACCTTACACTACTACTGAAAATGACTAAACCCACTTCAACCATCTCTTGTTCACTGGCTATCCAACACAGAGGTCCTCCAGGCTGCTACCTTTACGTTCTTGACAGAATATAGGAGAACATCCACTGAAGCACAAAAAGAACTTTAGAATGATGTTGCCTGCAAAAAGTTCTTTGCACTTTCTGGTAAGAAACTTCAACACAGCCATCCTGTCTTATGCTTAACTTAATTAACTACAGATGAATGCCTCAGAGCTCATCAAAAGATGAGAAGGAACTTGCTATAACCTTTCAGCTCCACAGCCCTCCTATCCCAATGGCAAAGCAAATCAAACATGGGCTGTTTGTTCATCAAAAACAGAGGTCAAATTATGATCTAATGGTAAAATGAATAAATATCTGTAGTAACACTATTAAGCCATTGGAGCTACCCTGAATTTGCACACAAATCTGGCTTGTATTCCAAATTGCTAAAGATGTGGCTGATATCACAACGTTAGCACAGTAGCTGAAAGATTTGAAGAAAACTCCTCTTGGATGTGTCTTTTCTGAGCAAAAGGAGCAGAAGGTTAGATTCAAATCCTACTGTCAACATAGCATGGGTCAACATTAATATTTTCTTCTCTTATGTAATGAATTGCCAGATCTCAGCTACACTGCTGTCCTGTTATCTCCTGGGAGGAAGGATAAACTGGTTAATAAAGTTCTTTCCAAAAAAAGCCTTCAAAAGTAGAAACATCTGCTATGTTCATTAGTCACCATTTGGCCTGAGTTCAGTAGTAAGGCAAACTACAAACCCATTCCCTTTCTCTTACCTAGAGAGGTCACAGCAAATGAGATCCTAGGTTTATAGAAATCATAGCTAACTGGAAGAAAGATGGCTGTGAAGCTTACAGATACATTTTGTTTCCTGAGTGTTCACAATAGCGTAAGAATGCATTCACATACACCAATATCTGATGGTCATTGGAACACACATGATTTACAGTAGACACAGAGGTTCAGATAGCCAAAAAAAATTTAAAAAAAACAGAATATAGATATATTATTTTATTAAGTATTCTAAGAATTAGTTCAAAAATCTAAGCCTATAGGCGTGTGAAAACTGGGAAGGGTTGCAGAAAACAGGCAACATGAGTTAATCTGAAGCAAAGCTGGGAGGAGCTGAATTCAGATGCCAGAAGTTTGGGTTTAACTATTCCATTCAGTTGCCTGCACAACTGGACTGAGAAATAGTGGAGTCATACACTTTTTCTTTTCTGTATTTAAAAATACTAGTAATGCTGTGAAGTCAAGCACTCGAGAGCTGGAAAATAAACAGCAGAGCCCTATTAGTTTTTCTCCTTTTCTACTGTGTGTGATTATACTATACAGTAGTAACAAAACAAAATACAGGTTTTTCACTTTTCATTCACGAGTAAAGTCCACACAACATACACGATGCCCAAGAACTGTGTGATGATATTATTAACAGGCTAGTATATTCACAGAAAAATCCACAATAGGAGTTGCTTGCTGTTGTGATGCTCAATATTCCAATACTAGGAGTCTAGATAACCCCTAACATGTCCCTAAAGTTACGGGCCACAATTTTGCACACATAAAATGTGCTTTCACATATTCTTGCATGTAATGTAAAACATAAGGTTAAAATGTAGGATGCTGACAATGCCAAAATGACTTTGTTGTTAGACAGGTCACCACTGCCCCCCCCACCCCCCCCCCCCCCCCCCCCCCCCAAGAACCCTTAGGCAACTGAGTGCTTCACATTCAACCCACCACCAAGTTTCTTGATACATCAGAAAGATAAGCAAATACCACTCTATGCAAAATATGCTGTGGGAACTATACCTGAAATACTGGTGCCACAGAATGACCACAGGAAAAACCCAACCAAGGAGCTCCTTGAACAAGCATGGTCTGGTGTTATCAATTCAGGCAGAAAAGCTCTGAATGCAGATTTTTAGAATTCATATGCATGACAAAGGTAAGTTAAAGTTTTACAGAATTTCCTATTTTAAAGTACTTGACATCAAAGCTGTCACTACTGTTTGAACTTCAGTCGCATACCACTTCTCAGTTTATTTTAAAAAATCCAACCTAAAATAAAATTCTGCATTACAGTCAGGCATTGAAACCTGCTTGTCCCAACAACTGTTGATCACCTTCTGATCCACTACACAAGTTTCTGCTATTCAAGCAAGAAGAGAATTAAAAAATAGCAGTTGTCATACACCATGGTGGAGTGCAGCAAACTGGAATGAAACCCATTGGTCTTTACAAACAGAAGACACTAAGTAGCCATCTACTTTGAAGGTTTCCTACCCTGTCCCACTCTTCCTGACCAGGCAAGGACTCTTACCGTTCAGACTTTTATTCTTATCTTCCTTCCCCACTTCATATACCTGTTAAGCTTACTTTTCACAGATGGCTGTAAAGGCCACTTCCTCATCTAGTGTCTGTCTCAAATTTCTAGGATTTTGAGGTTTGGGGTATGAACATGGGGAGGGTGGGATTTTGGGTTGGGGGGTGTGTGTGTGTGCCCGTGGTGGTTTGGTTTTTTGGTTAGTTGTTTTGGGGGTTTTTTTTGCCTTCACAAGTTGCTCACCCTAGCTTAATTTCTTTCTCCGCTTCCTCAGCCCAAACTGCAGCATCTGTGCAAGCAGTAGAGGGATGACACTGGAGAATCAGGAAGCAGTTTCTTGATCAGTTTTAGTACCTCTGCAAATAATCCTAGGTCATTTTCATGCTGACACCTAAGGTTTTAAAGGCTAAGCTACAACAAGTCTCATTAAACATAGCTAAATTGAACGTTCCAGGTTTTGTAAATCAACATCATTTGAATCGGGCACCCCAAGGATACATGCTTCTGACAAATACTACCCGAATTCAAACCAGGGACTCCATACTCCACAGCTAGGGAAATAAGCAATAAACCTCCAGTAAACAATATCATTACAATTTTTTTTCCCAATTAACCTTCACAGAAAGTTAATCTCATGCTATGAAAAAGGCTGAAAAAGTTAAAGATCAACAGACAACAGCATATACCACAGAAACATACAAAGAAGTGATATAATTTAACTTCTGTCATTCTTGCATGTAAGTTATCTTAATGGTTGAACAGCTTCAACACACACATTAAAGAGCACTACTTTGAACTGTAAGAAACTTACCTGTTCCTCTTAAAAGGTCCAAAATTATTTGCTAAATTGAATTATATTTTACCTTGCTATAAGATCACCCCATACTTAAAAATGGGGTTTTTGAACAGCACCATATAATTTCATAGCATAAAATTTCAAAACCACTTAGTGTTTTCCATAAGAAAATAAAGTTTAATTTCATTTATTATGTTACTTTTTCTTATCAGACCTCTTCTTGGTGTCTAGCAGGCTTAACAGTTTCAAAATTAGACAACAGAGATATACTTTTTCAAGCAATATTCTTACTAAAATTGTTAAACATTTCTCTAGAATGAAAAGTGAAAGGACATCGCCACATGATTTTTGTTATCTCTTTTTCTCCTCAAAGCTTGTTCTGTTTACCTTCAGGATCTTCCATATTTACTATTCATACTCTGAAGTGCTGACTGATATCATTTTCAGGAAGGAAAATGTTCAGCTCTTCCTGGTAATCACGCTCACTGCCACTCGCATGGAGCATCAGTGTGAACCTGCACATATACATGTTATATCAGAGCTGGAGAAGGGAGTAGGAGGGAGATTCCACATCTGGAAAATACTGTGAGCATACAGTCTTAGTTCACCAAGAAAGCTGAGATATTTTGAGAAAATCTAAAAGATAGCAATCATCACAAAAAAAAAGCGCCAAAAGAATTGTGCAGGAAACTACAGGCAACCTCCTGTTGTCCCTTCCTACATTGATTATCCTCTCATCCCAACGATTACGGAAGGACTTTATGTAAGAGATAAAGAAATTACGACATTCAATGCCTAGAATTTAGAAGAAAATTCTAACTCTATCAAACTTTTCATTTAGGTTCATGCACTGAGACATACTCTGTTTTAGTAGTGCCTACAAGCTTTGATACAACAACTGAGCACATTTTATTAACTGGAGACTGTAACAAGGTACCTCCTGACCTTCACATCTGTAGCAAACAGTGATCCCTTGTATGTATATGTATATGTTCTAGCAAAATAATTTATTCATTTACTATGTATCGTACTTTCAATGAACTCCCTAAACACATTTTTGTATACTTCACTCCTTCCCATGCACAGGAGAATGTCTAAGTTCTGTTTTATCTCACGTGTTTCTATGAAGAGAGAGGCCAAATAAAAGTTTTCCCCAAGTGCCCTTCTGCTAGATTTTACTATAGTTTTAATGCTTATAAAAGTTGATCCAACAGCCAAACAGGTAGATCAAAAGTACCAAAGGCTTCCTGGACACCCTTTTCAAAAGCTCTCACCCATTTCCAAGAAAACTACCTTGGCTGTTACATTGTCAGTGATGCTTTTCCAGTTGTAAGGCAATTCAAATCCTTGTTTTATTTAGGCTAGTATTATCTAAAGAGAAAATCTAGAATTTTGTAGTAAAGCTGGAAGGATGTTATCTTTCACATAGGCAGGCAGAATCTGCCCACAGTGTGAATACACTCTTAATTCATAAATGACAATCCATTCCAATTTAAGGTTAAACTAGCACCATAAGGAAAATGGACCTTTGTGAAAAAGTCCAACGTGACAGCAGATAAGGGGTAGAGTCTGAGAGAGGTCAGCAACAGTCCCTTTCATCTTTAGTTCTTCTATTTCACAGCAGTGTTAGTTGTTAGTACCTGCAAATATTTAGGCCAATCTTTCTTTCCTTTACATCGCAGCAGAGACATCAGAACTTGCCCCAGTTTAGTTCAATGCATATTGGAAAGTTTGATCTAATATTAACGTCCAATTCTCTCATCCATAGCAAACATGGACAAGATTTCAATCCCTTCTCTTTTGCAGTAATTTTTCCTGTGTTAAAGACACACTTATTTCCTCTTCCCTTCACACACTTATCCTAGACTAAGCAAATGCAGATCTTCCAGTGATTTCCCTTATTATCTCCAGGTTTTCTGTTCATCCTTGTTTTCCCTTGAACCTACTCCTTACACTTCTAATGAAATGCACTCATAAACCCTCAAATCAGCTACGAAGATGCTTCTTAAAACGTAAACACACAGCTTAAAACGTGTAGTACTTCAAATTTAATCTAGAGAAGCTTGTATATTCTACTTCAGTGCCTTGCAAGCTGAAGGCAGGCATTTGAAATGCCAACATGAAAGAACTCAAAGAACTTCATTTACATTAGCTTGCTTTCTTAAGACCCTGTAGTAGTTGTTGCCACCTATATACATAATAGCAGTTTTTACTTTAATTTCCACAAGCTTCTATGGTGTCAGACAGTACAGCTGGACCTAGCTCAGTCCCTTCTTCCTTACCAAGATGACTGAAATCCCACCTAAGTGCTGCAGGACACCGACTTCATTCATTACAAAGGCGCTTGCCTCTTGTGACACCCAATGGACCACATATATCTGAGAACGGAAATACCTTTAAAAATCCCCGTGGCCTTAGAAAGTGCAGCACCGGACAAACTAAGCTATTTCGCTCAAGTTTGTTTTGGCAGATTTTCAACTCTAGTCTATCCTTGCCTTGTTTTCACACACAAGACTTGGAACAATTCCATTTATCAAGTCTACCTAGATGGAGCATTATGTTGACCTCTAAGAGGGAGAAAAAGAGGAGAAAATAATGCAACTCGACACTTTTTGTTAACAGTTTTCTCACTTTTATGTATGCAGGACAAAAGTAGAAGGTAGACAGGTGAAAAAAACCAGTATTTGAAACCTGAAGACTCAAAAGACTACTTTTCAAGCCATGCTACTTAAAAGTTAGTTTCAATGACAATGTTAGCTAAAACATGAAAACCTATTTTTGTGGAAAAAGTCATCATACAAAAATAATATCTTTGAATAATTCTCAGTTAAGGTAGAAAAGGGAAATATGCTTGTTTTCCATAGTTTAAGGGCTTTACTACAATTGTCTAAAACACATAGTCGCTAGCATTTCTTGTAAGACTGAGGAGCTTCCAGTCAGATACATTTTTATTTGCATATTAACAAAATGGATATAAATATATATGTGTGCTATAAATACATATATACAATATATACAGCATAAAACAGCTAAGGGGAATATAAAATTAATTTGTTTCAGGCAAAATTTACAGTGATTAAAAAGCTATGCTTCATTTTACACCATATTTCAAGGGAAGCTTCTTTTTTACTATATCAATGCTTTCTTTAGATAGTACCAGGAAACAATTACCAAATATGCACACTCAGGTATCTATATAAGAAGAGCTTTCTGATTGCAGAAGAACTCTTGTAACGGCTTAGAGAAAAAAGAAAAAAAATCAAATACTAATTGGCTAACCACTCTCATTCATTGAACTTGGAAAAAAATCAGAAGAAAATCCTTATTCTATTTTAGCATTTAGCTTTGATGAAATTCAGCTTCCATTTTATTCTTAGACATTTCAGTAAACTGCAACCAAGTCATGATCATTTTTAAGTTAACTGAATATGAAAAAAACCTAAAATTACAAGATTCCTTTTTTACTAGGGCCTGCATTTGACTTCTACAAACCAGTCTAGTTTGGCAGACACTCGTATCTACAACATGACAAGAGCAAGAATACAGAAGAAATGAGAAAGCATTGTCCACTGGCATGACATTTTTAATCCTAAAAATTTTCTCCACTAATGAAGACATCTTGCAATAATTTTAATGGTATAGTTTACAAACCTTTAAGGAAGAAACTGTATTCTTATGATCATGCAATTCCCAAAGCACCTTTGCCAAATCTGTTGAATATTTTTAAGTACTACTGCAAGATACATGCCATCCCTTTTTACTGTATTTTCTGCTGTGCTACACAGCTAACTTTCAAGTAGGACACATGCTCTAAGTCAGCCTTGTGCTCCAGGTTTTTGATATGTAGTTCAATGTAAGTCAGAACCTTAACTCGATTCCAAGTCATTGAGTATCAAACCAACAGATACTTAATACCTGTTTATTCAAATTAGAAACAAGTTTATTACATACAGGACAAAGTATAGTTAAACAAGTCACTAAGATTATAACTTAACATTCAACATTAAAAAAAACAAAACAAACAAAACCACCACACACCCCCCAAACAAACAAAAAACCCCCACAAAAAAACCCCTACCTTTTCACATCTTGTTGAAGTTTGCCTTCAATGCCAGATAGCTGCCTGCTTCGTTTGTGGGTGAGGAAACAGACTGGTGATAAATGACAGTTTCAAAGGATAGGTTTTAAGACATGCAGGTTCCTTGATTCTCCCCAGAATAACTCCTTTTTCAGCAGAGATCTCATGAGATCAGAAGTTTTTGTCTGAGGGTTCAGAATTTTTACTATCAACGATACCAAAAATCCCAGGCCTATTGTCAGCAAGTTTAAAGTTCACAAGTGGATGCTCTACTCCATGGAAAAATTTTGATGTCGGCAGATCAACAAGTTGACATTCACAGTACGTTACTTCACCTCTGTTAACTCTTTTGGCAAGCAGTCAGACCTTGTACAGTCACCAAGAAGTACAGACAATAATTCTTACGCTCTCCCTCCTAGGCCTATACTATATGCTTGATTAATGACATCCAAGTTTCACCAGTAACCTAAACTGACATATTTAGCAGGGAAGCCATGGAAAATTGTTTTCCAGTCAGTAGATATTAATCATACAGAACTTGTACAAAGATTAAGCTTACAAAAGATGGGACAGATAATTTGCAGCAGGACAACACACTGGTAATTTCCCACTACAGGAGCTCTTCTGGGAAAGCTGTACTATTCTCTGCAAGTCTCATCTTGAACAACAGGGAGTAGTAGCAAAGTCTCAGTAACAGATAATATTGCAAGACTGCAAGCAGATGCTTTCCTCTGTATTAGCAGGATAAACAGGGCACATTTTCAGCCCCTGATCTCATCTATTTCAGGTGTGTTCCTGAAGGACAAACTTTGAAAATAAGCAACTCAAGACTAAGCTACACTATTACAACTTTACTTCTCAAAACAATTTAACCAGACATTTAAATTATCCAAGACAACAGTTTAAATGCTCCTAATAATTAAATAAACTTCAGAGCAAGCGGCAGGTACATCACGGTGATCACTGATGTCAGTCTACATTAGGTTTACAATCCTGAAGCTCTTTTAAACTTATAGAAAAAAACAGGCAAGATTTTTATTTCCTTCTTCCAGTGCACAATATTTGGTGAAGAAGTCATGAAGAAGCAATCAAGTCTATTTTTCTGCTTGTGTGAGTAGATTAATTACTTTATGACTGCCACTGCCTGTTAAGGCATTTTTGTCTGAGTAGCTATACAATATGAGATATCATTTCACTTAAGGTGAGATTATAAAAATCCAAATCTTATAACTCCAGAAAAACGAAAAATATTTTTCTAGATGAAAAAGCATTCAAATCTACTTTGCAATTACATGAAGTTTTGCCATGTAATTCCATTTAATTTTCAGCTCCTGCAGGCAGTACTCCTTTCATGCACATTTTCCACATGAAAATGGACTAGGTATAGCCATTAGGTGTTTTAAGAACATCATCAGCTACTACTTCATAGCTCCACTCCTTATGCCAGCTGAGAGAGATCTGGCATCAAAGCCTTCAAGGGGCACATTTATCCTGCTGGCCAGCACCAAACCAGCCTTTGGGAAAGCAGCAGCACGACAGAACTAAGCACTGTCCTTAAACCAGTCCTCTCAACCAAGAATGACAGAAAGTAGGTCTCCAACCTAACATTCATACCATGTCCAAAAGTGAAGACTCCAGAGCTTTGTTCTGTCTCAGCTAAGATGCTTTGACTACATTACATGAACCAAATGAACAGCTCTGAGGCCTCCAGAGAAACTGGCGAGTCATTTGCCTTTAATCCAGTGAATGCGAACTGCCAAGAATGCCCTATGGCTCCATAGTTAGCCATGGTTTTGCAGAGTCATTTGCTAGTTATCATTAAAAAACCCTAAGGTCTTCATGCTAAGCATATCCAGCCCAGACAAGCAATGCAACAGGAAGGAGTTGTGCATACCAGTGGCTTCCAGCTCCCACGCAACCAATGGTACCTCTCACCCTCAACTTGTAAACCTCAGTGCAGCCATACTTTATACATCCTCGGAGAGGATTAATTTAATTTTGATTTCCTCTCTGTGTTTGCTTTGGAGGTTTGCAGCTTGAGCAATATATATGTGACTAAAATTTGGCAGCAAGCAGCCTGTAATATGATGTATATCATTTCAGCCTGGCCAGCATATTCAGGAAAACAACAAGCTGGCAGTGAGGACAGCTTCATCGCACATTTAGAAAGTGAAGGACTGGTGTAGGAATAAGGAACAGCGAGACACTTCAAGAGCTGAACATAAGAGGGATGGGGTCTGATAACATCCACGTGACCAAGGGAACACAGTGCCCAGCAAAACAAGCTTTGATCATGACCGAGGAGGCAGCTGCAGGCATACAAGTCCTTAAACCCGTGGCTTTTCCATCATCCAACAGGTTTCTAGTATATTGGTTACCGGTATCTTCCAAAGCTTGCCAGAACAATGGTAAAACCAGAGCCATGCAAAGAGGCATTGTTGCCACAGGAAAGCAAACAGAAATAAAAGGATTTTGCTGGTCTGACTTGCATGTTTGAGCATCACGCTACATTAAAAAAAAATAAAGTATTTTCTATAAGATTTTTCAACAAGAGAAGTAGGAATTAAACTCTAAACTGCACCATTTCCAACGTAAACTTTAGTTAAGCATCACAAATTTCAGTCTTAACTTTTATCCATCAGTTATCCTTTATGAAGAAGTTAGAATGGTGTGTTACACATGCTTTTATGTATATTGTAGTCTATTCATTGATTATAACATTGAACCAGTTCTATGCACAACAGAAAGCAGTTTCTACTACATTCCAAGTAAACATAAGGACTTTATTTTTTTGCTTATACACGCTGCTTTTCATAGTTGAAATGCATTCGCTCAGCTAAGTTCAGTGGTACTTACTTACAGTCATAAACTCCAACCAGTGCATGAAGATAGCCATTACTGTCTGGAGCAAAACAATTCAACAATCCTGATGCAGAGTGCATTTCAAGGATTCACCTGCCCATAAGGATTCTTCAGTGAGTAGAGTCTAAATTATCTGACATCACAAGCCATTACTATTTTTAATAGTGTACTAGTCTTCTAGCATTTCCAGATTTCCTTCCACCCACAACTGGCAAGGTTCCTTTTATTAGATCTCTATATTAGTTTATCTAGATTATGTTGTAGCTTCCACCAGAAGCTTTCTGGAAAGAGACACAAGTGCTGGAATGCAACGGCCTACATCTGCCTTAATGTCTGTTATCACTGCTTAGCAGTGTGTCACCCCTACATACAAAACTTGAAACTACAGCTACCTTTTCAGTATTATACAACACAGAAGCTTTATTTTCAGCTTAAGGTTTACTACCTTTGCTATCGTTTGTCATCACTTCTTCCTCTTCCCAGTCTAAATTCAGTACCCTTAATTTGAATAGTCCCTTCCCTCCCCAAAATGAAAAATGAAGTTTGGTACTGCCACGATATGGAACCAAAATCACTTGTGGCAAAAATAATCCTAGTCCATTCAGACTGGTCAATCACAAACTGAATACAAGAGCTAAGTATGACTGTTCAGTTCAAGTTCAAAAATTAGACACAAAAGAACAGGAGTTAACACATTCAACTTCACAGTCAAAAGTTCACTTTTTAAAAAACAGGGGGGGAGCAATAAAAAAATATTACAATTCAGCGTTTAAGTTTCCTACGCAGTATTTCACCCAGGCCCAAGATACGACACGCAATGTTCAAACACTGAGAATAAGACCATGTATTTCAACACCTATATATAAACTTCTTTTTTTCCTTTTAAACCTTTGCTATTAAGTGATTTGTGATTTGAATACTTGTATCTGAAGTCTATCATAGGCTGGATGCGTAAGACAACAGTGTTTACAAGACTGCAACAGTTAAACAAATGGCTTTCCCTGTCCTTGTTCTGTCAGCCTACAATTCTTCTCTTGGGGAAAAAAGAGAAAATGTTGATTTTTCTACTACTTCCAGATGTTAAATGGGAATGTCTCTGACCAAGATACCTGAAGCTTCAAAAGCTTCAGCTAATCTGTACATCCGCATTAACGTGAATCATCCTAAATAGATCTGACTCTGTGAGCAAAAGTGTCATGTTACACTTTCAGAGTTCTGTGTAGGATTCCCTGAGAAATCTGGGGCAGGAGTGTCCTTCATTTGAATCAAATTAACACAGACATGATGTACAAATGAGGAAGTTAAGCTGGTATGTCAATAAAAGCACAGGAGCCTAAAAACTTCAGCACCCAGTGGAAGATCTAATTCTGAGCTGAGCACATCATTTGCAGACCATGACAAGGTGACCATAAAACTAGGCCAGAACTGAAAAGACTACTATTCAAGGAAAAGCAAATAAATACTTTCAGTTGATATTTGAACCACGTTAGTATTAAAACCATACTCAAAATCAGGACAGAATTGATGTTGTTTAATTTTCAAGAAGCAACTAAGGCAACAAAACCTTTCTAGCTTTTCTAATGAGTACACAGGCAGAGCGCAAACTACTGCAATAAAAATGTTTAAAGAGGTGAGGACTGGTGAAATGTTTTCAGTTGAGCATCCTCCCATGCCAAGTTTCTTGAAAATTCCAATACATGCACAGATGGGAAGAGTTGAAGCTCATCCAGATCTTGAATTTAGTTTCCTGGACACAAGCAAATGAATACAGACACAAATAAATTAAAAACTCCAACACACAAATAGCACCTTAGCACCTAAAATACACACATTTTTCTTGCTATAGAGAAACATGTCAGGACATAAATGGACACCAGTATCATTAGCAACAGTCCGTTTCAAAGATGACCTTGGTCCTGGGGTTCAAAGAAGCTAGCAAACACACCTTAGATTTTCACTCAAGTTTCAGCTATTTTCTTTTTGTAGAGGTTTTGTGTAATGGTTTCTTACCAGCTCTAGGGATATTTTTCCACATCCCTCTAACAAAGGAATAACTTTTTGATGAGTTATTTCAGTCCAGTGACAACTTCTTAAGAAGACTGGTGCATTTTTATATCTGCAAGACCTCTATTCCAGTACAAATTAGTTCTTTCAAGAACAGCTCAAACAGTCAAATACTTCAGTTTTTAAGAAACTTCTTGATGGGATATATCTTTGACATTCCACAAACCCCTCAAATATTCACTGAATGTTTTCAAAGCTTTGAAGAAACGTGGCCTCTATTAGGACTTGAAATTAGTAAGTGACACCCTTGGATTTTGACAAGATTAAAAGATAATTTAATTGCAGGACAATAAGCACATTTTGGAATTTATATGTGAACTATTTTTAGAACCATAGTCAAATCCCAAGATAAATATCAATAAGTTTCAAATACAGTTTATAAATTATCTTTCGGATTAAGGAAGCCTATTTAGTTACCAAAGCAGCACTGATACATCAGTTTTCCCAGCAGCCACCAAATTCCAGAGATTCACTGTGATTACGTTTGCTGTTAACAAAATCACCTACTACAAAATGCTTGTTTCTCTGGCCTGAACTAGCTAATCATTCAGACAAAAAGACACAACTTCTATGAAGGGGCCCAAACAAAACACTTTATCCTTTCAGCAGTATCTGAGCCTGCTAAGTTTATAAGCATATCATATTGAGCAATAGACAGTAGGATACAAAGGTTGGTCACTTATACTTTTAACTACATTCTCATTTTTCTGACGTTGCAGGTAATATGATCTATTTTTCAGTTTCTTTCATGTAGTTTTACTGCTTGCCGTTGCCAACTACATTCCTTTTCCCCCTGCTTAGTCAGGCCAATATTTTAGTTACTGTTTAGTTATGGCTTCATTATTAATCTGTCCCAAATAGTGCAGACTATTACATATTTAAACATGGTTGCTCCAATTTAGAATGCACAAATGTCAAAAAGTAACAAGTTTATGGCATGTTGTCCTTCTATGCTCATCTTATTTCCAAGATACATGAGAAAAGATCTTTCTCCCAGGGATATAAGGAGTTGCACTAATATTATATGTTCCAATTTTTCCAGTGTTAGCAGGTGCAAAATTTAAGCAGTATAGAAACACTTAAAGTTCTAAATCAAAGCATGAATTAAGAATAATAATGTTACAGTAATAATTAGGTCATTAACTCATCACCAAATTCAAGAGGATATCCTTGGGCTTCCCCTTTAGGCATCTGCCAAAATCAGAACTAGAATAACCAATAACAGATCAGGACACGACAAAAGTTCTAAGCCTAGTTTTTTCAGTTCACATCAACATTTGCCTGCTGTCTAATTCAAAATGGATATCTATGGATAATCATGACAGATTCTCGTGACAAAATCTCATGTTTGCTTTTGAAGCCTTCCAGTCTTCTCTTTATGAACAATGTTTGAAAAGACTGGTACCATCACAAAACCACACAGGAAATACTAGGTGGGGGTGAGTATTTCCTGTGTGTTTTGGGTTAATTCATTTTTTGGCCACGTACAAAGGCATATTCTAGATAAAAATAATTTACAAAATTAAAAGTATTTGAAAGTGTTAACACATCAAGCCAAAGAGACCGATTCTCCTTCATCCCAAAGAACTATTTAATATGATTGGTAAAATCTGATCCAAATGACTGAATAGCAGCGCTGTTATTTCTATTTGGATAGAATTTCATTGTGGGTGACATACTTAACATAGTCCAGCAAAATATTCACATTTCATTAAATGCTATGGGAGCTTGTCTTTTATAGACACTGACAGAAGTGATCACAGAATCATAGAATCATTTAGGTTGGAAAAGACCTTTGAGATATTAAGTCCAACCGTTAACCCAGCACTGCCAAGTCCATCACGAAACCATGTCCCTAAGCACCACATTTACACATTTTTTTAAACACCTCCAGGGATAGCAATTCCACCACCTCCCTGGGCAGCCTGTTCCAATGCCTGACCACCCTTTCAGTGAAGAAATTTTTCCTAATATCTAATCTAAACAACCCTGCCGTAACTTGAAGCCATTTCCTCTTGTCCTATCCCTTGTTATCTGGGAGAAGAGACCGACCCCCGCTTGCCTACAGCCTCCTTTCAGGTAGTTGTAGGGAGCAATAAGATGCCTCCCCTCAAGTCTCCTCCAGACTAAACAACCCCAGTTCCCTCAGCTGCTCCTCACAAGACTTGTTCTCCAGACCCTTCACCAGCTTTATTGTCCCTCTCTGGACACACTCTCACACCTCTACATCCCTCTTGAAATGAGGGGTCCAAAACTGAACACAGTACTCTGTCAGAGTAACAGCACCAAGTAGCCAAAGCAGATTCAGAATATTGTGATTTTTAGCCAGATCCAGACTAATCTCCCATTAAAACCAGACACATCAGCCTCTTGATCAATTTTGTGTGATTAACATTGCAAAAGCCTTCCAAATACAAAAGGAAGTCTGGACAGAAAACGTGTGGTACACTTGAATCTGAGGTACAAGGGCACTAAAAGAAGTTTGAGAAATTTAACTCTACTGAAACAGCAAAGAGAAAGTATACTCAGAGTTACAAATCAGGTTGGATTACAAATTTTGCCTCAGATTACAAAAAGTTACTAAAATCTTGTTTCAAAAGCAAAAGAAAGGCAAAAGGGTCAAAGTGCATGATGATTTCAGAAAGCAGACTTCAAGCTAATGTTTTATCACAGCCCACAATAAAGAAGGACTAAGTAAACTGTCTCCCAAGCTAGAGCCCACTGAAGACAGTCCAATTATGACTTTATCATTTACATAACATTTGTTTCAGATCTATAAGGAACACTACTATAAAAGTTCTTCCTTGTGTATGCTAAACAACTGAACATCTGCTCCGCACAGTGCAGAGTTTCTAAGGTTTCAGGTGCCACACAGATTTTATTGCCTAAATGGGAGCTGAAGACCTACCTGGCAAGGCTTACACATGCTTATCTTGCCAGGGGAATGTGATGGGGGTGTTTAAAAAAATATAATCTATGTTGGCATATGTCTACATGAACATATAAATATCTTCAGATTAAGCATATCACAAACTTCACAGCTAGAAATAAGAATTTGCTCCTACTACCTACATCCTTGAGATCTCTCAACAATAACATTTGTCTTTCAGAGATTCCCACTTAGCACTATTTACATGTAATGAACAAGCAAAAGACTACCTACAAACAATGAATACCTGATAGTACTGTAAAATTTCACTCTCGGGTACGCTAGATGAAAATGGACTTCGCATTAGGGAAAAACAGAAGTACCGTAGATTAAATTAGGTACTGGTACAAAATGAAATTTCACTATTCGACTCATAATTTACAATTGAGATTTATGATATATCCAAGTCATTGCAAGTAGCATGACAATTTAGTCATCCAGTAAAGCCACCAAGCTTCCTCTCACTCACGCATTCATATCTGTAAGGTATCATAAACACATCACAGGTAGGCTACACGCCTGTGAGAACTCTCCATACTTCACTTTGTTGGAGGGTAGCTCAAACTAGCTAATCAAACTGATCTAAATTGACTACCAAATCTTACAAACAAGTATTTACAATGCATCTTTAAAGAAATCCTGCCCATCTTCTGACAACCCTATGTACACACAAGAGGCCAGAGTAGGCAAGTAGAAATCTACCTCAGCATAGCTGATAGGCTGCTATGGGCACCGGTATTCCTGTATCAGAAAAAAAAAAAAAAATATTTTATTTAAACCATTAAAACAGCAATTATACTTTGAGATTCAAGAAATACAAACTCCCAGTCCATCGTCACAGTCCAAGATGAAAACTAGCCTTAAATATGAAGGGAAATATCACAATGGACCACAACTTTATGTTCAAATGTGGCTGATTAAGGCTAGAGGAATATGTGGATGGTTCATCCTCAGATTATACCCATGCTCATAATGTCCGCTTATACTTCCAGCCTAGTCTACTGTAACTGCTTAAACCAATGATGATCCAGCAGTCAGAATTAACAAAATAAGAATTACCATTATAAACTGCCATTTTTGTCAGCCAATCTCAGTACACACTTCTCATGGCAAATCTGAGGAACGCTGGCAGAAACAAGGAGATGCCAAACTTCAGTAAGTTGAGAGAAACACAGTAGCGGGCACTATGGTACAGCCATAGGAGAAGAACAGAAGGAGTCAGCAACTCTAAGTGGATATTTCTCAAGCATGCTGCTAGTTTTGGCACCGTTAGCAGTATCAGTCTTAAAAATTATAGTCATTTGACAAGCTGACATAAAAAGATAAAGTACAGGAAAATAAGGCGGGATAATTTGCGCAATAAATTTAAACTAGAGCATCTTAGCAGGGATTGTCAAGTTAAAGGTAAAAACTTGCTGTTCTATTTTTTCATTATTTTGGTCAAGTACTAGAATTAATCTGGAGGAACTTGCTAGTGTCAGTTCATAAATTCTGCAAAATGGATAAGCCCGACATATTTAAATATGCATTATCAGGTTGAGTATATTCTTCAAGCAGTCTTAGGAAACAGTCCAGTATTCAAGAAGGAGGCAATCATCAGATGCTTCAGGATGACTTCACTTTTCAGAGAAGGAAACTACTTCAAATAGGTAGCATAGGCAGTAAGAGACAAAGAGCAGTTCAGTGTCAGAACCTCCCTGTGATAACAGTATTAACTACTTAAGTACAGCATTTTACAGAAGGAATTACATTTGGGATCTTGGATTCCTTATAATCAGATTTACAGGTAATTGAATAAACCGTAATCACTCCTACCAAGCATCAGACCTTACTTTTGAAAAGCTAATGCCAGGTTTTTAAATTGGGATCATTTCTCTTTAACTGTACTATAAGTGCATTTACTCTGGTAGGTCTCACATTTCAGGCATCAGATCAAGTAAGACTGAAGTTTTATGTACCTTTCCAATTTGTTCCCAGTATTGTTTGGGCAAGTTTTAAACATTTGGCTATAGCATTTCAGTACAAATTAGCCAGAATAACGTAAGGTTTCAATTTGCAGCTTTAACCTTGCCAATGTCCCAATTCCTTTTGCCTTGTATTTGAACTCTGATTTAAATGCTGATTGCAATAGTGCTGTTATAATTAGCAGAACAGCTTTGCAGGAACACTGCCTATTAGATAGCAAAAGCATAACAAGATGTGGTTAAACACAAAAAATAGGGCCTAAGAACAACCACTATACTACTTAGTACCTTCACATACTGCTTGAGGTGATTATATTTACATATGCATCCAGATATGTTGGTTAAAGGAATTTAAATAGTGAGCTCTGTTTATTCTGCCAAAGTGTTTATAGTTTCGGATTTATTAACTGTCACGCCTCCCACCCCCCCTTTATCCTATCCTTCCCCTATTTTTTGGCTTCAAATGATTCTGTTTTGGCACATTCAGTAATACAGCATTTCACTTTTCTAGAGAAATCCACTGCTAGAAAAGCAACACAAAACCCTAGGAATCTTACCTGGTCTCCAGTTTCACTACCGACTCAAAACAGCTACAGTTCACTCAAAGCCAACTGAACCTCAGCCCAGTTCCAAGTAAGCAGGGGCAAATTCAGGCATTCATACCAAATTCAGACATGGTTTTGTGCACAGAAAGTCTGCTTAGACAGTAGAACTGCTTCAACGGTAGAACCAAGAGTCCATATTCCCAATAAGAGATGCTGCAAAGACATGAGGACAGAGATAAACAGGAAGAGAACTGCCATCAAAAGAATTAGGAATTACGCATATGCTTGCATGCATCTAGAAAGAACATATGTGTGTTTTCATTTCTGATATTAGGCTAGTAAGCTTCTAATGTTAAAGAGGAAATGAAAGGAAAAATATTGAAGAACGGAAGTGAGAAAACATTTCTTAACAGGTATCAGATGCAGGAATGGATCAGAAGAGCTCTTTCTGCCAAAAGGATCATCAAGAAAAACTGAGTGGAAAACAGCATCTCTTTTCAGCAACAGTCTTTTGTCACAACACTTAGCTCAATATCCTGAGAGGATACACAAACCACTCAAAAGCTTCAACGGAACACTGTAAACATGGTTACCTACCTTATTATGTCAACCATAATACACAGAAAGGTTACCTATTTGCAAACTGGTTCTCTGAGATTTTTATCTCCTGAACTAGGATCAGGATTGCACTCACCTGAATCTCAGCCTAAGTTGATTCTCCATCAGGAACCATTTTAAATACCAAGAGTATTCAGTAGCACAGGACCCATTCCATCTTTCCAAATCTGTCAGTGTCCTCCATTGTGCACAACACAAGGGTTCCTTCTTTTAAATTCATTGAATAAATTAAGAATTACTTGGGGGATCCAAAAGCCTTTTGAAAGAATGTGATTATGAAGCCAAGAGAAATTAACAGAATGACATCCTTTCTGAAAACATCCTATAATGTGTACTTTGTTCCCTCGCTTGCAAGGTGAAATGAAAGGCACACAACCCAAATCAGTTTTTCTGTGTTCAAGAAATGTCACTTAATATATTCCCACATAAAGCAGCGATAAACATTTTCTCATATAGAGCTCATTCTTTGACACAGAAAATAAGGGTGTAAACCAGCAGCTCTGGGAGATTTCACATATTGATTAAGCTCAATCTGTCTTTCCAGAGGTCAGAAAAAAAGTTTCAAAAGTAGCTGCTTGTTCCATTATTCACTGTAGCCTCTTAAAATTATTTTAAGTGCAAAAGTAAGAGTGAATGGTATGGCTCAGTAGCTCTCTACTCCTACTTTCCTCAATTAGATATTAATTACACATTTGTAATTAAGTGTAACACTTACAATTTGTAAAATAAATTGATGTAGTAGTAGTATTCAAATTCCAGTGGTTTTGAAAGTAACTTGAAAGTTTTCTTAAGAAATCATTAGAAGATTACAGCAAATACATGAAGGACTCCAGCTATAGAGGCTAACTTCTCTTAGAAAAGCTTATCCAACTAAGATTATTCATGTAAAATTAGACATAAATCCAGTTTCAGCTACTTGAGTAACTGATATTTCTATAATTAAAGGAAACTTGAGTGAACATCTACACTTCTATATCCAGAATAGCAGAAGTCCTATTGAGAGCTCTTAAATGCATAAAACTCGCCACCGGCTGTAACACTCAGCTACAGGTTTTGGGGTTGTTTGCTGGTTTGTGGGGCAGGGGATGGTACTTTTTGGTTGTTTGGGGAGGTGTGAGAGGTGGGAGTTTTGTTTTGTTTTATTTTTGGTGAAGGATGGGGGTTTGTGGGTTGGGGTTTTTTTTCCCCCCAAGGACTTAGCAGAACGAAAACCAGTACTGAAGGAAGGGTAGTTCCTCATTCACAGGCATCTTTTCCTCTGGAACTTATATGCCAGGGGAAGATGACAGACAGCAGAAATTCCATTGCATAGACCAGCACACACTAATATACCATCCACTTCAAGAAACTTCAGTGGCAGGGACCCACCATAAAAAGATGCTGAAGACCACAGCAACACAGCCTGATTAACTTTAGCTGGGTATCATCTTGTACAGGGTATAAAGTAACACTCTTACACCAATAATCAAAGCATTACATACTTGCAAAATGATACATTTTTACATAGTTTCCCCCAAACATGATTTAATGGATAGAATGGTTCCTAATGAACAGAAATATTCCAGCCAATCTATAAGGTATGCTTCTCCCAGAGTCATAGAATCATTTAGGTTGGAAACGACCCTCAAGATCATCGAATTCAATGGTGAACCTAACACTACCAAGTTCACCAAAAACACCAAAAAACTCAACTAAAACAGAGAGGAGGATGCAACTATAAGAATGGGGGACTTTTCTAGTACACACCTAAACTTCAGAAGAAATACCTCTTCTGTTGAGATGCATACAAACGGGTACTACCAAAATATGCCTTTGATCTCCACACTAAACATACATCACAGTGCTAATTGATGAAAATCTGTGTTCTCTTGGTTCATCTGTTTTCCAGACACGGCCTTTTTTAAGTGTATCTAAGGTACATTAACATCACGAGGGGAAGCCAGGCTCTAGAATTCTCAGAGTACTGCAGAAGGGAAAACAAACAAAACAGGAGTTAATACTTTCTTTTTGAAGGTCCCTAAACATCAGCATCACTATAAAAATATGTAATTTTAACTTCTGCAAAATACAGCTGATGGCTTCATTGTATTTCCACAAAATTTAAAATATAATCATTTAACAGGATATATTCAGAGGCACTTCAGCACTGAGCCTCTCTGCTAAAACAGTATTTTGCTTCAGGCATAATCCTTCAATTTGGTTTTATAGAAAGTGAGAAATAAATTAAAAACTCACACATGGAGTTCATACACAAGTTCTCAATTTAAAGTTGCCTCTGGATTACCACTTAACACCCATATACATAAAGTGCAAATAGTATTGATTTTTTATTTGAAAAACAGTCAAGTTAATATGAAGCATCCAGCCTGGACATAGCATTCCGTGCTCTGCAGGTAAGTGTTAGAAGAAAGCCCCCTGATCAAGGTAAGCCCATACAAAAACATGCAGTCTAATCTTCTAAATCAAGTTTTAGACAATAATATTCCAGCTGAGACTGTGTCTAGCAAATTGCATTTAAATGGCCCACAAAAATCCATTTAGTCTTTCACTTGCCAGAAGAGCAATGGGGGGTAGCAAAAACTCAGGCGTTCTCAAGTTTCTAACTGTAATTGATTGATAGAGTAAAGAATTGCAGACCATGTCTGAGATTGAAGAAGTAAAAGGCAGTGTATGTTTAAAGCTAAAGAAAACCGTATCCTCAGGAGACAGCGTGCATGCACACCCACAGTCTACCATGCTTCCTTCTGAGCCAAGCTGTAGACAAACAAACAGTCCCTACGGCATACTCTGATTTACAGAGGTCCAGACATCTATTTTTTGCCACCTGCCCTTAACTAAAGTAGAGAAAACGAAAGCCACAATGACAGCAACTGGACTCCGGCTTCTGTACCAGTACAGCCTCACCTTTGTAACCCTCAAGTGCATCACTCATACCTCAAGTTTGAATTTCAGAAGTTGTGTGGTCTGCTATTTACTGTCCGCATTCCTCTACACAACAGAAACAGGTTAGCAGTTACCTCTGCAGTGCATCACTGAGTGACGCCGGTTTGGCTAAGGATACTAACACAGACTGTCCGTTCTTTACTGGTAGAGGATGCACAGTTCATCCAGGCACATTTAATAGAATGACAAGCATTTTGTCTCTTTGAAACCTAAGATTTCTTCTACAACTCTATAGATGCTCATAACCCAGAATGTGAGGGAAAGTAACATATTTTGGCTGCAACTGCATCTCCTCTTTCTATCAAGTGATTTAACTGATGTTGCCCTAACAGCATAACTAGGATTGGAACACCACATAAGCCATTTTACGCAGCTTGTTACCCATTTCTTGTACCCATCCTATAAAGAGCCATCACAGCACTGGAACTTGACAGATATAATGGTTGCAATAGACAAGATGAAGAGCATAGTTCATTTGATTGTTCAGACTGATGGCACGATAACACAGGCTGTCAGATACTTCCCAAGCTGGTTTGCTCTTTCAAGCAAGAGTCCTGCTTGACACCTTTTTGTAGTACTTGCCTAAGAAGTACTCTGCATAACTGCTTCTCTGCCGTAGAGTACCACAGAGCTCGTACAAATCAGTCCCACAGACTTCTTTTTTAGTTGCTTCAAGGCATTTCATAGAATCAGCTTCAACAAGTGCTGTGTCAACTGTCTTAAAGACAACATGCTGTGCAGAATGGGAAAGAATTAGGTCTGTTTGCAAGGCTGGAAAGTGGGAGCCATGAAAGGCCTCCAGCCTCAAACACAAATTCTATGTTCTCCACGGAGCTGGGCACTCAGGAATTCAGTTGCCATAAGAAATTCAAGGGATGCAAAGAAGCCGGCTGCAACTTGTTCAGTTAAGATTATTTCACATGCCAATGAAGGTAGAGTTCACCTGCAATGGTTCATAGTTCTTCCCACTCCATACCTAGGACGCATACTACTCACTCACCATACACAACACATGGCTCATCCATAGGACAGCGTACAGTGCTATGAATTTACAATCCAGGGCTAAAGCAAAGGGCTGAATTGGAGCATTCTGTCACTGCAATAAACCAGTCTCATGGTGAAAAGCAAGGTACATTTACCAATCTCTGGGGCGGGCAGGTGCTACTGTATCCTGGCAAGAAAGTATTAGATCATAGAGTACTATAAAGGTAAATCTATATAACAGTTATAAAATGTTATCAAAACACCCTAAATGAAAAGACTTAACTGCCACTGCTTGTACAGCATCTAACAACCATGCTCCTGTTCTTAGGTGGTCCCTAGACACTACTGTATAACTGAACAGTATGAAAGCATCCAGTCCTGTAAGCACTGAAGTCTACTCATCTTGCAGAATGCATGAGTCTTTCTGTTCAGATGAATCCTCCTACAGCATAAGTCTGCTGCACATAGGGAAAAGAAGCATCATTAGTAAAAAATCCAGACGCACACCACTTGATAAACGTGCCTTCGGGTAACAGCACTGGTTTCAAAAGTCCTTATTTTTCCCCCAGCATTACTTCCATGTCTCTGCTCTCACTTGCCTTCATGGAACTCTTCTGGTCCCTTGTTATGCCATTCAAAATATCTGTCAGGTCATACAGCAGTCCACATTATGGCAACTTATATTAAACCGATGCACATTAGTAACTACTCAACAGAAAAACTTTGTAAAAAAGTAGTAATAGCACAGGCTAAGAAAGAGACTACTCCTGCTGTTGTCAAAGTTTTTGTCAAATCCCACTCTTCTAGCGAACAGAAAAACTAGGCTCACATCTGAAACTGCTTCCAAGTATAGACTACACAACTCCACTTCTCTGAACTCTTTCTGAATCTGCACCAGAACTCATAAAAATATATCTTTAGGCCAACATCTGTTGGCCTGCATTTAAGCCTCCCTCACTAATGAATTAATTGGCTGCAAACCAGTGGTGAAGACTGACCCAGCCTTGGTATTCACTGGCTCTACAATAGGCTAGATTAAGAACATAAATCTTAGAGATTAGAAAAGGATTATTTTATATTATCTGATTTGAAAATAAGGGGGAAATGTACTGACTTCAGAGTTTCCACTACTCCTTTGTGTGGTTTGTTTTGGGTTTTTGTTTGGTTGTCCTGTCCCCCCAGGCTGCCGTACCAAGAAGTTAAAATGCTTTTATACATTTCCTAAATTTATTGTGTGTCTTGGCAATTCACCTCCATCAGGTACCTCAAAACTTTTGAGTCTAAGGCTTAGAGAAACCTAAAGTCTAGTATTCAACTTCATTAACAATTCATTCATTTATTGTAAAATTTATTGCCTGGACTAAAAAGCAGAGATTCTAAACCAGTATCTCTCATGATTAACAGGTGCCAGGTCTTCATTCCTGATATTGGAGTATGCATGCCTAACAATGAACTCTTGATTTATATGGCTATTTATTACTCAACATGAATTGCTTTTACTGTACAGATTCTACAGTCATAGTCAGACTTGCCAAACTAGAACTATTCAAAGTCTAGGATTTCCTTTAACCATAAGAAATAGAGCCAGACTGAGAGCAATCAGAACTTGCAACTTAATTTGTAATGACAGAAGTATAAGAAATCAGAATTACTATTCGATAATGACCAAGCACAACCAACTTATGACAGAGTTCAGGAGAATTAGTTAAGGCACAAATTTATCATTTAAAAAAAAAAAAATCCTTTCAGCTTACATCATTAAACTACATATAGATTTAATGATTTCCTCTCAGCCTTCGAAGACACTCTTGTGAAAACTAGGACCAACATACCTTCATTTAACACAGCACACCAACTCACATATAAGGCAGCAGCAGGGAAGGATCAGCATTTCTCTGTTCATAGGCCAAGTAGTATTACATTGTGTTAATACTGACACATATGAAATCTCCTTCCCCTAGACAATAAAAATTAGTCCTGGATGATCACATACTCCAGTAACTGTAGGTGACTTGTGTTGGTCTAATTAAATTCTTGTCAGCTCTTCATGTCCATAGCTATACTCCTGAAACGTGGCACAAACAACTCACATTTTCGTGGTGTTCACAGTATGAAAATAAGAGGCTGAGATTTAACCTATAAAGTATGCCAAAAAGCTTCCATTAAGCATATTCTTCAAAAGTAAGTTCAAAATCAGACTGTATTAAATCTTAAGTAAAAAGCCTTTGCTAAAAAAAGGTAACACGTAATATTACTCAAAACCCTCTGCATTTTTGTTCTGCAGAAGTATCTTAAATCTTTTGTCACAAGCTTAAATCAGAAACTACAGCAGGTAGGAGTGAAAATTGGATACAGGAAGAACTGTTTTTTAATTTCTAGTATGCCAATTTTACTGTACACAGAAGGAACGAGGAGGAGGGGTTCCTTTTCTGAAAATCACTAGGATTATGTTGTGGGGCCTGACCTGGGTAATGAGTACCAGCTGCCTACCTTCACTGGTAGCCGCATTCTTCTGGGTTTTGGTGGGGGTGTGATCTGTACTTGAACTCACGTCGGATGAGATGCTTGAGCTGCCTTTGCCTGCGAAGGGAGAAAGAGGTGGGAGGGAGAGAGAACAAACACAAGTATCAATAGCAAAGTAGAAGGACCTTCCATATCAGAATCTGGAACAATTCCAGGAAGCTTTAAACTAAGTTTAAAACAGCTGATGTTCATTTTGAACACACTGGGGTAGGAGTCAACTGCATCATAACTTACAGCATGTGCATCTTTACACATACTAAGGCTGCAAACAGCCTCCTATATCACAGGTAGTCTCATTTCATATTTGCTAAGCTCCATTGTAAATGAAAAGTTTGTGATTAACAACATTAGGAGAACATTCATGATCAGTTTTCTCATTCAAATATCTCTAACACAGATCAGGAAAAAAGGACACTGACCCTCATAAGCACAAAGGGTTAAATTCAAAATGCATTAAATGACTTAGATTTCTATTTTATGTGTTCATATTATGTATTCAAGTCACTTGGTTGCAATGAAGAAGAAAGCAAGGTTTTAGCTCTTTCCTCCTACACCATGCTGACCGACTGATGCAATACACCATGTTAAAACTAACTTTAACACTTGCTGTTCTTCACCTTTCATTCTTTAATTGTAAATCAAAACCAGTGGATGTTTCTTCTCTTATTTTCTTCATGACTTTTGTCTGCATTTCCTACATCAATGCCCTCAGACCTGTATGTGGGATGCCAAATCTGTTACAAGTTACTAACAGAAGCAGTAATAAGAAGAAAAAAGTTAACCAAGATAGATACCATAGTAGAGCAGAGGGGGCTAAAATTAAGTTGTCTTTTTGTTTACCTGTTGAGGATTAAGAAAAAGTCACTTCTACTTCCCTTCACTCACTGCATCCTAGTAACTACTAACTGGGACTACGTTCTGCTCTGCAGCAGTAGTCAGACCAACCACCCAATCAGCAATACATGAGATAGTTCTAGAAAGAGGAAAGGTAATGAATACCATTACACTTTAAGTTATCTATCCCCACAAACACTGCATCAGTGAAGCCTTTAAGAGCTATGTTAGGTTTTGGACCAAAGTTAGACTGTATGCAGAAAGGTAGCTGACACGATGTTTCTGTCACTTGAGCAAACTTATAATCATAGAAATGTTAGCAAGAGACTTTTCTGATCTGTTATTTCAATCAAGCATTCCTTAGGGTTCTGGGTTACAGTATGCCTGGTTTTCATAACATTTAGATGTAAGGAGGAGGTCTGCTTTTTAAAGGTGCCACAACAGAACAAGGATTTAAGTTTTAATGGGAAACGACTGGAGAATGTGCAAACGTAGGTTGCTTCACAACCAAGGTACTGCCACTTAATCCGTCAGCCAGCCCTAGAGAATCATTCTCCACAAAGTTGCTTAAGTAAACATGCTTAGATTTGAGAGATGATTGCGGAGTGAAAGGATATTAAAAGGGCAAGAGAAAAAGAAAAAAAATACATTTTCAGTGATTCACTAACTGCTTTTTAAATTCCTTTAAGTTAAGCAAACCCAAGAAACAGTGCCTCTAGAATATCACTTCAGTTGCTCTCAAGCCATGAGTTGGAGTAATGGACTGTGGTCTTTATAGAAGCATGCCCCAAAATAGCTCTCCAGCTAAGGCAACTAGGTGGTAGAAGTAGACGAGAAAAAAGAAGGATAAATGTAAAATGCTCTTTCCCAGGAAAAGGCCAGAGAAATTTAAACACCTGCAAGAGCTGCTCATCAAATTATTAACAAGAAAGGTGTTAAGATAGTATTGCTGCTACCAGCAACTCCTCATGTACCAAGCACTGGAACTACAGAGGCAGAAAACAGACTTCCAAGGAGTATCAGCACTCCTTAACAGATTAATAGAAAGAAAAGAAAAGACCCACTAAAACAAATAAACAAAAAAGACCAACTGGAAAAAATTATTTCCTCAAAGCAAATAAACAGGATTTCCTTAAGAAAAAAAAAAAAAAAAACTTTTGGGGAAAAGGAAGTAAGTGATGCCAAACAACATCAGAGTTGCTAGCTGGTCATCTGTGGCATAGGTTGTTTTCACAAAGTAAATGCTTTCTGCGGCTATATACCTCCCCCGTTAACATCAATAATATTTTTATTTAAACCACGTGCAATCAAATCTCCAAGAGCACAACAGAAACATTTTACCCACTGGTAAAATGGGTTAGGGTGCTGATTGCCAGTACATCCAATAGCAACATATTATTTACAATTGCACACTTTTGTAGAAACTGTGAAATGCCATATGTAAGTCTAGGTATTTACCATTTAAAATCTACTTGAACTTCAGAACATTTGAACACCTTGTGAGAATTTAAGAAATGAAGAATCCATAGTGGTTACTGCTTTGGTTGGATACCAGTTCTTCCTGCAATTATACTTCTAATATTTTATGATACTGCTAGAGTCTTCTCTTAGTATACAAGCCCCAAAACAAGCCTTCTTCCTCAGCGTCTACTCTAAAACTCTCTGTTCAGGGGAAGGGGGAAGCCGGAGATACTTTAGTAATTTTTCCAATGTGTTTTAAATAGACTATCAGATACTACATCTATTCTTTTAGTGCAAAACAAAGCCATTCACTTCCAATAGGCTAGATTTGGCTACTGCAGACTCATGTACACGTGCAAGAGCTAACACGTAAGAGTATCTAAGTATTCTCCAAACAACTTGGGTTTGATAATCAGAGAGAGTGCATCCCCAGCAAGTTCCCAGATGATACAAAACATGGAGGAAAGGCTGATACACCAAGAGATTGCTGCCATTCAGACGGACCTCATCAGGCTGAGAAAAATGGGCTGACAAGAATTTCAGTAAGTCAGTTCAACACAAGGAAATGCTAAGTCCTGCACCTGGGGAGGAATAACCCCATGCACACTGAGGGCTAACCACCTGAAAAGCACCTTGACAGAAAAACCTGGCAATCCAGGTGGACAGCAAGTTTAACATGAGCCAGTGATAGGCCCTCATGGCAAAGACTACTAGTAGCACCGTGGGCTGCATTAGGAGGAATACAGCCAGCAGACTGAGGGAAGTGATCCTTCCTCTCCTCTGCTCAGCACTGGCAAGACATATCTGGAGTGCTAGGCCCAGTTTTGGTCTGACCAGTACAGGCTAGGTAAGGACACACTGAAGAGGTTCCAGAGAATGTCCATGAAGATGAAGGCACAGGAGCATCCCTCCTAAGAAAGGCTGAGAGCACTGAGACCGTTCATCAGCCTGGAGAAGAGAAGGCTTAGAGGGATCTTGTCAGTGTATATAAATACCTGAAGGAAGGGCGTGAAGAAGAGGGAGCCAGGCTCTTTTCAGTGGTGCTCCATGACAGGACAAGAGGCAAAGGGCACAAATTAAAATATAAGAAGTTACAGTTAAACATAAGATTTATGTATTTATTTTACTGTGATGATGGTCAAACTTTGGAACAGGTTGCACAGAGAGGCTGCAGAGTCACCATCCTTGGAGATACTCAAACCCCAAACAGACATGGCCATGACCAGCCTGTTTCAGTTGACCCTACTTTGAGCACTGAGGCTGAGCCGTATGATCCAGAGGTCCCTTCCCACTTTAACAATGCTGTAATTTTATAATTCAGGTACTTCTGATTTTTTGTAGATCAGTAAACTGTGTTAATCATCCTGTGATTTCAGTGTTTCTATTAAAATTATACAAATGTCTTTCTGACTGCCTATACCAGTTTTTACCACAACTTCATTTTTTCCTTCATTTCTTACTTTTATATAGTAGCAACTTAATATAAAGTCCTAGATCTTACTATGCAACTCACCACAAACTTATATATCCAACAAATATATACTCAAAACGGATGCAAAAACAGCTCCCAAAACTGCTGCCTTTTTTTCCTTAGACAGCTTATCTTAATCAAGCTCTTTGAGATAGATCTGTAGGCAGCTGCACTAGTAACAACAGCGCAAGTAGTAGCTACTTTCTACGATCCTTAACATACACTAAATTAAACACCCAAAACTAAACAGACATGAAAAAAAGTAGACCTATCATCCAGGGCTCATTCTCTGAAAAGCACGTCAAAAAGGGTCTGTAAATATCAGGAACTTTCAATATAAAAATTTTAAGCAGAAGTTCTGTGTTAGAGGACCAACCACCTAGCCCTCAACAGAAAAAAACCTGAGTTGATAAGTATTTTGCCATGCCATATTTTAAGCCCACATACTACTTTCAAAAGCGTGTAGCAAGGCAAAGGCAAGAGGCAAATTATAACATAGTACATGGGACTGGTGCTGTCAAACGTTCACAAGTAGCATGAATTCCCAGGCCTCACACTCACCTGAGCTCATCTGAGGCAGGGATCTTCTGTAGTGCTTTTCTCAGGGCATTATCTGCCTTTGAGGTGCTGGAGCACGTCCAGGGAAGGGCAATGAAGCTGGTGAAGGGTCTAGAGAACAAGTCTTATGAGGAGCAGCTGAGGGAACTGGGGTTGTTCAGTCTGAAGAAAAGGATGCTCAGGGAAGACCTTATTACCCTTTACAACTAACTTGTTGTTGGGAGGCGAGTGTCAGTCTCTTCTCCCAAGTAAGAAGTGACAGGCAGGACCAGAGGAAATGGCCTCAAGTTGTGCCAGGGAAGGTTTAGATTGGATATAGGAAAAAAAACATCTTCATCCAAAGTGTTGTCAGGCACTGGAACAGGCTGCCCAGGGAAGCAGTTTAGTCACCATCCCTGGAGGTATTTAAAACACACGTAGATGTGGCATTTGAGGACATGGTTTAGAGGTGGACTTGTCAGTGCTAGGTTAATGGTTGGACACAATCTTAAAGGTCTTTTCCAACCTAACTAATTCTACGATTCTAATACGCCATGTAAATTCAAAGACTGTTTGTTTCCCTAATGCCATAGAAAACTTAAGGTGTAGCATAACATCGGTCTTTAGAGACCAGCTCATCTCCTCAATTTAAGAAGTGCACTGAGAAAGTCATAGCAAATAAATATAGCCCGACAGGGGTTCTAATGCAATGACAACTAGAAGAACAGAAACAGAAAATAATATTGCAAGGGCTACAGAAGTAATGAATGTATCTGATCCTCTGCTTAAGCAAAATAAAGGCCATCCCAATGCTTCCCTAGCATGACCTGTTATTTTCTAGAATTTCCTTCATGTGTTCAACAGTGTTTTATTTTGCAGCCAGAAGCTGCAATCCAAAAGAAAGCAAACTGCACTATGGCAGAAAGCAGGTAAAGTACAAGAAAGCAATTTTCCTACAAGACAACATAATTCACACCAGGAGTGAAGGTAGCATGACCTTCACCACACCTGCAAAGAATCACACAGCTACACAGTTGCAATTCAAATTATGTCTCTGACCTGCTTCTGAAGAAACAAGAGTATGGATTTTTTTCCCATCCACTAGTGCCAAAGTCCTACAATAGTCATAGGAACTAGATTCCAGCCATCTAAACTAGTATGCTATTTCCTACGCATTTTATTTTGATCCTGCTGGAAATAAAACTAGAATAAGATAAGCTTAAGACAGTCATAGGTGTCTTTGTACTCAATAACCCTATAATCTTATTAAATCTACCTGGTCTCTTTTTGAGTCATGACTATTAAAATTATGTGCCCATTGTCTTATCACAGATAGCTATGCCAACTAAAATATTAGGCTTGTTTTATAAAAGTGTTTGCATGTTCAGTTTTGCTATCAGAATGGAATAAATGCCTATATTAACAACAGAGATGCTGGGGACTGTTCAATGAAACACTGCTAGAAGGTTGTGCATGGAACTGGGTGGTCTTACTTTGTATTTCAATAGCGCTGCAAAAAAGCAATAGCTTTTTCCTGCTGCTTGTGTAGCTAGTTTTAAATATTTTTTTTCTTTCTTCCCCCCTGGAAGTATAGCTATTAGAGCTCCAAACACCTCTATCGAGGTCTATTTCAGGCTGTCAAAATCTTGCAGGACAGAAGCAAGACTAAACACACACAAGGCATCTTCTTCAGCACATGAAAGCATTTGATAAACACTGGAAAGGAAACAGCATGAACCAGTGAAAAGCAAGCTTTGGATTCTGCCAGACACACTGCTGAAAAGTGCCAAAAACATCACAAGTCAGGACAGAAGCAATACAATTTAAACTTACCCAGTAAAGTACAGTCTGTAACTGTCCAAGATCAAACAACCATTTTCAGAAACATATATGCAAAACCTATCCTATTACAGACAGTGTTTCTGACTGTACAACTGTCACCTCTTCTGTTGAATTTTGTTTTTTTCATCCTTGTTGCTGCACATCTAGCCAGGATAAACCGAAGCTGCTTGAATTATGTGGTATGTAAGTCATAAGATACACAAGGTACACTGACCTATGTGACAGATGAGGGTATGTCCTGTCAGCGAGTCCCTTTCACTCTGCTCTGGAATAGTTTGGGGTTTTTTTTTTTGGGGGGGGGGGGGGGGGGGGGGGGGTGTTTGCAGCACATTTGCTCTTGGATACTTGATGGATGAGCATTTTTGTGCTCTATTTTACACGCCCTTCTAAGGTCTCATAGAAACAGGCTGGCTTCTCATACACCACCTTGGAAAATAACCGTAGTATTACTCTTGACATAGCTTAATCCAATGACAGACAGTGACAGTTACCTTGAGTTAAATGGACAGCAGGGCCAAATCCACAGAATGGATGTGAAACAGACAAAATGCCAAAACAGAAAACTAAAACATAATAATTCAGGGGGGAAAAAAAAAAAAAAGAGCAAAAAGCAGTAAAGTCCAGAATAGTAAGTGTCATTAATCTTTTTAATTGTCCAAAAGCATTATATTGCTGTGATTGATGTAAAGAAGTCTGAAAAATTTTTACTTAAGCCATCAATTCTTACACAAATTACATTAGTCAAATTCAGCTTCTCAACATGAAAGGGTACATGCATATGGCTTTTCTGCCAGATCATCGTTACTTTCTCTTTTATATCTTCAGACAAGATCTTTTAAAATCAAACATATGCCGACTACATCAAGAAGAGATCCAGAAAAAAAAGTAAATCCAAACCTCAAAGCATCAGAGATCATGCAAGAAGAAAGAAAGAGCTCTTTTCCTTCTCTTGTTTCCACAAGAGACATCACGCTGATCCAAGTCTCAAAAACCTCAAATGTATCTCTCTACAATCTGCACCTCCAGAGACCACAGGCCTCTAGCATGTTTCTAAGTATCCCCATGGAAATCAGCAGCCCACTGTGGTACTTAGGCTTTGAGAATATATGGCATCCTTTATAGATGCAATATATCAATTCATTTATCCAAAGTAAAAGCAAAGCTGGACTACACACTTTGGACAATCATTTTCCTTGGACTTTGCATTTCTACTAATGGAAAACTTATGTCATAAAACTGGTTTCAATTTATTAACTCTTAACTGCTGAGCAAACTACCAGTGATTTAACAGCGAGTTACCTAAAACGTTGTCATTCACTGAGCTGATTTCAGGATGGGTTATATATACATTAGCGTACAGATCCACGTTGTCCTTCTGCCCTAGAATCTTAGGAGTGTGTGCCAACATAACACACACATGGGCTCCAAATTCCATTCCACCCAACATTTGTCAGGATATGATAAAACAAACAGTAGTCTGCACAAACTCTACCCCCAAGTTAAGGAAACAAGCTGAATGTTTCACAGGAAGCGTACTGAAGACTGAAGAGTTTGCAGATATCTGGTAGCACCAGTACTTCTGGATAATATTTCTTAAATCTTCCAAGAGTACAATCTGTACAAGCATTTTCACATTATTTTTTTCTTTTCAAATAGTAACTGCAGTTTCCAGGGTCGCTTTATTTGGCATAGCTATGAAATAGTATACTTAGTTCTGCAGAATTTCTGCAAGTTTTAAGCTCCATTTCAACAGAGGTCACATAGGCCAATTTGACCTCCGTTGTTGTCCTTCCAGTCTCTGCCTTCCTCACCTTGTCAAACATCGCGGCATGCTACACCATCTCCCACAGACACCAACAGAAAATAACTAGGTCACCTTACTAATTTTTAATATCTCTTAGGAATTTGCACGGAGTGCAGGTGCACAGGCGCTGGCAGCAGTGACAGCCCCGTGAGACGGTGGCGGGGCTGCTCCACCAGCCCCAGCGCAGGGCACAGCTGAGCCCCACAGCCAAAGGCGGGCGCCTCGGGGTGGCACAGAGCATCTTAGCGTCACCTTTTCCAGTCAGTGCTACAAGACTCAACAATTGCCACTTGCAAGGTGGAGCTGTAGCACTGAGGGCCATAAGGATGATTTAATTCTGCTGTAAATATGACTGTATAAGCAAGACACAATGGTTTATCCACTATACTGTGGAATGCTTGAAAAAAAAAAACTTACAGAAAAATGTGTGTGTGGGATTGAGTTTTCCAGAACCATTTAGCTGTTGTTATTGTGTTAAAGACTGATGGTTATTGCTAGCAAGACAAGCCTATTCAGAAAAGCTGGATTAAAGATGTAAAGTTAATTAAGATTGTTCATATAGTCAGATTCTGCTTGCTGTGCCACGCTGGAAGCCTGCTGGGCTTGCAGGTGTGACATCCTTAACTTATGTCTCTGTGCCAAATAACTCACTGATTTCAAGGTATCTCAAGACGGTATTTAATAAAGTCTTCAAGCGGACTCATCCAAGCTAAGGACTAAAAAGAGGCTGGGCACGTATTTCAGTTTTCTCAAGTAACCCATCTCACTCCTTTACCTTTGCCTTCCCCATGCGGCAGCTGAGGATGTTGATCCCTGCAACGCTCACTGATGAGGCTTGTAATCAAGAAGCGCTACATGGGGCTACGGAAGTCACCATCATTTTTGAAGGCAGTACTTCTCTTTGTTCAAGCCTTTCACCATACAGAGGGATGAGCAGCACATGCTACTGCCAGGTTTATAAAGGCGCAACGATGTGCCATACGGCACGCGGGTACCAGGCCTCTCCTGGAAGCCGGCTGAGCAGCCTGCGCGCCAGAAGGCAATGCCCATCTGCAGCCAGGCTGGGCACCCGCTCCAAGTGTTAAGCTCTACATTTCAAACACTGCTAAAAGTCCATGAATAATTTAGTCTAGGAGGTAAACATTACTCAAGTATTTCCTTCTTGGGCAGTAATAATGTGCATACATTTCTTGCTTGAGTTCAAAGCGAGAAATCCGTAACATCCTATTTTAGTATTTAACAGGACTAACATGTCTCATGACTGAGTCTTAAAATACTACCTTCCACTGAAACGGCTTAACCTGTACTCCAGCAGTGGTGCCTACTCTGTAGCCTTCTACTTTGCCATAGAAAGAGGGAAATAAAACTTTGGCCTTCCTACCAATCACAGAATTTTCTTAAACTGCTACATTCATTCAATACTGGGCTTTCCATTACAAATTGCCTTCCAATTTCTAACGTGCTTTAAGAGGGGTGTTTACTCAAGATACACTGTTCTAAAGTTTAGTTAGAAACAATGCTTCCTTAGTACATACTACCTAACCTTAACTTCGCTATTTTAACCCAACAGCTGAAAATAATTAAGCCAACACAAGAAATGAATAAACACAACTGAGTCAGAACCTTTTTTTGGTTTTATACTATCTCTGAGAATGTCACTTCATTGCCAAGTTCTCCACTAATGGCTGCTTCAGTTTTGTTTTTCCCCAACTCCCCAGTAATTTTAACAAAACTCTAATCCTTTATATTCAGAGGAGGCAATGGCTATCCAGTTCAATACCAAACAAATTTGTAGAGACTTCATTTGCACACTACCACATGAGACGTGCCAGTGGGTGGAGGTAGCCTGAGAAGAAACTCCAGTATAGGTTCTGAAGTTGCAGAGCCTGCTATGGCAGTGGAACGCCTCAGGCATTTGATATAGGTCTGAATCTCATTAGGTAGTAATATATGGTTCAGAAGTCCAAAATCAAAACCATCAACTGTATGTGTGTCTTCCATAATAACACTACTGACACTTAAAACCTGTGTTTACATTTTCACAAACAACTAGTCCCAGCATTTGAACACAAAAGGTTCACGTTAAACTTGCACTGTCAATTTTACTGCTCATTTCACTTAAAGTACAAAAGTTATGATATATTCTCAATGATAATTTTTATGCATTTATCAGAACCACATCCAATACATGCGACATAATGCAAAGTGCCTGTTACTGCTCTATGAGCAGACACCCCATGTTCACAGTCAAAAGCAGTTGTGAACGTTCTGATACTGAGGCCCACCCATCATAAGCTTACAGCTTATGAGACATCATCAATCCCACAGATGGAGTTTTAATCAGCACTTAAAGATGTAACTACAGGGCATGCAGAACCTTTTCTTGAACACAGTGTTTAGTCCCCAGTCACGCCTCATCTCTCCATCCACAAGGAAGCCTAAAAACAAAAAGTTACCCGGTCAGTCTGGCTGCACTACTCCACTTGCTCATCCATGAGGAGGATCCAAAGCAAGCCTTGGTCCCAATCCACTGCCCAGCTCTCAACCATTTTCAATAGCTGGCTTTCACCTCTAAGTAAAACCGTACTATACACTACTTTCAACTTCCCCAGACCTTTCTCTGGCTAGCCAAGATTTCACTGGTCCCTGCTCTTAGCCTCCCTTGTGGACTTGGTTCTTAGCGTGACTAGTTTGCAGAACACCACTTGTGAAAGGTTGACGAGCAAAGGTAAATTCTCCAATTTACCAAAACGAGGACAGCAGCAGCACAGAGCGTGAAGGCAATTGGTATGACATCTGTCTAGCTTGACTGAATCTAGATTTTTATAAAAGTCTTTCCACCCAAATAGGAGCTTCTGCCTGTGCTCAAGTCAGGTAGTAAATCTCCAAAATCTCTTGCATGGTATAAGTATTCCCACTGCCTACTTTTGATGCTATTAATCTGAAATCTAACAAAGTTGGGGACCATGCTGAAACACAGAAGTTTCACTAAATGTCTACTTTCCTGGTCTAATACAGAATTGGCAAAATGAGATAGAGGTAGAAGGGATTACTTTCTTTAATCAGATCTGCAGCCTATGCTCTGTCTTAGGGCTGAGCTGGATCAGCAAACTAAACGCGTTCTTATAACTGCATGACTGCTAAATCAGGTACAGTGGAAGCAGAAGAAACCCACAGCTGGAGGTGGCTGCTGCAGCAGTGTTCAGGGAAGCAGTTCTTTTAGCACAATAAACAGTAACACCACAAGAACCAACTTCACAATAGCCCCCAAATTTTCCGTTCAAATGTTCACAGCTGGCTAAGTCAGAACTAACACTAAAGAGGGTGAGGAAGTGAAATACCTTTATCAAGACAGCGTATAGAGTACTCTAGTATCAATGTACACTGAAAAGCGATGCAAAAATCTTTCACATGGCAACATGGATCTGAAAGCCTAAGACTGCTTTAAGTAAAGACGAACAAAGGAATCTGACAGCTAAGGAAAAACAGACAAGGATCACTTTACTCCTTTAGATAAGCACAGTCACTTCCAGCATTTCTTCACCGATAGATACAGGGAGGGGGAGAGGGGGAAAGGGAAGTGGCTGACTCAAGGATGCAAGTAAGACTTTGAAAAATTGCAAGATCATGAAAACTAAATAAAACAGATTTGTGAAAAAGGCATACAGCTATACAAAGTGGTATCTTAAAAGGCAATTGAAAAGAGATAATCTGCACACTTGAGAAATGTGTCTATTTTTTCTGTTGTCCATCAATTTTGACAAAGTTACAAGCCACATACTCAGAAACCAAACTCATCAGCACACATAACTGAATTAAAACCAAATAAGAGTATCAAAGAAGCCATGTTTACAAAGGAAAACTATATCAAACTAAGGCTTCACACTGTACGTTTGACAACCAACTTTGAATTTCACAGTACTCAGAAAATAAGGAGGAAAAATAAAAAGAAGCTCTTAACGCTGCACTAACCACAGATGTCTGGCAATGTTAGCAAGCAAAATTAAAAAACCCGAGCCCAAAAAACCCGGTACTTGCCTGATTTTTTTTTTTTTTTTAAGCACAGTTTTAACATATAATTTTATTATAATAAAAATAATTCCATTATACCTATTGAAAACTCTCTGTAGTTTCAATTGCATAACTTAATCATCCTCTGGTCTTAGCTCTGTACAAAGACCACGCACAGTACAATCTGCTGGTGCAGTCACTGTCTGAACACTGGGAATAGATGCTTATCCAAAACAACTCAGAGGCTCATCTATCCCCAGAATATGAGCGGGATAGTAATTCTCCATAGAAATAATGTGACTTTCAGTGCCAATTCAGTATTTTTGTTTCTTCTGCAGCATTACCTTTATTACAGCATATTTCAGCCGTCTTCCACATAAACCTTCCTTTCAGAGAACATGGAAACATGGCACAGAAAACTCTCAGAAGAGTTAAATATAAATGCATCAGCCACAAGACATTAGAATTTCCTCATTTATTTTAAGCATAGCATACTCCAAGGTATCGCAACAGACTAGCAACAAAAAGACAAAGGACACTTTTTAGTCTGCCCTACGACCTTCACCAGGGCCCCGTTATTTATAACCCATACTGGTATTCAGTGGGGGAAGGACACATTGAAGGCAAAAGTAAAGGTAGCCAATATTTAACCCTGTTGATTAATCATCAATTAATGTTGAAAATGTTTTTCATTCTTACTATTTATTAGTATGTGTGCCATTGGCATAAAGATTGTTTAGTTACAGTTTAAGCATAAAAGAAAAAAAACTGAAGTTTATCTGTGAAGCTCAGATTGAACTGAGTAATTCAGAAGGAATTTCAGAATGGCACTGTTTTCAGGAGGTGTTCTATCCAATATCTTTGTGAAAAGACATGCTTCAATCCTCTTTCCTGCAGTACAGACAAGAAATAATTCTGTTCTTAGGTATGATAAATCATACTTGTCTTGATTATTAGCATCTTATTAGAGGCAAAGTATACTGAAACTAGGGTACATCTGCAGCAGAAGAGAGCAGAAACAGCAGGACAGCCATGAACAGGCAGAGCCAAGGTAAGCAGCTGGAAGAAGGGTAAGGACAGCAACTGCTTAACCTTAGCTTGGTGCAGCCAGAGCAGCTCACATAGTTAACTTCAACCAGTGTAGACTTCTTTCATTTAAGAAAAAAGCCAAAAAAAAAAAAGATAATAAGAAGATTAGGTCTGTAAAAATTGCAAAAGCCTTTGACAAAAGGTGTAGGATGAATTGGTCAGGGACACTGGAAGCCAAAGGGGTGAGGCACATTAGGCGTGTTGGTGACCATTACACATGACAGTCCGAGCAGTCTATTGCTCAGGATGTTCTTGACTGAATGGGTTCTGGGAACCAAAAAGCATACCAGGGAAATCACTACCATTACAGCCTGGAGGGCACTGTTATCCCGGTCTGTCTGTGCCTGTTCCCCCTCCCCTTGGGCATCCCCCCACATGCCCACAGCCCAGGACCCCATTTCAGCTCTCCCAGGGCCTCAGCAATGCTGCAGCAGGGCTGGTCTCCAGCTCCCCATGATCCTGCCCCGCACCACACTGATTCTTGCAATGTTCATTTATTAATGCCAAGTTTCTTCCTCTGACTCAATTCATCACCTGTACAGAAGGAAGGACAGAGGAGGGCACTATGCTTGCATTAATATTCTGGCATATGACACCAGATCTTCACCACACTTACTACAATGTCACGTGAGCACCATGAAACACTCAGTGTAACCTCGGTAAAGCATCTCTGCTTCTTAATCCCAATTTAACGCATACGTTAATTAAGCAGCACTGGTGGGAACTAACAGAAGCCACACCAAAGTAATATGAAAAATAATTTATCTAAAACGATGCAACAAAAAACATTGTTAAGCTTTGTAATAACTGAGAGAGTTGTTAAAAGTTCAGAGATGGCATATAAGGTGGTACAATTGCCTATGGTAACATAACTGCAGAGATTACAGAAGAATCAGCTCATTACCTTAAAAAATGCAGTCAAGAGTTGGGTTGGTAACATGGGGATGAAACTAGAAATCCAAATGGGGCTGTCAACTGGTCTGAGGGTAATGGAAAACACACACCAGGCTCTGTAGTCAACAGGCTAAGGTCCAAGCATACTATCTAAAAGCTCCTTCTGGTTCTCTCCTTGCACAAACTTTCACTCAATTATTCATTTTAATGGTTTTTGCATCATCCTGAAGTCAACTACACCAACTATGCAGTGCAATGAAAATAGATGGCCCAATTGGCTACACTTAAGGGTTAGCACCTTACTTCTAGTGAGTTTGAAAGACGTGACCCATTTAACCAAATGAAATTAAGCAGAGATCCGAACAGCAGCCTTTATGGCAGACCTGTTAGGCCAGAGCGTCCAAACAGAAGTGAATACTTTTGTCATTGAACGAAATACAACTCAACTTTTTCCAGTTCTTTCAGGTTCTCTGGTTTGCTTCATTTTGCTGAAAGCAGTCATCACTGCTAACTTGTTTCTGTGAGAACTACTCCGATTTCTTGACCACAATCTGTATGACAAGAAACATTCTCAAGGCAACTTTCAAGTGTGGAGAGATGTCTGACAGTTTAGCCATTTGGGACTTACTTTGCATCTTCCTGCATATGCTCCAACCTGTCTGATGATTTCTAGCAACTAAGTTTAATGAAATTTACAATCACGTTACTTAGGTTTTTGCTAGCAGACAGAGCAAGTCTGGACTTTTGTATGCAAAAGTAGGGCACGGAGCAGAGAAGTTCTGTCTCGAGAATTGACAAGAGTTGTGCATTTCCTCCCACTCCCTTCTTTTTGAGAAAATCTTATCTAGTGCTATTTAGCATCTTTCATGCCTAAGTGCTTCCTTAACTAGTGAGCATCTACTTTTGTAGTTGCAGGCAATAGCAAGCTGCGTTTAGTTTCCAGGGAAGCATATAGTTTACATGAGCCAGAGGGAAACACCTGCATCTCTCTGGTCTTAGTATGCCCATGACTGCGTATCAGATCAAAACATAGCTGATGTCAAAGACACACAGGTGCAGGAAGCTTGCTGCAGTGTTCATTTCCACAATATCCTTTTAAGAGGAGAGCTTATCCTTTGCTAGCTACACTTAGAAGACCTGCTAACAGCTCATATGATTTTTTTTTCAAACATATGTTTTAACTAAATGCCACTCTAAAATTACTGTTTGATAAATACTGTATGCTATGCCAAGAACCTGACTTACTCCTCTTAAGATTTAGTCTTCAGAAACCATCTGTACCGTGACAACAAGGAGCACTACTGCTGTCCAACCCAGTTAGAAGTTTTGCTGACTTACCTCATTCTTCAGTATGCTAGTCAGTGCTACGTTTGGGGAAAAGTCCATGAACTAAACCACTGCTCTAACACAGAAAGGGCCTTCAAAATCTTTCAAGATACTCTTTCTACCAGTTCCTGTATGAACTCTTGTACTAGTATGTAGTGCAAATCAGAATTAAATTGAAATACAAAAGTAATTCTGTGTTTCAGGGACTAATTGCCAATGGGATATGTATTAATACTGAAACACAAGCACTCATTTACTAAAGCCAGTTTCTCCAAAACTACACAACATATTGAAACTAATACCAAAGCAGCAGCGTCTCAAACGTTAGCAGAGTATTTCCTTAGGTACTCTTTACCTTCATTAAAGGAAATATAAGGCTAACATTTTTCTAAACATAGGTACAAGCCCTACAGCAGCAGGAAGATCATCACAGTCCTACACCAGCCTGGAACAACCAAGCCCACTCACTCTGTCCAGGGTGTACACCGAGTACCCAGACCAGGTCCCAGCACAGCAGCAGTCCATGTAACAGTTACCCTCCCTGCACTGGTGGCGAGCAATACTTGCAGCACAAGTGGAGAAGATCACATTCTTGCACAGTATGTGCCTCGGCACAAAATCTGCTATAATAGCTCATGCCAGCTCCAGAAGCATTTTAAACCAGACAGGCCAATTTTTCTACTTGTGTCAATAATTGCACATTTATCTTAAATGAGCTACCAGAGGACCTGACTGAAGGCAAGAACACTTAAAAATCACCACAGCTGTTTTTCTGCTGTCTACCATAACCTTTGTCAAAAAAAGTAGTAAACTTTATTAGACATTACTTGCTCAAAACATAAGCAGTAACTGTTGGAGGAGAAAGGAAAAAAGGAAGGAAGGAAGGAAGGAAGGAAGGAGTGAAGATTAAAAGAAAAAAACCTTACCCTATGCCTATGTAAAATTTTGGGTAGCAGAGGTGAGGTTATATAAAAAAAAATACTTTCAAAAAGGTCTCCTATGCTTCCAACAGAGTGGAACAGACGTTTGTACTAATGGAATGATCATACTACACCTCTGAAAAAAATCAAAATCTACCAAAAGGAAGTTGCCATAGGAAAATAACTAAGAGTTTTAGACGTTAAGACACCACTGTTTCTTTTCAACAAAGATTCCTGCTGCAACTTATCAGCATGGCACAACTAGCAATTCATAGTTAAACCAAAGAAAAAATGCTATTTGAACATCCATGCTGACTTGAAAAACTCAGTGAGGGACTTCATTCCTGCATATAAATGCACACACACAGATGCATACAGTCAAGAAAAAAAAAAATGTAATAGTGTTCCCATTCTTAAGATCACTTCAGAAATGGAAGCTGTACAATACAACAAATGCATCAGTATTACTACTTTGAAATTCATTATTTGTATTTCAGATGTCAGTGAACACCTCTGAGCAAGCTGTCTCACTGGTTACTTCCTAAGATGCAATGCTCCTTGACATTTTCCTTTGCAATACAGCACACTTTGCTGAAGTAAAAGTCTGATTTGACCTACAATAATAAAATCCAAATTCAGAAAGCATCACCGTAAAAATCTAAAGCTGTATACAGAGGCTTCTATTAATGACTAACATCTTTAGAAAATATGACCAAATGACCAAATACATTTTGAACCTGATACTAAAGCACTTGAAATTATACATAACTATTGAAGATCCTTTGCCAAAGTGTTTTTGGCACACAAAGGCAGAGTTTGATACTGAGCATGTGTCCACTGGACTGGGTCAGACAGAAAGGTTGATCTGTCTCCAAGCACTGGCTGACAGTGCCAGACAGCAGACACCTCTTTGGCACATTTGTAGTATCTGACTCTGAAGAAAAGCACACTTCTCTGAGAGGACTACTATCGTGCCCTTGTCATTTTCTCTTACCTTAAAACCATGCAACAACCATTAGTAAATACCTGTTTGAAGGGGAACCTTTAAGGAATCCATTACATAAAGCTCGCTAGGATGACCTCTCACTATGTAAAACTAATCCCTATTTCAGAGGGATAAACCTTCAGCCTCAGTTTTCATTCTCCTGCTCCACTGGCTTACAACAGTGCAGACTAACCTTTCTTAAGCATTTTATCAGTTGTGCCTATTTTGGAAAGGGAGACTGCTAAAACATATCTTACAGCAAGAACTAGCATTGCATGCACTGTTCACTGTAAAAATCAACATAATAAAAACCATCCCCAGGCACTACCTCACACAAGGGAGGTACGACTGGTTGAATCAGACTTACGGTTTACTGTTCCCACCCTGCCAGTTGGTCAACTGAAACAAACCAGCCAAACAGCTCTTCCTTCACAGACTTCAATTCCATCTATGCCCTCGTGACATCCATAGGCACTTTCCCAAGTGCCTGGCTCATGAAATCTCTAAAGCTACCTCTCCCTTTGCCTCTCTTAGCTGAAGTCTAAGAGACTCGCATTTTGCCAAGTAGATAGGCAAACATCTGTCAAGCCAATAGTACTAAATACTACCTGTTCACTGTCTTCAGATATCCATCCGACTCATTCAAGACACAAGACAACAAGCTCTGGAGGACTGCAATTTCATTCTGTTGCATTCCAGCACCAAGAACAACCAGCATTTTAATTCTGGAAGAGTCCAAGGAAAGCTTTTTTCTCCTATTGCTGGCAAGGGCAAGCAGTTAATCTTCTAGTTTGCACTGAAGAGTAGAGAATAAAATCTTCTCTGCAAGTTGATCAAGTACCCACCACAGTGGGTAAAACAAACTGCCAAGTGACATATAACAGGATCCCTGCAAAGGAATGCAAGGTCATGACACACACCATCTTCCATAATGATTTATTCCTTTAAAAAAGTTGTAAAAATCAGGGGATAAAGTAGGTGGTCGTGTCACTCTCTTCACCTAACAAGTCTGCACCAATACAGTGCACTAAACTAGATGGATTTTCATGACAGAACTGTCAAAATGCACAAGAGTATCAGTAACTGATGGATGACTGAGCTGCGTGCTTGCGAATGGCTACTTACTACTTCTGCACAGGCAGGAGGAAGAGATTCAGTTCACCGAAAATTTTACAGTACTGCAGATAAGCTTCTTTGTTCCCCATCTGTTCATACCCTCTTCAGTCTTTGTTCAAACTGGAAGAACACCCTCCAGAGAGCACAATCTCCAGGGTGCATCAGGTTTCCAATCAACACTGGCTGCTTGGTCAGACTTTGCCTGTAGAGAATATTTTAATTACATCATGCTGGAATTAGTAAGAGTTCTGGCATTTAATTAAAACAGCTGTTTTTTGAAGCAAAGCTCACAGCAGGGCAGACCAAGAGACACAGAGACCTTATGACGTGCCTCATAGCAGCTCTTTCCCTATGGCCCAGTACCGCCTTTGTTCTACCAGGAATGCAACATTTCAGATCACTGGGTGCCTAAAATCAGGATAAACTGGGTAGTCTACACCCAGGAGTACCAAGAGCCACTCACATTTTCCAAAAAGAATGAAAACCATAGTTGAATGACTTCAAGCAAGTGAAAGCTGTACAGCCAGTACTAGGAAAAGATGGTCTGGTCCTTCCAAATTGACTTCTCCTATAAGAAAAGGTCTACAGAGTAGCCATGCCAGCACATTTCCCTCAACACTTACAAAAGTAAGGGCCAACAGGAAGATAACAAAATAGCAAGCATGACAGTCAGGATTTTGCAGGTACTTTTACCTACAAAGTTACTTTTTCCTCTATGAAAGGCCCCACCACTGTAACAGTTTAAAGACCTCTTGCTTTAACACAGAATCCTTACCCCTGCTGCCAGGTCTGAAAGCTAATTGTAAAACTTCATTCCCGTGATGAAGCAATACAACAACGTCTAGTTTCAGCCTTTTACTTTTTTCCCCCATGACAGACTTTTATCCCACTGAACGTTCGTAGAGGGACCAAGGATGACTCCCCAGAAGCACATAGAGAGTAAGCACATCTGCCCTGAACATCTGTTTTACCTCTGGGAGACAAGACAGGTTTCTAGTTTCACAGTCCTGAACGTAACAGTCTTAAAAGGAAGTCTACATGGAAAGCAGAGTTCCCGCTTTCTCCAGGCACTCTAATAGCCATTTCCTACAGATGTTCTGGCTTAAATAAATACTGCCATCCTGGCCTTCTAAATAGGATCTTTTACTCGGGTTCTAGTATTCTTTTATTAAAAATACTTTCCCTGATGTACAGTAGCCTTTCCCTGCCTCCAGCTATATGCTATGCCATGCCACACAGACAATCCACAATCAGTTTAGACTCAAGAAATACACTCCTGATCCCTCTCCTCAGCTGCCTCCGATCAATGAGATTCCTACTAAAAGTTTTACTGTAATGGTCTCTCCCTGCTCTACTCAGCATTTTGCATCACTGAGATGGAGCAATTTCTACTTTTGCCGCTTCACAGCGTTCTGTCACTGTAGTATGTTATAGTCCTTTTGCAGTAGGGGTGTTTCCCATCATTACTCACAGATTGCTGGAGCTCATCTAGTTCAAAGTCAATAACGAAACTGCTAGTCTAGACAGGCCTCTGAGGGAACAGCACCAGTAATACCCTCCTGAAAACAAATGGTTATACTCTTCACATCAGCCAGGCTTTTGTTCCTTCAAAGACAACCTCATTTCAGTCCCCACTTTTCCCCCCAACAGGCAGCTGTACCAGAGGATTTAATTAAACCTACACAGCCAAGGCTAATGCACTTGATGTAATCAGTTATCTTATATTTCAACTAGAAACAACCCTCCTTTGCCAAGATAGCATCTCTCGTCTGAGTTCACATTTAACTTTTCTACTTGATCTCTCGCTTTTAGAAATGCACAGAACTGAAGAAGTTGAAAATCAAGCCAACTACCCGAATCAATTGTTTCCCAACGAGTACTTAAATTTCTCCTTCTCTGCTTAAACCATCACCATCTGCTTCCCAACCTGAAAGGCTACCAGAGAAGTGCAGCTGTAAGTTTTGGGTTTCTTTGCAGTTGTTACCCTGTAGTCAAGGGATCTTTGGCCCTCAACAACAGCAGATCAGCACCCCAGGCACCAAGGGGATTCTGAAAGAGGGCTGAAGGGTTACACAGACAAACCGCATGTGACTCTTGTTTCCTTAAGCCTTTGAAATGCCTGTGACAGGCAGGATCTGCACAGGCTGGCCTCGCTGCTTGAGAAGATTTGGACTACAATGGCAGTAGCACTTGCACACTCAGAGGCTAATGCCTCATCCCAGGAGACAGGTCTGCAGGGACTACTGGTGGTAGGGGAAAAGGAGATAAGGCAGCAAAGAGCTGCAATGACCCTGCAGGTACTGGCCAGTAGGAAAGACACTGTCCTTTGAAGATGCACTCCCTTGCTGAAGCAAGCATTGAACATAAAAAAACCCTAAGGCAGAGCTTCCCTTCATTAAGGAACCAAAACTGATGGTAGGTTTGGCTTTGATAAAATTTTACACTAAAATTCAACTAGACAAAAAGAAAACATAACCCAGTAGCATCATGTTCCACATAACAACAACCATTACCATGAGCATTACAAAACCTTACAGCTTCCTACCTATGAACTATCAACCATTAAACTTTCTTTGGTGGGATTTGGAGAGAAAAGGAGGAGTAAGACACCAAGTACGTGACAGATCCATTCAAAGGTCTCCTCTCCCTTTACCAATCTTCTTACCATCCAATTAAAAATAGTGTAACAGTTGCCAAGTAAAGATTTATAGGGCTGATTTATGGTCAAACCCCATAAAAAAAATGAACTTGAACTTTTAAGTTAGTCAACTAAGACTCCTACTGGCACATCTAAAAATGGAAAGCTAAGCACCCTCAAAAAAACAAACTCCATCAACAAAATTAAAAAAATACAGACAAACTGGTAACAGCAATAATACCTCCAGCTAAAATAACTGAAACGCTATGAAGGTCAAGCTACTTTTTAAAGTCTAACCACATTCTCAAGAATACCTGATCTTGGTATACAAACACTGTAGTGCTCCAAATGTACAAAAAACTTTGTAGGTTTGGCCACGAGAACACATTAAATAGAGCAGTTTCCAGACAAGGTACCTTACAGGGAAGATATGGGGAAGATATGAGGTTGGACTGTCTTTACAAGCACACTGCATATTCAAATGAAACTTTATGGGAATTGGGAAGCTTTTAAAAGTTTCTCTGCTGTATACAATAGCTACAGCATGGTATTATAAATTGTTCGCATGACAAGACTGGATTTCTATAGGACACAGTAGCAAACAATTTCAAATTTAATCCCATATGAAATATTAGATTTTAAGTTCTTTTATATAGTAATTTTGAACTCTGAAGAGACAGGCTTAAAAAAAAGGGGGGGGGGGGAGGGGAAGACAAAAATCCAGCTACCTCAAGGCTGTCAACATTCATACAACTATAATGATTTCAAAGCACAGTTAAAGACACCTTTGCAAGCTGGTATGCATTGCAAACACAATTTCTACTGTCAAGATTAATAACAGCAGATTATTTTTCTCCATCTGTTAGAAAAAATACTAACTGTATTTCCTGGGTCATGGCTAGGACTACGCCAGTAATTTCCATTATAAGTATGCAAGAGGCAACGGGAGTACTTATGACCCTTAAACACGTTTCTGTACACCTGCGTTTTAGATGAGGCTTCTGGAATGTGTTTCCATCAGAGACCACTACTAACTTGCTGTGTCCAGAGTAAAGAGAAGTACTGTGGAAGGCAGGCAAGACAGAGCACAGCTGAATTAAAACAAAGAAACACTTTTGCCTATACAAAAATTTACACCACTTGGGGCCAGCAAGGTAGAGGTGTCAGATCTCACCTCAGAAAGTTCCTCCTATCTCCCTTCATCAAAAATGTGTGTAACTACATATGTACTGGTAAGTGATATACATTGTTTGGGTACCTCACAATATACCTATATTCTTTCAATTAGTACTTACATCTCATCCAGGATTCTTAAAGAAACATTTAAGTTTCTAGCTATGACGAGTCACAGTAGAAGCTTCACGTCACTCATTCCCTACCAGGTTTCCAAACTCACTCAGAAGTGGTAACGATGGCCCTTCGCGTTCATTGTCAAGTTTTATTTTGAACATAAAGAATCTATATGCTTATTTTTCTTTCATGTCAGAGGTTCTGGTAGTTTCATTAAAGGATAGCAATTTTTAGGCAGACCTTTCTAAACCATAACCAGGCTACTACTATTTGCCAACTACTGAGAGTATTACGATGACTTCACAGTCTACATATCCTTTAGGAGCTCTGCAACACCACTCGCATTAAAAGCTACCCAAGGATACCTGTATGGAAGTGAAAACTGTTGCAATGACTGCTAAATGTTCCCTGTAACTATTCTGACTGCCTAGCAGACCTGCTTCAGAAAAACATACTAAGACAGACTAAGACTCTGACACGTTTGTGAATACTGGAGTCCATGTAGTTACCCATATCAACATCCTGATGTGCAAGCAAAACCATATTAAAAAAAAAAAAAAAAGAGAGGCAACCATGATTACTAGACAGTATTTGATGCATCGCTCCATTGTGAGACTGAAAAAGCAAACCCCTGGGAATAACAGCAGCTTGTTATCAGGGCTTAACACAGACAACTGTTAGCTCAAATAGCAGAGGTCTTAACCAGCCTAGGCAGACTGCTAAATCTTCCGGGTCCTGTACCTGCTGCACATGATTTGTACAAAAATATGAACAGAAACAGAAAAGTTATGACAAAAACAAGCCTCAATGCATGGACCCTCTAACAGAAGGCACAACTAAGCAGAAAAGAAAAGAATTTATACAATTTGCTGTTAAAAACAAGCAAAGTATTTACCTTGATTTTCTCATGACAGGAAGTCTCAATGCCTGCTTGGAACAATTTCTGAAGACCTAGCCACACTGGGAGCACACTGTTCTATCTACTGAGGCTGTCATTTTCCATGTGTTTCTTAACAATTTTGGACTTGTGTATGAAGTAAGAGCCACATCCTACTATTAAATTTTTGGAACTTAGCTTGACAATTCCCATAGTGGTTTTTATTAAAACATCTATTTTATTTTTTTCATATGAATCAATGACTGGTGAATCATGCAAGTACTTTGGCTTTTAATAAAGACCTGATATTTAACTAATAATTAGTTGGATTGCCTCTGTATTTCCAGAATTGCATAATCAGCAGTATACCTAAACTTCAACACATGTTGATCAAAAAATTCCTCAGCCTTAGCTTTCCTCTCTGCTTAAACTTCTGCAGAACAAGTTTTCCTGAAGTGGGTTCCCCTCAACTTTAATCACCTTGTAGAGCTGCTTGCTAATCTAGGATGGGGAGGGCCATGGCATACCGGACAGTTGGTGTTTCCAGGACATGGCTGCTCTGTTTAAGCCAGAGCATTAACACAGATTCCCCAACATGGGAAGCAGAGCCATGTTGACATGCCTGCGGGTATCTGACATCCAGCTACCAGGAGCTGTTACTGCCAGAAGACACAAAAAATGAACAACCAGGCCAATAACAAGAATACTCCATGGAGAACAGCAGCAGATGCCGACAGAATTCATCGTTTATTAAAGTACCCAAGTATTTAGAGCACTTGGCATTCTCCTTTGAAGAGTATAGTCCAGGAGAGAGCAACTGTGCTCATTCGGTCTAAAGAGAAATATGACCTACAGAATAAGTCAGAAAAAATTAAGCCATTATTACCAGACATTTGTTCAGATATGGAGCATTCTACCTTGCGATGGGAAAGAACCTCAGTCCTATATTAGTCCTGTACTGCAGGAAATGCTCACCATACAAAAAAACAGGGTTCAGGATAAGCAAGCCTAAGCAGGATTAGATAATTACAAACAGAGAGACATGCAAGTTATGCAGCTTTCAGTCAGAGCTGTTATCAAGCTACAAGATCTGCTTTTTGCAGGATTCAGCCAATAATCACAGATAGTAAATGTGTCCATTTGCCAGTGTTCTATCCTTACCAAGAAGGAAACATAGGCTTCACAATCCTGTTCTTAAATCCCTGGAATGGCTTCAAGTCCATAAAGGAATTCTGCGCAAGTGATTTGAAATTCACAGGCCAGATCAACCTTCAAAACTTTTGCTGAAGTTATGCCCAATAGCAACAGCATTTCTTCTGATGCAAAGCTTCTACATGGATGAGAATCTCAGTTTAGACTGTTATAGCAGCAATAAATGGATTCTCCAATGGTACTTTATCTGACTTGATGAAACCATTACAGACTATGTTTGAAAATGTCCTTTTCCCCACATAAACCAAACTAAAATTAAGAGGGCTTATAGCTATACAGAGCTGGTAGATTAGCTCTCACAATGTGCTCACCCTCAGTATTAAAGGTAGTCTCAGTGTTCTGAAGTAGAGACTTCCAGAAGAACAAGCATGCCTTCTGCATGCAAACAGAGGCTTAGACTTGTAGACAAAGTCACTCTCAGTGAAAGCTGCCCCAGTCAGACCCATCAAGTCCAAGCCAGGGCTTGGAGCTACAGCAGTCCCATGTGATACGGCAAAGTATTTGAGAAAAAGCTATTTCAGGGTAAGATGAACTCAAGCAACGATATGCTTCAAAGCTTTTACTGTAAAAATGTTTTGTAAAACCCATCCCTTATTGAGAGCTATTGAAAACAGATGAACAATAAAAATGCTTATGCAGGAAAAATAAAAAAGCTTGGAAAAAGGCAGCTTTAGTTCTTATGGTCCATAAATCCAACACTTAGGCATGTACTATACACGTGACAAAATTGAAATTCCAGAACCCTAGAACGGTCCTTCATAGTTCAACACAAATTCATGGAGCTTCAATTAATTTTATCATCTTGAAAGGAGGAATTCACTCAACTAGGTTAATACATTTTCACACAACAAGGTTGCGCTTTTGGAGTAAAGCTAGAAAAGCAGCATTATACAGCAAGGAAAAAACAGGCTCACCCTAACGAAATTTCTCACATTGCTGCTGCTCTGTGGGGCTCAACCACAAGGTGTCAGAAACAAACATTTTCAGGTAAGCATAGGCATGCGCGATCACAGTTTGCAGGCTTTCATTTTTGAACACAAAATATGACCACAGCTTTTTACTTCTCCTGACTACTGCAGTCAGTAGAACTGTAACATTTCAAATAAGCAGCAGTGAAGAGCTAACAAGAAAAGTGCACCTACATATCTCATTTCTGCTTCAGATATCAGTCCCACTCCTAAAGAAAAGAATTCTAGCTTTCAGGTTCTGTCAAATAACTTTTCGTGTGATTTCATATAAACTATTCTTACTTTGGGATTCGCTAAGGGTATGCTGTGGAGGATAGGAACCAGGCCAGAGGGATCTCTTGTTTCAGCCAGTACACCTATTTCAGCCTCTGGGCAAAGGTACTTCCAACGCCTTGAGAGAGAAACCTTGTGCACACAGCCTTTTTCTTCCAGTTCCTACTTCTGCCACTGTTTATAACTGCCATTAAGATTTTAATTTAAAACATGAAATCGCTGGACACACACACAGTCACTATACAAACCCTGAGTGCTCCGTCTTGAGAGATGAGCATCAGCTCCACAAAGTGCAGTATTTCTTAAGATAAGAGCAAAAAATAGTGTTAAACTCCATGACAGAAACGTAACAGCACAACACACAGAGTCTCTCCCTGATGGAAACCCATGCAAAAAAGTACTGCTCTGAAGGACAATCTCAGATGCCCACGTGTCACAGGGAAGGCAAGCAGTCCCACAGCAACACACTCTCACAGGTCAAGTACATGTTTGGGGTTAGCAGGAAGCACACCAATTAATCCCAAGGAATCAGTCACTGTTTGAGGTTAGTATCAACCAAAAATAAAGTCTAAATAGCATTTTTCCACCACACATGTGGCAACAACATTTTAAGAGAAAAGTGTTACTTTGTTACAAATGAGGCATAAAGTACTTTATAATAATTTATTTTATTGTCATTAAACATTCAAAGAAGCAGAAACTCTAGTGTGTATACTATGGCCACTTGCCCAGGTTTAAGTTTTACATTTATTTTTTTGTTTATGCATCTGTTTAACCTAAAAATCGAACAGTTCAAGGCTACAAAAAACCAGAAGGCCAAAAAACTTTGCCTTGAACTTGCAGACCTGGTAGGTCATTTATCTTTAGAGCCACAGAGATAGAGTTTTCCCAAGACTGGAGATTCCCAATTAGTCAAGGCACTACAGGATCATCCAGTATTTTACATCAGTTTCCTCACACTTAGGCAGAACATCTGTCCTTAGCATCTTCCACTACCATCTGCAGCTCCTAACTAGCAAAAGGAAAATCAAAGCCATTTATTCTACTAAGTGAAAATGGAAGAAAATCCTGCCTACAGACTTGTCTGCAGCTCTGGTGCCTACTTGAGAGCTCACCTACAGAGTCAGGAGGTTTTGCAAAACAGAGGTTTCTCCCTTTTCTACTCAGTAATCTGGCCCTGAATCTCTGGCTTCATTTCCCCCTCTGCTTTTCTGGAATGAAGGAGCCTTGATCCAGTTCTGTCACTAGATTTATGAGAAATGTGCAACAGAGACCAAGTGGGCAGCAAAGCCCAGTTCTGTCGCTCCTAAATTTTCCTTTGCTTCAGAGGAGTTTGCTGGCTGCTATAATTTTGTTGGCCTTTCTTATTTCCTGTGCCTCTCACAGACAATAAACAGAAATATTCCAGACATTACTTTTTGTCTGGATCCCAAAAAGCATTTTCAAAACAACACAAGCCCTTGCAGTGCCCACTCTCCCACACTCCTCCTTAAACTACACAGCAGAGGACAAATACTTACTATCATCTAAGGAGATAACTGTGCCACTAAACAAGGTAAGAATAGCTTCTAAGCCACGTCACAATTTATTCAAATGGGATTAGGAGGCGCAAGAAAAAAAATTTTCAGGATGTTAAACACTTCTGGACAGTCAGAACTACACCAGTGCAGAATAAAACACTACCTGAGCTGCAGAGTCAAGCAGCAGTTGCAGTCAGCAAACCATCTCCACATGGGAGCATACCCAAGGTTTCATTTACTTTGAAGACAGCCATTGAACTATGAGGAACTGTTGTTGGACAAGAGAGCAGCAGGCAACAGGATTAGTGGTGAACCCAAGGATCAGAGTACTAGGAAACAATCAGTGATGTTTGTGTCTCAGAATGCAATAATGTGAATCCAGACCGATCTTAGATTGAGGTTTGCTTTCAGCTGCAGAGAGAATTTGAAAGGCAGCTCTTGAAGGAGCGATACCAGATTTGACCCAAAATTACAAACTTAAATTCCTTTGGCAGCTTCTGGATGGATTCATTACCTGTTCTTTTTTTAACCTCATTCAAACATTCAAAGCCCTACCTGGAAAAATGAGAAAATCTTTCTTACCTAATCTTAACTGTTCCAGCATTGCTGCAGAGCTCTGTAGCAGTTCACACTGCAAGACAGCGCAGGAAGTAATTCAAGTGGCAAGCTTTCTTTAAAAAGAATTCTGAAAGCCTTTGTGTCACTTCTCTAAACAGTGTTATCTATCCGTACAACTTTATTAAACCAGAAATCCATTACATGAAGATTTATTCTGAAGTGTAAGTGGCAAAGCAACTACAAAATATGAGGAGTTGTCCATCTACCACTCACAATTGACGTGATCTCTTCAGAGAAGTTTTCTTACTTCTCCTGCAAAGAGTCAACCTCCAAGAAAAAAAGAAACCAGCGGTACTCTTCCCAACTTAGAAAGCACTGAAGGGCTGCCTGATATGCCAGATATTTGAGGTGGTTTGGACTATAACCAAACAGGAAAGATGACATTAAGCTACTCTAGCTCTTTTTCCTACTGGGAAAGAGAAAGATAAGTCAGTCCTTTAGTAAATGGAAGACAGCAATACATTTTTTTAAGTTCACAAAAGTTATGATAGCACAGCTCCACTTTAAAGGTGTTGCTCTGCCACTGATCAGATGCAGCATCACTGTACCCTCCACCACAGAACACCCCACCAAAAAATCCCAAGGGAATACCCAGTTTATTGCATCTGGTGTCTCGTCTGAGCAGCAAACTAAGAATACATAACATCAATAAAATAATTTTCATATTTTAGTTCTCCAACTTTCCAAAGGGAATAGCCCTACAAAAAAAAAAAAAAACCACCACACCAAAAAACCCACACACACACACCAAGGGCTGTCACATTTCACAGTCTCAATTCAATGTACTACATTAAGAGAGATTAACACAAAGCATTAGCATTGTTTGTATATATTGAATACATTCAAATAAAAAAAAATCACATTCTGCTTTTAATGAAGGTACTACTAAAGATTTTCATACTAAGAAAGTGTATATGTGTGGATATAAACTTCTTTTAAAAAAGACAACACTGGTGAAAAGAAGAACACCTACATAAAACCCATCAGAGTTGAAAATGAGCATATCTGATGAAGAGTACAGATTTTGCCAGTTTCTTTGTTTCTCAGTCTCACATAAAAGGAAGTCAGAGGGCATTTCTTTTCCTTCTCTGCCAAAGTTTGAAAAACATCACAGAAAACTGTTTATGAAAAATGCATAGCATTGGTTTCTGATCTGCTGGCAACTAAAGTTATCAAGGCTCCACTGATACACTTCAGAAGACAGCCAGTCCTGAATGACTTTCCTGTGTAACTGATGTGGGCTGGACAGTCTCAAGGAAGGGACGGTGAGTCTGCCTTCCAGTCTTCTCACGCATTTAATTCTCGCATAATTTGTGCTGGGTTGTTTGAGCTTTTTCTTAGGTACAACTTAGTACATTTGACTGTTGCTATCGGAATATTGCAGAATACAGAATATTCAATAAAAAATTAATAACATTTCCACTACTCAGATAAAGTATTTCAGAAATAAGCCACCATTTTAAATCACAAAGGTCGATGTTGATCACAGAACACCGCAAATTGTATTTTCAGCCTTAACTCTTCAAAGCCATTTTACTAGAACCAGATTGAAAACTACTTTGAGGATTCTTCCCAGAATTCTGGAGCTTAAAGTTTTAGAAATTCCATTACTTAGCACGTATACTAAGAAAAAAATAGGGGCTTAAAAGTTTAGTTATGAATGCAATTTTTTTCTTTTAAAATGCACTTCTTTGTAAAACTAAAAGGCCAGAATATCAACAGCACTGCATAGTATGAACACACATCAGCTCCATTATATGCATTGACCTTCTAAAACTCTTCCTAAAGAATTTTACTGTCCAGGTATTTCTATTCTTATCACACAGCTTCACAGAAGTCCAAAATGTATTACTCACGTTGCAGTCCTGGTATTACCAACACAGGACTTCAGCTCTTCTGCAGGCAAATGCAAAACCTAAATACAATATCAAGGTGGTGTTGTTTGTTTTTTAACTTTTCCATGGTTCCATCATGAAGGATGATTAAAAAAGAAAAAAGATATTTAGTCCTTTTTTAAAAAGTACCCATTTAAAAAAAGCAGTAGACTCTTGTTCCAAAGTCAATAGGCTCAGCCATACCATGAGATAAGGTTCCTTTCTCAAAACTGAAGCAAACTCAATTTTGATATTGCTATAGAAGAGAATAGCACCGAATACTACATGTAATCGGCTAATCTTCCACCATTTTCTACCACCCAAACACACGCATGTTAAAATCAGAAACATATCAGTTCACTAGATGATTCACTAGTGAAACAGACTGACCTGCTATCTGTAAGGCATTCACTCAAAGGATGTTTTTATTAATTGAAGAGAAGCTTCTACTGGGTACCAGTAAACCTCTCTTGAATGGTCCAGGAAAGATTTTTTCGCTTGATCTTCTAAATACACACACACCTTTCCACTGCAACTCCACCTCTGTGCTTTCAGCTGTAAGACTCAAGGGTCTAGAAAATATAGTTGAGATTATGTTTAATTTTTTTTCTGAAACCTCCTATTGTCAAGTCTACAAAGAAAGTTTTGCAGAAAACTCCTCACATTGGAACAGCATATGTTGTTACAATGCAATAAATGCGGGGTGGGGGGGGTGGGGGGTGGCAATCTTCATCTTCAAATCAACTTAGAGTAGAAACCATTTCTAAAGCAGGGAAGAGATGGAAAGTTTTGTTAGTCTTAGTCCTGACATCGACTACTACCAGCTAAACAGCAGGCCCAATTGTCCTACAGCACTACTTGATTTAGGTAGCAATAATCTGTATTGACAACACGCATCCAAACCTATGAGTATGAAAGAGGGACAGCAGCAGTTCTTGCTCTTAACAAGAGATTTTTCATTGGACACTATGGAACCTCAGATCAAATCCCATCCAGGTGACGTATAGCACATGCAAGACCTATGAAGAAGTTATGTATACTTTTTCCTCCTGGAGAAAGGTTCTAGAGAGAGGTAAGGAACTGCAGAGGATTTGAGGGACAGTTGGGAAAAGCTGAGTGCAAAGGTATCACAGAGTAGAATTGCATGATTATCATAGAATTTCTGGAGAGTATGCTAAATCAAAGCAGATTAGAAATCAATGAAAACCCTGAGAATTCTTTGCAATTACCATTGAGCTCTCACATTGCTCATCCTGCACCTCCAACACTGCTGCAGGTTACAAAAACAAAGACCAAAAGCAGCTATCATGTAAAACTGAAAATAAAACACAGCACACTTGTTTAAGTGCAGCCACGCTGCCTACTAGTTAAGGATTCGTGTGAAAGCCTGAGGAACTCTGGAGACATCACCCCCTTCCCCATCCTGCCCTTCCTTACCTGGGTAGATAAACCAGGCTTCCCCACCAGCCGTCTAGGGCTACAGGGCTAGGTTACTACGTACCAATAGGTGAGCCTGATGTATCCATTACAGAGTTTTTGTACTAGACTGCGCTCATTATTTCTGGAGAATGCTACCTACTGGAAAAATTCACCATGCGAGATAAAGGGCATATCTTGTACAAAATGGTTGCTTTTGGGTATAAGCCAGCAGACTTGATGGCTCTCTGCATAGGGCTGCCCCATGGCCAAGCACTACCATTTTCAGCGCTTGGTAAATACATGATTTACTCAACTAATAAAGAAAAAGAAGAATTAGTTGTTCTGATTATATAGGGAATTTGTCCACACTCCGCTTGCTATCCATAATCTGGCATCTACAGGGTTAAAGCAAGACTGTGTGAGGATTCTTCTCTCAAGTGTATAGTTAGAGACATGGCCTTGGCTCAAAAATACCTCCTAAATTTCCAGAATCCTTTGCAATTTGTCTTACATTTCCTCAAAACCATGGATGGCTAGCATTAGGAACAAGGCAGTTGTCAGTATGACTCAGTTCATGAAAAGACTAGGCTCTGTGTCCTACCTACCACACTCCTTTCAGCCAAGTGTCGATACCTCAATTAGGAGGAAAATTGAGGAAAACACGGGTAGGATTAATTGGCGCTTAAAAGGCACAAACAGACAAACCACACAACCACTAACAGCCAACTCTGCTGCGTGAAAGGCTCCTGTGTCTGACCAGGCTTGTTCTGGTTTAGATTCTAATCCTGTGGAAGCCAAACTTCACTTTCTAGGAATGTTTTTGCTCATGTAGGGACTTAATGAAGAAACCCTACACTTCAGAGAAGGGCACAGCAGGGGGAAGGGCAGGACGAGATCTTATCTACAGAATGGCATAAATTTATTTTCTATAGAAACTGAGGCCTGGCAAACTGAAAGCAGGAAACCCAGAAAGGAATGGGTCTGCAGCATTCTCTTGTGTCCAGCTTCCGCTGCCAACATTTCTTCCTGTGCTCAAACACGGTAAGCAATAAGGTGGTTCAATTCCACTTTGTTAGCCAACCCACAACTGAAGAAATACGTACCATTTTTAAGATGCTGGGCAGTTATTCCGGTTCAGGTCTCAGAGACAGAAATACAACTTGACATACTACGTACTTTCATGGTGAGAAGCAAATTACATCGTTACCAAAGCCCTAAACAAGCACACAATATTTCAATGAATAAGCTCTTGGACAACCAAACAGATACTAATGCTTCCCCTTACTCACAATTCTGATGCTACCTCTTGATAAACTGTAAGCCCATTCACAGCTGGATAATTTCTCAGATATGAGCAAAGCGCTCTCTCATAGAACCTCCCGGAACCAGAGTCAAAGCTGGAAAAAAACAGTAATTGTTTGAGGGAGAGGAAATCACACATTCACCTTTGTTCCAGCAGTTCCTGGCAAGAGAAATAAATACCCACAACAAGTATTCATGTTTCTTCATAAAGACAACCACACAGTGCAACAAAAGGTACACCCATGGGGGAATAAAGAGCAGTAATTTCCCAAGAGAAATGAAGGCATAAGCAAAATATTCGGCTCGTGCCTAATGAATGCCAAAAAAAACTTCATACTGGACTATGCTGCATACTCTATACATACAAATGGAAAGAAAAACCATTTTAAAAATGTCACCTCTAAAATCTTTTATGTTTGAACAGTTTAATTCAGGCCCTGTGGACACAGTTCTGCTCCCACTATCTTTCATAAGTCTGATTATGTCACAGGCCATTTAGCCTTTCATCTTTCCAGAAAGTTACCCCCTCTCCCACACAGAACATTACTCCTTGAGCATTTATTAGCAGGTGAATTAACCTAAAGGTAGCTTTTCAGTACTAATACCAACACGTAAATTCCATTGCCAAGTATCATGCTTTGGGTATTGCTACATCTAATGCTGTGTTGTACATGGCTTCAGTTTTAAACAGAAGATTCTAAACTGGGAATTATCTACTAGCATTTTAGAGCATTAAAAATTAACTGTGTCATCTGGTAATGATCGTTCTTTGTTTTAAGAAGAAAATTTCAGACAGTCATTTTTCATAAGTGAATGAAATACAAACAGTTTCTTCTAAGCTTGAATATGACCATATCCCTTACACCATATTTTAAATAGGGGATTTAAATCCTTTTTGATGCAATTCTGGAATATGTGGAAAGAAGCAGATCTTTACATCAGCAGAATATGGATTACTGTTAAGTATTTTTAGCAGTCATAGCTACATCAACTTGAAAACTACAGAAATTATTTCCTACCATAATTAACACAAATACAACTTCTTCATTAGTTGAAGTCACAATCTGCATTTGCAAGGGAAGAAAAAAAAAAGTGATCCTGGGCCAGCTGTTCCTTCTGAAACAAGCAAAACTCCATAGGAGAAGCTTTTCATAAAAGCACAGACCATTTATGCTGCCAGAAACAGCAACAAAAAACCCAGAGCCAGATTTGACCACCACAACTCTTAGGAGGATTCTTGTATTTTATCTGTTCTTTGCCAAGAGAAAGCATAGTCATTGAGAAAAAGTGAGTTTCTTTATACAGTGGAAATGAAGAAGACTTTTTTTTAAAAAAAATGTTAATAAGGTAAAAATAAATCATAGCTGAAAAACTCCAAACCAGCTGTAGACACAAGTTTACAGAGCAGTGTTTAGAGACACTTAACTACTGTAAGACAGCCTCGACACTTGCCAGAACTTGCTACACTTGAACTCTATTGCTTCTGAAAGCCTGGTAGTACCTTTTGTACGCAGAAGTAACCAATAGAAGTACAGGAGGATGAAGTTAGGAAACACCTAAGCAAACTGGACAGACATAAATCCATGAGACCTGATGGGATGCACTTCTGTGGGCTGACTGATCTGGCCAGCGCCATGGCAAGGTCACTCTCAATTATCTTAGAAAGGTCATGGCAATCAGGAGAGGTTCTTGAGGACTAGACAGAAGCAAAAATCACGCTGATCTTCAAGAAGGGCAGGGAGGGCAATCTAGGCAGTCAAAGGCTAGTCAGCCTCACCTCAGTCCTGGAAAAGTGACAGAAAAATTTCCAAAAGGGTGATAGGGAATCACTAGTGTGGATTTATAACTGGAAATCATGCCTGACCAATCTGTCAGACATCGATAATGAAACAACTGGCTCAGTGGATGAGAGGAGTACAGCAGATGTGGTTTATCCTGACCTCAGTAAGACTTTCCAACTCTGTTTCCTACAGCACCTTCACAGACAAACCGATGAAGCACAGACTAGCTAAATGGACAGTGAGAACTGACTGATGTGCCAAGGTCAAACTGTTGTGATCAGCAGCGTGAAGTGCAGCTGGAGCTCCAGCACTAGTGGTGACCTGAATGATGGGACAGAGTGCACCCTCAACAAGTTCACAGATGACACAAAACTAGGAGTGACTGATGCACCAAAGCATTGCTACTATTCAGACAGACCTCAACAAGATGACAAATGGGCCAACAAGAGCCTCAGGAAGGTAGTTCAACAAAAGGAAGTGCAGAATCCTGCACCTGGGGAGGTATCACCAGCTGGAATGCAGCTTGGCAGAAAAGGATCTGGGGATTCTGGTGGACACCAAGCTGAACATGAGCCAACAGTGTGGCCTTGCAGCAAAGGAGGCCAACTGTATTCCCAGCCTGCATCGTCGGCAGGAAGCATTGCTCACAGATTGAGAGAGTTGGTCCTTCCTCACTGCTCAGCATTGGTGAGGCTATGTATGGAGTGCTGGGCCCAGTTCTGGGCTCACTAGTACAAGAGAGACATAGACACACTGGAGAGCGCCCAGCAAAGAGCCACAAATATGATTAAAGGATTGGAGTGTCTGACACACAAGGACAGACTTGGAGAGCCAGGACAATTTACCCTGGAGAAGAGAAGGGTCAGGGAAAATCTTATCGATGCGTATAAATACCTAGAGAGGAGAGAAAGTAGAGTAAGGACAGAGCCTGGCTCTTCTCGCTGACAGCCAGTGAACAGACAATAGGGAACAGGCACCAACTGAAATATAAGCACTTCCATTTAAACATAATAAATTTTTTTGTTGGGGTTTTGTGGGTTGTTTTTTTTTAATCTACAGGTGACTGAGTACAGTCTCCATCTTTGGAGGTGCTCAAAAATCTGACTGCACATGGTTCTGGGCAACTTGCTCTAAGTGACTCTCTTTTGAGCAGTGGGCTGGATTAGAGATCTCCAGAGATGTCATTTCCAGTCTGTGAGTTTGCATACTTCGGGCTCTAAAGATGACATTGAGTTATGGCCAGGAGTTCATTGAAAATGGTCTAATGTAAATTTTACTGCCTGTACTGATCTCCACTGGCAGTCTACTATGCCAGAACAAGAGAGCAATTCCTCAGCAAGAAGCTCTGCCATAAGAGCACCTATGTTCTCAAACCCTGCTGAAGACAGATGGGGATTTTCAAGCTTGTTGGCTACAAAAAGAGTACAATCAAACATCAGCTCAAGGAGGAAGGTCAGCTACTAGATCTTCTTGACATAAGAGAGCATACTGTTACTTTCAACTTAATGCTAGCATGGCTAACTGGAATTGAAATCCTTCTACTAAAAGGCTTTTATTTATATCTATTTTAGTAAATCCTAAAGTTCCAAAAATTCTGAAAGGATGAGTCATAGTAGTATAATATAAACAAATTTCACCACATATTTCAGCAATAGCTTATTGTTTCCATCATCTTAGTTTAAAAGAAATGATGTGAGACCCCACCTGGAGTACCGTGTCCAGCTCTGGAGCCCTCAGCACAGGAGACACGTGGACCTGTTGAAGCAAGTCCAGAGGAGGGACACAAAAACAGAGGGATGGAGCACGTCCCCACTGAAGAAAGGCTGAAAGAGTTGGGGTTGTTGAGCCTGAACAAAAGGCAGCTCCAGGGAGACCATATTGCAGTTTTTCAATACTTGAAGGGGGTTTATAAGAAAGATGGGACAAACTTTTTAGCAAGGCCTGTAGTATATAGGACAAGGGGTAATGGTTTTAGACTAGAAGAGGGTAGATTCAAACTAGATAGAAGGAAGAAATTTTTTACAGTGAGGGTGGTGAAACACTGGAACAGGTTGCCCAGAGAGGTGATAGATGCCCCATCCCTGGAAACATTCAGGGTCAGGCTGGGCAGGGCTCCAAGCAACCTGGTCTAGTTGAAGATGCCCCTGCTCATTGCAGGGGGGTTGGACTAAGTCACCTTTAAAGGTCCCTTCCAACCCAAACTATTCTATGTTGATGCCACAAGCAACTTCCTTACAAACTGTCAGAGAAAAGGCGAATGGAATATGGAGAATAGAAATATGCTTTACTAGGTACTACAGAAAAGGGGATCTGTTCGGTACTTCTGTTGTTGACTAGCTGTTGCTTTTTGTCTTACACTGCAGCGGTGAGCTAGGTCAAATACTACCATTATTGTGCCAGTGACAAAACGACATGTTTCATAAGAACCACAAGCACTCTAAGGAGCTCTCCAATATACATGTACTTTCTGCTCATCAGTCCCCACAACAGCTGTACTTTCTCTCAAGGACAGGATTTAAATTAAATACTAGTTAAGCAATTATTACACCATTTAAGCAAAAAAACTCCAAGTTCTTCTATACCATGCAGTCACACACAGAAAGAGGGTTGTGGGCAATCTGGGAACAAATTAACATCAGAGCTTTAGAAAGATGGCCTGCTTCTACACAATGCACGCAGTCATACAGGCAATAAAAGCCTGGGATGCCCATGAACTGACAAGATTACACTTGTAACGAGACAACTACTTGATCCAAATTCTCCTTTCAATGTCAAACAAGCCTGTGTGACTCTTGATTAAAGGAGTTCTTCCTAGTTAACATCCACTGATATTATGCCAGTGTTTCTGGCTTCTCCTTTTTTCTTTCTTAAGAAAGCAAACAAACAAATCTGACCACATAACCGGTCCTTTTATAATATCATCTGAAAATTTCATTAGTGTTTTTACAGGAACAGAGAAGAAAATTTGTTAATGAGAATGATCTTCCTCAAGAGTAAAACACCTTCCTCCAAGTTAGTATGCTAATTGAGAAGACTTCAGTATAGTATTCCTACATTTATTACACACGTTTGTACACATATCATCAAGAAAGAAAAGCACCCCATGATTTAAGATGCTCATTTGACAAATTTATGTATTTCAGAGAGAGGTATTTCCTGATTCAAAACAGGGGCATGAAAGAGGGCTTCCTGTTTCTTTCTTTACTCCAAGAAGGGTCTTGGGAATAGTTTACCAGCACAGCCTGCCTGGAACACAGAGCTCCAAGTTTAGTACTGTACAACCACACACACTATTAAGGCAAGGATATGATGGCAACGCAAGTCTAACTACATGACTCAGCTCAAGAGTCACTATGCCACCTGTTTCTGAACTCAAGTTGCTGTGTCATGCATTTTCCTATTTCAATTCTGCAAACAGATATGTTAGAAAAAAACCCATTCCTGCTGAACAAAGATCCACTAAAATCAGACCGATAACTGATACACTGCTCTAGATTTGTCTAAAAAGTCACGCACATAAACAAAACCTGGCATTGCATTTGCAGCAAACAGTACTGTTGAGCACAGGAAGGAAAAAAAATTCCCAATGCCATGCAGTTCCCTACAGTAATTACCCAATTCAAACAAACATAGATGTGTGTTAAATACCCATTTGTGTGGACAACATGGTCCATCTTCCAACATGGGTTTCAACTTGGTGGGGTGTAAGAAATGCATATAGGAAAAAGAGAGAGAGAAGAAAAAATGACCCAACAATTTTTCCCCCGTTTACTTAAGGTAGAGGTCACAGAAGTATATAGGGTGAAGAGATCTACTTTGCCAAGAATTTACTTTTGTTGAATTTGGATACTGGCATGGAGTTGGAAACTTTTCCTTAAACATTTGTTCAAACACAGCCAACTCAAGCCTTTCCTTTAAGGCAATATTTGAAACTGTTCCTATTCCAAGCTTTCCTGCAGGTTTAGTCTATATAACACAATCACAACAGCGCTTCTTCACACCTCCATGTAGAATATATATGAGAGCATTTCTCTGATCAGCACAATTTACTCCTATTTGTTTCTGCTCTAGAGCTTCTTGGAGTAAAGACCCTTGCTTTGGTCAATACACAGACTAACAATTACTTGAGAAAAATGCCCATGCTCCCTGCTGAATTCTCCTTCTGTATGAACAGACAGGTACCACAGGAGCAAACATGTAAGAGGCGTGATCTAGGGTAACAGGGACTCTTCTTTAATGACCTACAGCCTAACACTGAGCTGACAGCAGCTCCTCTATGCTTCTATTCCTCCAAAGAGGTCTTCCAAAAAACCTGTTCTTAATGTGGTGTCTGTGCTAGAAGGCACACAGGCAGACTTGGAACTGAAGTGAGGGTTATGATCCAACAGAACTAATAGCTTTTCCCCAAGGTCAGATACAGCAACACTACTAGTACTCAATTTAAATGCTACTTGAGTAACAAAGTCCTGCAGAATATCTATCCAATCACAAGTTGTACATCTGTACACCTGGACAATGCAGCATATTTCTTTTCCTTATGAAGAAGGAACAGATTCTATAGGCAGCCCACCAACTGTTTTTCAAGTCTTGAAGGATTTTACTCCTTAATGAAATAGTTGTCCTAATTTAGCAAAGCACATGCCCTGTATTAAAGAATACAGACATAGCTGACTACAAGCAGAAATAAGCCACTTGTGTATTCAGCCTTCAAATATCATGCACTGCCTCCTGCCCATTGCTTTCCTAACACAAACAAGACCCACAAAGAAGCAAACCAGTTCCTAGTCAGGAATTGTTCACAGAAGCGAGAAATCCAGAAGTAGCCAGAGGACCGAAAACTCCAGAAAGTGCCGAGACTTTGGGGGTTAGTGCTTTAGACTTAAACCCATGTACCCAGTTCTGAATACACATTGGTACTTTTCCACAAGGAATCACATAGTATCAACTTCAGCTTTGATTTTATGAAGTCCAGTTTGGTAGAAGGACTTTCTTTCAAAAGAACAGAAATAGCCTTATTTTAGGAAAGTTACCAAAACAATCTCATTTCCTTCCCTGCCTGTGGGGAGCGGGTAAAAGGACTAGGACGTGCAAGTCCTAGGCTCCTACTATGTTAGATGGGAGGGGTCTGATGGAAGCTTTCCATGTCATGCATCACCAGCATCAAAGTTTATTCAGGCCTCTGACTGGCACTCAGTTAACCATTTTTTTTTTTTTAACGTACAAAAGAAAGACCATCCAGTTAATCTTGCACCAGGTTGAAGCAACCATCCAAGTCAAACTCCCTAGAGTACAGTTAGTTAGCTTATACCTATTAACAAAGTAATAATGATAAAACAAGGGACCCTACCTTCCCCCATAAGCATTTTATGGGAGAGTAACATTTTATGAAACAACATGCGTGTGAGCCACTAAGTTCTGCTTTCTATGAAACTACAGGTAACATTAGCAACTTTTTAAAGCCTAAATCCCCCACAAATCTCTTACTCTATGTGTGTGTGTCTATATATATACACACACATGTCTGCATACACACATACACAGTTCATTTTTGAAGAAAGAAAATTCTGGATTACGAGAAACTGAAAGCAGCACAGCAGCTCAGTTAAGTGCTGCGTTCAACCCTTCTTCTGCCCCACCATGTGATCTGGACAACAAGCAGCAACATAAGCACTGAGCTTCGAGTAAATTTACTTTGTGGAGCCAAACCGAGTAAACATACACACACACACAATCCTTTTGCGTTGCTCAGTTGAAAGTTACATTAAAAAGAATATCATAAGCAGCATTTATGAAGGTTACTTTTGGTTAGCAGCAGTTGGCCACTGTCAGAGTGCAAATTCACTTTTAAAAATCAACATTGCTTGAAGGATTGGCATTTTGAATGCCACTGTATTTCCTGTCCTAGCTTTGCTGTTACGAGGCAAGTCTCAACTCCCTCAATGCAGCAAAGTGGAATCCAGCTAAAGATAAAATGCAGGAATCAACTATGGCCGAGCACCAGAAAGCAGAACACAATCACATAAATAAGTGCAACACAAAAAGTGTCATTGAGCAGCACTGTAATATTTACAGTAGTGCTATGGAGAGCGTTATGGTTCAGTTGCAGCTATTATGCACTGGGGAGATGTATGAGAGAAGACTAGCCAAACTAGAACACACACACAAAGAATTCTACAAGAGCAGCAAGATATATTATCTCCTTAGAACACCTGGGAATGGGCAGAACAGCAAGGAAGATAGTGGTAAGCGCTATACACTAAACTTCACATTTAACACATCAGATAGTAATGTGTAAATGCAACCCGGACATCAAAACAAAATAGGGAAAAAACTGCACAGCCTAGGAGCCGTTTAGCACCTAACTTGATGAGACACTTCACTTGACTACAGGAATCTCATGGAGTGGAAAAAGATAAATACCAGAATCAAAAACTGGCCTTGCCACTGAAAACGCGATGCACAGAGATGACACCTTGAGGGGTGGAGGAGCTCACAATTTTGTAATTAAATTATTCACTAAAAGCTAATTTACTGTCTTTCACATTCCCTTACCCTCATTAAAATATCCTGTCGGGCTCCACAGGTTCTAGTGGTTAGCATAAACCATTGGTAAACAATTATCATTCAACTCTAAACAAAATAGCTCACCCATTACTAACACCATTTCTCTAGTGCAAGACCACCACATTACACTGCTCTTCACACCTGACATAAGCACTGCATGTGAAATTAACCTACCAACACCTTGTGGGGAAACAAAACCTACACTTACACAAAAGTCTATAGATTCTGAATAACAGAACTTTTGGATTTAAAAAGATTTCCATACACAACATCTGGTGTCTTAAAACACTTGCCATCACTGAATTAGGAGAGAACTAGTCTGAAATCAAAGGTAGCATTCACAAGGAGTTACTGTGTTCAACAGCATCCTCAAGAAAGAGGACACAAGTATGAAACAGTAGGTCCACAAAGGAGATCTTAACCATTTCTCCCTGCTGAAGGGAGGGATTTAAGAGTAACCTAATCCAGAGTAAACACAGACTGACCCATTTCACCACAGTGCTACATGCTGGCAATCCCTAGAAAGCTTCAGCTACTGTACACCAGCTCACACAACATCATAGTTAAAGCCACCTTTGTGAACCGTGTTGCCTGTGCTTTGTGGCAACTATATCCCATAACGTAGGCAGGTTTCTGCACTGGCACTTATATTAGGCGGACACCGGGATCTACACAGGAATTCTCCCTCCAAGTGGTATGTGACTAGAAAATGCCACAAGTTTGGAGAAAGGATGTTTTCAAAACCAGAACTGAGTTAAAGTTATCCCCAAAGAGTTTCCATTTAAATCTTCCCAAATTAAACATTCGGATTCAAAAAGAAAGAAAAAAAAAAAAAAAAAGTTTGTCAGCAAGGCTTGTGATTCGGGAAGGATGTTGATTTCCTTGCCTAAGCTACCATTTCATCTGTCTTTCCCTTGCCATCCTCTGACCAGGCTCCTGTGTTATATCAAGTCTTTCATGATACATTTTAGCTGCTGCAGGCTGTCACCAACCCTCTCTAGACCAGCTTCTGGAAGGAGATAGCGCAGGAGATACTCAAAGGAAGTTTTATCAACCACTGCAGCAATCTGGACAGTTGACTCATTAAAAAGACACCCCTTCGTGAGGTCTGAACATTGGTATCGTCAAAATGTTGTACCATTATTTAGCTGCTTTCAAATTTGACTGCTTCTCAGGTTTCGCAATTTAATGAAGTAGTCACTTGGGAAGAAGACAAGCGTTGAAAAGTTATGGTTAATTTGTAAAGCAGCCATCCCACCTCAATGCCACAGCTTCCTTTCATATGCAAGAACACCAACTGCTCCTCCAACTCATGCCACAAAGCCAATTTCGTTATGAAACAGAAGCTTGCAATTTTAAAGCCCTCGTGTTGTGGATGCCAAACTGTCTTGGGTGCTAAGAGGGACAGCGTTCAGTCACATTTTCCCAAAGAAAGCAGGTAAATGCCAGCTGCTACCCACTCCAACACAGGCTCTACAGCCAGCACGCAACTGGCCTCACACCCAGCACACGCAAGGCTATCCTGCGCAGAACTGTTACAGACACCATGAGCAGCAAAGTACGAACAGCAGCTGCCTAGGTGTCTGATAACTCAGCAATAAAGTGCAATCCACTTCAGTTCGGCCTCCTCATCAGTGATGATGAATACTGCCTTCTTTGCTCAGCTTCAATTCTCTTTAGCAATACATTTTAACAAAGGTCCTTGAACAAAACCCCCCGATTTCTCATAGCTTCTACAACAGGCTGCTCTTTCTGCTATCAGACATGAGGTATGCATGTCTCCTCTTATTTAAAAATCAAGCAAAGAACTAAATCAATGACAGAAAACAAATTATGTATCCCTGAGGCAAGAAAGTGAAGGACAAAGATAAGCACTCTTGCTAAGGTAACTGATGATACATTTCTACCGCAGAAGCAAAAGTCTTACAAGAACTGCTCCATGATCAAATGGATTTCTTGCTCCAGTGATCTATTAGCTTCAGCCGTGCTGTTCAAATATGACTGCTAGAACATATTCAGAAAGACTAATTTCAAGCTTTAACACTTCAGTTGGAATCTACTGCACACTATGTTAAGCCTGAAACCTCAGGCTCCATATTTCTCTAGGTAAACAAGCTTTCAGAAATAGTCTGACTAAGGCCAAATGAAAACTAGGAAAATAAACTTGTATGGAATAATTTACTTTTTAAAAGAGGTAAACTCCTGTAGACAAAGTTTAGTGTACTTTTTTTTTACATGGGTGTTGTGATCATAATCCATCTGCATGACATTTTTTCAGAAAAGCAATTTTATTCACATTTAAGATTCATTCACAGCAAGTTTTAGCCTCTTTTAGAAAATTAAATTTATGGAAAACAGATATACTCAAAGGTGCCAGGAACTATTCAGCAAACTCTGTAAACAATCCAATTTAGACTCTTCAAGCATCCAACTCTCCATCTTAGCATGACAATTGTAGCTTCTGATAAAATTCTATTCCATAAAGTCTTGGACAAGCAAATAAATAAAGGCAGTACCGTGTAGTTTACCTGATCAGTCACAAACACTCAGACAGCTGCTTGATACTGACATACACCGTGTCTATGTGAATTTCAAAGCATTGCCTAATACCTGCAAGTGTAACAATGTAACAATCTGTGCAAAACCTAATTTCCCAGTAATTAACATTATCGAATGTTTCCAAAGTGGCATTTTGAATAGGAGTTATCCTTGCCCTAATGTATCTCTTCAGCTTTGAGATGAGAACAACAATTAAGGCAAATTCATGGCATTCCACAGTTCCACAGCAGATGGGAAGGCTGCGTGAAAAACAGCCATTTTAAAAATAATATGCAGTTGTCGTTCCAAAATCTCACCCAAAATATTAGCAAGCAGCAAATGAGAAAACAGCATTGAAGAAGTTCAGCTAACAAAGGTATTTTTCTCCACCCCTAAAACGGCATGCCACAGTACAGTGTTAACCTACAAAGCCCACTATGCTGAGAAGTATGTGCCACATAGCTAACCACAGATGCCACTTTGTGAACTTCAACCCAGATATTTCGGTTGCTTTTAAAGCACACAGCGATCGGGTGTTTCCTCAGAGTGCTACCCTTCCACCTGGGGTCATAGTCACTTCCCATTAAGAAGCACCTTTGTATGGCAATTAAGCAGTTCAGTTGTCAAAGGCACCAAAAGCCCCAGCAGCTTATGAAAAAAAGGCCTCGCTTTATCAGATTTAGATTTGTTCTCCTCTGCATCACCCAGAAAGAAAGGAGCAAACAAAAGCTTCTAAGTTTCACAGTAATTGATGCTGCATAGAAGCTGCCAGGAAACCCAGATCTGTAAGCACACTAATGGTTCATGGGACACGTTACCTAAACATAAACGTTTCGGCCATGGGGTTTGGAGATTTTTTTTAATCTATTTGTACTGTCTTTTATTTTTAAACCAGTACTCTACCTATTTCTTAACCCAGGTAACGGTCTGTACTGCAAAGATTAATTTGCCACATGTGGTCTGCATTCCCAGGATCCAACCTCCACTCTGACTGGAGGAAAGAGGTGAACTAATTAAGAATACCCTAATTGCACCAATCCTCCTCTTCCTCGCTGTTCCTGACAGGTAGTTCTGGAAGAGTAAAGCTCTCCTCTACTTCACCGATGGCTGCAGAAGACTCAGCGTCCATCACATTCCTCCCCCAAAATTGTGCATTAATTGAAGCAAGCATTCCTCTGATCTCACGGGAAAGCTCAGGGATGCAGCCATGCCTTCCTATCATCAAGCTAAACACCCCTCGGCAATGTGATTTTTTGCAAGTGACCAGAACTATAAACACTGAACCTTTCAACTCTGGGGACAAACTCAGATTTCTCTTTTTAGGAGGAATCAAAGAGGCTTTGATTGCAACTGCCAGGTTCACCCTGTTTATGCAGAATAGCAATGGTATTGAGCGAGTGAGACCTTACAACAATGAGAGTATCTTTAGCTTAAAGCTTCTGACTTCAACTCTTCCGAAAGCAGAGCTCATTTGGCAGTAAATGAAAGGAACCGCAGAATCTGTTCGAAAAGCGGTGGTTTTCCCCTTTCCTTTTCACAATCTCCATGCATATTTTGGATGTGAGAGAGGTGTATTCTTTGGCAGTTGCCTTCTGGACTCCCAAGAAACCGAGCAGAACCATCTCCCTCGCTCCACCCACAAACCCTCAACAACAACAACAAAAAAAAAAAAAAAAGGGGGGGGATGATGTGATCCTATATTGTTGCCCACTACTATGAGAAGAGACATATATCCTATACGGTTGCCTAAATAGTATCAGGGCAACACATATACAAGACAGCTAGAAGTTAAAGAAAGCCTAAAACTAGCTGGCAGGAAGACAAACTTTCTGTACTTGCCATTGGCTTCCCTGACACCAGCTGAGGGTTCCAGTAGTCCTTCACACCAGCAAAGCAGCTGAAATTCATCCCTGATGCAACTCCAGCGAGACTAATAGGTTTCCACAAGAATGAATCAGGCCCTGTATATCTAAAACCAAGCCCACTAAAGTTTCACTGAAGCGAAATTGCAGGAGTATAATCTATGGATAACAGCTGGAGAACATTAACTCTCCCCCCCTCCTCTTCCCGGGGTTAATTTTTTTTCTTTCTGTTCAGACAGGAAGCAGTCATATACCATACTGCATAATATAAGGATCCTGGGATATAAAAGACAAGTAGAAAAGGATTACAAAGAGCGCTCTAGAAGTTTTGAGCGGAGTTAGGCTGCTATAACCCCTGAGCTGCCTCTACGTTTTAAGCCCCACCGCTGCCCCTGCATCACGAATTGAGGCAGCAGTTACCTCCCATCCATTTAAAAAAAAAAAACACAAAACAAAAAACAAACAAACAAAAAAAAACACCACACAAAAACCAGCAAATATAGTTAAGGGTATTTAAGGGTCTGGGCGCCGCGGTTCCCGGCCCCCCGCCGCTCACCCTCGCTGCCGCACTGCTTGCCATTGTTCGCGCCCATCCTGCCCGCCTCATGCCCGCCGCCTCCCCACGCCGCCGCGCAGCATCTCCACCGCGGGGCGCCGAGCGGCCGCGGCTGATGGATCGGGGCCGGGGGGTGGGGGGGAGCCCCCAGGAGTTTTCACAGCGACATGTCCAAAGCAGCCGGACAACTTCCTCCGCGTCTTCTCGGGTGGCCGACACCCACCCTTTCCCCCTCAAAAAAAAAAAAAAAAAAGCGGGGGGGGGGGGGGGGGGGGGAGGGGGGAGGGCGTAAGAAAAGCGATGTATCGGCACGCCTTCCCCGCCCCGGTTCGCAGCCGGGGTGCCCGGGCAGGGGAGGCGGCTCCAGTTATAATCCACAAGCAGGACGGGCGGGACGGCCCCCGGGCGCAGGCTCCACCGCCCCGCGGCCGGCGCGGGGGCTCCCCCGATGCTCCAGCGCCGCTCCGCCGCCGCCGCCTCCCCCGGGAAGCCGCCGCCAGCCACTTGTTGCCCGGGGAGGGAGGAAGGGGAAAGCCGCCGCCGCAGACTTTTGTTAGCGGCAGGCGCCTCCTCCCGGCGCCCAGCGCCGCCGGGCCGGGGGGAGGGAGGGAGGCCGGAGCCCAGAGCCAGCCCCGGCCTTTAAAGGCACAGCGCCCGCCCGGGGGCTCCCCCGCCGGCCGTGCCCCAGCCCAGCGCCCCGGGGGCCGCCGGCCCGGCCTTCCTGCCCTTCCCCTGGCAGCGCCTGCCCCAGCCCCTCGGCCCGGCCCTCCTCAGCTCGCCTCCGGCCGTGCCCCGACGGGGGGCTGCCGGGCGCTCCCCGCGGGGGCCGAGCCCCGGGGGCCGCTGCGGCGGGGGCTGCGCAGGGAGCCGGCCGGGGCGGCACCGCAGGCGGCTCGCCCGCACCCCCGGGGGTCGGGCGCTGCGGGCCGGGCACCCGCCTGGCGCCCCCCGCCCGGCGCCGCTCGGAGCTGTCGGAAAGGCGCCGGGGTACGGGGCAGCCGCTGAGGAGGGTGTCTGCCTGCCCCTCCCCGGCTTTCCGGGCTGCGTCCTCCTTGGCAAACAGGCTTCCCGCAGGCACTCAACAACTGTGCATCGCTCCTGGCCTTTGCCACCGCATCGAAGAAAAAACCCAGCTGTTTAACATCCCTAAATTAGTTAATCAAGCATCCTATAGGGTTGGTGCTTTGAGGTGGAATGTTCCTATTTAATTCAGCTTTTTTAAACAGTTGCTTCTTCTTTCACCCCAAAAGACAAGCTTTTCAACTCTGAAGACCTGTGGGGATTGTCACGAAACCAGAGGCAATATAGGACCATTCCGTTCCAGTGTTGGGGCCGTTACTACAAACCCTGATAGGGACTCACCTACCATTACCAATGCCATCTGTCGGGACTTTACATACCTGAAATGGTGGAGTACGCTCGAGTGGTGTGGAGACACCGCTAATGCAGTGAGGGCCTTTCCCGAGGGCAGCCCGCCCTAGCAGCAGAATTGGGAATCGAGGTTTTTGTGACCGCCGGGGAGTCCACACTGCTTCTGCCTGGCAAAAGGGGCTGGGATACAAGAGCTGGTGCCAAATGGGAGTGAGGGGAAACTGCGTGTGAACAGGTTGATACTGAAACTGCCAGTCTTGAGAGGATGCTTGCCCCCAAAGGGTCAACAATAAAGTAACAAAAAGGACAGTGAAGCTTGCTCTATCTAGACAGCTGTTACCCAGATCAAGTGGTAATTGGGGGTTGCCAAAGGATTTTTGGAAAAGAGTCAGATTGAAAAGAAGTGAAAAAGAAGGATGAATGTTTGCAATAGATGGAGGGACACCTCGGAGCAAACATGGAGCAGCAGTCCAACCTGCTTTGACACTGTCAAAAGCCACCCCACTGGCACCTTGCCTCTGCCTGACGGCCCTGGCTCTCTGTCTGGTGGCCGGCCGGGGTGAGACAAGCAGGGATCCACACCCCAGGTGTGTGAGGGAACTTGTGGCACAGAGAGCAGCACAGCTACAGGTAACTGCATCTAAACCTGCAGGAGGTGTGTGCAAATCAGGGGGCCCACAGCCCTGGGACTGAGGTGTGCACTTGCATCTCACAGTCTGGGGAGCAGCGTGCCAACAGCCATGCGTGTGTGAGGCTAGGGCTCTTTAGGATTATTTATAGAAGGGTCTCGAGAAGTTACTAGCTGTTTACTAACTTTCTGCAAGTATCTACCATTGTGGTTTATGTGTGGTGTTGCTGACACTGATCAGCATACGGCTCACTGATTGCCAGGTCATTACATGTCCTTATTAAAAAGACAAAACTGCTTTAATCCTGATTTGATTTAAACAATGAGTTGAGCAGTTTTCCCTGTGCCACACTATGATGTTATGTATGAAAAAGCCTGTCTTCCTAAATATATCACAACACTCACAAGACAATTACTTCATGTACAGATAATTCTGAGCAAATTACATCTTTGTCAACATATGCAAATGGCATATGAAAATGCAGAGGCAAAAGCATCAACACTGAAGCACTACAGAGGAAGTTTCTAAAGCCTGAAGTTTTGGTGATGGGAGATTAACTTAAAAAGAAAAAAAATTTGCATTTTCTTTAAGAAGTGGGGGAATTACCTGAAGCTAAAAAGAGTACCAGCAGCACAGATGACGGACTAGTAAGTGGGCAATGCTCATTAGGCTTTAATCCCAGGAGATACTGGTCATTAATGCTTCTTGTGGAAGTTTTGGTCATGATTCAAGATGACTACACACACCCTTTATTTCTCAAAAAAAAGTGAAGGTCTAAGAAAATATTGCCTTCTTGGGTCAGACTCATCAAATGACCATCCTAGGTTTTTTGAACAAAATGCTAATTAGTCTAAAAATATAGTTTTCTCTAATCAAAGGTTGATTTCTAACCCCTGACGCTAAACAAAATCTGTGCTGCACCAAAGCAGGCAGGCACAGAGACAAGTGCTTGGTTTTAATATCCTCTATTTTCTTTTTGAGAGTTACCTGTTGGGGGTGGGGTGTTGAGAAGCAATCTGCCTTCTGTAAAACAGTAAAAGGTTATGGTGCCATGTTAATGTTTGCCTCAAATGTGGGCCCACACATTGCCAACAAAGACATACAACCAAATACTATTTTTCCTGCTGTGAGGCTTGTAGGGTTTGAAAAACCCATCGCAAACACTTGCTAGGAACTCACCTGGGGAGAGTAGGATGTTAAAAAATCTTGGGCTTTCTATGCCACAGCAGTCTACCTTTGTCACCCAAGCCCTCACCTCCAGCTCAGCGATGGGCAGCTGTGGCTGGCATGCCCAGCCATACCATTCTCCCTGCAGCAGGTACTGCCAGGCAGTGCTGGTCCCCAGCTGTGGGAAAGCACATGCAGGCTGAAACCAGCACACGTCCCTGCTCCATGCGCAGCCCAGCTGTGCCTAATCTTAGCCTGAAATACAGTGATGGGAGTAGCCACTGCAAATGATGCCCTAGCAACCTCTCAGCTCCTCATGTCACATTGTGTGCTGTGCATCCCATGGCAGTCAACCACCAGAAAGTTTTCCTGTGTGGGCTGTAGGGCCCAGAAAGACCAGTGATCCCACTTCTAACTCCAAGAAGGCTGTGCATTTCTTGCAGCAAACCTTCTTGCATATAAAAGAGAAGTTGCTTAGACCAGTTGGAAACATAATGTCACATAGACCCAAGTGCATAGCTGTACGTAAATAATTTTATGGGATCCAGGAAGAACAGAGCCTCCATGAGAAGGAATATAGCAGTTCTCCTCCAAACTCAAAATTTGGTGCACCACAACTGAAATGAATCCCTTTGCCAAGGGGTATTTTTGCTCATCAAGAATAGCATAAGCTGATGCTTTGTAAGACAGCAAGTCCAGCTGTCAAAGGACTCCTGTAAAGAACAAAGACATTAGGGAAACAGGTTACCACTCTGTCAAGTTTATGGCATAAATCCCAGAAATATTCTGACATGACCAGAACTAAAAGGAAAGGGAAAAAAAAAAAACCAAACCCAAAAAAACCCCCACCAACCAACCAACCAACCAAAGAGAAAGCCTAGACAGGAAAGAACATCTTGGTTTAGGAAACTTGAATTCAGCTTTCACATGAAGGACTGATTATTTCTGCTGCACATCCCATTACATGCTTTCTAAAGGAGAATGAGATGGAAGGCACATGGAGAAGCAGTAAAGTACCAAACTCATCTTGGTACAAACACATAAAACTCTCAGCAGAAATTTATTTGTCACAGGTGATACCTCTGACAATGGCTAACTGTTTTGTGCAAGGCATTTAGGCCCGTCAAACTTGGAGCTTCATAAGCCCAAAAGCATCAATAGGAACAGAGCAGCTGGGAAATGCTACTTCAGAGAGGACCTACAAGTTTCAACTAGGACTGAGTCATCTTATAGCCCTTCAGTATTTACCAAACAGTTGGTTCATTGTGGGATTTTCTGTGGGAGTCTGGGAGGCCTATTATGTCTAGCCATATGGTTTGAGACTTAGTACCATTACAGTGCCTGTGGATGAGACCTAAGGAGATATTTTCTATTAACAGTTTCGAGATGTTTCACTCACTCTTGGCAAAATTTTGTAGTAGTCTTTTTTTTTTTTTTTTTTTTTTCTTTTCTCCTTGTCTTCCACTTGGTCAGTACCTTATACATTGAGACTATTCAGCTTGAACTGCAAACATAGTGTTTATGCGTAAATGCAAAGGACTGGTAGGAGTCTTTTGGCTGTGACTGAGTTAAGCTGCCTAAACCACATAATATAATTCCTTTGTGAAACTGTTTACCCTTCACGATACCCTAGCCTTCAAAACGGTACAAAGAATCTGAAAGCACATCAGTTCTCCATCTTTTCAACAATCCAAAGGAGATGAAGTGGTTTCTGTAAGGACAAGAATAGTTTTTGGGTTTGTTGCCTCTTAATCTCATCAATATGAGCCCACCTAAGAGGGGAGAAGATGGAGTGATATCAACCACTGTTTTTGCAAGACTGGTGAAGTTCCATCATTATATAAGATCTGCCTTCCTATATTGCTATTTTCTTTCCTCACAAGGAGACATCAATGCATTTTTCCTAGACCTGTACCCTGTCGCAATGAGAGGAACTTAGAAATTATTAGGGCTGAGGAAGAACAAGGAAGTTATGGGCCAAAATGTTTCTATCTGGACATGTTGCTACAATTATTCCTGGGAGTGTTTGTATTACATCTCCATTCATTATGGGCCTCCTTCTGTGGTGCATTACGTGTCTCATGATGCATCATTTTTCTATTCCATGAATAAAACCACAGTGATTTTGGAAAAAGTAACCAAACTAAGGGTTCTGGATAAAGAAAATAAAAAAATTGAAAGTAACTGAACTATTTCCATAAGACATCATCACAGCAATTCCAAGACTAAATATTTTGGCTCTGGAATTTTTGCTACAGTTGGTTTTGGTGGTTTTTTTCTTCAGTTTCTGTCTAAGCTTTCCTCTTTGAAATAATAATAAACAAAAATAAAAAACTTCCAGCTACTCCCAAATAGCTTTATATTGAACTTAAGTTTAAAAGTCATTTGTATCCCAGGCCAGCAACAAAACTAAGACAAGTTTCCTGTTTGGTGTCGGAAGCTTTGATTTTTCATACTTGAGACATTTTAAGCATTTGTTTTCACGCTTTGTATTTAAATAAAATGATGAAAAAAAAATAGTATCCTTTTAAAGACAGCAAAGGCCAAGTAATATTTTTCTAATTAATTCTACTTTTACATCACCATGTTCATATGGCTGCATATATTTTGTGAACACTCCATGATAATATCTGTGTTGACTGCTTTTGGGCATTCTAAAGTGAAAAAGAATCCAAAAAAAAAAAAAAATGACTAATATGTTGCTGGCAACTTCAAGGAATTATCAAAAGCATATTTTTTCATTAACCACAAAACGATACACTAATACTACCTATCTCCTAAAGGAAAAAATAAAAACTAGATTATTTTCATCATTATAGGTAAAAGTTATGGCCTCATTGCCATATGATCTGAGAGTATGTGCTATTTTATCATCAGTAGCCTTAACACAATTATGAGTGACTTGACTTACATGGCTAAAAAGCTGCAGGATCTAAGGATAGCTTGGATTGTATTTTAAGGGGTAGCTTTTAGTAGAGTCTGTTCTGCTGGCTGAGAAGTCTCACAGCATCCCCTCACATGAGGTCAGGCTGCTTCAGCCAAGCAAAGGCTCTGCTCCCACAGTGACTTTGATAGGTCTAGTTAAAATGCATTAAATCAAGGTGGTGTTCAAGTTCTAAGTCACTTTGGACCTTTAATGAGTTTGTCTCATTGATAGGCACTGATGCAATTGCAGAATGGATGAAGCGCAGGCAGTTCTAGCAAATAAAGATCCAGTTTTACTTTAAACTTTCAGAAGTTCAACTAATTCAAATCTTAAACAAGAAGGTTTAAACCATCCTGAGATTTTAAGGTATTTTTGCTGAATTTTTTTCAGTTTTACAGGAGAAAATCCTCACTTGGACCTGATTTTTCCCGTGTTCCAACAACAAAAACAATAAAAATGTTCAGGCTGTGTTGAAACATGTTTTACATTACACGTAAAATCTGCCGAAAAGAACAGTGAGTTTGCAAAGTCAAGCTCCTAAGTCTCAACTGTTGGAAAGCACAGGAATGAAGACTGCGTTCAACTCCAGAACCACCATCCTGAATTCCCCTGCCTTGTCCCCAGTACACCTTCCACTACAGGCAAGGCTGGGGCCTACAGCCAACACTGCAAAACCACTTCACTCCCAGAAGCAGTCTGTGATTATGTAAATCATGGCATTATAATGTATAAGCGCAATGGAGACATAGTAGGGCTGTAGGGGCAAAATTAATTCTGGCATTCCATAGTTTATGACTGACCTTGCAGTTCTATTGTAGGATTTTTTTGTTTGATTTAAAGCAGGGTTGGCTGACATTTCCTCATCTCATTGACATCCGTAGCAATCATTTGTAGGGCTGGAAGCCTACTCTGCTAAACAGACTGCAGTTTAGTTGGACATAGAGAGGCACTGATAGAAATGGAAGATTTTCCAAGCACTGTGGTTGTGTCTATACTGTCCCGCTCAGGACCCTGGCTGCAGCACACAGCACACTGTGCAGCTGGTGTGGCCAGGTTTCCTTTCTGTGAAAAACAGAGCAGGGTGAGAAGATTTCTGCTTGGGTTGTGCACAGTGGACACTCACACTGTGGACGCTCACCAGACAGGGATGTGGACAAACTCTGGAAACACGTCTAGAAACAGCCTGCAGGAATTAACACTGAGGAAAGATAAAGCATCTTTTTTCAGCAATGTGTATCTTCTTCCAAGAAACAGCAGGTGCTGTAGGATCACAGGGTGCTGGACAAAGGCCATTGCATTGAACTAAGCTTCTTCTGACCGTTGTATCTCTACAAGCATTGTTCCTTCTGCTCTGACCTTGGCCCACTACCCATACAGTGCCACACCACACGCCTCATTTCACATCCTTTCTTCGCATCTGGCTAACTGTCATCTCAGCTGCTCAGGCCCCATTTATGCCAGACACCTCACTCAACAAAGCTCCCTTCCACCCTTCTGGTCTTCCCTTCCTATTTCCTTCCTCTACTGACTTCCCTCCCAAGACAGCAACCAGTAACGTCTCTCATTTCCACAGACTTTTTCTTCTCATCACTAATCTCCAATAAATTCCCTCTGTATTCAGTCTTCATCAGTGTTCCTTGAGCCAACTTTCTTCTGGTCTCTTGCTGCTGCCACCACCGGTTCCATTATTTTGCCTCAGACTGATGTTAATGCAAAACAGCCTAAGAAAATGCATAGGCAGAGGCTCTTGAATTGTTCAGCCCCGATGGGGTCCCTCCCAATTTTTCTTCCTTTCATAAGGAAAGGCAACACAATTTAGCCACATAAAGGGGAGTTTCACCATGTTTCTGTCAGAAAGTCTGGTTGTATTTCAGAGCATTCTGAGACATCACACCTGGGTTGTCCAGCCTGCAGCCAAAATGCCTCATTTTCCCTTGGTGGTGTCACTCCCTGCACAGTCAGCCTGGAATTCCTTCAGATCCTGGCTTGACTTTTCCTGGTTTTCAGTGAAGAATTCATAGCTAGCTCTGCGTGAGGCTTCCTGGAGGGAAAATAAAGTTTCTTTGGTGCCCCCAGATTTCCTCGCAGGCCTGGCAGAACCATATCTTGCCCAGTCATTGGGTCGCCTGACTCACAGGTGGAGCTGAACCAGGTTTCCTCTGAGGCAGCTTGCACCCACTGAGGGCAAGTTATGTGCCTTCTCCCAAAGGCAAAGCCAACAAATGCTGCCTGTGTTGTCAGTAACACTAATGCCACTCTATAACCATGTCCTGCACTCTTAACCAAGAAACAGAACTTGGTTTGTGAACAGCAGTGTGGTACTCTGAGAAAAATGGGTTCCTGAAGAAGCATGCACAAGAAGCTCTTTCAATACTGTGAGGTGGACTGGTGTGCTACAGTTCAGGGAAAGCACGTCTATGTAAACATCAGCATTTACCTGTTGAAACAAAGCTAAGGTGTGAACACCAGGCATGAACCCACAGAGGACACTGATGGCAGCTATCTCGATGCAAAGGAACGGTTCAAGCATCAGATACTTCCCCTTCCACAAAAGGACGACTGTGTTTGTGTTCTTTGCTAGGTTTTCCACGTTATAACAGAGCAAGTTTTCTCCACCTATGACGAATGTTCCAGCAGAGTGATTCTAGCACGCAGTACATCAGGTTCAGTGGAAAGGCCCCCTGCCTCCTCCAGTTTTCATCCCCCCACAGGCAGCTTGCCTTGTCCCATATGTCCATGACTAATTTGGAAATTTGCCATAAGGACAGTATCCACGTGTAAAGCCAGCACAATTATCATGCATTTGATATTTCCAGAAATTTTATGAGCCATCTAACAGGCCAGTATCTAGCTTAATTAAATCAGTCAATCACTTCTAGGAAACAAAGTGTCATTGCTTCATTTCTAACATTCAGATCTATTATTCTAAATATTTTTGCTCATACATATTAAATCACTTGCACATGTCCTTCATAGTTAAGAGAAATATAGGGATCTTATTACAAAGCGGGCCAACAGCTGAAGCATTACTTTTTCAATTTGATTTTCATTGATACTTCTGTTTTGTGAGAGACTGCCCTTCACCACACAAAGTGCCCCTCACTGATGGCTCCAGGAGGAGTCTGCCTGTTTCATTACCAAAAAACTTGGCTCAGAGACACCTGATGACAGTGCAAAGATTGCAACAGACAAAAGTAGATCCTTTTCCATCAGGATCTGATGGAAAGAAATGAAGAGGAGGCCTTAATATCAACTGTCAGATTACAGGAGCTAGGATCAAGCACCTAACTCATTTCTTTCCCTTGAACAGAAGATCAAATAGATCAAGCAGATGGTCACAGCAATCAGTACAGGAGTGGGTGACATAAAAGTTTAGCTCCCATAGTGAAATATTGTCTATTACTAAGGCTCCGGACATATTATCTTTAGATTTTTTTTTCCACCCCGTTGACTTATCTTTACACGTCAAAATCTAATTTATAGTGCTTAAAGGAATATTAAAATTAATAGCTTAAATTAAGACTGCTTTCAAAGCTGGCATCTTCCAACAACCATAGAAACTGTCATGAGCAGTTTAAAAACCTTTATGAGATTTCTTCCGCTAGATTTTGCTCTGCCAGTACTCAATTTTTACCATCTCAGGTTGTGTGTCCTCCCATGTCAGAAGCCACTGCTTCAACAGCCAAAATGCCTTAAAACCTGAGTGCTACTCCTCAGCCATATCTGGTCAAGGTGCCAGGTATACATTTAAACTATCAATAAATACGGGTTTATTAGCACACCGGAATGACAGGCAAAAAACTCCTGCTTCACACCAGGTTTATGGGCAATGGATGGACATTACAAATAGGTGAAGGACAGTGGGACATTTAACTCCCACAGTGCTTTGTTGGAGGAACATCAGCCAGAGTTCTTAATGTAAAGCAGTTTCTAGGAGGAACAGTGAACTTCAGCTTTCTCCTTCAACTCATAATACTGCAAGATACTTGAGATATACATCACAAGAACAAGTCCAAAAATACAAGCTATTGGTGCTTTTAAAGTAACTGTTCTCACCAGAACTGGTGGACCATCAAGGCATTAGCAGCTAAATTTGGCCTACTCCAACAGGGAGCACTTGGGACTAAGCCAAATTGGTTTTACCCCAAGTGGATCAATGGTTGACAATATATCCTTGCCACATTTTTCTTCCTAGACTATGATTCCTGTTCAAAATGTCCAGCAGTCTTCAACACAAAGACAGCCTTGTATCTATACTCATGTCATTTTCTGCATGGTAAACTTTTGGTTTAGGACAGGGATTTTTCAACTTTTCGTTGTATGGATGATCTCTCAATATGGGTTGATTGGCATGTCCCACTCCTTCGCAGCAGCTAAACCAACTGCTTAATCAAAGGTAAACAGTTCACAATGATAGCTTTTCGCAGGGATGCTTTCCCTCTAACTATAGTAAAACCTGGTAACAAGCACGCATTGTGTGTGGTACAAGCCTGTTCGCTAGGCCATGGCCTGACCTTCGTCTGTGAAGGTCTCAGTAGTCTATACAGCTCTCCCTGTAATAGCTTCACACTTCATTATTTGCCCAGCAGGGCATATTTAGGCTGATGGCCAGAATTCAACTTGGTAGGGCAAGTGTGCAGTGCGCTGACCTTACTCGAATTCCAGTGAATGCACTGGATCAACAAACACCATCACCTTTAAGACATATTTTTTTCTGAAAGTTTTCTACCATCAACAAAGCTAAACAGTATCCAAAGTTGCATTTCTTAAAATAGAGGCTTCTGTGACTGTTGTCCTCTAACTGCCCCTTTCATTGACAGGGATCACATTAGAGTCTGAGGAACTTAAGGCATTTCTAAATCCATTTCTTGGGATTTATGAACTTTGGTGACCAGGCTCAGAATGGTTCATGATAATGAATAAATTAATGAATAATTCAGAACCACTTATGGAAGTCACCCTCAGCAATTTTCCTTCACATCCCACGTACTAAACAGCGAAGACAGCTACAATGGTTGGCTTTATCAGGATATTAAAGCTGTTACAAGGGTTTAAAAGATAAGAATAGCAGCACACGCAATTTCAAGCAGAAGTTACGTTATACATGGTGATATCAAGCCAATGCTCTCATGAAAGCATTCATTTAGTGAGTTTAATGAGGGCAATTTGTCAACAATTTCACACACCATTTGCCTAGAATTCTCCAATGCAGCATTTCACTGTGTGCTCCTCCCCCACAAATAAACTGCATGTTGTATACAGTTTTGCCTACCATTAATCATCTTTTCAGCACTGCAAGTTCAATGCTGCTTTCCCAGTAGGAGACTGAGGGAGCAACCTAGCCAAAAGAGGGAAAAGTCATGGGAAAAGAAGAATATAAATGTTCACTTAAGCAAAAAAAACCCAAAAAAAACCCAAAAAACAAAACAAAAAAAACCCCCAAGAGCAAAACCCCCAAACTGTAGTAGGACTATCCCCTTTTGCCCATAGTAACTGCTTCTGACAGCGACCTCTGGACCTCTACTTTTTCTATGAGTTGAGCATACAACTACAGAATCCAAATGGTGCTCCTTACAGCTTAAAAGTTCAAAGCAGAGGCTAAGACCATCAGTCCGTTTGAAATAAAATAAAAAATAAAAAAAAAGCAAGCCACTCCCCCTTCCCATACTGTCCCCAGCTTCTGGAATTGTTGCATTTTTCTTTTTCGACTGGGTCCAATTCAGAGATGACTCTTTCTAAAAAAAAAAAAACAATCCATGTATTTATTGAAACTGTATCTGCAAAAGGCTAGACTTAAGGAATAACTAACTTAAGAAGCCATTACTGTTGATTGTCAGCATTTTTCTGCTAACCAAGATGCCTGAGGGAAAAGCAGATGGAAAGTAATTAATAAGACCAAGAGTGAGGTTTGCTGAATGTAACTGATACTGTTGGTAAATCTGGGTCTCATAAATGATTCTTCTCAATGAAGGGAGAGAGACAGATGTTTCTGCTATTTCAGCAAGGAGCTAGGAGAGAGCAAGTAAGAATTAAAATAAAATCTAAAAAAACCCCAGTGAGCCCATAAATAAGCAGTGCAATTGATATCACACACTTCCTTCTTTTCTCTGACACTCCTGATAAATTTGAAGAAATTGAGAAGTGGAGAGAAGGGATCCTTTTAAATTATCTTATTAAAATAATTCAATATGCTAACAACTATAACTTACAGCATCCTATGTGGACTTGTGCAGTAGGAATATGGGCAAAAGAAAGCATTAAGTTTGTTTCTGAATATCTTAACTTTTAAAGAAGTGTTGGATTAATTGCCATTTCTGCAACGTGTTGTATCTTATGCTTAAACAATATTGAAAACCTGAAATGAACTAAAACAAAGAGGGAAATAGGTGGAGTTCTGTGTTTACCCTCAGCTTGGGAACCCTCTGTGTTGAGGGAAAGGCATTTTAGGAAGGCTGTGCAAAGGAGGTGGGGGATGGGGGGAGCTGTACCGAGCATGTCTGAAGGGGGCATGACTCAAGCTACAAAGCATTTCCACCGAGACAAAGTGCTGCTGTCATCTGTATTGGCAGCGTTTTCAACCCAGCAGCGCTCTGTGTCACTGGCCGCTCTCTCCTGCCACAGGCATCCGAAAGGAGGAGGTCGCTTTCCCAGGTGCAGCAAATCAGGATTTTACTCTTTTGGCCTTCAGCAATTATCAACAAGAAGGTTAAATGAAATGTGGGTTTCTGTGTACGCATAAGTGTATTTGCATGTATTTGACAAACACAACGCTCCTTTAAGAATTTTAATGTATATTTTAAGAATTTCTCTGTTTAAAGGTATGTCTTCCTCTGAATACTTGCCCCCCCCCCCCCCAACTTTCAAAACTTTAAAAAATATTTAAAACATTTTTCCCCGAGTATACGATTCTGCATCTGAAAAAATTAAGATGTTCAGCCTCAGCTCCTGTTACCTTCCAGGCTTCTGAGAGATTTCCGTCTATAGGGAAAAGAGATAAATCCATATCAAAAGATCAGGCATACTTTTTCTTTTTTAAATTAAAAGTCTAACCATTCTAATATTTTTTTCTTTTATTGACTACTTCATGAAAACTGCTAAAGAGCTGCCAACAATTGGGGGTGGGGGGAATATCTCGCTTCCCTGCCCTCATGTATGAACCTGTTCAGGTTAGTCAAATATGGGCTATGACAAAAAATACAATAATGTTAAGGTTTTTTCTATTTCCACCTGGATTTAACCTCCTTTCTTGCTGTAATAGTACCTGGTGAGCTACCATCACTACTTTCAAATTCAATAAAGAATTGTTTGGTAATTGTTTGTGAATGCACCTCTGGCCATAGTTTACAGTATGGTTACAGTTGGAAAGGTACTGTAAAACCAAGATGATAATATTGCCAGCCACAGAAAATTCAATTTCTCAATTAACAAGGCTTTTTCTTTTTCTTTTTCTTCCGCTCACATGCCACAAAATTCAGCAAGGCTGAAGGGCTGCAGAATGTATTTCTGTGTCAACAGGCACTACAGGGGATGAAAGACTGACAGCATTTTGCACGTAAAGTTATCTTGTGACCATTCAAGAGCCACATGGTAAACTCTGGAAGCCTTGGGCTGTACTGGCCTTTTATCAGCAGAAACCTGTGTGCACTCACATCCTTCTGAAAGGAGGATCAGGGAGAGCCATGGGAAGCTCCAGTGGCTGCTCCACCATCAGCTTCTTCTGCCACAGATTAAGGACACTCAGGGCAGTGGCAGTCTTCGTGGGACTGACTTCACCCACAGGAGAGAGACCAAGGATATACCTGCATGGAGGATGATAATCCTCAACGCATATTGTGAACACTGTATCAAACACTTTCCCTTCGAAAATTATAGATATACCGAGAGGAGTATTCTGCACAGTTAACTTTCTCATTAATGAAGACGTTACCTAGTTTAAGATCCCAGTGCAAGATTTCCTGTTCATGAAGAATACTTTAGCCCTGGCACAATTTGCCTGAGGTAGTATCATACTTCTGGTTCTGTCAATGCCTTCCTTGCTTTCAAGATGTGAGCCACTGACCTTCTACTGCACTACTCCAGAAGAATAAAAATATTCTCTCTGTCTTCAAAGTAATGGTAAAACTATTATATATAATATAATATATATTATATTATATCATATATATATACACACACATACATACACACACATATATATTATATTATATACATACATATATATATATATATACACACACCCCTATTATATAGCTACTCTTACACCTCCCATCTTCCTGAGGAAGGATGTGATCCTGACCTGCATTACCTATAGGCACACATAACACTTGTTGCTTAAATACTAAACCCCCCAACACTTAAAGAGATTAAGATGGAAATGCATCAGTTTTAGTTAATACTTTGAATAGTTTTGTTACTGCATTGAGAAATATGGACACCATCTTAAGGATACATCACATGGAAGAAAGTGGATAAGAGGCTATAAGGATGCTTTTACCTCCATGTCGTCCCACTGGTAGCCAGCAGAAATTCTACAGACAGGTACAAATGGAGGGGCAGAAGGAAAACTCCACACCCACCTCCACACACTTCAGAGCTATTATTTTGAAGTGACCAAAGTACAGGAACCAAAACTTTCTAGAAAGAAAATCAGAAAGGCAGGCTCAGGCATCCCTCATAAAAAAATCACACTAAAACTCAAGACAGTACCGTGGAAATTGCTGCCACAGGAGATCATGGAGACAGCATCAGCAGATTCAAATAGGATCACACAAATTTGTGGACAATAGGTCCATAGAGAGGACAGGAAGGTACGCACCCTGTAACATCCCTAGTCCAACACTGGTGGATCTGGTGCAATGCAATGGGAATGGACCAGAGGAAATGACTAAGCTTGCACAGCCTCATTAAATAGCAACTATAGTTATCCGTGCTGCTGAAGAGAAAGTGTACTGGGCAAGACTGCTGGTTTGATTTTGTAGAACATTTAGAGAATTTATGTCCTTCACAGGCAGTTAAAATCTGTCCTGTTTGCAACTGCACCATCATGAATCTATATGACATTCAGCAGACACACCTCAAAACTACTGAAGTATGTGACCATGTTTTCTGTACTGGACAGAGCTGAGCTAATATTGATATATCATGGGCAGCCCTACAGTTATTTCAATGTTTTAAAAGTCTGATGAAAAACAGCATTGTATTTTTGTGTTCTTTTATCCACGCTCCTGTCTGCAATGACGGTGGTATCAGGCACCAGTCTCCTGCTAAATCTAACGTCTCAGCCCTGTCCACCCCCACATTGCTGTTCCCTAATGCATATTTGTGACAAACTTGGAACAACATCTGACCTTCGAGTCCTCTATCCACTTCCCTGCTGCCTGCCAACAAATTCTGGCTAACACTTAAAGACGATATCTCACCACTGACCTGGCACCCTGAGTTATCAGCCCACACTGAGGTCCCTGCAGCTTAGTAAAACAGGGCCCCAAATACCCCAGGATTCCTAACCCTGCATGCTCGCACCCCATGTTTGTCAGAAAAGTGCAACTCAACTTTATTATTGAATCATTTTTAATTTGAAGTATCTGTGCTCTTTTGCCTTGAAAAATAAAAGAACAAGTCTGAATTCAAACAGTTATAAAAGTGCAAGGGAATATAAAAACTCAGGCTTAACAGTCAAGAGCTCTATGTTATTTTGTTATTTCCTTGGTGGAGGCAAAGTGACGGGCCTCACAAGCTGTCTCAGGATTGGCACACTCTGAAAAACTACACCTACACCCAGAGACATATTTCTGCTTATTCAGGATAGTTGTTCCTGCTCCAAGCCTTTCTGAAGATGTTCCTAAGAGTTTGGTAAATGCATGTCTTTAGATAAGACGTCTATAAAATTCTTGTAAAAATTTAGAAGTCTCACCAAAAAAACCCACCAAAAACCAAAACCTAAAAACCATGCTAGTAGGATGGAATGTTTAAGCAGTTACCATTGATTTTAGGATATGTCACCGCAAGGTTTGGGGGAAAAAAGAAATAAAATGAAACATACAGTATTATTCAGGTACAGGAAAGGAGAAATTTAGGTCATCTTCCAACAGAAATCCTGAGGCTGGTAAGGGTCTCAGAAGGTCACTTGGGAAGTGCAGGGGTTGCATAAACTGTTCCTGCCCCATGCTTATCTAATCCAGTTGCAAAGACTTTCAGTGATGAAGGCAGCTTCTCCAGTACTTCCATATGCTTGCCGTGAGAAACTTTTTCCTAATATCAAACTTGAATCTTCCTTGCTGCACCCCACCAGATTTTGTTCCACCCACCATGGACATGAAGTACTCACATATGTGAACACAGTTATCATACCTCCCCCTCAGTCTTTCCATATCTGAGATGAAAAACCCCCACTTCATTCTTTGAGAGAAATTCTGTTAAGAGCCCTGGTCACCCTCATGAGTCTTAGGTGTTCTCCCCTTAGTCTGTAAGCGTCTCTAAGCACAGCACCCACAACTAGGCACAACAGCCAAGGTAAAACCTTACCAGAACCTGACCCTGCCATGCAGTGCTGGGGGCTATTTGCACGCAGCCATCGCTTCATTTCTCCCTTAGACTGTGCACGTCACCTTTTATGCAGCGGCTTGATACTGTTGATGTATGTTCAGCTTTTGACCCGTCTATAGGTGCTGTGTACAGGCACAGGCAGCTGTATTCTCTTGCCTGTTTAAATTGCCGTAGCCTTGGTGGGAGCAATAAATACACGGCTGTAGATTTATAGTCAGTTAGCAGATGACTGAAAATTGCACGCACTTCAGTTTTATTTCTTCTTTATCAACAGACTTGAATAACAGCTTTACCACAGGGTGTGTAAATTCCGCAAACTTTTCTTTTTTTTTTGGACTGCAGTAAAAGTGCAGGTCAGGCAGTAGGGGACCTTCATACAGGACAACACTTACCCCTGCATGTGCTCATACTCAAAAAAAAACAGTTTGCATGGCCTCAAGAGTATACAGTTCATATGTAACTACCTCTTTCCTATTTGGAAATACTCAGCAGTCTTCGATTTCATGAGGAGTTCAGCTACTCAAGACCAAACGGTGGTCCCAGTTGCATAAGCAAACTGGCCACATCAAGCAACATGCAGTAGAAGGAGGCTCAGGACTGGAAAGAAAAGTTGGTCTATCTCATACTAAGTGACTTTAGGTTAGCATACTTGAAGTTTAAATTCCCAAACCCAGCAATTAGTACAACAAAGGCACTGGGGCAACAATGTTTTTAGGAAACTATTGACAATTGTTTGGCAGGAAGGAACAAGCATGGAAGAAATGGTTTTATGAAGCTCAGAAAACACTCTCAGTCAAAATCTACTAAAAAAGAAAAGACTAATCCAAATAAGGCTATCCGAAAAAAGTGATACTATAAAAAACGAGGCCCATTTTTTCTTTGAAATATTAAGATAATATTTCTTGTAATATATAAATAGAAAAAAATGAACTGTTCACAATATTCTAAACTTTTAAAATAGGAAAAGGAAAAAGTAAAAATATTCTTTAACTTGAAGAGGAAAGCTGCAACAATTATATCAAAATACAGAATAGCTACTTTAAAATTACAGTGGTTGTTCACTGCCAATTTTAAAGTTACAGAGAAAAGAATTCTTACATATTTTTGGATTAAACTTTTCCACTATGGTAAATCTGTAAAACTGAGGTATTAATAGGATTCCTTATAAGGAAAAAAAGTTACATGTTAATTGTTAGAAGGCTTTTTTTTCCCCCAAAATATGTAAAACACAAACTTGCTTAGAGTCAATTTTAGGAAGTAAAAAATCCTTAAGAAGCTGAGTTCTACCCACTCTCCAATTTCTTATTGATGAGTACTAGAGTAACACCACTAGCTAAAAAGTACCTCTAAAAAAGCCAAATAAAATTATTATTTGTTCTAACCAAAGTTAGTGTCATTTTGAGTCACTTCCATTAGCCAGAAGACCCATAAGGTTTTTGGCTTGCAAGCAAGCACGGCTTAGGCTAGCCCTGCAAGGGCAGTTGCGGCCATCCACCATCCATACAGGCTGAATAACTTATGAGGTCATTCTCACACCACTAAAATATTACTCTACTATGACCTGTGGCAATGAAGGAGCTGCTTTACAAAACTATAAAACATTCATACAGTGGAGTTAGGCAGACAACAGAGCAGGAACAGCATCAGACTTCAGCTGAGATCACCCCTGTTCATGAGTTGGTGCCTCTAACCAAAGCCTGTAGGGAGCCCATTGTGCCCAGGAAACAGCAGACTGTGGTGCAGCAAAATGAGAGAAGGAGTTGCAGCGAGGTCATGGCTACAGGGAAGACCCACAGGCCATCAGTGAGGCAGAGAAAGCAGACCACGGTGAGTCACAGTAACTCAGCAAATCTGAGGAAGAATAACCATGTGCTGCAACATCTACAGGGCTGAGAACAGTCAGAAAGCAAAAAGTGCTTGGTCTTGTGAAGGAGATGCAATTCCATAGCACTGCAGGAAGGATGGGCAGTTTATTTGCATTTTGGTGAAGCTAAACTTCCCCCTGCAGTGATGACCTTAAGAATTATTTTAGACCTAGCTGCCTGCTCACCATTTTCAGCCTTCTCTTACCATTCATCTTTTTTTCAGAGGAGTAAATGGTGGAGTCCACATGAACAGAGGAGAAAGAAAAGGCAGAACCAAGGATGCACTGGTGACTAACCAAGCAGTACATGTTTGCTTTTATTATTTTAAAGAAACTTGTTAAAAAATACATACCCCCAAAATGCCCATATTAATATAAATGATTCACAGGAAGCCTCTAACTACTGGATGAACAGCATACAAAAATAAATAGTCATTACAAAAAAATAGTTCCAGTTTTCCTTGCACAGCTATTACTATTCTTACATCAGGGAAGAAAGGCATTCACTCTTTTGTTCAAGGACATTGGCTCTTAGTATTTCCCCACCCACCCACCCCCCACCCCACTCCTGAGAAAACTGTTTCGCTGGAGATATTGAATCTTTTGCTTGATTAGAAATTACCTCAGTATTGCTTTTCCTAAGAGCTTATGTTTGAAGCCATTCTGGACAGCTGGCCTAGTGGAAGGCAATGCTGGTTCTTGACATCCAGTTCAACAGAGCTTCTGCAATTATGAAAAACATGTTTAATAGACAAAGTCAAGTTGTGTGAATAAGTGTTCTCGGAGTGTTAGGTGAAGAGGATCTTAGGGTAGAACTGTCTCAGCCAAACTTTAATCATCATCCATCTTTTTGCCACAGAATTCAATGCGACCACATATATCATCAGAAACCTTTCCCTCTATTAAAAACTAGACATCAGACTTTGATTCATTGGGCTATACTGACTCAGTGATGGAAGTGTCAGCAATATGTCTCAGAAAGGGAGCCAAAAGCATGAGGAATAGTTCGACTTATGGGGTGCTGCTGTTAGAAATCTAACAATTTATGTAAATCAACCCCAGACTTCACTGTGCGAGGAGGGGAACTTGAACACCACCATGCAAAATGATGTGGTCCTACTGCATACTCGAGCTTGTTTAGTTTACTGTAATACCCAATCTGCCAATATTAATTTCTTAATGAAAAACTTACATCTGGAAAACTACATCACCATCAAAGTGACAAAACCCACATCCTGCTTAAATTTCATTTACTTGAATGACATTTCCATGGAAAATCACTGCAAAAAGAATGAGAGTTACAACAGAAGCAGACAAGGAGAAAGCACTATGTTTATTAAAACTAAAAGCTTGTCTGTCTTCAAAGAAGCCAGAGCAACATCTTCACTAGGATCTCCTAATTTTAAAAAAAACAACCCAAAAAAACCCAAACCAAAACCCAACACACATACACTCCCAAACCCCACACAACAGAATCACACAGAATCACTGAGGTTTTCTGTTGAAAATAGAAACCACATTTCTATTGAATACCTCTGATAAAGAAACAGGTCTCTCTGGGGTAGAAGTGAAACAGTTAATTTCTAGATACCCTAAATACTCCCACCTTTCCCTGCAGCTGAAGCTGTCTGCACATAATTTGAGAAAGTTCAATTAAAGGAAAAGATTACTGTATACATAGCACATTAAACTATGAGTATGAAAAGAATGTATGTGAAAATCCTGCATATTTTCTGTTTGCCTTTAATTAGAGATGGATTCCTGATCTTGATTATCCTAAGCAGAAAATCAAGACCAGTCCCTGAAACCACACAGTCTTCCCTTTGTGGGCCTCTTCTTGATTTATGTAGGGCTTTAAACAACACACAAAAAAAAAAAAAAAAAAAACAAAACCACACCAACCCAGAGCTGGGGTTACTGTTATTTCACATTACTTGCTTTTTCTGAGGCTGCAGATGGGCCTGTGTTTTGGGATATTTATTTCTTATTATGACTTAACAGTACAAGAAAACAGATAACTCGGGGAAAAAAAACACTACTGAAAGTGATACACTTTCAAAATCATATTCTGCTAATCATTTTAATTATCTTCTGATTAGTGGTCCACCCATTTTAAGATGCCCCTCATAGAAACCCCTCTAATTGGTTTGGATACTACTGTTTGGATAGTACTGTCACTTCTAAGCAAATCAAATCTGATGCAGAATATTTTGTGATAACTGGTCTTGGCCCATTCAAAGCTAAAAATAGCACCCAGATACCTTGAATGAATCATTTGACCTAATAAGGCTTCAGTCACTTTGCCACAGGAACTGAGGCAATGATATTTTGGGAGAAGCTGCATTTTCAGCTGTGGCACAAATAATATGACAAAGATTTCTGAAGAAGGTTGCCTGTGGGGTTCACAGCTGGCAGGGGGAGGGATAGGAAGAAGGTAAAATGAAAAAGAGAAAATTACAATGTGAGGAATAAATGACATTAACATGGTGAATTAAGGGGTTTACCATCACACATTTTAGCTGTGTGTTCTCTTCTTGCATGCACAGGGAAATATTTGAGGCCTACAGCTCCCCCATAAAAATTTGAGAGATTTAGATTCCTCTTTCTGCCCTGTGGGTACATAGAGGAAAACAGGGAGGCTGAAGCCACCTCCATTCCTATCACCCTCTTAGGCTGATAAAAGCAGACGTTGTCCCTACCCTTAGGAGGAGGGAGAGACTGGCTGATCTCCGACGAGTTGCAGTGCAGAATTACACTGTCATCCAGCCGACTGGGGGTAATGCTGCACGGAAAATGTTGACCCAGGGGTAGAAGGAACGGGATGCGGCCAAAGCAGGAAACTCAGACCAAGTCAAGACAGAGCAGGGGCCTGCATTGCCATGAGGAACGCAGTGATCCAGCAAGTTGCTAAACTGGATGTATAGTTTGGGTTACAAAGGCCATACAAAATAAGCAAGTCTCAATTGTTTTCCAAAATGAGTAAAAATAGCAGGTCAGTATAAGAAGAAATGCCTATACCCTGGTCAAATTCTCATTAGCTGAACAGAGAAAAAGAGAAAACCTGTTTTGCATTTATGTTTTCTGCTAAAGCCATAGACTAGCACATCACTTTACGGCACTGAAAATTTCTGAAGTTATCATGAGATCAGCCATTACATCTCATCTTTGTTTTACAACTTTTTCATCTGTTTCACATTTCTCTGCTATTTTACACAGTACTTTAAACAGAAACCTGACCACCATAACTATCGTACTATACCATACAACTAGCTTGAGGATATTTACAGCTCATCAGCAACAACATATGGAGAAACACAAGTCTTAGCAGACTGATAGAGTCTTCGTCATGGCAGATTTCACTCTGCACAGCAAAAGCATGTGCACAGGCGTGCTACTTGAGAGGTCTGTACCGATGCCAGCAGAGCACAGCATGCAGCTCTTCTTGGCTCAGTGGGCCATATGTCCCACATTTGCCATTCTGAGAGGTCAGTATGGGCAGTTGAGCCCAGCACTCGAATGTAGTTACTGCACTCCTAAAACTTTTGTGGAGTTGTTCCCTCAATTTCATTTTCAAAGACCTGCAGGATGGATCCCTTAGCCAGTAAAGAAACTTCACCAAATAATTCTGCATACAGATAACCTTTCATATTTTTTTTTTATTTGAGTTGCTTGCAGTTGCAATTGTTTTTTATTAAAAGTGTATTTTTATAGATCTTTAGCACTGAAACACCAGCTTCTCATTCAATTACCTTTAATGAGGTAACTAGTACCATTAATCACATCTAGGTTAATTCAAACCCCTGTATAAACAAGTAACTGAGTGCTTATACTGTCTGTCGCTTCCTGACACGCATACTACTTAGTCACTTTATAATATGGCTGTGTGAAATAGTTTGTAAATTATTAACATTGGCGCATGTGTCGTCAGGAATGGAAGAACAATGTTTTACATCATGATTAATGAAAAGAAAGGGAAAAGATTTATTTGGCAAGTAGTTCTGGGCAAGGGGATAATTAAAAAAGCACATTGGAAAAGGGAAGGCACCAGTCATAATCCTCTTTCAAACTGAAGTTACTGTAATCATTAGGAAATTTAAATGTGAAAGCTGTAGACTATGCTTGACTGCTCTCATGGGCTTACAAATGCACACCACACAGCAGAAGGCACAGGAGAGTGAAGAGGCACTGCAGAACTGCATCACAACTTGTATCACTCTGGAAATGTTCAAGGTCAGCTTGGATGGGTCTTTGAGCAACCTGATCTAGTTGAAGATGTCCCTGCTTACTGCAGGGGGTTTGGACTAGATGACCTCTAAAGGTCCCTTCCAACCCAAAACAATCTGTGATTCTATGATTCTATCGCAGGTCTCAAGGACACAGCGTGATCTCAGTAATGGTCTCAGATCTGAGTCTTCTAATTGTATTGTATTTCTCTTCCATAAAAAAAAAAAAAACATCTCTTAGAAATGCCAATGTCACAGATCCTTATGAAGGCAAAGATTAAATTACCAAGTGGTATTCTGCACTCTCAAAGCATTGTTGAGCTAAATGGTCTCAAAATTTAACCATCTTTTTTGAGTGATTCCTGTAATGCATATACTTGCTTATCTGCTTTTCAAATCACATCTAAATGAACTGTATTCACTTTGGTATAACAAATGCCTGAAAAAGCTAGATCGTCTAAATTGTATAGCTTCATTCTTAGGGACATGTTGCTATTTAACAACCTGTATTGCCTTACCCAAAATTAAACTCTCAAAGTCATTTCACTACTAACAATCTCCATAGCAAAATAGTACTGGCATTTTAAAGCAGATGATCTCAAGAGGCAACGCACAGATCTGTCCTTTGATGCACAGTGGAACTTGGCAGAGAGGTCCCCCAAAGAAAGGGATGGTGGACACCTAACAACTTTATACCAAACTCAGAACAGGTCCAAGGTGTTCAGCTGTTCTGATTTCAGCTGGGATGGAGTTAATTTTCTTCTTAGCAGCTAGTACAGTGCTGTGTTTTGGCTCTGATGTGCGAACAATGTTGACAACGCACTGATATTTGTAGTTGTTGCTGGGTGATGTTCATACTAAGTTGAGAAGTTTTCAGTTCCTTGGGCCTTGCCAGCCAGAGGGCTTGGAGGGGCACAAGAGACTGAGAGGGGACACAGCCAGGTCAGCTGACCTGAACCAGCCAAAGGGATATTCCATACCGTGGGATGTCATGCTTTGTATATAGACTTGGAGGGTTAGCTGGGAGTGGAGGGATTGTTGCTCGGGGACTGGCTGGGCATTGGCCAGCAGGTGGTGAGCAGTTGTACTGTGCATCACTTGGTTTCTTTCCTCCCTTTTCCTTTGGATTTTATCGTTTTCACCACCTTTCCGTTATAACCATTGTTGTTGTTCTTATTATTCTTATTGTTGTTGTTCTCACCTTTTTATTCTGTTTAAATTATTAAATTGTTCTTATCTCAACCCTTGAGTTTTACATTCCTTTCTGTTTCTTCTCCCCACCCCTCCAGGTGAGTGAGCAAGCAGCTGCGTGGTGCTTGGTTGCTGGCTGGGGTTAAACCACACCAACTTAATCTTTGCATCACCCAGTGCAGGCAGACTTTATGTGCCTTTTGTTGGCAGCTCAGAAAGGCAGGATAGGAGAGAAAGGAGAAAAGAAGTATGAAGCCACATTGTTGCTGTGGAACCTTACCTTCATTTTTTCAAAATCCAAAATTGGGTTTTTATCTTGATGCAGTGTTCCAGAGACAACTAGGTATTACTTAGAAACCCTATCTCAGTATGGTCAGTGGCAAAGTCCTTTTTAATGATGACACAAGATGTTTAAAATTTGTCTAGAAAAGAAACACTTTACTATGAAACAATTAATAGGATTTTATTTTTACCTAGGTGCTTTGGAGCAGGAGCACTAGAGATCAAAAGAATCATTAAGAAAAATTCTCATCAGAGACAGCGATCATCTAACTTCTCCTTTGCCTCTAATAACTGAGAAAAAATAGATTCTTTCAGTAAGAATTTTGTCATGCTGTTTGAAGTAACAGCATGTCGTTAAGGACCCTAACAGTGCAGCAGAGTACACCAAAATCAATACCACACTTTCATGCAGGGGAATCTGGTGTGTATTTACAATGATGTGGATCTAGATGCTGTAAAAGCCTGCTTACCATAGTAACAGTGGAGTTAGCACACTGATACGGATCTTGGCATTTCACCATTGGGCCCTCAAATATATTCACTGTTCTTGTATAAAATTCCTTTGCATGAAGTTTGTCTCTTTTTCATTACCATGTTGACAGGATCACCTTTCCCTGCGAACAGGAAAGAGAAGGACAGCTAAAAGACGTGTCTGTTGGTGAGGTTCTTGTAGCCTCCTCACTGACTCTAATCAATTGCAAAATATTTGTAACTTGGAAACAGGAAAAAAACCCTTCTTTGTTCCCGGGATGATAGGTCTGAGGTAAGTTAGTCAGCTGCTGTACCACTGTTTTCCAGCTTGAAGAAATTTTCATCCAATCACAGTGAGATCAGTAAAGTCTAACGTATGTTTCAAAAACAAGTTACCATCTTTCCTCATTATATTTTTTTCATTTAAGCAGCTCTTCTTTGGTGAATTCTAAACACACATGCCACATAGCAAGCACACTGCAAAATATCTATCAGATCTTGTTACAGATACGTATGCTTTCACATATTTCAATAACCATGACAAAATTTGTACAGAAAATTTGTATACATGTAAGGTTTTTTAATCATTGAAAGAAGTAAACCTACATTAAGTCTGTTGAAATTATGAGAATGGCATTCATGAAAAGCAAAAGAGAAAAGCACCCCCTTCTTCACTTATTCATATTTCTTCTTCATACCCTATTGATCATTTAAGTAAAATTATTTATTGTGGCAAAACTATTTTGGTGCATCTAGGATATAAAGAACATTTGTGTGGTTGTCAACTGCGGGAAAGCCAAAGTCTGAGCAACAGGAGACAGGGCTCATTAAAATCTTCAGGTTAAACAACACATACTTGGGGGATTCATTAATGTACAAGATTCTTCTTTGGTCAAAACAGCAGAGACAGGCCACATTTGTTTCATCTCTCTCTGCAGTCTGTGGTGATCAATTAGGAATATATGATTAAGTTCATTATTATTAACAGTAAGCTCTTGGAGCAGGTATTTTTGCTGTAAGTTATCTGACCACCACGGAGTTAGTGCACATTCATAGTAGGAGACATCCTTTTATGTTCCCAGGGCCTCCAGTCTTTCAAAGAGTACTGGTGATGGGAAGGGCAGGTTGTTAAATTTATGTCCTGGAATCAGTGCACCTGCTTTCAGCACAGGCTCTTTCTTCTATAGGACAGCCCAGCATTCAAGACTATCTGCAAGTCGTTACAGGAATAGGCATGAAAGTGAAGCCCAACACCATGTAAGTGCCACTGAGTAGACCGTGACAGTCCCTAACTTGTGGGTGGCTGGTTTCCAAGGAGGGATCCAAAAATCTAACTCGGATATTAAGGCTTCTTTTACAGCACACTGCAAGAGTCAAAGATCTGACAAAGGAATCCATATTAGTCGGCCTGTAAGTCAGAAGCTGCCTGATATCAGACACTGAGATGAGGTCACTCAAAAATACCTGATAAAAGGAGTACTCACAAAAGGAACAAATTGAGAGGAGGAGGGGGAGGAGGTTAAATCAGCTGCTATCTGCTGCTCATGTAGCTTGGCATTAGAAGCAGGTGGCTGCCTATTCCCAAGCATGACCACAGATCTCTCCTGAGGGAGGTGTCTAGCAGGAGCAGAATGGCAGAGACGGCACACTAAACAAAATACCAAGTGGTTCTAGGAGTAGGAAGTGGAACACACAGCTCCCCTCACCTAGGTGAATGTCCATCTCCTCCAAAGCCAGCCATGCCTACCTCTTACACTGCAGCCCAGATTATTTGGTGTTCTTCAGTACCGACTGAGGACTTCAGAAGTCTCACTCTGCAGCACACCTGACTTCTAAAACATTTGGCAGAATACTTGGGAAACACAGGTTTCAGCCCCCCCCAAGCCAAGAATTGTTGAATCAGAGTTTTCCACTCCATGAGAGGAGAAATACTGTAGTCATTATCTTGCCCCCCTTTCTGGCTCAGCACAGAGAGAACAGCAACCACTGCTGCATTTGTAGGCTCTCGTGGGTTAGGTCTGTTCTGAGAAATCTATAAAATCAGGGAGGCAGGCAAAGAAGGAATAATTTTTTGATGTTACATAGCGACCTTAATGTAGGAGTTGGCCTGGCACTTAGACTTACATGGACTGAGGTGCTTCTGGTCAGTGTCAAAACCAAAACAAAGGGTGAAATACAGCCCTTAAGCATAGAGGCTAGGGACATGCTGAGCTCAGTCTCCATGGATTGATTACCTTTTTTCAACTTAAGTAGAGTGTAAGGGCACATTTTATTGGAGGTGTTGGTGGGGTAACACTGTAGAAGAATTGAATGTCAGTTACACCTACAAAAGCAACCAGAACATCAGAGTAGAGAATTACAAGTCCACGTAATTCACTGGGAACATATACAGTTGAATAGCTGCTTGAGATGACCTCCCAACCATCCCACTGAAGAAAAAAGCTTACCTCAAACCCTAAAGAGGTTTCCAAATGCATTTGAATTTTCTTTAGGTCAGGGAAAAATCTTTTTATTTCATACTGCTCAGCAGCTATTTACAATTAAGCATCTGAGTCTATATAAAATATACTAGTTGATAGTTACTTAAGACCAATGAGCACTCTTGTGAAGATCTTCTCAGATATGAGAAAAATAATGCTAGATATATTAGTAATGCTAGATATTTTAACAGTCCCCCAAATGAGACAATCTAGCAGACCTGAGGAGAGAAAATAAAGGTCAGGAACCTGACTCAAACAAGCACTGATGACCTGCTGGCAATATACAGAACATGCTGTTTTAATGAATTCCACTGCCGAAAGAAAAACTTGGTACAACTAAACAACCATGTTTGTTTAGCACAGTTGTGGGCTTTCTTGTAGTCTATTTGATGGTGCAAAAGAAAAAGAGGTCAAAGCATATTGTATACAGAAATGTAATTTTCATCGGACAAACCCATGCAAATAACTTTTGCCAGATTAATCTAGTCCTGAATGTGTGAAGACATTACTTAAGTTGATTTTCTATGGGTTTCTTTACATTTTAATTGGCCCTGGAACTAAGCTTTTTGCAGGATAAGGTTTTGAATATGTTGTCGTATTTTCCTTTGCATAAAAATCCTTAAACTTCAGGAAAACCTTCCAATAGCCTCGTTTAACTCACCAGCGATGCAAGAGTTATGCAGAGACTTAGCATATCAGTGTTTAAAAACTGACCGTGTGTTGTGCACTTCAACACAGCCTGAGGTTCTGGACATGTCATAAACCTGCCTCAGTGATACTCAGAAACTGTTGTCAATTGGGTCATGCAGATCTAAATTTGCAATGCACACAATGGCCAGGGTTTTGTCACGGTGCAATGATAAACCCCAGACACACAAGGCATCTGGCACGCTTGTGTTCAGTGGCCTGATTAGCTAAGGTTTCCCACCGTTGCTACCACTACCCAAAATTAAACATGAAAACTATGAAAACAGTTCCATATACATACAAACAGTCATGACCAAACTACTGCACAAAGCAAAAGACTGAAGTGAACTGGGACTGTCGTAGGGATTGGTAGTAGCTAGCCAGAGCAAATCTAGTAAACACGGAAACCTGAATTCTCTTTGTGGCATGACTGACTTGTCATTAAAAAAGCTGACCTTGCAAGTAAAAAGTAAAGAACCTGGGTTGGTTTCACAATCCCTTTGAATACTGGGAATGTATTTCTGAAATAGGACATCTCACATCGTCAATGTTCAAACCAGCCAAATTAAGATAAGGCCATGATGGTCATAATCATCTGATGGTTTTGGATAGCCAAAATTTTCATCTTATTAAATGAGAACCTGTTTCAGGCATTCTCAGTTCTTGAAATACAGACACAGCCATACCGATCTTCAGGTCTTACAGCTATTTTTCATTATAAGAATGTTAGAAGTTAATTTCAGCTAATTCAGCAGTTAGTGATCTGCCTTTCATGAGCTAGAAATCCAAACTAGCACAACACAGATTATATTCCATAAAAAGGACCAGAGCAACACTGTGCTCTAGAAAACATGATGAACTTCCTGCTTTGCTTCCTAGTTTAATTGTTATGAACTACTGATGTTACAGGGTCAAGGAGTCTAGGGAAATTGGTAGAAGCAGCTGCAGTGCCGATTTGCTGGAAATAATGCAAACTTCCAATGGTTTATTAACCTAAAATAATAGTACTGGTACACATAGACAGCTGTTAGCAGCAATTGAAGGTGGCAATTGTTATCTACTGGCTGGTGTAGGATAGGGCTGTCATTATGACCCAACAGCCTTGGCTCATCTCTCTATTTCAGAATTTTCCCACCTCCTATGCTTTCCAGTAATTTTTTTTCCTAGTAACAATAACTAAAGCTACATTTATCGCATGCAGCTTGCCACTGTTTTCCAGTTGCTTCTTATATGGTTATGTTATGCTATTTATCTAAGTATTTAACGCTAAAGGCGATTCTCAGGCCTATTAAAAGAGTCAAGAATTAATAGGTCCGTACAGCCACATGGGAATTTTGATCTTGGGTGCTGAGTGAGTGTCAAGGTAGATGGAAGAGGTAAAGAAAGGAGGAGAGTGCAAAAAGACGGCAGAAAGACAAGGGAGGAAGCAACTGGGCAGGAAGAAAAGGTAAAAATTAGACAAGAAAGCAGAAAAAAAAAAAAGATTAAAAATTACTGGAAGGGCTTAATTGCCTCTCATACATAAGTTTCCTCAGATTCTGAAGAAAATATGAATTTTGTCTGCAGTTACACAGGGAAGCTGGGATCCTTGCTACAGACAGCTTTCCGCAGTCCTGTGCCCTGGGGAGAGCCAGGAACTGCTGATCTTTCTCAGAAGCAGGGGGAAGCAGTGTCTACCCTGAAAAAAGGGGTGACATAAAACATTGCAGAAGGGACCAAAAGCAAGGAATGTGTCCCGAGATCACCTCAGGAAAACCTTATAGTAAAGCATCAATTAGGAAAGGTATGACAGTGCTTGAGATGGAGCTCTGAGAGGGTCAGAGTTCACTAATGGGACCAGACACCTATCACTGGCTGATGGCTACTGCACTCATCTCAAAACCTGAAGACTTCTGTGAGCATGAGGAGATACTCCCTCTTCAGCAGCCAGTTAAATGTGTGCACAATTACTGCCAACATCCAATGCTCCATCATATTCCCCATCTCCAAGCAAACAACTGGATGAACGTGCTAAGCAAAAGGAGGAAGGCGGCTGATGGGCAGGGGACCCCAGTGCCTATGGTCAGAAGGTGGACCCATTGGTTAGCATCCCAATGGACTCAGCACCAGCTATGTGTGCAGGAGAGAACTGGGATCCACTGGGGCAAGCTGGTTTCTCCAGAGCTGCCTTCCCCTTAGGGTAGACAGCACAGGTACTTATTAATGGAAAGGCCAATCCTATGGCAAAACTGAAGATGCAGCTGCATACTGCACTTTTCAGGTAGAGAAAGGATTAACACAAATGAGTTAACAAAAGTCTGTTTTTTAACCGGGGAAAAGAATAAATATATTTTTCTACCCTTTTATAACTGCGAGGACAACCAGAAAATGCTTCCAAAATTGATACCATACGTGCAGATTAAAAACAGGCTGCAAGCCAAATCCTCCTCTTCAGTTTCACTGGCGGAGCTCAGCAGACTGCCACAGAGCTACGCTCAAGCAGCAGGGGAAAGAATTTGACCCTTTGGCTGCTGCATCAAAAGCAGCTAACTTCCCACTGTATTTGGCGGCCTTAATATTAAAAGTTACAAGTTGTTTTGTGCTCAGAAACATATTGATTTTCTGCTAGGGTAGTTACCTGCTGATGTCCTCCTGCCCTGCTCTCTCTGAAATTGCATTCCCTCTTCCCTGAGGCAGCATAACTGGCATCCCTGGTATTGCCCCTGTCTAGCTGTGGACACATTGGTCTCTACTGGTCACTGATGAAAGTCCCTCCGTCTCATTAATACATGAATACATAGAACACTCTTATGTAAAAGGTAGGAAAACTAAGAACACTGGGATAAATTACTTTTGATCTTCACCGTCTTCTTTTCCCACGATTCACTACTAATTCTCCCAACAGAGATAATCTGTCAAAATAACTGATGACAATCTTTCTGTTGGGCTATATTTTAACATCTTCATTATTCCAAATGGTCCAGTTTCATACCTATGTACTCCAGTATAAAATGTGCTACCAGTCATTTTCAAAGTCAGGCGATTCAAATGTTAGGGTTTATCTCATGAACACAACTGGTTAAGATTTGTTTGTAAGGAACAGAGACTATGTATTGTATATATGAACAAGAATGTAGATTCCCAAAAGGAGAATATACAGTACTTTGTGGTAAAGCTGAACCTTGAAATGCAAACCTTAAGTCAGTGATGCCTATTTATGCCATGACATATTGGACTCTCAGTAAGGACAGAAGACTAGAGTATCTTACCCAAATAATAGATATAAAATGCATCCCCAGTGAAAAAATGAGTACTCACAGCATGAAAATAACTATTTTTCTACCAGATGTAGTATACTGTGCACTCAAATACCTTATAAATGCTAAATCCGCTAAAGCCAAGAAATGAAAAGTTTTGCTGCTGTTTATAAAGAAGCTCACACTATGTGCAACCCACAGATATAATCTTGATTTGTCCCTTAATGCAGTAGAATACAAACTTAGTTAAGGGCTCCTTCCCAAGCAGTTTATGGAAAGGCAGGGATGCCACTTATCCAGGCCTCACACCAGCTGATGCTGAATTCAGTTTTCAGGAGATGAATTCAAGAAAATGGGAAAGGGAGGGAGAAGAGCAGGAAAGAGCACCTTGGCACCCTGTTTTCTAGTGCTATGTCCCTGCTGCAGCCATGAATCCTTCTTCAGTTCCTCTCCCTCCTCAGAGCTCCCTGCCCTCCAGCCCTTATCACTTTCTTCACCAGCTCCCATCCTGTCCCCACAGACCAGCTATAGCCCGTGTTTCTACCAGACCCCTCCACAGGCCTGGCTCCCCACCTGTTTCTTGAATACATAGAGTTTGTGTGGCAAAGTTGAGGTAGCAGGGGGCCTACGGGGGTGGATTCAGTGAGAAGATGCTAGAAGCTTCCCCGGTGTCCAATAGAGTCAATGCCAGCCAGCTGCAAGATAGACCTACCACTGGCCAAGGCCGAGCCTATCAGTGGTGACGGCAGCACCTCTGCAATAATGTATTTAAGAACAGGGAGAAAAACCTGCACAATAGCAACGGCAGATGGAAAGAGGAATGAGAATATGTGAGAACAACTACTCTGCAGACACCAAGGTCAGTGAAGGAGGAGGGGGAGGAGGTACTCTAGGCACCAGAGCAGAGGTTCTCCTGCAGACTGTGTGAAGCCCATGGCAAAGAAGCTGTCCCCCTGCAGCCCACAGAGGTCCACAGCGGAGCAGATATCCACCTGCAGCCCGTGGAAGTCCACAGTGGAGCAGACATGTGAAGGACCACATACCGGAGCAGGTGGGTGCCTAAAGAAGGCTGTGACCTGTGGGAAGCCCGCACTGGAGCAGGCTCCTTGCAGGAGCTGTGGACCCATGGAGAGAGGAGCCCACACTGGAGCAAGTTTGCCAGCAGGACTTGTGACCCAATGGGGGACCTACGCTGGAGCAGGCTGTTCGTGAGGAACTGCACTCCATGGAAGGGATCCACGCTGAAGCAGTTTATGAAAAACTGCAGCCCATGGGAGAGGCTCCATGCTGGAGCTGAAGAGAGTGAGAAGTCTTTCCTCCTGAGGAGGAAGGAGTGGCAGAGACAACTTGTGATGAACTGACCACAACCCTATTCCCTGTACTCCTGCACTGCTGGAGGGGAGGATTTAAAGAAAATCGAGAGTAAAGTTAAGCCTGGGAAGAAGGGAGAGTTAAAGAAAGGTGTTTTTAAGGTTTGGGGTTTTTTTCTCATTATTCAACTCTGATTTGATTTGTAATAAATTAAATTAATTTCTCCAAGTTCAGTCTCTTTTGCCCATGATGACAATTGGTGAATGATCTCTCCCTGTCCTTATCTTGAACCACAAGCCTTTTGTTATACTTTTCTCTCTCTTGTCCAGCTGAGGAGGGGAGTCATAGAGGAGCTTTGGTAGGCACTTAGCATCCAACCAGAGTCAACCCACTCCACTGCGAGACCTGCTCCCTTCTTCAGCAGCAGGAACTTCTTTCTAGTCCCCATATTTCCTCACTGGCATGTTCTAGGCAATACTGCTTGGATGCTTACTAAAAGCAGAGGAAATGGTTGTCATTTGCCACCCAGCTTCCCAGATTCATCCAGTCCAAAAAGGCAGCACAGAACAACTCCAGACTCCACCAAGAGCAAGCAGGGAATTTTCTCCAAGGCTCAAGCCTGGTATGTACTTTTCCAGAGATGGCAGATCTCACAAAACAAACCTCATAGTAATTTTGATGTACTGCAATGTTTATTCTTCATAACTTGTTTATTCTTCATAAGTTCTATTCTTAGAAATTATTAAAGTTTTTGGAGAGTGCTGAAACAAGCAGCACAAAGCACCAAGATAGAATATTTCAGATCAACCTTTTTGTTTGTTTGTTTTTGAGGGGGCAAAACTAACATCTCAAAGATGAAACTCAAGAAAACACCAATGACTGTAACGCCTGACCTGCTTAATGTGGTACAGGACATACAAGAAATTGGAGAATCTGGTAAAAGAGAGTCATCAATCACTTTTAGAATGAATAGTGATACTCATAGTGTTGAGGGAAACATATGCATGAGCCATCTTAAGCAGCCAAGCACTGTTATGGGCCCTGGTATCTGTTCCCTTACAGTTCCAGGAGCCTCATATCACTTGGGAGGCCCTACAAGTCCATTTCTGGACTATTTCTGCACAAGATAAGGCAATACAATCTCATTAGATCCTAATATAGCCAAAAGAGTTTCACACATTTAGTTTCTGCATGTGTTTCCAAAAAAAGTCATGTATAGAATGTCACATGAAGATGACAGCGAGGCAAAAGGAAGCTTATGAACAGTGCTTGTAGCTATGCAAATAGGGCTCGAATGAGGTGACAACAACGCTTACAAGTGATGATTTGACATTAGCATCTGGTGGCAAAGACTCATAGGAGGAACTGAAAACAGCCAGGTCTTAGAGTACCTTCATACAGTCTCTCCTTTTTCTTGGTCAATGCACTTCAACATCCTTAAAAGCTACTCTTCCCTTTTCAGAGGGAGAAGAAGGCCTGAGCTGGAGTAATGTACCCAGTTATAGCCACTGCAGTTACAGATTTTTATGGATTGGTTGGAGGAGTCCAGAGAAGGGCAATAAGGATGATCAGTTAGAAAACAGGACCTATGAGGAAAGATCAAAAGCATGAGACTGTTTAGACAGGGAAGAAATAGAGATGACCACCTTCAAAATGTAAAGGGTAAGTTTAACCAAGACAGGCAGCAATCTTGGATGCTTACACATGATTAAAATGAGGAGGAGGGATTGAAACAGCAAGGGGTTGATTTGTCCAAAGAGCTCAGAAAGTCAAGAATAAAATTCGAGCCTTTTCATGACTGGTCCCATGCTCACCTGTAGCCGTTATTTCCTCTATACTGTCTAGGTGACAAGCTCTTTCTGAATTGAAGATAATGAATGACTGTCATTTTATACAGAAAGCAAAGTTTCTCCTGTGGAAGTCTTACCTGAGACTGTTTTATCTTTATACTCATTGGTTGTTTTCTTTCCAACTATACCTATTCTCATTCAGATTATAGTCATCCAGCTATCTATATAGTCTCATTTCTTTCCTAGTAAAACAGTATGAAGAACAACCAGAAAGCCTACTTGTGAAAAGTGAGGTAAGAAAGGAATAAATAGAACAACCTAGCAGTCAGATTTTCTGTAATCTGGTGTCAATCATCCTTCCAAATTTCATTTCCTAGGACAACATGAACAATGCTCATAAACCATAGTTGTGTATTTCATGCAAGCGGCACTTTGCTCACTGTATTTTTGCTGTTAGGTCTGAGTTGACAGTATTACAATTTGAAACTATAAAATGTGTTTATGGGGATCTTCACAATACTGATGGCTGCTCCACGCTTTTTGAAAGGAAGTTGTCCATAGCCTTGAGGAAGAAAGTCTGCTCCCCAGGTACAAATCTATACCTGCAAGTTTGAGGCTGGGCAGGGAGGCTGCCTTCAAGCCTGTTCAATTTGCTACTGGCCTGGAACTTTCTACAGCTTAAGTGAATCCCAGTAACAGTATGTTTGAGGAATCACCTCAAATTCTAGAGCCATGAGATGATAGATGCCCTGTCAAAGCACAATCCCACTCTTAGGCACATCACAGATGCGGCACTTCATTTTCTTCTCTCACTACTCTAGAAGTACTGACGGCACTGTTTGCAGGAATGGCCCTTTGAGCAGTTCAGCCAGCAGAGTGATACGATGCGGAAAACACTGCTGTTCAGCTACATCTGGCTGCTACAATGGGTAGTGTATTTTTTAAATGAAAGCAGCATGCTGAGGATGTGCCAGCTGGACACAGTAAAACAGGGATAGCACTCTGCGAAGCAAAGAAAGAAAATATAGATAGCAAGATAGATATTCAGTGAAGTACTTTTGACCCTCAGTTTTAAAATCCAAAAATGAAAGTAGCCATTTACAAGAACATCTCAGAAAGAGAATCTCAAAGGACCTGAAAGTCCAAATTTTCCAGTTGCCCACAAAAGCAACTACCAATCTCAACATGTGGCAGATAATTTGACTCTAGGTAATGCATTCTAAATTAAGTTGGCTATCCAGTGAGCAAGTTGCTTTTAGTTAGGTGTCAAATAACTTCAAATCCATAGGGAGTTAGGATGCTCAAGCATTTTGAGAACATATTTAGAAAGGAGAACGGTGTTACAGAGTAGGCAGGACTCCCCATTGTCCTATTTTTTCATTTTAGGAATCAAAGTCTTACATGACATATGAAGCAAAAGACCCTGATTTACTAATGGTGTTAATCAGAAGATCATTTCTCCAAGTGATCTGTTGTTAGAGCCTATGTGCAACAGACTGAAATGCAAATCAGTGCACTAAGTCATGGATCATCATAACCACATTTTTTGTTGGCTTTCTGGAAATTATCTTAGACTGCATGTGATTAGTGTAAATTAATTATATATGCAGTCACTTTTTTAGGATAAACAAGCACCACTGTAGAGGAAACATTTTTTAACAGATGGAATGACCAATCAGCAGTTTCTTAATTTTTCTTTTGGTAGAGAATAACCTCCTCTTTGGTAGTGGGAGCAGCATGTAAATGAAAATCATAATTTCCTGTCTTAAAATTTTGCACCTGTCTCTGACAAAAACTGTATTCTTTTGCTCTGCATGCAAAACCATTAACAGTTTGACATTTGATGTTTTTCAACAAATAGGCAATTGTAGGGAAAGGTGAAATTTAGAATGGTCTTTGGTTTTTAAGGTAAGTGAATTCTTAATATTTTAGTGGTTTCATGGTGTTCACTAAAATAGAGAGGTCATCCTTGTTCCAGTAGATTTTTGACACAAGGCTTGAATTCTCAAACTTTGTGCACTAGGGTAAGAGCTCACTCTTTTCATAGGATGCTTGTGGGATCAAACTCCGACACGTGTGAGAGACTACTTCAGATACAGAGACTTTAAAGGAAGGCATCTTTAAGGTCAAACCTAATAATCAGACAGAACTTGCCTACAGCAGCACGTGACTGTGAGATGTGCATGAAACTCAAGTGGGGAAACAAAAATGGAACATGAGAATATCTGAGAATTTTCTCAAAGATACCGTACCCTCTGGCAAGCCTGCCAGATATCTGCTGCCAGTGTGTGCACAGAATGCCACATCCTACTGAGATTACTGCACTGTCAAAGGTATAAGAAAAGAATGAATAGAAAAAACAGACCAGAACAATTTACATTATTTTTTCCTAATGAGTCACATATTAGGCAATGTAAATATCTCAAAGTTCAAGTTCTGTAGAAACAAAACAAAATAACTCCCCCCACCCCATAACATCACAGTTTGTTGCTTTCCAAAAATCTTGATATAAACACTTTTTTCAGCAAGCAAGCAACAAGCCAAACAAGAACTGGAAGAGTTTCGATCCATGACAGGGTAGTTTGATGTCAGCCAGAAAACAGAATTCATCATGAATTAATAAAAAATGGAGAGAGGAGATACTGTCAGTAGGTTTTAATCATTTACAATGAAGTAATAGAAAAAAAAACCCACAACAGCAAAAGAATAGGAACTCTGGATTTTTTCATTTGATACTGCAAATAATGTAAACATACTCTACTCTATGGGTCTGATGTTCAGGAAGCTTAAGCATCCAAAATTCAAGTGTACCAAGAATTCTTTGGGAAACTTAGCGCTTCTAAAACCAGGCTGTTTCTCTCCTTTTACTGTGCAAATACACTGGCCTCCTGTAATATCCTAAAAATGAATAGCTGAGATTGACATATCCCATGCTTTGGCTGCTTTAATTATTTTCTTCTGTTTTTTGGAAGCCACTGTTGAGTGACAGAAAGTTAAATTTGGGTCCAGATTAAATTTAATCAATCTTAGTGTTAATCTCAAATTTAACACAATCACTTTCCAGGAAAAAAATAATTTTATCTCTAATACTCAGTCCCAATTAAAATAACCTCTCTGGCTTGAACACCAACATTAGAGATGAGAGACCAAACTAATATGCTTTGCTTGGCTGGTTATCTAAGTCTTTCCACTGGCACTTTCTCAAACTGACAGCAGTGGAGGAAGGCAGGGGCAGCAACAATATTCTGGAGTTTGCTGTCAATGGGAGACAGAAGAAAGCAGCACATGGTGCTATGTAAAAGGTTGAATGTGGTTGGGAATCACTGGCGTATAACTGGTCCTGACTGAAACGTTTCATAAACATACTAAACTCAAGAAGTATTTTGCAATTTCCTCAAATGCGCCCCCCACTCTGCACACACACTTCTCTCATTATGGACTTAATGTGCAGTGCAAGCGTCTCCCTTTCAGTTGCGCAGCAAGAGGGTTTTGACATGTGAAATCTTTGGACGTTATCGCAGAGTTCCATGTGTGTGTGACCCTCCTGACAGGATGCAACTGGCAGCAACAAGGACATGGTTTACATTTGAAGGAGTTTTTAAAAGAATGCTGTCTTGACCCTCCTCTGGGGAAGGGAGAAAGTGCCTGAACTATAACTGCAAGTACAATTTACATATTTTTTTTTGCTGAAGAGGAATGTTAAAGCCACCCAGTTGCCATCCTGGATGAGTAGCAAGGTTCAGTGTCAGCTCAGAGGATCAGCAGCCAGTTTCCTGTAGTGGGTCCTGCTACCTGCCATGAACTGCTCCTCCCTCTGCCAGTCATGCATCAATCCACCCTTCTTTCTAACAACAGTGATAACTTCCCTGCTGCTCTGCTCACAGTTTGTTATTTCAGCTCTTTAGAAAGTGTGGATAACATGGAGAGCTAAATACATTCCACCAGAAGTCTCCCTTAAAGGTGATTTTTCAGCAGCTGCTTTTGTTTCTCGGCTCCCGGGAAACTCATAAGAAGCCTTTTCTGTGCCAGAGCTTGCCAAACACTTGCAGAAAAACATCTCCTCTCTTCTCTTTCCACTTTAACCTTTGCTGTCCAACACTGGAAGCAACTCCTGCACACCAGGAGATGCATTCATCTCAGGCATGATTGGGGTTAGTTGGCCTGGACTTCTGCATATTACTACAGTATTTCTCTGCTCCCTTTTCACCAGAAACTCCTCTCAGACTTACTAATGCATGCAATCCCAATGCATTTTAGGCTTGCCCATTGGTCCCCCTTCTCTCCCACTCACTCCTTGAAGTGGAAACAGACTGCTCCTCCTTTTTTAGGTTTCTCTGCCCTCTGGTATTTGGGCAAAGTGGGTAAGTGCAATGTGAGGCATTAATTTTCACTTTGGGCCTCAGCCAACAGGCTTATATATATATATTATACAATTTGCAGGTTTCCCCAGTGAGAATAACCTGATGTAAATGACATTTTCTGCAGCCACCCAGGTCCTCTACAGCAGTGCTCTTGACTGCTCGGCCCAAAAACCTGAGAAAATGATGGAAAATGGCCCCACAGCAGAGGAGTATGGACAGATCTGGGTCTTCAACCAGAGCTACCAGAGAACATAGAAGAAAAGGTGGGAAGGTGACATACTTGATACGCGTGACTTCAGGGCAGTAGAAACAGTGAGAGGGGAATGTGGACATTGGTACTGGGGAAAGTAAGTAATGACCAGTCAAGCAAAGTGCTGAGAAAGCCCAATTACAACACAGTAGCAAGGAGGACAGAAGAAATTCGGGTAACAGGGTGGAAGGAGTCAAAGCTATACTGAGGACTGGGAAGAGCTGAGCGCTTGGCTGTTTCTCCCAGAAAAGTAATGCATTCATATTGCACATGATTCTTGCACAACTGCCCTCAACATGGACATCAAAGAGCATGGTACCTCCTTGGGGAAACCATCCAGAAACAGCTCTCTGTCAGGAGCTGAAAAGTCACGATCCCAGCCCCAGCCCAACCCAACACACAGGGCATGAGCTCCTGCCATCCCTCCTCCACTTCTCTTGCCTAGACCTCTTCACCATTCCTTCCCCCAGTGCCTCTCCCTCCAGCTTGTAATGACATCTTCTCAACCCCTCTTACAAAGGCTAATAAAGGAGGTGAGGCTGAACAGATCCATGGCTTCTCATTTGGAAGGAAAAGCACTGCAAGCACAAAAATCTCAGGGAAGAGGTGAGGGTGGGGGGCAGGTGGTACCAGGTCTGTTGATCTCAGCTCTATTTGCTTAGCTCCTGATGACCCGAGGAGACAGTAGTCATCAACTGAAGCAATAGGATGGGGCTACACAGGTGTGCACAGACACAAAAGCTCTCACTCTTTGTGCATTAAAAAAGGAAAAGGAGAGAAGCTACTAAACTCCATATTTTCTCTGGCACTTTATGAATCCCAGGGCTGGCAAAGCCAAGTGTTAAGTGCTTTTGGCTTATAAGCAGGAAAAAATAAAACAGCATCCCAATGAGTAATGTATGCATACTGATTACTGCTAAGAGGGAGAGGGGGAGGAAGAAGGGAAAAGGAGTGAGATAAGGGGAGAGGGTAAAAGGGTACATAACAGCATTCTTTCTCTCCCTGGATAAATTTATGCAAAATCAGAATACTTTCTGCATCTCCAGAGCTTCTGAGGTGGTCAGCTACAGGAGTTGTTTTCTTCTTAAAAGGCCTGTACACAATGTATGCTAGAGGTTATGTTTTAGAGTGTTCTTACTGAAGATAGCACTGAAGTTTTCTAGCTTTATTCACTTATTTATTTAACCACATAGGAGAGTCATGTGCTCTGTCTTCAAATTGCAACCTGAAACTTCCTAAGTGGATCTACAGTTTCAAGTGAAGTGACACACTGCTCTGTGTCTCACCTTCGGCCAGCCTGCAGGGGCAATCAACAAGTCTGTGCCACAGAAAAGTTCAGAAATCAGGACTATTTGTCCTCATCCAACATCTTCTGCGGTGCTTTATTTAAAGACTTTTAAAATTAGTTTTTTCCATCTCTTTGGAGAAGCTATTCCCAGATGGGTAATAGAAAATAGTTTTCCTCCGCCATCTCTTCTGCTTCCCTACATGACTTTCATCCCTTAAAAAAGAACATCAGACCCTGCCTAATTTCTGAGAAGATATTATGTATCCTCTCCATGTAGCTAGAAACTGATGCTTTGAAGCCCAGGTTAAAGACCTGGCAGAAGGTCATGTATTGCCAGACAAGTAAACTGAATCGGTCACCTCAGAAAATCTACTCAGTTTGTGGCACGTCTAACTCACTACAGTATCTGAATCCAAACAAGAAACCTGAATCCACATCACTCACAAGCTGAGAATGAGAAAAAAACATATAGAAGTTGATGCATATCGGGATTATTTCTTTCAGGTCTGATTAAACAAATATAAACCAAACTGAGTCTGCTTTCAGGTCCAGCTGACATCCAAGGGAAGATTTTGGCAGGAGAGCCTGTCATGAGATCCTGGTAACCCCAGCTCCAACTCCCAGCACTGCCTGGGCTAGTTTTCTGGGATTCATTTTGTTCCTTAAAAAGTTATCTTGTTCTTGCATTGAGACTCCCACTTTAGAGGTCAGTGTGATCCCTCCCCACCCCCATCCTTTACTGGGACTAGGAAGAGAGGAAGCAATGATGTGACATGTAGGGAATCAATGTGGCTGCAATCTCAACTCCACGCAGCTCAAAAAGGGGACAGGTAAATGCTGCTGGCTGCTTTGGCCTCTCTCAGGGACCAGAGGAAGGGGGAGGAGGGCAGCTCTGAGGAGGAAGGTTCCAGTGCCAGCAGGAGAGAGAGTGCGCAGGGACAGAAGGGTCTTGGGAATGGTATATGCTTGCTCAGCACATGGCAGCAGCTGTGCTGCTCAAACTCTGGGATGACAATTCTCCCCCTCTTCCCACTGCAAAATAAAATTACTGTCTGCTTCCTCTTCTGCCTAACAGACTTATACATGTGTAACCTTAGAGCTGTCTGACTGCATTGCAAATAATGAAATCCTGACAGATGAGAAAGTCCTCCCGTGTCCCTTTTTGAGGGCACAGCTGCCAGTCAGTGGAACTCCAAACTTGCCAACCTTGTCATTAGTAATACTGGAAGTGCTACCAAAATCTTGATATGTTTTGGCTAAGTTTCGACTCTCTCTGCTGCTGACTCCGTGAGTATTTCTCCACTTCTACCATGGTTTCTCACCCACACACTTCTACACACAGAACCCTGACACAGGGCCTGAATTATACCTTCCCTTCAATGCAGGATCTAAATCATCTCACCTGCCCGGAGGCCTGTCATGGATCAGCCACCAGAATGAATCACCTGCTGGCTACTAGAGGAGAGCACACCTGAGCATGCCAGCCTATGCCATAGGGGTGGCAGGGCCAAGCAGACTCAACAGCTGCCTCCCTGTGGTAAGCACAAAAGGAACACAGCAGTTAAATGACACCTTTATCCACTGCTTCAACAGATTCAGCTTGCTCGGGAGAGACACTTAGCTTTGTTCACCTCACCTTTTACGTTTCTTTTTGAGTTCAAAAGCCTTTTGGAAGATTGGCTACCAAAACAAAGTAGTGACCAAGCTGCTCCTTTGACAGGTGGATGGCACAGCTGGTTAGTCTTGAAAAATGAACAGGATAAAGAGGAAGTGAACAGTTATTTAGGTTTATAAACGTCAGTGATTCCTAAGGGTACTGCATGAATACATGTCTCAAATGCTTTTGAAGATTCTCAGCCTGTACTATTACAGTCACCTCTTGGGTACACTCATTCCTTTTCCTCTCTTTTCCCTCCTTTCACTTATCTCTTCTCTGGGAAAAGAGGCAGAAAAGAGCAGTTTGCAAGCACCAAATTACAGATCTGGGACCTAAGAACACCACCAGTACAGGAACAAAAAAGACATTTTGTTCAGTGAATATAGACAAAATTCTGTGGCTTTTCATTGAATGATATGACACTGTTCACCTTTGTGCAAACACATTGTAGAAGCACAAATAAGGATTGCCTTCAACCATTTGTGGGCTTCCATTCATTAGTGTGGGATACCAAACACATATGTGTTCTTTAACATTCCTGAGAGATAAACCAAAAAGAAGACAGGGTGCCAAATTCAGTGAAATGGTTTAGAAGTAAATTAAGGTTAAAATATCTCAGTGCTGTTGCTTGGCTTGTATGAGAGTTCCTTAGGCATTTAAATAATCACATATACCACAAATCTTACTAGATAACTGAAAGCACAGGTCCAGTTGCTCATTCCAGTGTTGTACGCAGCGATCATGGTGGACACTCACAAAGGCAACACTGACATTTCCCTTCTCAGCACAGCCAGCATGGTAGCAACAGCGCAACAGATGCTGAACACAACTGACGAATAAACACGACACTCAAAGGAAACACTGCCTAAGTTATCAACTGCCTCAGTAGAAATTCATAAAGTATTCCAGTCTTGGATTTTTTTTCCTTATGTAGGAAACAAGAACTGTCATAGGATGGTTGGGACTCCTCAGAAATAGTTCAGTTGGGCTTGGCTATTAGACAGAAGCATCCTGCGGGAAGTCTCAGAGCGGAGCTCAGATTGTCACTGCTGCTGGCTCAACAATATATTTGACAGTAGAAATGGATTCTAGGAGCTAGTGGCTCCCAATAGTGGCATAATCTCCGGCAGGCAGCCATCTGCTTTTTCCTGATTTCCTCTTGGAGGTCACAAACTCCAGGCAGAGTAACTGCTGTGGATGAGATCGCCTTCATCTGACATTTAACGGGGTTAGTTCTTGAGAGTAGGTCCCAGCATGAGACCTACTATCAAAAAATCTGGCAGTCTGCAGAAATACTCCAGAATTGCAGAGATTTAAACGGAGGAGGAAGTCCATCCTACATTCAGCAAAAATAATGAAAATTACTTTAGTTCAAGTGATTTCTTCTGTCCTACTCAGTTTCTGTGCCCATGGCTCAGGGGGGCAACCAGAGCGATCACAAGCATAGGCATGAACTAGAAGAGCATGTAAGAACACAAGGGGCAAAGCATCCCTCTAGAAAGTCACTCTTGGGCACAGGGAATAATTGCTTAAAGGTGGCAAAGTCTGGTTCCCTGTCTCAGTCATAGGTATTTGGGAGATGCACTGAGTCTTATGGAAAGCAATATATTGACCTGGAAAATGAGGGGATTGCCAGCTTTACCAGTGGCCCTAAGACTGCAGATTTGGTTTACTTGCAAATGGTGCTTTATGTCACCAGGCTTCCCGTAAAAATTGTGGATGTAATACAGCCCAGAGTCTACACTGAGGCTCTGAGATTTGCTACACCCAGTCTCAGATTCAAGCATCTATTTATAAATCCTGTAATGTTTGTGGCTAGTATTATTTCAGCAGCCACTTAATTAAGCACATTCAGTCTTTTATAGAGCTTAGAGGCTGGGATCCAGGCTCCTAAGAGCACTTTTGAGAAGGCTGGAATAGTCTCGTGCATGAGAAGATAAGGAGATAGCAGTCCAACCAAGTGACTCAAATACTATGTAAACAGCTGACTGTTTGGACTCATTTTCAAGAGTCTGGCCCTTATCATTAGCGATATTCAAATTAAGTCACAACATTTAGAATGCTTTTACATTTCTCTCAGACTAAATAGATTTCAGTCACTGCTCTACTGGGAATGAAGCTAAACGTTAAACAAGTTAATCTTCATCTAAATGGGTTGTAAAGCAGCTTTCCTCCATAAAAATTTAAGCTACTTACGAAATAAAGTGTTCGGGTTAATACCATGTCTGCATGTCCACATACTTCTCCTGCCACAATCTATTTGTTTGTGGCTTTATAAGAATCAATGACACGTTAAACATGTAGTAAGATCAAAACATCATCTCATGTCATCACTTCTCCAGTGCAAATTCTTATGCATCACAACAGTTTGATGTGATGCTTACAGTTTGAGGGTACCAGCTAGGTCCACAATTTTCACTGAAGTGTTCTCTCTGAATCACAACCATCTTCTCTGACCTTGAAAAACTGTTTGATTGACTGTGCTAATAGCATTTAGCAAAGATAGAATTTCATGACAAGGGGTGACAGCCAGACAGATGTGATATAAAAATACCTATTTTATGCTCTTGGGGAATAAACCAAGCATCTAAGACAGCTCAGCTCAACTAGACTCTATCAGCTCCTCTGGATGCAAAAGACATGTCTGGGAGGGACTCGACAAAAGGGATGCTCTTGTGTTTGTGATCTCTACCTGTCCTGCATTAAGTCACCACAGTAACTCAAGTTCTTTTGCTCCAGGGATTGCCTACAAAAAACCAGAAGGAAACCCTGGCCTAAAGACTGTACTGCCATCTGGGAGCATGCTGCAGGGCAGCAGCCTGCTACTTTAATTACATCTATTTGTTTAAAAAAGATGCTGCTGCTCATTAAACAGATCAAATCCCTTCAGTTTATCCATCATCTAGGCTACTTACATGGCTAAGACTGGCCCAGACCTGGACTGTAAATCAATGCCTCCCTAATTTTCCAGTCTTAGGTCTGTCTTGCCTCCCACTATTCTGAGAAAGCCTATATTTCTTACTGTCCTCAGTCTCTCAGCAGCACAGCTCTGAACTGTAAACAGGCTGTAAGAGCCCAGCTGGCTCAGCAGAACTGGGATCCAGGAATTGTTATCTACTGTGCAAAACCCAAAAATAGCGTTGGGGAACATAGCAGAGGTGACCAGAGCTGTTCTCAGACTGTACAACTAGTCTGTTGTACTATTGAAATCCAGAGATACCAGTAAGGAAACACTTCTAAAAAAGTTAAGGTGGAAAATTTAAATCTCATGTTTGCAGACACACATACTTTCTTTTCAGGCCTCAGAGAAAATCTGCTCATTTGATTTCTGCATGTCAGGTACTGAAGTAACAACAGAGTACTCCAGTGCAGCACAGTGCTCCTTTCATGCACCTACTAGCAGAACCTTTCCATGCCGCTTCGTTTTTTATGTAACCTGTGCAACAGTTACCATTCAAATACACCGAGGAAAAGCACAATATCAGATGAGGCACGGCTGTAATCTTTTAGGGACATCTAAAGGCCATAAGCACTAATAATTCAGTAGACAACTAAAGTTTTCTTTCCGGACAAGGTAGTGCCGTTGATCATCCCACACAAAGCCCGTTTTGCCTTTAAACTGTATGACCTGCTTCATAGCTTTTTTCTTTTGGTATAGGTTTTACAGGCAAATAAAACCTCACCAAATCATTCCTGCCCATTCTTAAAAAAACCACAAACAAACAAACAAACAAAAAAACCCCAAACAACCCCACACCAAACCAGCCAACCAAAAAACCAAGACCCACCACTTCTTTAAGGCTGTCGGCAATCGCCCCAGAGGCAGAATTTCACTGTGCTGCTGCCGCTGCCTAAGGCAGTGTTTGCCTCTGCCCTGGGAAGTAGTTTAAGACACAACAGCGCCATCTACCGAGACTAACCCCACTGGATCCCGGTATGTTCAGCTGGTATAAGTACCAAGTTATTAGTAACAACGTGCTGAGTAAAAAAGAGAAGGAAGCTTACTTCATTTTGCCATGCAAACTGTTACAATTCACCTATGATTGTTGCTTTTCTCAAAGCTGAGGAAAACACTACTCCCATCTCAGCACTCTAGGTGAAGAACAAAATCAGTTATTCATGATATAAATGATATTTTGTGGGTGAGATGCTTAATTTTTACTGCTGTACACACATATTAAAACAAAGGGAGCAATCAACATAGCTATTCCATCCTAGTAATATAAAGCAATCTCCTACTAAGATACACAATCGTTTAAACAAGTTTTTCACACGTAATTAATTAAGGAACTACACTCTTTCTGGGAAGGCGATAGTTTGAATCAGCTTTTTTTCAGACGAGATTCAGGCAATGCATGATAGTGAAGTGTCTGAGAAGTAGCAATCAGATGGCGTTCAGTCCTGGATGGAATCATAGAATCATTTAGCTTAATATTTCAAAGCATTTTTCATCACCCTTTCACGGCTTACAATACAATTTCTCTTTGTCCTGTATCAAATAGCCACAGCTGTGGCAAGATGATCTTGTAGTATTTTTTTTTTTTTTAATCTCATATATATTATTTCTAGGCACCCAGCTTAATATGTCTTGACACTGGCTTTGAGTCAGTGCCTAAAAATGCACACTCTGCCTGGCTGACTGCCTGGATGATTTGCTTAAATCTGCTTTTGAGAAACACTGAAGACATTGAGATTCTGTCTCACTTAAACAAATATATACAGTCTGCTTTGTAGAAAGCAGATCCCATGTACTTCCTCTTCCCCTTTTTGTTCCTGTTTAGTAGAATCTAGAGACTGATTAAAGATTTTTTTTTTTTTTAAAAAGGCCTGTCAGAGGTTTTGAAGGAGATAAACTTAGACTCATATCTGTAGCAGGTTTTATGGAATGTCATCATCTCTGCTTATTGCTTTTCTGTGGCTTGACACACCTTAGGCTATCATTTTAAGGATTGGTTAATGTTAATTAAGTATTACAACATAGCTAGCATGACACTGTAAAATCTCTGTAGCTTCATAAATAGCATTTTGATACACATAAGAGTCATGATGATTTGATTAGCAAACATTACAGGAATGATACAGCAACGGCATGCAAATTGCACTAAGAGACTATTCAAATTTGACTGCTCTGTTAGGTTACTAAAACAAGGACAGATACCAAGTGCTGCCCCTGCTCAGGAAGCTCTGGCGCAAGGACACCGGGACCTGGGGGCCTTGGCAGGCACAAGCTGGGCACGAGCCAGCAGTGTCCCTGGCTGCAGGGATGGCCAACAGCACCCTGGGCTGTGTTAGCAAGGGCACTGCCAGGACACCAAGGGGAAGGATTCTCTCCCTCTGACACTCACGAGATTTCCTTTTCAATCAGCTATGTCTGATTTGGGGCACCTGATGCAGGATGGACATCAATAAACTGAAGCAAGTTCAGCGTTTGGGGCTGGAGTACTCTGAGGAGGGCTGAAGGACCAGGGCTTTTTCAGCCTGGAGAACAGAAGCTGTTGGAGGGACCTAGTAGCAGTTTTACAATATGTACAAGGGGGTCATCAAGAAGATGGAGTTAGGCTTTTCATAGTGGTGTAGGAGGGTGGGAAGCAACAAGTGTAAACTGAAGCAAGAGAACTGTGAAATGCATACGACAACAGTGAAGGAGTGGAACAGATTGCCCATAGAGGTTGTGAAGTCACTAACGTCACCACTTTAGAGCACTAAGTTACTGTCCCTGTGTGCGCCTTCCTTCTTTCCTTAACTCAAGTACTCCACAGATTGTCATTAGTGCCTCTTCACTCTCCATTTTTACTGTATAGTAAACATGAGCACTGACACCTTTTAGCTATCCATATGCTCACCTGTGACAGTTTTAAACTTCATGAACACACCAGGTTAAACTCTAACAATCTAATCACAAAAGGAAAACAAACTCACTCCATGCTTCGTTCAGCAACACCACTTAACCATTTTCTGTATGTGAAATTTCCCTGCAAATCTTCTTGATGATGGAGATTAAAATATTATGAAAGACTTTTATTACTATGATCAAGGTTTGGGTTTACAATATGAAAAGCTTCTTAACCACTGTATTGTCATCAATGTAAAATGAAAGCATTATATATTTAGCTGATGGTTGAGAAAAAATGTCCCAAGTCTGAAGTGCAGCTGAGAAAAAAAAAAAAAAATTTCTATCAGGCATCCAACTAGGTTGTGGAGGGTTGCTTTTGGGAGCAGGGAACATCTACTTGTCTTCCATTTGTGCAGAGCCTGACACAACAGGCTCCTCATCCATGACAAGGGCTCTCAAGAACTGCAGCAATATAAATCCAAAGATATACATAGTAGACTTATACTAGTGTGTGTTATGAATAATGGAATGTGTCCCTTGGCAATAAAACCTGTGTCAGATAACCATCAGGCCATGCATGCATATAATTATGCATACAAAACTGGATCCAAGTTGAATAGCTGCTTTAAAAATATCCTTCAAGGCCACATTTTTTAAGTTCTTCAGTTTCACATGAGCTAAGACACGTAAGAAAGAACAATCTTTGCAGCTGTATGGTTATCCAAGTCATTTATATGTACAACTGTTTTTTATCCTAGCAGCATCTTGTCTGCACTGTGGGCTCATTAAAACACTTAGAGATAAACATCAGGAAGGTGAACATGTACGTTGCATGCATGCAAGAGTTTAAGGTTCTTTCAAAGTTTGGCTCTAGTATTACTAACAGAAATTTTGAGAAATCCCTTCATGTATGCTGGTTAATGTTAAGGTATGTTTTCCATTCCTGAAGGATCCTGCCAAATCTTATGGAAAGGAGAAGGGGGAGAAGATATAAAGTACTCATTGCTCCTGCTAAGTTTCCTTCTTGGGTTCTTTCATTTTATCATTTACAAAGAGTATTGTGTTACTTCAAAAAGTATTATACAATAGGGAAGAGAACTCAGACCCTTAATTCAGCAAGTGAACTTTATCCAAGTATGCACATAAACTGTTCCTGTAACTTTAGTGTAACTTATTACAGGTTTAAGTTGAGACATGACAAGACATTCTGGTAACTCAGATCTCTGTGTGACTTAACTCTCAGATTTTTTTTTCAAACCTTCTGCAAAGCATTTGCCCCACTCATTCAAGCATACTGGAAGGGAGGTACCAGCATTACTTAGAAATTTCTTCCGTTTGGATCCTAGCTGATGCTATTACTATTTCTCCCTCTTCTTCCTTCCTGTGTGCTTGGCATCCTGCACAGGAAAGGGGGATGTGGGGTGGGGGAGAAAAAAGTAAACCCAGCCATATCTTTGCAGTAAGTAAGCAATGGAAATAATGGAAACATCAACAGAAAAAAGTAGTCTGGGCTGAGAACAGGCGGTTTTCTGCCCCACCTTATTTTTTTGTTTTTGTTATTTTAATAAAAAAGAAGTATGCCTTCATTTTTTCTAAGAAGGATGAGACTTAATCCATTTCACATATGTGAGGCTCATGGTTAGGAGTCGAAAGGGACCTGGAGAGAGTTCTGGCATCAGAGTTTGGGCTACAGAGAAGGACAATACTCGAGTCCGAACAATGGGACAACAGGACCAAAAGGAAGTAGCAGGACAAAATAAGCAAGAAGGTAGAAGCACAGGTAAAAACATCAAAGTTATAACGCAGTGAAGGAAAGGTCAAAAGAAAAAACTTCCCTGATACAAAGGATTCAGCAGAGCCACAAAGTCAGGTGATATAGTTATAAAATACTGCTGTCAGAGCAGCAGGATCAGTGCCCTGTCCCCACAACACCAGGAGTAAGTCATCTGAGTTGAAAGCAGAGCCGCTTACACATGCAGGTCACTAGATTTCACAAGACTGAGAGCAGGTACTGGAAATAAATTATCTTGCTTGTAATCACACACTAGTACATTTGAATAAACATAACTGTCAACAAAAATTAGTGACAGTGAGGCAAGTATAGAACTGCAGCTCTTGTGCAACCAAGATCACAAAACAGAAGATGATAAAGGCAATCTACAAAGAGATTTCCTAGGGGAAAATATATAATATATCCTTCAGTAGCAGAGAAAACAAACAATTGTAGTGAGGAACCGCTCATTTAATCTTCTCTGACTTTCACTAAGGAAGACATTTACCTTTACCCAGAGATACTGATAGTTTTTGACTGTAGCAGCTGGATTGGACTTTGACACATATCAGCTGGAGGACTGCAAAGGTTCCTTGGCTTGAGCAACAAACAATGCAGGACATAAATTTTAGCTCACGAGTGGACATACGGGTTTTCTTGGACCTCCAGTCAGGGGCATGAGTGTGTGTGGAGCGAAACCAACCTCTACTACTAGATTACACCTACCTTACTGCTTGAGTAAGGCTATCAAGTTATGTGAGACATGACAGATAAATATACCAGCCCTGTGCTAAGAGCTTCACGTGTCCACTTCACCCCAAGCAAAGGAGGTTGGAAATATATCTTGTTTTGAAAGTTTTTATTGCATTCAGTATTGTATGCAGATTAATATTTTTTAAACTAAGCATTTTCTGTCAGCTACACATCCAAGTTCACTAACTCTGTGTGGGTGGGGAGCAGGTGATGGCAATTACAGTTCAGGGTGCAGGGTAGAAGCCTTGCTGCATTTAGATTGACTTCTGGTCATAAATCTTGCACTGACGCACAGGAAGAGCTGGGTGAACCTCTAGGAACCATCCAAAGCTGATCTCGAGCTAGGAGAGGCTTGTTTGTTCAAATAGATGCATATTGTGCTGGGACTGAGGTGACTAGGACCCCAACCACCTGATGCAAAAGCCACATAGTATTCCTTGTGCTGTAGGCAAATACCCCAAACCAGAAGAACTAAAAACCCATACACACACATATGACAGCATGATTGATAGCTTCACAAAATATTATGTTGTCACAATAACAGATGTAAAAATATTGATGATTCTTTACCTGCTATTTTTCAACACATAAAATATGGTGCATACATTCTCTTCAGCTCCTCAAAGACCCAGGCTGGATGCAGCTGATCAGTCCACCAGCCAACTGCATCTGTGAGCCTTGAAGCAGAAGAAAAGATTCCACATCGCCCAGGAGCCAACGAGGGCATGCTTCTTCTGATCGAAGCTCCATACCACAGCCAGCTGGAGAAAGGGAGCTGCTCCCACATCACAGGACGCAACCATGTCTGCATAGCTGGGCAGCCTCATCTCGGTTTGCATGGGGCTTTCAGTTGTTCAGAGTTCAGATGATGAGACGGTGAGGAAAACATAATTGTCACAAAGACATAAGTGTAAAATGCCAACTGAAATCATGGAAATACAGCCCTGTGAAACTGGTGATTCTCCTTACAGAACTTTGGCAGTAACCAGCTGTCTTCTTTCTTAAACCTCCAACAGTCAAAGCTGACATGGGAGTGACACAGATACAGGACATATTGAAAAAAAAACAACCTAAAAATTCATGTTTGTGTCTCTTTTCCCTGTGCAGAACCAGAACACAATTTATACTGGTGATTTCTTCACAATAGTGCCTGCTCCAGAGTTGGCCCAAAATATTTTCTAAAATTAACACTGTTATTCCAAAAAGTAAAATCTTTGAAGTATTTCCATGTTTATTAGGCTTCTTCCAGATATTGTTTGACAGTATGAAGGATGGGATTAAGATGTCTAGGTACTCCTACTAAAGAAGAATAAAACAGCATTTGAGCTAAGCTACTTTGCCAGAAACATACCTTAGAGTCAAAATTAGCGTTTGCGTTCTCTGTTTATAAACAGAAAGCCCTTTCTCCTCCATGGGATACCTGTTACCATTGTTTTCAGCTTCCCACTAATTTCTCAGAAAAGGCAAAAAAACTAGACAGCATGATATAAATGTAAACAGCCGTCATTTGAAAAGACAGTGAGGAAAGGTGCGGGTGGCCTGATCAGTTACCGCGCAGAACAACAAGCACTGAAGCCGGTACCTCTGCGGTCCTGCACAGGAACGCAGGGTGCAAAGTAAGATTTGGAATTGCTGTCCACAGCTGTTCAGGGGGCATAGCTTGCTCCTGAGCTGTTAGATTTAGGCCAAATACTTGGAATTCTAGACAGGATATCCACTGAAGAGAGAAAATAAGGATCTGTGGAGTTCATGTCTAAGGAGAACCTAGGCCTTATACACACCTGAAAAAAAATAATTAATACTTTCACTATATTCTACCAAATATATATAGTAACATGTGTTGGGGAGTGGAAATTTCTCCAGAGGCCACGGGGACATCTGTGCGGGGGCGCCCGGAGCCCCCTGCCCCCTCCCGCTGCCCCCTCGGGGCTGGCCGGGCTGTTTCTCACCCCGTTGCCCTCAGCCCTGGCTGCCGGGCACCGTTTTGCCCTTTCTCAGCCCGGCTTTCCCCGAGGCGCCCGCCCCTGGCTGCGGGGCTCAGCTGTGCCCTGCGCTGGGGCCGGTGGAGCCGGCTGGAACCGGCTGGGACCGGCTGGAGCCGGCTGTGCCCGGCACGGGTCAGCCCCAGCACGGCCTCTCTGGGCCGCCACTGCTGCTCCCCCATCTGCTGCTCCTCCCTGCCCCCCCATGAACCCAGAACACTCGCTCATACGAGGTCACTTTGTTGCAGGATCCGCAGGATCCTTGGAGATACTCAAGTGTCACCTGGGCATGGCCGGGCCTGGCTTTGCTCTGGGCAGGACGGGTGGGCTAGCTGGTGTGGCTGGTCCCTCCCAGCCTCACTATTCTGTCATTTTATGGCAAATGCTTTAAAATGGTTCTCTTTCAAATTAGCGCTCCTCCATCACCACTGTTAAAATTTGCAATAAAACTGTAACAAGGCAAAGCCATGCCTTCTGAACTGGGCTGAAGTACCAAACTGGGAGCTGTGTGTCTATCAGCTGAGCACCGGCATTGCAGGGCTTCAGATCTGGAAGCTATTTGCTTAATCTTGATGCGTATGGATACAGAGATGCCTTTCCTCTCTGCCCAGTGGTCTAGGGCATTTTGGATGGGAGGGAGGAGGGAGAGGAATGGGGTGTTAGGAGAACACCGACAAGTTTTAAGTGGGAAAGTGTCCAGACACTTACTAGAAAATAATGTATTAACCTTGCAAAGTTATTTATGCATACAAGTCAAATGTAATTAAGCAATAAAAGGCCTCAATTGAAAAAATGAGCAACAGAAAAATCATCATCTTTTTTTTTTTTTTTTTTTTTAGTCAATGACATTAATGTAACTCGACTCCCAGGTTCAAAATATACTATTATTTTGGGTTGGTAGCTCACATTTCATTGACAGTTTTTCCCCAAAAGGATACCAGCAGGGTTTTAAACTTAATCATTATAGTTTTGAAAGATGTCAAAAGCTTGGCAACAGCAGCACAGCCCTCATTCAGCATTTAGGATAGCCTGGAAAAGGCAGTCCTTTTCCACTGTTTGTCTTCAGAGCTATGGCTCTGACCAGCCTTACCTCATTAGTTTAAATGATTTTTTTTTTTTTCTCCTTTCTCTGAACACTCTTGCAAAATTATTTGTACAAGCAAACATCCTACATGCGAAGCAATTCACCGGCAGAAGACGGACAAATCAAGCACGGTGCAGAAATGTAGCATCTGAAGTGACTTGTCTCCAGTTTGCCAGGAGCACCAGAGAGGCCAGGGCGAGGGGGAGGCAGGAGGGGGATGGGGCAGGGAGCGCAGCTCGCAGCCTGCACCAGCTTCAGGGTACGGACGAGGCATGAGCACTCCTGAAAACACCCTCAGGAAATTATCTTAAGTGATTTCAGATTCAAGCAGGATGAACAGAAATAGGTAAATATTTTAAAAGAGGAAAAGCCTCTTAAAATCTCCATTTTGATGGTCTTAAACTGCTGCAGATTATGGGGAAGTTTGGAAAGCTTCAAAGCTAAAGGACCAGGGTTTTTACATTGAACAGCATTGTATAACTTTTCAATGTGAAAAAAAAATCACTTAATGTCTGGAAAATATCAGAAAATAATAGTTTTTTTTTAAAGCCACCAAAAACCCCAACAACCCAACCCACGACCAAAAAAAAAAAAAGTGGTTATGGTCCATTTACTTCTAAAATGTTCATTTGAAGACATACCTATACCATGGAGATAATAATGAAAATTACATATAATTTTAAAATAGACATCACCTGGAAAAATTACTTACAGATTGCAGGACATTCATGAAAATATCTGATGCCAAATGGAGACTATTTACAGACTATATTCAGAGTAATGGTAGTGTATGAGAGCATTATGTGAATTATTTCCCCTTTCACAGGTATAGATAATATAATAATGGAGTTTGATTTCATTTACAGACCAACAAGTGTTAACCTTTATGAGATGCTGTTGTTTCCACTGTTAAAGGAAACTGAAAGTTCACATTGAACAGAAATGTAGTTTTAAAAATAAAATGCAAAAAGCAAGTCATTTCAGCATCTTAGTTGTAAGGTGCAAGTTGGCTTTCTGAAAAAGACTTTATAAAGCAAAATAAATTATACTTTGATGATATGACTAATTGTGGTTCAGCTTTGAGAAGTAATGAACTAAATTAAAGGAATAACATGAATCTCACTGATAGAATTATCTAAGTAGTGTTTTCTTCTCAAACACCAGCAGTGCAAACCCATCTCAGGACCACAGGACCATAACTGGTGCCTTTCAGACCTCATAATTGCATCACCAAACCCGGAACTGTTTCCTGAATTCTGAACTACCGTATAAAGCAGTATGTGTTTACATAAGTGTACACAAGTGTACCTATGTACCAAAAGCTTACAATGAAACTTTTAAATGTAGATGTACGCTTTAGCGCAGTCTGTATATCCCATTATTTTGCTCAGTTTTCGGTTGCCAGAGGTTGTAGAGATTGAAGGAAAGAAGTGAAAGGGCTTACTGCAAACATACAGAGAGAAAGCATTGCCCAAGCATATGATTATTCGCAAGGAAATCTTGTTCTAATTCTTGACAGTATGTACACTTATATTGTAGTAACACTCAGCATCTTTTGAGAATAAATACCTTTCCAAAACAATATCAGGAGTCACATTGTCATCTAAACTAGAAATTTCCTGGGCTGAATAGGTAAAGCTGGAGCCCATTCATTCCAGGTCTTGCTGGCAGGACTGACATCAGAGAGGAAAAGAAAAGGTGAAGAGGCTAAAGTCATCACAAGTGGTGAGATTAAAGAAATGCCTTTGAAGAAAGGTGGAGACAACTTGGAAGGATATTTGAAACAGTAAACAGTGAAAATTGTCAAGAACAGTCCCAACTCATTTACCTTTACCTAAAGGTCAAGCACATACAACAAGAGACACAGAGAGCACACACTGCCAATTTACGGCAATATAGGCATTTGGACATAGGGAGGACATATTTCATAAGTGGAAGACCTTTCTCAAAATGGATTTAAATCTTCCTAGTGATTAGAAGTGAAATTAAAATTCTTTTCAAGCCCAATAGGGCTCAAGATTTCCTGCAGAAAATATACTCAGCAGCAGACATGACTGAAAAGGCCTCTGAAATGCTGGCGGGAGATGGCTCTGAATCACCCGTGTGAAGCATTGGCTTTACAGGCCACATTGGCAGTCACAAGCCACCTGCTGATGGGGGTTGACAAGACACAGATTGTCGGTAGGCAAGCAAAGAAACAGATTTGAACTGATTGAGGGTATGAGGAAGTGCAGCCTCATACTCACATGCTGAATCAACTAAAGTGTTAGGGTACATCACAGCGTTTGCTAAGAAAACAAATGAGGCCAGGCTGAAAATGTATGCTCTCCTGCATGAATTTTCAGGGCCTGTGGTACCCAAGCAAACCAGGCTGGCAGTTCCTAGGCGTAAATCAAAAATCTGTAATCATCTTTGGGAATAAAAGTAGTAGGTGCTCAACATTGCAAAATGCTCCTGACTTTCCCATAGTTAGAAACCCCTCATCTCTATTGCAAGTACTAGCAAAACAAGACAAGGGCCCAGAACAAGCACAAGTTCTCTTTTCTTCAGGTTCTCCTTTAAAGGCAGTGTCAAAATACTGACCTTTTTATATTACAAATGTACCAACAACACAGTAACGCAACAGGATATCAATGTTAGCTGTCTGCAGTAGATTTATCAAATACAGTTTGTAGCTCCAGTTACATCAAAATGCTTATGCCAAAAATTCCACAAGAATCCAGAGGAAGTAAACAAAGGCACATATCAGCTTTTTCAGACTTCCTACTATATTGCTATACATGTCTGGCACTGGCTGTTTACCTTATCTCACGCTACATATTCTAGTCATACAATTCAATTAGCAAATCACAATTCAAGAAAGCTATCTGCTTCATAACAATTTAAATATTTAAAGCAGCTAGCTTCCATACATATAAACATCAAAACCTATGTAAATATCTGGGGAATGTAAGGCATATGAAAAGTTGCAGACAAAGCAATAGGCTTATTTATTAAAAAAAGCCCTTTGTATATTTGAAAGTATCTTCAAGCTGTAACTCTTATAAAAGGGTATCTTGAAGACTCTTCTCGTAATTCCACCCCATACCTCCTTCTTTCCTTCCCCAGAACAGCAGGGAAGATGGGAGAAATGACATCATAGGTTTTCCTTGTTGAAGAGTCCCATAAGTGGCTAAAACATTACACGGTAGTTTTACTTAACTATTCCTAAAGCCACAACAACACATTCCAAAATAGTCCCAAGCACTTTTCCAGCTGGAACAGATTTTTCTTGCTCTGAGCTCATTTAAAAAGGATTTTGGTCTTCTTTTAGCACTATGCAATCAAGCCAACATAAGAAGCCCAAACAGTAAGTTTTCATCTACCAGTATGGGGGCATGAGAGAAAGTGGACATTTAACACTAATACCAGATAATAAGGCTGTTACATAACATTCAGTAAGCTCAGTGGGGAGCTTTTCATGTACGGTTCCTTCAAACCACTAATTAGCAGAAGAACCACACAGAATGTGCATGCCCCCTACGTTCTTCCTTTTATTGGAAGGAGGCAGCAGGCTTCATTCATTTTTTAATAGACTGAGATCAGCATCATTTAAGACAAGTATCGACACTCATTTCTTGACAACCCTCTGAACCCTTGTGCTGATTCTTGTGCCCATCTTTGACTTTGTGGGGAACTGCAGAACACAGAATAAAGAAAATTATAATGGTCTGGCTAGTGTTTGAGTACCTCTGAATAACTTTCTCCTTTTTATGGGTTTTCAGAAGACATACAAGTGGGGAACATGTACTTTAAATCCCCTTCCACAAGCCAGTCAATCCAGATGGATGAGGGGCTGCATGGAGCACAGCTGAAGTCAGTAAGCCCTGCCAGGAGTCGGTAGCTGCCTTTTTGGGCAGCAGTACTGGGGCCACATTATTCATTTTACAGCTATGTTGTGAAATGCAAGATGTCATTCAATAGTGCTGTAGAAATGTAATAAAATTCCATCTTGGATATGTTAAGCATTTATCTCCTCCAAAGTTACTGCTGGCATGCTGCTAATCCCTCCAACTGCAGCTTGGACAGGCTCATCAGAGGTGACCATCAACCTTCTCTTGGCTTCCACCAACTTTATAAACCTGTCCAGCCACCAGGTTTACTGCTTCTCAGAATAGCACAGGTGGATACTAGGAAAAAATGCTTCTATTTCTTTTTAAATGTGAAAGTTCAGCCATCACATGACATCAAATTGCATAGTATGCACTAAGATATTTCACTGACCCACTCTTTCCAAACAACAGCAACTAAATTCTATGTGTGCTTTCACTAGGGTACCATCTCTCCACCCCCACCCCTAGCAGTTTCTTTCCTTGTATAAAAACATGTTATTATTGTGGGAAAAATAAAAGAAGAGAATTTATAAATTAATACTATTAAACATCTGATTCCTTGGAAGCTCTCAAATTCATTTAGAGCTGTCCCCTCTTCCCAAATTTTCACTTTTCCAAATATCACTGTGAATATTTATGATTCAATAAGTTATTCTTTTTTTATTTTGATTGAGTTTATCAGCCAAAAGTGACTATCTTGGTCTATCAGCCTACTGCAAATGCTGCTCAAGGGACTAGAGAGTAAATAGTAAGCAGATAGACCCTTTCACTCTCATTACCTATGTTTAAGAGAGACAAAAAGCCAACATATATGTTCAACAGACGTCATTTTAAGTTGGAGAGTATTTCCCCTAAAGAAGTATGCACTAGGTTCTTAAACCATACCTGCTGTTTTCAGAATCACCTGTCCTTTCCTCCATCCCTTTAGACAGTGTGAGACAGGTATGTGTAATACACACACATTCACTGTGTGTTTTGCTACACACAAGGGACTAACACTTGGTCTAAGTACAGTAGGTTTAATTCAATCATAACTGATCTCAGAAGAAAAAAAAAACAACACATTTTCAACAAAAGCATGAAACCCATCATCAAAGTCAAGCATTTACTATGTCCTCAGACCATAGCTGATTTTTCGTTCTTTATTGCGTGTTATATTCAGTCTAGCATTTCACTTTTGAATATCAAATTATTTATTACAGAGCAGTGATGGAAAACTTTATGCAAGGCGGATAATAGTCTCCTACTTGAAACTTGTCTCAATCCTCCCTTTTTCATGCAGACACCAACCACATTCCCAGAAGACACCAAACTATATTCATCTCTCGTCGCTGTTTATAAGGTTTGTAAGAAGTTTTGAAAGAGATCTGTCAGAGCATATTAAAACTACAACATTCCCCAAAAAACCCCAACTGAGTAACAGGAAGTTAGGCATTAACGACATACTGAACTTTACACTCTTAACATGTCATTTTTCCTGGACTGTTAGACTTCAAAAAATCAGGAGCAAAAAGATGGGACTAGGCAAAACTGTAAGTGTAATGCAGACTTATATCTGTGATGTACAGCTTTATAACTTGACCTACTCTTTTGTGAACTTTCAGTGCAGTGAAGGTCTACAGACATCCTGAACCAGAAACTACTCCTTTGCAGAATTTCATGACAGGGTTACAGCACAGTGTGGAACATCAGATCCTCAGCTAGCCAAGAAATAAACACACCCCAATTCCAGCCAGCTGCTGTGGAGTATAAAACACCCTGTTCGTGATTACAGGGTCCATAACTACATGGTTACAACTGACTAGCTGTCATGGAACTACACCAAACAGACATCAGAGGCAGCAGCACTGAAGTAGAAAATAGCATAGATAAGGAACATCCCAACAAACTGGGAGGAGATGAAGGGACATCAGTCTAATAGCAGAAAAACATATAGGCATAATATCAGGGATATGCAACGAGGGCATTGGCCTCCACCGATGGCACCGGAGGTCAAACACCAGCTTCGTTCAAAGACCTGATCTCTCCTGCTGAAAAGAAGGACTATTGAGTAAAGAGGGACTGCTGTCTTGAAGGACTATTGAGTAAAGCTAAAACAAGAAAAGCCTCTTTTTTAATGTGTTGTTCTAATTACTCTCTACATTTCTATGCTACGGACATCCTAATGCCAGCTGTGAGTGCCCACATACCAATTACACATCATTCTCACTGACAATTGACAATTTGAGTTTTATCTGATCATCACTGCCTAAAGTAAGGTCCTGCATGTTCCCTTTAACCAATCCCATGTGGCTCTTGCCAGAATCTTGGAGATGCCTTTCCTCAAATCTGCCTTTTCCAGCCAACCCTAGTGAGTCCCAACAAGCATTAACCTAATGTAAGATTCCATGTTCTTCTTACCCAGTTATTTGGCAGTGTTCAGTTATTCTTGAAATACTCCACTTTTCAAACTGGCCTGTGACACCTGTCTCCCAAGGTATCTGCACTACTGCTCTTGATGGCAGTTCTTCATTAGTTTTGGACACACCACATCCTGGTGCCTTCAAAGGTAAATCCATTTAATACCGGGAGTTCCACCTAAAACTGAATTCAGAAACCAGGAAATTCCAACAGAAACTTAATTCTGAGCAGGAGCTGCAGAACAGTCCAAGGTAGCATCCATTTTGTTTGTATTGATAGGATAGGGTTAGACAAGCTATTTTTGCCACGTCTTTACAAAAAAAAGCACTGGCTGTTCAAACTATAAACCAGAAAGCACACTTAGTGTCCTTCCATTTCACCATACAAATCAAAGTAGACTAGGGATTTACTGACAAGAATTACAGATTTAAGCAAGCCATAAAATTCATGTTTCCTCACTCATCACTACTGCTTTGTGTTTCATGCAACTGTATTTGCTTCAGCCAAGAAAAGCACCAGAGCAATACCTTACTGTGCATATCAAGAGTCATCTGAGTAAGAGTTGCAGAAGATAATCTGGCTGGAAAACTGGTGCTCTCTGTAAGGTACACACAGTTGCATAACAGCAGTTATTCACATCTATTGTAGATTTATATGTGTAATTCCTTCACTTGGTAAGAAATAAATAGACCTTATAGGTTCACTACATAAATGTTCACTTTTCGTTTCTTATTGAAAAGACTATATAAGCACATTCTGCATGAGAGAAAGAGAGGTCATGAAGAGTTAAGCAAGGGCCTATGACAACTGGAGGTGAAGCAAGAGAACAAAACTAGCGAAAGAGGGAGAGTAAGGCGGTAAAGATAAACAGAAAACAGATATTAGAAGAGCAGTTTGTGGAGGAAAAATATATGCAATTTGAACTGGGGAAAAAAAACCAAACCCAAAAGACCACTAGTAAAAGAAATATTTTGAACCTAAGTAATGCAAATCCTGTCTCTCACTCTGTAAGGGGGTTTACACTCCTTTCACAGGTTATTCCAGAGCCATAAGTAGGTAAAAGAACTAGTAGCTGCAGCCACAATAGGAAAGGTTTGTCTGAGATTTTTGGTATCTCTATTTCTTATTCTTCTCTAGCAAAGCTAGGTTCACATGACTTGTCTGGAGTGCAATTATTCTATAAAATACTTTGATATGGGCAAAAATCTATAATGGAACTGTTTTACTATCTTCTTAGTTTCCAGGTTGCAGCATAGTTCCTTCTTCTATTCTTCAGCTCTTGTTTATGTAGAAAATGTAAAACCTTGACACTTCCTTATCAGACATGCAGGTGCTTCAAATATGCCCACGTGGGAGACAAGGTACATTAAATTCAATATGCTATCTAGGTTTTGGTTGCAAAGTCTGATTTGCAAAGCAGAGAAGCATTTAAACATTTTTGAAGAGTCTTCTCTGACCTGGTGACACAACTAGGAACCCAAATTGTTATTTTTTCCACTACAGCAAAGGTTGATATAGTGAGATGTACAGTTTCTCTTTGTCCTAGACTTAGATCCCCACCAGTACATTCCATGCCTTATCATGTGCTACCAGGACTATTGGGCAGCCTATTGAGAATTCCAATTTTCAAGTCTGTACAAAAACATAAATAGAAGTTTTGCTATATTTAACATGTATACTTAGGTAAGTAAACAATAAAATAAGTACATTAGAGCTTTTATCAGTCCTGTTCCAGCTGTGTCTGCTGTTATACTGTATTACGGAAACACTGAATGTTGAGCAATGTTACAAGGCACCGAAAATGCTAAAGAAAATAAATACTCATTAAAAGAACATGCACTGTTGCATCTAAGATAACATTTCAGGATTTCTTTTACTTGCTAAAAATAACTCCTCCAAAAGATCAAAGTAACACTAATAAATGTTTATTGATTTAACCTGAAACTAAAAGATAAACCTAAAATTTCTAGCTGGGTTATTAGCAGTGGAAATGAAAAACTTTTTGATCTAAAAATATTTCTCTCTCAAAAACTGAAAAGACTCAGGTGTTCCCAAACCTTACCAATTTATGAACTCTATGTTCCAGACACAAAAGGAAAACAAAGACCAGTAATGCATAAATCAGAGTAACAGCAGCTTGCTTCCAGCACAAACATTGTCAAAACTCCAGCTCTAAAATCAGACACATTCTTGGTTACTGTTATCAGTTTGGATGTTACACTAAAATGAATTTTCACAAAACAGAAATGTTAAATTTAGGCTTAAAATAAAACTTGAGCAGTAGAGAAATTCCAGAAATATCAGCTCAGATCTCTTAGAGCCAAGGCAAAACCCTGCTTATAACCCAGATTGCTAATGAATGTTAATGGTCAGCATGTATGCATGACAACATAAAGCAGTGGCAATATTTTGAACACTGCTTGTCTACTGAGGGCACAAATGTGTGTTTTAATTAATGGCGCACTCACTTTGTCGTTATTAGAAGAATCTGTCTAGGATCATTTGGCAATTGATGGAAATTCAGACCCTACCAGCAGTTACAGAGTTGGTTCATGTTTTATTTCCACAAGAAAATAAACCTGCAGTTGAAATTCGTTCCAAATTTAAAACAGTTAGCAATGCTACAGTCAAATTTAAACAGCATTAACATGGCTTTAAAAAATATATATTCTACTTTCTCTTTCACAGAATTAGAGAATGGTCAGGGTTGGAAGGGACCTTTGGAGGTCATCTAGTCCAACCCCCTGCGAAAGCAGGTTCTCCTAGAGAAGGGTGCACAGTCGTGCCTGGGTGGGGTTTGAATATCTCCAGAGAAGGAGACTCCACAGCCCCTCTGGGCAGCCTGTTCCAGTGCTCTGTCACTCTCAACATAAAGAAATCCTTCCTCATATTCAGCTGGAATTTCTTGTGTTTCAGTTGGTGCCTGTTGCCCCTTGTTCTGTCACTGGGCACTACTGAACTTTGGAATTTTTATCTTTGAAACAGTATGTGTCTACATTTCTGCAGTATGTATATGTATATGCGTATGCAAAAAGCATTTTAATTTGGCAATGTGGTTGCAAAGTTATCTTAGGTTTTTTTCCTATGTCTTCTTACATATACATATATATGCATGTATGTATATACGGTACTGTATTGCACTACATCCACTGACTTTTCCACAGGATGCTCACTGGACCAGCCATAGGTGACCAGTATTCCTTTACAGAGAAGTTGTTCAACATTTTGCCTTTTTCTTGCTGCCCAACACACTGCCTTGGGCTGTATTTACTGTGGGGTATGATTTTTTTTGAATTATTTTTTTAAATACAGGATAGAACACTATTACTAGAATACAACTGGCTCATGAAAATTTGTTGCAGTCCATAGCCTGTAGTTGAATTATCCCCACCTTCTGGAGGAAAAGACAAGGTACAACCATATTAATACCATAAGCACCAGTTAACTCCAGTGCTCATATCCTCATTTTATTTCATACAGCGTAGCAATTCAGAGTTTAATGAACTATGTTACGGGCATATGAAACATTATCACTTAACTTTTGCAAGTCTCTGCTCTGAATTCAGTTGCAACTTTAATAGTACTTTTACGGTCTTATATCTTAACCATGGTAGGATTATTTTACCCCCCTAGATGAGCAGAAGAATACCCGATATGAAATTAGCCTCCTATTAAATATCAAGTCATTTCTTCAAAGTATAAAGCTGCTAAACTTTAAGAAAGGGAAGATATCGTCTCCTTTGTTCTTTGACATTGTTTAGTCTTCATCAAAGAAGTTTTAGCTCATTTCTCCACCCCCAGGTCCACTTGATACATATATCCAAAATGGAAAATTTCAGTTCAAACTGTTAAAGTTTAGAAAAAAGTCACAGAAAATCGAGAGAAAAATTTTACAATGGGAAATACTGAGCAGTATGGATTATGTTATCACCTAGGCTAATAGCATGTCTATAACATTACTTTTCAAATACTCCAAGTTACACATGTAAACAATTTAACAAGCTTGCCAATGAATTACAGGTCTTTTTCATGGGTTTGGATGAAGAGAGCGCACAGCTGCCAGAAGACCTGAAAGTGGCCTGAAAGCAGGAGTTTGCTGCTGAATTGTTTCAGCAGTACTGATGAGATCCATTTTTGGGGATGGGTCGGGAATTCTTACCATCTTCATCTGAGGCCATTTGAGTCCAACACCACAACCTTTTTAGATTGTTGCAAATTTGTGACACCTTTTTTTACTATCATACAACAGTATTTGTTTGAATTAATTCAGTAACTATAAACTCCAAATTTATCTGCCTATAGCCAAGCCTGAAAAATTTGCCCATTCTGATGGGTATGATACATACTCATATGAAACAGAAAGCTACATAATTTAAACCACATTTTAAACTGTTAAGCGTTTCTTCACCAAGTTATTCATTATTCTCTGTGTCTGTGTGTGTGCATATGTGCATATGAAACAAACCAGGCATTAGCCCAGATCCTGCAGCTGAGCTCCCCAAATGCAGATATGGATGTGTGGGTGGGCATTGCAGAGCAGGAGGAAGTTTTGCAGGGAAAGGTAAAAGAATTAGTTCCATGGCTTAGAGACAATTTATAATAACTGTAGCTATTAACTAGGGTTTACCTGTAACCAAGGGCTGGCGCTACACATCTATGTGAAAGGGAGTAAGTTTAAATGTTTTATAGCAGCAGTAAATTAATTGTTAGCAAAATAATTTTTATGAGATGTACATAAAATAACAGGTGTTTTCCAGACAAAAAGAAATTGCCCAAGTTTAGTGAGTTTCCAGCTGAGTGATACTTGCTTTAGTCTGTCATGGAATAATTGGGAATATATACACAGAAAATCTCCTAGAAGAATAATACATATTTCTGTGAAAGAGGAAAATATTTTCTGGATATGAGGAAAGGTATGCTTTAGAAAAGTTTGTCAGTATTGCCAGTTCTAAGATATAAAATAGAGAAAGATGAGGGACTTATCATCAGCTATACTATCATCATGCCTTTGAAGCAATTGAATCCCAGAGCAGAAAAACAGCCAGGCCTCAGGTGCCTTGGAAAGAAATTGACAGCAAAAAGCACATGGCAAGGGAAGTCAGGGGATTGCTCAGCCTGCTTCACATTTTTAATTGGCTGCTTTACATGCAAAATCTCTTGTAACTGCAAGTCATGTGCTCACATATGACACATATATTCACACATCCAAAACCCTTTCTGTGACCAAGACCTGCAGCAACAGGTACTGCAGCAAGTACTCCCTTCCCTTGCAATATGGCCTCAAAGGCAGGCGCTTCTTTTAAGATTTGCAAAAATGACATGGGGCATAGGGCACCTGTGAGCAGATGGAGGATTTGAGCTCAGTTTCCTCAAAATAGGGAAATTCAACACCCATGTTGGCAAAAAGAAGGCTCAGACCACCAGGTCACAGATAAAACTTCATATATGCTCTTGTGACTGTGCCACCATACGTTAGAAAATGCAAGACACTCGGAATCAGGGGGACTGCAAGCAAGAGGGAGCCTGAAGCTGAAAGCTCAGTGTTGGGTATAGGTTGAGGACATCGCTGGCAGGAGGCACAATCTAGGCCTCCCCGTAGAGTGAACATCCCTGCTGCCTTATGCTTACCCAGAGGAGTTGGCACCCTGTCTGTATCCTATCTTCTTTTGGGATGTAGGTGGTTTTAAGGGTTGAGACAAAAGCTGTCACTGGTCTTGGGTAAGACTTGTGTTGCATACACCCCTTTGTGTTGAGCTGGGAATGCAACACAGCCTACCTGTCAAGAAGTGAAGGCTCGACACACTGGCCTTTTGCCAAGGATGGGTTGTCACAGAATCACAAGACAGCTTTAAAACAGGAATAAAATAATAGCAGTAAAAAGAAGACAGGCAGAAATTTAATCTATCTGATCTTTAAACTGTTGGTGTAATATCATCTCAAAACACAGATACAACCAGGCATGCAGCTCACAATCTCAGTTTTCTTTTGTAGGTAGCTAGATTTAGTGAGACCTGCTGCAGGCTAGAAAGACTCTTCTCATCCTGGCTGTGCTTTATGCAGCTACTGGAATAATCAGGATGCAGTTCATCAAGCAAGTTTATTTTTAAAAGCATACTAGTATTTCAGGGCAGGAGCACAAAGCAATGAAAGGGAACTTTATAATGAACAAAAGCAATTTGCAACTTTAGATCTTGACTGGCTAACAATCTCCACAATATCATGTACTCCAAAATCATTAAAAACCATTGCAATGCATTAAATCTTGCATTTGAGAGGTGACAAGCCATTGCATGTCACATGCCAAACTCTGTTGAAGGAAAGTCCATTATTTCACATTTTTGCTAGGGAAAACTGTTTTGGGCATAGTAGAAGGCAACAGAACCCCCATTTCAGGCCCATGGGAGAAGTATGAAACCCTAACTTTAGACTTCATTGCCAATGAATTATATTCCCAGTAATCTGCAGTACAATGGAGGGAGATATAGATCTGTCACCAGTATCAGACTTAATATTCAAAACCTATAGAGTGAACACAAAGTTTGGTATTAGTGACATAGGCCCCACCCTTAGAGTCACACCTAATGAGGTGTCACCACAGAGCAGTGAGGAGTCCTCTAACCGCCCATATTGCGACTGCATCAGGATGTAGGCATCTTAACTTGCTGGCATGCTGTAACTATCAGCAAACTTTAAAAAATACTAAAGATGCCTTCTGTCAACAGCCATTAAATCAACTGTGGGGCCTTCCTCACGAGCATACTGCTCCCCAGTAACTGCCAAGTAGGTAGCTTTTCGCAGTGTGTCACACTGAGGGTATCTAATGCAAAAGGGTGGAATTGTTGAACTGAATCATTTACAAGGGCTCAGCTGAGCTTTTTTATGGAGTAGGGGATGTAAGCACACATGAAACAAAGACCATATGCTTAAACTAAAAAATCCTTTCCATTCTTTATTTTACAATCAGGTTGTATTTTACAGCCTTATTTAGATTTATGAACAGTCAATTCTATATTTATAACTATCATAAAAACGGAGCAGCTTATTGTTTTTGTAAACCTAACCTCAAATCTAAGCCAAGAAAAATAAAACTGAAAGTTTCTAAAAAAGTAACATTTTTCTTACACCGACAGTACAGATAAAAAAATAAAATACCTAAAATGAAATGGACTTTCCTGGTCAAGGGGAAGCAGTGTCATGCAAAAAGAAAACATGGTTCATAGTCGAGTTTGCCACCTGGCCTTCTGTGAGGCTTCTAAGCCCTCAGGTCCTCCCTTTAGCTTAGCACGCTCTAAGGATACTAACCATGGGACACAAGTAATTATACTGATCTCCTTCCCTCTATGTCTTTATAGGAAAGATAATTTATCACTAGTAGCTACGACAAAACCAAGAACACCCTTGGAAAACAGTCTGTTCTGTGGTTGAGCTGCAAGTCTTGGGAAAAGGGAAAGTGGATACTCTTGGTAACACAAGTGCTAGGCTGGACAGGAGGCTTGGTTGAAAGATAACAAACTACTCAGTACATACACAGGTTATTCAGTAGGTCGCGTACCTCATCTTCAGGACAGAAAGAAAATTCTCTTCCTTTTCCACTAGGTAGTGCGGTGAGGCCATCCCAATAAACACTTCCTGTGTTTAAACTGACAAAAGCTACATCAGCTATGCTTTCTAGTATTCAAAAGGTTAAGAAGAAACCAGGAGTGTTAAAGGTATGCCAGTCCTACAATTAAAGTAGGATCCTGTTACGCTGGAAACAGAACTAATAGCTTCTCCCATAGATCATGAAGCTACTGCATTGAAGCCTACTCAGAATCCTTTGAAAGCCATGAGAAAACCCAGCAGAGAAGTCTGGTACAGACAGCAATTATTTACTGCTGAAAAATCACCACAGCAGATTTCTCAGTAAAACACAGCTACCAAAACTTAATGTATACTATGCAAATTGTAACTAAAGTGTTTAATCTCTGAACTGTAAGGAAGGCATTTATGAACTTTTTTAAACCCCTGAAATTCAAAACTTAGCTTGAAAGGTTTCCAAGAATTCTTTCCGTTTAGGCTATCTCTCTCTACTAAAACCATACATCATCTATTCTAAACACCGCTATTGCGTTGCAATGAAGCTGCTGCATGCTAGTGGCTTGGAAGGATGTCACCACATCTGTCATTCTGCTTTTCCCAGGAGAGATGGGGCTCATTTACCTCTATTATGGTCACATCACTTCATAGATCCCAGAGCTAACAACACCTGGACTCATCATCTAACAGTATCCGGAAGGCTGACAGGAGGGAGAACTGCCAGGACACAGGCAGTGCTAAAACCATGAGAGGCTGGAATTCAAAAATGAAAGTTAAATGTTTAGGCAGGGCAGGGGACTAAGCAAGCATTTAAGGAAAGAAGGCAGGAAAAAAAGCCAGTCAAAGCAGTGGGTACACGCAAAAGAAAAGGGAAGAGCAAGGAAGATATGAAAACACTGGAACATTTGAACTACTGGTGACCATATTAGTGGGGGAGGGCAATAATTTGTCATCTCTTTCTTCTCAAGTTCAGATTCTATTTACAGGTTCTTCTCTGTGTGTAAGATGAAGAACATAGTTAGGAAAACACAAAGAAGGTTGCAGCGTACATGCCACTCCCAAGAACTTTTAAAAACCACACCTAACCAAAATTGGAACTGCAGGTCATCAGTCTAGACCTTTCCAAGACTCAAAAGTCACTTAAGCTTTTTGTTTAAAATTATACTAGTTTTCTTAACAGCAACAGAGAAGCATTTACAACATGAAGTAACAGCAGAGGCCTCGTAACTACACTAGCCAGACAACTCACCAGGATGTTTCCATCTCCCACTACAGTTCATGTCAGAACCCTGCAATATCCCCAGCTGCAAACTGTAATAGTGATGGATGAGTTATGCAGCTGATACAGAAAATCAGAGTGCACAGCTTGCCTTACTTCATCATTCCTCAGATACTTAGCATAGCTTTCCCCTCCTTCCCTTACAACTCACAGAAAGGCAGATGGCTACATTTTTCCACGCTTTGATAGAAGAAGAGGACTGTCAGCTCTTTGCCTTTATTTAATAGTTGTTGCAAGCACTTTCCAGTGAAGGGGGGGGGGGGGGGGGGGGCGAGACAAAAAAACAAAAGGAAAAAATCTCCACAGAAAGCAAACCACTGCAATTTTTCCAAGCCAGAAGGCACAATCTGATTAGGCCACTTAAATGATGGAATAGATTTCACTCTTACCAGTGGGTCCTTTCAAATATAAAGCTAGGTCAATCTTTCAGTAATGAGGTGACTGGTAATAGTGTTTATGTATCAAAATTTGGATGCTAACCTCTCAACATTAGTTGGTTTTCTTGTGTTTTTGCTGTGTAAGGAAGATCACTTCATTGCTTCTTTTGGCATTACTAAGTGTGGTTTTGGGATGAGGAATGCAAAATGGACATTTTTTTAATCAGAAACATACTGCAGTAACTACATTACTATTTGGTATTTTTAAGCAGTCTACTTAGTGACAAAGCAATCGCCCATCAGTTGCCCATCTGCCCTGGAGCTCAGTGAAGCTCTGGTGTGAGTGTCATCCCATATTCCAGAAAGCTACACGCAGCAGAAGCAGAATGGCCAGAGGATTCACATCTCTAGTAAGACAAGCCCCCAGTGGATTAAGACCTATTCTTCTCCTTAAAGGATGAATGTACATATAAATCCCAGTGTTTCCATAAAATATTTATAGTTTTAGAACAGCAGAACAAACATGGGCCAATTGCAGGGATTTTATTGTGTTTCCCTTCTGCAGAAATGTGAAATCCAAATCATTCTTCTTTTACAAGAGCTTTTGCAACATGCACATGTGCCTTGCTGAATTAACAGTGGTACTGTCTGGAAAACATATGTAATTTAAATTGATGCAGGGAAAGAAAAAGGCAGCTCATTGTCTATTGTTCCTAAAAAAACAGCTCATGTATCTGAGAAATAGGAGCCCGTGGATGCAGCTCTTATTAAACGGAAGATGGAAAAAATAAAGCCAACCATAGGTTTGCACTGAGTTTTCTGCCTTCCTAGGCAAAAATACGGAGGGATTGTAAAGGCTTATAACGTTATAACCCTTCCTGCTTTACGGTTAACCATCACTTCAAAGCAGTGTGAAAATGCACTGGGTTGCTTTATTTAACTTTTCTTCATGGTTTTAAACTCCAAGACTAAAAGAATTGATGAGGCAAACCCAAAACAATTGTTCAATTAGTCACGTAAATTAGCCAACAAGATTTGTCTCTCAGGTCCCTTCATAATTAATGAAGCAACAGCCTAGGCATGAGAACTTCAGATAACATAAATCAACAATCATAGTCCCACTGCAGTCAGAGCTATGCCAGTGTCCTATGTCAGCTGGCTTAGGAGGACAAAACTAAGTCTGTGCATTAACTTGCTTGCAATTATTTGCTTATTGCACCTTTCCCAGAATTCTAGCTCATAGAAAACATGCTCCTTAACAAGGACTAAACAAAACAAACATGTACATTTACTGGTATTTTAGAAGCATTTTGCCAACATAGTTAAGACATTAGAATGGATGTTGCATCTGAATGGAATCTGAACAGTTTGATTGGACACACCAAACAGATAAACAATAATTTTCTTAGATTTAAAACATTAAAGAAATAGGATGCTTAAGAAAGGAGAACATCCCCAAAGCTTCACACACAGACCAATTTCCTCTCTGTACGGTGTACAGTGTATAAGTACAACCTAAAATGTAACAACCACCTTCTGCTACTGCCTCTCAGGAAGGTGGAGTTCTGTAAAATGTTTCAGGTTTCGCTAAAAGACATTTTGTGGCATATTTTGATGATAAGATTATTTTGTAGCTTCAAGAATTGAACACAGGCATCTCTGTCATGACTGGCACACTTTGGAGGACTAATTCAAGAACTGTAACTTAATTTATGCCACCTAAATTTCTACTGTTAGAAAAATTTTGTTTCAATACAGACAACAATGTGTATTCAAAGGAGTAAAATCGAGCATTCCTTTACCTCTAAGCATGACAATTCCATCTCCAAAGTATATTGGTCCTTACACAAAACCTGTGCTTCTTACATAGCCTTGCGTAAAAGTTCCCAATGAAGTGAAACTCTGAAGAGGAGTACTTTAAAGGTGAACCTTAGGAAGAGAAGAGTGCACAAGCAAGAGGCTTAGCATGTCTCAGCGCTGGCTTAAGGATCAAGATAATTTTTTTCTTGCAAGAAATAGGATAACTAGCCAGAGGATATGTACTTAGAATCCCATGTTCTTCATGGTAAAAATATGAAAGAAAAAGAGTCTTCTCCTCTTCAAGTTTCAATTTCACAGTAAGATAATTCCTCTTCAAAGAAACTGTTGTCATTGAACAACATGGCATTGTGTCTAATGAATGTTTTGATAGGATCATATAGAAAGCTTAGTGGTCTAAAGTCTTGATCAGTAGATTTGATGGGGAGGGGGGAAGTCTCCTTCAGCCATATTAACTCTTTCTGCAGGTTTGATTTTGTATTTAAAATTCTCCTAACTCTGTATCTGCAGTAGTTCTCTAAGCAGAATAACGGAATGCTGAGGCTTGAAAAGTCCAGAAAAGAAGAAAAATGTTTGGTAGACAAACATTTTTTTCTCCCTCCCAGTAGGACTGTTATTATGACATACCTCTTGCCACTTGCTACTCTGAAGCAATCAACACATCAGGGGCTGAAATGGTACTTGTGAGGAAGAAAGGAGGAGTGGGGTCCATTCTATAAACAAACCCATATTCTCTAGTATATATGTTTCACAGGTTCATGTTATCTTGGAATTAATACAATTTATCAACATCCCTGTTCACCTAGTTTGTTTAAAAATATTTTCTCCAAAATATGCAGCCCATTTCATTTCCTTAAGCCTAAAAGAACAAAATATTTAGCATTTAAGTGTAAACAAAGCTAAGTGTTTCTACTGAGATGCAATACAAATTAGTGGTAATTTCTGGAAGGGACAGTGCTTTAAACCAAAAGGAGGAAGAGTTACCCAAATCTCTAAAAGAAAACAAGACATTTCAGCTGACTGCAGTGTAAATTTAAACTAACTCCACAAGAAGCCTGTTTTATTTGACAGCACAGGTGAAACAAAACCTAGACCATCTGTGCTACGCATGAACAACAGGATTGAAAGCTGTGCTGGTTGAACTTTCAATTACTACAGATTGGCCAATAAAACAACGGTTACATACAGTAGTTCCACAGAAACATGGAAAAGGACAACTTAATGAAAAAAAAAAAATCAACAAAAAAAATCTTCCCTTCCTTCATATTTTCTTTGCTTCACTGGAGGCCAGTGAATGGCCTTCTCTGAGCACTGAGATGTGTATTTCTAGCAATTTCAAAGCCAGAATTGGTGTCGTTTTCATATTGTCAGTCAGCACCCAAGGTACATTGGGCTGTTTTCTATGTGGAGATTTTCCTCTCCCCTCTGCTTTTTTGTGTGTACTTCACTGCTCTTCCACCTGCTCACTGCAGCTTTCGTCATACCTTCTCTGCAAGTCCAGGACCCTGCACCCACAAGAATAGTGTACCCACCCACCGACAGGTACTGTGGATTCCCCGAAGGAGCTACAAGGAACGGAAAGAGAGCAGCATTTTGCTTTCATTTCCTCTGCAGTGGAACAGGAGCCCCTGACCCAGCTGTCCTTTTTCACCACAGGCAAATCTAGTACCACGACGGTACATTTCTTTAGGCCAAACGCCATAATCAGGGAATCACCAGATGTCAGTGCCCAATCACATATTTTGTCTTTTATTTCCATTTCCCACTACTGGCCACTGCTGAAGCTTTTACTGGTGGTCAGATATTGGACATGACAGCTGTGCATCACTCCTTTACCAGCCTTGCTGGCTGTTGGTGTGGGCTGACTGCTAGGACATCCATCACATGCAGAGTAGAGAGTCACCGTGAGAGGGAATTTCACTTGCAATCTGTGAGGTGCTAAAAAAATAAAAAGAGAACTAGAAACTGCCTTATTCTCAGAAAAGGCAACAAATTGGCCTGCAGATATAATATCTACTTAAGAAAAAAAAAATTAATTAAAAAAAGGAAAAAAGAAAAGAAAAATAAAAAAAAAACACAAACAAATGAAATGGGAAGATCTTAGTGTGATATGTCAGGGCTGCATTTGCATCCCAGGCATCACTTTGTGAAACTGATACATTATATTTCAGCCTCCATTTTGCATACCATTGTAACTGTTCATCTCACTATAATTTAAGGTTATAATTAAATTATAACTTAAAAAAAATGCTTAAGAGATGTACTTTTTTCCCCCCACTTGCTCAAGCAACAAACAGCCATACTTTGAGTGACAGTACTGGCTATGCATACAGTGATACAGTGCATGGATCTTTTATGACTGCCAGTGCATCACAGCCTGCTGAAGGTAGGGAACGGCTCCCTTTCAGCCATTTCCCTCTTAGTAAGCAGAAACACTGCACGGTCCAGTGACAACCCACTCATCCTCTCACCTTCTTACCTCTTTTACCACAGCAAACAGCTGACTTTGCAATGGTAAACCTATTGTACTGTAGGGAGAAAAAAAAAACAAACCAAAAAAAACCAAACAAAAAAACCAACCACAAAAAACCACCACCTTTTCCTCTCACATCACTGCAAGATTTGAAAAATAACCATCTCCTTTCTTCCCTCCAGAAGAAGATCAGACAGTTCAAGAGAAAAACCATATGTTTCTGCATGGAGCCACTCTCAGCCCAGTCCTCCTGTTCCTCTGCAGAGTGACTCCAACCTTCTCCCTTTGCTCTCAGCTATGCCACTGCTAGCCCTGCCCCATACCAAGTGTTTCCTATCCCTCCTTTTCACATGGTCCACCTCACCAGGCAGCTGTGGGCAACAGCTGTTCGAGTGCTGCAAAGGTGGTTCCCAGCTGTGCCATATGTATGCATGTATTTCCCACTAAAAGACTGTAGTGGGTTTGTGTGGCAAAATTTTGGTAGGGGAGGGGGACACAGACACTACATGGGTGGATTCTGTGAGAAGATGCCAGAGGCTTCCCCTGTGTCCAACAAAGCCAATGCCAGCCGGCTGCAAGATGGACCCACCACTGGCCAAGGCCAAGCCCATCAGCAACAGTAGTAGTGCCTCTGGGATAGTGTATTTAAGAAGGGGAAGAAAAACAATCTGTGCAGCTCAAATTGAAGCAGAAGAAAGGAGCGAGAATATGTCAGAGCGACAACTCTACAGACACCCAGGTCAGTGAAGGAGGAGGGGGAGGGGCTGCTCCAGGTGCCAGAGCAGAAATTCCCCTGCAGGACATGCTGAAGCCCATGGTGAGGCAGGCTGTGCTCCTGCAGCCCATGGAGGTCCACGATGGAGCAGATATCCACCTGCAGCCCATGGAGGACCCCATGCCACAGCAGATGGATGCCCAAAGGAGGCTGTGACCCATGGGAAGCCCACACTGGAGCAGGTTTGCCAGCAGGACTTGTGACCCAATGGGGGACCCACGCTGGAGCAGGCTGTTCCTGAAGGACTGCACTCCATGGAAGGGACCCATGCTGGAGCAGTTTATGAAGAACTGCAGCCCATGGGAAGGACTCAGGCTGGAGAAGTTAATGGAGAACTGTAGCCATGGGAGGGACCCCATGTGGGAGCAAGTGAACAGAGTGAGGAGGAAAGAGTGGCAGAAACAATGTGCGGTGAACTGATCATAGCCCCCATTCCCTGTTCCCCCGCACCACTCGAGGGGAGGAAGGAGGGAAATCCAGAGTGAAGTTGAGCCCAAGAAGAATGGAGGGGTGGGGCGAAGATGTTTTTAAGTTTTGGGTTTATTTCTCATTACGCTACTTCGCTTTGATTGGTAAGAAATTAAACTAATTCCCCCAAGTCAAGAGTCTGTTTTGCCCATGACAGTAATTGCTGAGTGATGTCCCTGTCCTTACCTGGACCCACAAGCTTTTCATTATATTTTCTCTCCACTATCTGGTTGATGAAGGGAGTGACAGAGCAGTTTTGGTGGGCACCTGGCAGCCAGCCAGGGTCAACCCACCACACAGACCTTCACCCTGATCTGCCAAACAAGGGAGCAGGATGAGGACGTTGGTGCTGTTTGTGTTTTCGTGTGTGCTAAGTGCGTCTGTCTCTGATGACCTGAGCACCCAGCCACGTGCATGTGGATGTACGTGTGGCATATGGGTGTTTGTGTGTAGGTATCTATTGGGAATACATGCTCAGCATCACTGCTGATTGGACCTGGGGACCTGGAGCTGCAGCAGCCTCCCCTCTACCAAGCTGCTACATTCAGGCTCCCCATACCAGTCACTTCCCATCCGCTTTTCAGAAAGTGTCAAAAGCCTTTCCTGGGTTTCTTCTTTTGGGGAATTTGTATATGTCCAATAGCAACAGTGCTCTGGAAAGCAGCCCCCATCGACTTGTCTTGACAGGTTTCACGACAGGACACTGGGGCTGACACTCTCCTGTGACAGCCCTAAGAGTGGCCTTGACAGAGTGTCACCTTCCTGGGAGTCCATAACACAGGTTCCTGCCTGCCTTTGGCCCCTATACTCCTTTAAGCTCATGGTGATGGGCTTTTGATGGGCTAATGGCTCCTAGGATGGGTGTGGGAGGAGCTGGGGCACAATATTATTTGGGGTCCCCCACTGCCATTCTCTCTGTGCTCCTCTGTGAGCATGCAGATGAGCTTTGTGTCACACAAGGCCTAACAATGATACCTATGGGTTCCAGTCCTTGAAGATGGTGGACAAAAAATGTCTTCAAAACTTTCGAAAGTGTGGCACAACTTCTCTATCTCTCTGATGCTTACAGGGTCATATATGGAAGTCTTTGTATCCTGGAATTCAAAAGAATAAATTTGACCCTTTATTATCCATGCAAAATTTTCATCATTCCTTTTGTTACTGTCTGGTTTTTGACTGATGACAGAAGTTTTTAGCTAAGGTGGTACTCAGCACTGCCTGATGCTGAACAGCAATGTCTACTCAAAGCCTCAGGCCCCTGAAGAAATGCTTGCAAAGAGAAAAATGCCATGTAGAGAGTCTAGCAGAGCCTTTAGTTTCTGTGAGGTAGCTGTAGGGACCTGGGGCATATTTTAAAGGTTTCTACTTTTGGGGACTTTTAGCAGAGATGGATGGATTAGCTCTTGGCTGCTCCTTCAGAAAAGTAATTTCTTGCCTACTGCCAGACAAGAACAGAATTATTTGAACTGTTCAAAATAGGAAAAAAAAAATACACCAAGAACTAAAAGACTGCATTTTGTTTAAAGCCATATTTCTTTCGGATGTTGTTTTGTCTACATCTTAAGTGACAGTGAAAAAAAAATGTTAAACAAGAATTTCTATTCTCCAGTTAATTCTGTGCACTTTGTAGATTTTTAAATGCTCTGCTTCCTAAAGTATTTCCATAAATAAATAAATAAATGACACACAGTAAGGAAAACTAAATTTTTTACATAAAACTTCTTTTGAAAGCAAATGTGTAAAAATACCATAAATTTTTGATATATTCATTGGTTAGAATATTATTCTTACCCCACATTCATGAAGGTTAGTAAGCAATTTCAATTCTGAATGTTTTCAAAAAATCATTATATTCTTTTACAAAAGAACTTATGCTTCCGAACATCAGGGACATTGCAACAATAACAACAAAAAACAGGGTGGTATTTCTGCAGGGCTTTCACCTCTTTCCCTTCTCAGGACTTCCTTTGTACAAGCTCCAGGAGGTCAGAGTGTCTCCAGATCCAGAGAGCTCTTTTTCTGCATTTGGCTCCAGCTTTTGTCTGGGCTGCAGAGATCCATCTTTCTCGCTCCTTTTTTCTGTACATTTCAATTCTTACTCCCATTTTTGGTTTTCTTGCAAAACATGAGAAAAAATTTGCCTACCTTCTTTGTTTTGCTCTTTAGCTCTTCCCTGAGACAGGAACTGAAGGTTGTACAAAATATTCCAGTGACTGTGTCTCAACCAGAAGTGAGGGATCCCAGGGTGTCATGAAAGGATGTCATGGTGATGAACCTCTCCTGCTTCACAGCATGATCTGCTCAGGTTCCCTGTATCACATGTGGAAAAGCTGATGCCCATCAAACCCTGTCTCCAGAGCCCTCCTGTTGCTTTGCCCCCAGCAGGACTCTGCCTGTACCACTCCTGGCTCCTGCAAACTCTGGGCTCAACCTCTTACTGTGAGCAAGAGACAGTCACCACAGCCCAGGTGGTGAGAACTTGTGACTCCTACCGCCAGGGCTGCAGTCAAGAACAAGGTGGAAACACATCGGGAGGCTGCCTGCAGCCCCACCAACTCTTAGCTGGCCATGAACCTTGGCAGCCACCCCTCCCAGCAGGAGAAGGCCCTTACAACCCCTCACAGTGAGTGAGTTATAACGAGCACTCCCAGAAGCCAGGATACCTGGCTAATGAACAGGACAATGTTTTTAGTCTCTGAGTATGAGCCATCCAATTACTTCAACCTCCAAATCCCTGCCAACATTCTGTGATCTAAAGACAGGCAGCTAAGCAGCAGAGTAATCTTAATCAATGTTAGGCTAGCACCTGACAAGCTTCTTTTTATAACCCTTCCTTTAAAATACAACAAACGGACCCTGCTGTTAAAGAACCTCTCACTCCTTCTACAACAGAAGGATCTTACAGAAAACTTATTTGTTCATTTCTCCATATCAGCTAATAAAACTTCAAAGAAGTGATTTTCCTCTCCCATAGTACTAAAACCAGCTACTTCCAGTTTAATGTTATCTCTAAGGCACGCTTAAAGGGAAAAGCTGTTACTTTTTCTAGGAACAAAGTAAAAGCACGGCAAGGCTGAGGCTGAATAATTAAGTCACCATCGTTTCCATTTAATCCATTGATCACCTACCCAGAAGCTGCTTCTCTGAAATGTAACAATTTTTCATGCTAGCTCCAGCACATGAGATAGCATGTTGGACTGACATGAAACAGAGAAAGCATACTTTCCCACTCAAGTGTTTCAATATGGCAATTAGGTTTGCCAAATTCAGTGTGTCTTTGTTGAATGAACATATAGCATGAGATGAACAGTGGTGTGCTCCTTTGATTACTCTGCACATTCATCTTTGTGGCAATAGTGACCAAGTTGGCAATTTCATCATTGCTGAGCCTTCACCAGAACAAGGCATCTCTCTCAAAAAAAACCAAACCAAAACAACAAATAATTCAAACCCTCATTTAAGCCTCTGATAGCCACTAGAGGATTAGAAGCATCTCCTTGATAAATATCTTAACATTATTAGCCCAGTAAATAAATCTATCTCCCCACCGTGTCTTCAAGTATGAATTGCTAGACATAAGGACAAAAGCCATTGTCTTCAAATACAGAAGTCTTACACATCCTGGAATCCTGTCCACAAGTACAAAATTCTTAAAATTGCCACAGATGTTACTGGTTTGTTCAGTCAATATCATGATTTGCAGTCCTGAGTTAGCAAAGAAAACTTCCTTCTGCAAGCTATTTTAAAGTAGCAAAGACCAGCAGTAGAACAGATGAAAGACAGTTTGGAAAAGGCCAACTGCAAAGCTGATGTTGTGTCCTTTGCAAAGTATGCTGCTATGGATGATTCTAAAATCTAAGGTACTTTAATACAGGTCAAATATAAACAAACAACTCTTCTTCATTCGGCCTCTCAAGAAAGTAAAATGTATGTTTCGTTCTAGCACTTTACCCACCCTTTATCCCAGTTTAGAAAACAAGTAATAAAATGCTTCTGACGGAATGGAGCAGCCACTGCAATATTAATCACAAAAATAACCTTTCCCCCAGCGGTCTCTGCAGAGCAATACTGGCATCCAGTGGCCAGTGAAGTAAATCCTTAGTGGCTGCATTCTGCAGAGATGGCTTTTCTTTATACATGGCGTGAGAAGATGCATCTACAATCTCAAATCATATACAGTAGGACCATTTTCTCATAACTGCCTGTTGGCTCCATTCTTTGATGATCAAAGCCAGCTATCAACAAGTTTTAAGAAAATCATTACACTGAGCCATACACTTCGTGCATGTTGTACAATCACAAGAGAAGATTTCCAGTCTTTTGAACAGCAGTAAGTTTGTGCATTTGGGGTTTTTTGGTTTTACCTCTTCACCTTTATCACTCCATCCAGCAGTGACTCTTTCAACAATTGTGATGACTAGCGTTACACTTTCAACTCTTTTTGCACCTTTCAGTTGAAATAAAACTGAGATGTATCCAAACAGCATTGTATGGTGTGACACCTACATCACCTCCATTTTCATTGGCAATCATGAGACTGAAAGAAGCAAAAGAATGTTCTAGTTGCATGATGTAAGTACTCAAAAATTAGAAACTATGTTAGCCAAGCATCAACTGCTCCCTGAGGGAACACCATGGAAACAGCAAAGTTCAGTGATCTGTTTCCTTGTCAACTCTGTAAGCTGCCCAGTCAAAACCGGCACTCTGCAAAGCCGAAGCTGAGCACCTACAGACTCATTAGCTGAATAATAGTACTGTATGTGAGCAACGACCCATATCCAAAGCTCAGCTCATAACTGATTTCTATAGCTGAGACAATACAACTGATTTTGGTAGCTGAGGTCTCACTAGATTTGAGGTGGCTTTCTAGGATGACAACTTTAACTTCCCTGCCATGGGAGCATGAAGGCGCGTAACACAAGGATAATCTTAGTGGAGCTGGGCCTTAGCTAAAGCTGATGATCCCAGATGGCCCAGCCCCTCCAAAAACAGGCAGGTGAGTTTATCCCATTCTGGTGGTCTGGGGGCACTCATTGTATGGGGTGCCATTCAGTATCGGTACCCACAGCGACCTTCTAGCTAACACTGCCTTCAACATGTGAGACAAACAGGCCAGTATCCCCAGGACTGAGAAATTGTCACCTTCAGCTTGTTCTGCAGATCTCAGAATGGACGCGCCCAGGTCCACCAGTCTGCTGACAACATGTACACTTTTGTACCACACCACCTGTGTTACCTGGGCTTTCCCTCGCTGGGGGATTTTTCAGCATCACACAATCTTCAGCAACCAAGAGTCAACTATAAGAAAAAAAACAACAAACTAACAACTTGACTGCATGAAAGCAGTACCAAATTAAGAACCAAACACAGGCTAAGCATTACGGGGCTGTATCAGGAGTCAAACACAGGGGAAAAATCTTGCCACACTCCAGGCTAGGGCATACTCAGTGAACACAAACATCTGGATTTTGCCAAGGTGGCAAGATGCCCAGAGAACATAGGGGTGGCAAGCCACATCTCCATCACTGGGACAGCCTCCCTTGGTAGCTCCCATCTGTCAGCTCTATAGAAGCCTTTTGAAACAAAACCTTTCAAAAGATGAACAAACAAGCAAGTATTCATTTTTCTGGTTGTTTTTTTTCTAACACTTGCAGAGTTTCATTTTCACACTCCTCCCCCACACCCCATCAAAATTTGAAGACAGACACCCAAAACAGAAGGAGTCCTAAAATATGTTAAGGGAAAAAATATTACAAGAAGGTAGGCAATGCTTTTTCACACACATTTGCTATATAAAGCACAGTGCATTTAAGGATATATGTACTTTTCTGACCCAGAAACCAGAGTTATGTATATCTCTAGAAAAGATGTAAGCACAAAAATACTGGTGACAACAAAACTAAGTATCTTTGGTGATTTCAATAGAATCATAGAATACCTCAAGCTGGAAGGGACCCCTAAGGATCATCGAGTCCCACTCCCTGCTCTTCACAAAACTATCTGAAACGAAACCATGTGACTAAAAAGTGTTGTCCATTTTATTTGATGATATCAATGCAAGTCAAGACGACTCACAACAGAAGTCATGCTTTCTCAAACCGGAGTGAGAGCTCAGCCAACAAGGCTGAGCAGTTTCCCAAAGAGTGCAGAACGTGTAAGTCTCAGGAGTAAAAGAGCACAGTAACTGAAGCATTCCTGACATATCTGAAAGCGAGATACCGTAAACCTTCCCTAGGAAGGCAAATAAAAATGTTAGAAAATATATGCTATACCTAACGGTTAGACAAATGGCGTCTGACTATTAGAGTCCTATATTGGCTCCTCTTGGGGTCACTACTTAAGATAGCTCTGTTACTTGTATTGACTGCCTGACATACAACTTCTGCTGTTAACTAAGCCAAGGAAACACACCACCATAGGAACAACAAACAGAGGCAGAAGATTGTATGTGTTGCTGTTACCTGTGTTAAAGAGGAACAGAGGCACAGGCTCAGGTAGTTTTTCTAATGTCAGTGACAAGTACCAGGTTAAATTCCACTATAAATGTGCAGCCAGTTGGCTCCATTTAAGATGCCATTTTACAAGGGCAGGTAGTGATAGGACAAGGGGTAATGACTATAAACTGAAAGAGGGTAGATTTAGATTAGGTAGTCAGAAGAAATTCTTTACTGTGAGGGCGGTGAGGCACTGGAGCAAGTTGCCTGCAGAACCTGTGGATGCCCCATCCCTGGAAGTGTTCAAGGTCAGGTTGGATGGGGTTTTGAGCAACCTGGTCTAGCAGAAGGTGTCCCTGCCTATTCCAGAGAGGTTGAACTACATTATCTTTAAGGTCCCTTCCAACCCAAACCATTCTATGATTCTTAACATAAGTAAAACTCCTGCATTTTTTCCCCCTAGCTTTGAAGAGTACAAGCGCATCATTACACACTTAATGCTTACAAAAAGCCTTCTCAGCATGTGCTTTGGGAGCAGTAGTTTTGCAGATTTGCTTCCTTATAAATTCTAATTTTGGTGCAGGATACCTAAATCCCATGCTGTAATATAATATACAACTTGGCTAAATTATCTTATTATTTGTCGATGAACCATGCACAGCTCCTGCTGGCCTGAATTTACAAGCAGGCTGACTTCACATTTTCAACTCATTATAATGTCATGGTATGTTGATTCAATCTGCTCCATGACACAGCTTTAGTTTATCTTTGTTCACAAAAGTTAGAAATTGAAGAGATGGACTTGATCACTTGTTGCAGTTCAGGGCAGAATTACTCCCCACATTCACATATTTAAGAACAGGTTATTTTGGTTGTTCTTTAGAGGAAAAAAAACCCAAACAAAACCCAAACAAAAAACACCAGCCACCACAGAACATTTTAAGCTGATTGGTAAAGTGTCTATAAACTTGCTATTTTTCCTAAATCAATGCATCTTCTTGGCATGGTCATAAGGCTGACAAATGCCAGTATAATAGTTAACTAGAGTGGTTCAGCTGCTTCCTTTCTGAGGAGGGACTTCAGTAAGCCGCAGTGACATAGCCTACAACCATAAGTTGCTTGTGTTTTTCTTTGAAGGGTTGGACCCCCCACATTTTCCTAGTATCTTGCAGAAGCAAAACTGTCTGGAAGCTTTTCCAGTTCTCAAACTGTAATGCAAACATTATATGGCAGCCTCTATTAAAGTCAACTAGAGTAAAATGCAATTAGCCATCAAGAATGACTGGTTCAGTCCTCATGACCTCTCTATAGCATGCTTCAAGCATCATTTCCAAATTAACAGCTTTGAAACTTAATATTACAACTACAGAGTTAAGTCTCTTTGACCCTGTTCTGAATCCAAAGGCAGAGATAAATACAACTAGTATATGCTACTGAAATTTTATGGAATATCAGTTTGCTCAGGCACCTTTCAGAGCTAAACCAAGCTAAGCTACACCCTAACGTTTTGGGACTGTGCTACTCCTACCGCAGTTAAAAAACTCCCCACATGCTCTTATTCCAGAAATTTCCCTAAGGCACATTCTCCAAAAACCACCCAGAATACCTTTGCTTTGACACTCAAGCCATACTGTGCAGGGGAACAGAAAATGTGATACACATTCTTTGTTGCTTCACACTTGCAATTGCAAAAGATTGAAACAGCTTTTAAATACTTGGTCAGTTATTTCAATACCCTGTGCAACTACCGAGCAGTTTAAAAACAAACCAACCAAACAAAAAAACAAAAACAAACAAACAAACAAAAAAAAAAAAACCCCACAAAAAAACAACAAAAAAATTCATCAGTGTGCAATTTTTTCTTGTCTCTGTTTACAGGTATACACACAAAGTATTTCTAACTACTTATGGCACCAGAGCTATGCATTTCTGCTTTAATATTTTCACTCAGAAAGCCCTTCAGAGTTCTCTTTTTCTACTCCTGCCAGCCATCACTTCCTAATAGAAGTGGAAACCCAGAAATAGTTGCTCCATCTGTTGCTGTCCTTCAGCAGTGTAATCTGGCAGAAGCTGACATAAATTTGTGCTGATAAGGAGGATTTTAAAACTCGTGAAGTGATGCAATCATTCTTTGTAGCGACTCAAAAGGTTATGGTGATTGGAGGATGTCCCCAATACTGTAAAATGCCAAATGTCGTACCCATCTTAAAGAAGGGTATCAAAAGACTACTGGGAGCCACAGGCCAGTCAGTCAAGCTTCCGTTCAGTCAATCACTGAGAGGGATATTGAACAAATCTTCCTGGAAACCATTTCTAAGGATAAGGAGGATAAGTTGATGGTGAGGAAAAGCCAGTATAGATCTGATAAGGGTAAATCATGCCTGAACAATTTTTTTACCTTCCTGGAGGCAGAGACTGACTTGTGGACAAGGGGAGAGCAGCGAATGTTGCATACTTTGACTTCAGTATGGTCTTTAGCATGGTCTGCCACAGCGACTCTGCAGCTAGTTTGGGGAGATACGGACTCCATCAACTAGCAACAGGGTGGTGGCTGAAAAACTGAGTGGACCACACAGCTCAAAGGGTGCAAACTGACAGCGCAAAATCCAACTAGCAGCCATTAGCAAGGACACCCCTTGAAGAATGATGACATGGCCAGTGGTACCTGATGTCATTATGAATGTCCTGGATGGAGGCAGAGTGCAATTCCAGCAAATAGGTATAAGATACCAAATTGGGAGCAATCAATACACTTGGAGGAGGCTGCTACTCAGAGGAACTTGTACAAGCTTGACATGTTCAATAAATGCAAGTTTCAAGCCCTGCACATGGTATGGAATATCCACACACAACAGTACAGGCCAGGGGCTGATGAGCTGGAAAGTATGTATGCAAATAAAATCTGGGTGTGCTGATTGACAGCAAGTTAAAGAAAAGAGTCACTAGCATGCCCTTGCAGCAGAGATAACCAACTGCACACCATCGTGTATGACAGAAGGCTAATAGATTTGGTTATTCCATTCTGTTCACTATTTTTAAGACCACATCTATAGTAGTGTGTCAAGTTTTCTTAAAAAAAAAAAAACCCAACAAAAAAAACCCCAAACCAACAAAAAAACCCAAACAAAACAAAAAAACCCAAAGAAGCAAACAAGAAAACCCCTACAAACCAAAATACGATAGAACTTGTGCATCCAGTTATGAAGAATTTATACTGATGCTCTGTTCATTTCTTAACAGACTTCATTTTCTTTATCATACTTGAAGAGATAGATTAATCAAAGGCAAAGGAAACATTTTCTGTTCCCTAGAGTATACAAAAAGTGAAGGGGAAAAAAATATCTTTATTTTCCTGGAATCTCATACCTACCATGGTAGTTGAGGATCTCTCAAACAACCGTTATGAAATAGGAGCTTCCATTCCCCAGATACATCAGCACAAACTTGTCACAAGTGTAGATAACATAAAATATACTTTTAAAACCTGACAAATTTATGAAGTGAAAAATAAATCTTTCTAGTCCACCTGGATAATGGTCCATATATATTACCCCCTGATTTCCAGCTGTGCTTCCACAGTTGCATTTTGCCACAGAAAAATCATTCCTTATACAGCAACATCAAAATAAGATAGTTTGAAATCTTACTTCATACAAGAGTTGGTATCTTCAAGGGTTGTTTCTTAAGTCACTGCTTTTACTTAGCCTAACGTTTTCCTTTTATTAAAATACGTTTTTCAGCAATTGTTAACAGTCTTCTATGCAAGAACATTATCCAATAGATATTCAGCAAATACAGCTTTCCATGGCTTTCTGCCCTGCCTCCTAGTAACAGATTGCGTGAAACAAATACTATGGAGTTGAATCAGGTTGGTTTTATGTTCAGCCTCCTCCAGTCACATGAGGTGGTTCAGTAATACAGATGTTAAAACTCTGGGAATAATTTAATCAGTTCTACACTGAAACATCAAACTTCTTTAACAGAGAAGGACAAAATGCAGAGAGGAAAATGCTCCTGTATTGGCCTTCACCCCCTCCTTTCTCCTCAACAAGCTCTATCTCAGCAGATGAATGGATTACCAAGTGCACGAAGTATTCTTTCCAGACCTTATCAGTAGCAATTTTGGCTTCTTGTACTCTTCCAAAAAACACAAATTAACATTTGAATTTCATGCAAGTCAGCTGATGGAATATGATCTCATTCCTAAAAGGTTTTTACTGATAGATCGACTAATTTCTGTCATTGCGCCATCACAAAACACTGTGAACAAATTGCTACCAAAACAAATATACCTTTGAGCTGCTGAGAAGTCAGAACCTCCTCATATATTGTCCAAAATGGCACAACAGATAAAAATTGAAATTTATTACTGTGAGCAACTTCCCTATATCAAAATTCACCTTGTGGAATAAGAGATGAGGAAAAGCCTAAAATACATAGCCACCTCACCTCACATCCCTAAATGCTTATTTAAGGTCTACCATTTAAACCATATCCAGTTTTGCAGGATCCTTCTTTCCTTTTTCATCTTCGGTAAAGATTTTATGATAGCCATATACACTAGCCCTGTACAAAGCCACAAACATCTGTTCTCAACTGTGAGCTCATTCACAGCTGACGGGAAGCGGTGGACAGAATAGTCCTGCCCTGTTCTTGGTATCTTTCCATGGACTTGCCCCCCAGTCCTACCAGTTCTGTGGCTCCAGCAGCTGAGATCACAGTGATGAAAGAGCCATGTGCTATGTGCTGTTGCTCATGCACTACTGTCTCACTCTTTTTCTTTTCTTTTTTTTTGTTGGTTAAAAAAATTAAATTATTTTGCTATATTGCTTAATACAAGATATTTAGTCATCCAGATGCTTCTGTACTCATACTTTTTTAGCTACATTCCTCACACCTGTAATACCCATACAGCAGAGTTCACAGTAATGAGGATGTAATTGTGCTTGGGAATCTCAGTCCAAACGGATCATATAGTTCTAAACATCTGCCCTGGTATCAAAAAGAATGTCCTGGTTTCAGCTGGGACAGAGTTAATTTTCTTCTTAGTAACTGTTGCAGGGCTCTGGTTTGGATTTGGTGTGAGAACAATGTTGACAGCACACTGATGGTTTTGGTTGTTGCTGGGTGATGTTTATATTGTCAAGGACTTTTCAGTTCCTTGGGCCCTGCCAGCGAGAGGGCTGGAGGGGCACGGGAAATTGGGAGGGGACACAGCCAGGGCAGGTAACCCCAACTGGCCAAAGGGATGTTCCATACCATATGATGTCATGCTCAGTATATAAGCTGGGGACATCCAACATTATGGAGTTTGTCTTGCCGAGCAACCGTTACGTGTGACAGAGCCCTGCTATCCTGGGGATGGCCGAGCACCTGCCGGCCCATGGGAAGTGGTGAATGAATTCCTTGCTTTGCTTTGCTTGCATGCGTGGCTTTTGCTTTACCTATTATACTGCCTTTATCCCAACCCATGAGTTTTCTCACTTTCACTCTTCTGATCGTCTCCCCCATCCCACTGGAGCGGGAGTGAGAGAGCGGCTGCGTGGGGCTCAGTTGCCAGCTGGGGTTAAACCATGACAAAGAGCTAGATAAAGAATGTAAGAACAGATTTCCTACAGACACTGCTACCTGTCACCAACAAGACAGCTGGTGCTTTCTTGCAGCACTTTACTTGTGTATTTCCTCTGTAGACTTCCCAGCTTCCTGCTATGCTTATTCATATATTCAGTCAATACATAGTTCCATATCACTTGATTATACGCCACATGGAAATCAGACTCTCAAAGGTTTTGTCTGTAATTCCATGTCTTCAGGGGGCAGATTTTTCAGATGAACTTTCCTTTTCTTGGCATTTTAAAAAGTTTTGATTCCTTGTTTATATGCATTATAACAGCATCTTATTATGACATTCCAGCCTGACTGCCTTTTGAGACAGATCAGGCTTATGTAAAGATTTTCATAATGTTTCAATCTTCACAGAAGTTAAAAGTTTTGTAACAAAAGAGACAAGACACTGCAGAAAACCAGAATATCTGAAAAACCCAGGCACCTTGAATTCTGTCCCAGGCTCTGGGGTGCTGGGTTCTGGGGTACAGAATGCTTTACCTGTTGTAGCTCTGTGTCTGTTGTCATAAATTGTTAATCCTAGCTCAGTTTTCCCCTCTTAATCTGTGCCAGTCCACAAATGTACAGACTTCTGCTCATGGTTCTTAGGTACGTGCAGATGCTCAGAAACCATTAGGTTGCATTCCTGATATTAATGTTATCCTCTACCTAGCCTGGAAAAACTGCTTCAAAGCAGAGAAATGCTTAATCTCTCATGAATAGGTAAACTGGACTTAGATGGACTTAAAAGCCCAAGAGAACCGTCATTCCCTAGCATCCTCTTCAAGATGGGAAACTATTTGCTTCTACTCATAAGGCAAATATTTCAACCTATTTTGAAACTGGTAAAGTTATAAAAGTTCAATAAGGGTCTTAGAAATGATACATAGCAAACACAGTCTATTCTGTAATCAAGAATGAAAACAGCCCTTCCTACTTGCTGAAATTTCAGATTTTATTTAGATGGGATACTTTCCATGCTGTTGATTCCTAAATAGCAACTTATCACTGCAATCAAATTAAAAGAGAATTTGTAAAATAACATCTTTTTTAAAATATTGCCCATGCCTCCTTGAAAATCATCAGCAGATGCTCACTCCTAGGTGAAATCAAGTGGAAGTGGAGAGGGAAGTACTGATCTTTTCTATGTGGTATCCAGTGACAAGACACATGGGAATTGTGTCAGGGGAGGGTCAAACCTGACATAAGGAAATATCATTTACTGAGAGGGTGGCCAAACACTGGAACAGGCTTCCTGGAGAGGTGGCGGATGACTCAAGCCTGTCAGTGTTTAAGAGGCATTTGGACAATGCCCTTAATAACATGCTTTAACTTGTGGTCAGCCCTGAAGTGGTCAGGCAGTTGAACTAGGTGAGTGCCATGGGTCCCTTCCAACTGAAATATTATGTTATAAATCATAAAAAGAGTTCCTTAACAATGTCTTAATTTCCTACTGTCAACTTTATCCTAGAAACAATCAGTTCATGAATAATCACATTGCACTTTGACTAGATTATTCAAAAACAATGACAGTTCTGGAATTTGGAGTATTTAGTTGCCACAGTTAAAGTTGCTGCAACTGGGGTAGAGGAACAGCTTCCCATAGAAAGCTTTATGGTGGAACAGTAAGGCCAAGACTTTCAGATCTGCCTATATCATTTGAGGATGTGCAACTGGGGATAAGTTATGGTAAAAAGCTTTTACTACAGTTTAAATTAAAAAAAAATACTAAAATATGTCACTACAGGAAGCATGCTGACCACACAGATTTGGATCAATGTTACAGACGTATAGCATGATTCTCAAGAACATACAGTCCTTGGCAGATAGCGCAAACATTTATGCTTGGAGCTCAGGAAGCAACTGAAGAGCACGGCTTTTCAGAAAGCACCTGCAGCACAGCTAGGGAACACACCTCCAGCTGCAGGGCAGTGCTGTGGCCTGCCTTCTCATACACTACTCTTGAAAGATGTCAGGAGTCCGAAGAAATCATCCCTCTCTCCACATGAAATAGTTCTTAATTAGCATTAGCAGCTTTCAGGTTTTTGCAAGTAACACTAGCAGAACAACTGCCTAAGCACAGGAAGGTGAGTTATACAGTGAATTTCAGAATACAATTTACTTCACAGCAAGGGCTTACAGAAAAGTCTTACAGAATGCTCATTTTTTATTTACGATTTTCAATTTGAATTTCAAAGTTAAGGTTTGGGTGTTGTTTTGTTTGGTTTTTTTCAAAAAAACTCCTTTGATTACTATGCTTAATACTTGCGCCATTTTAAACGTACCCATAAAGAAATGCTACAGACACTATGGACATGGCATTGAAAACATTTCTGCATGAGACTATACTGTAACAAACACAACGTCTGTAGTTGCTACTCGCAGTTCAACTTTGATAAGCTATGATCCTGACACATTCATCTTTCCAGTACAATCGGTAAGTTTGAAGTAGTTCTTTCCATCAGGACTTCTCACACAAAGACACCAAACCCCAATTTTCATTATATTCCAAAATTTTTGCACCAGTTTAAGTGAACTGATAGTGCTGCCTAAGCCACACAGCTGCAAAACATGCAAGCACAAATAAATGGTTGGCCTTGGAGAAGCTGCTTCCTTTAGCGAGGGTCAATGTAAGTATGTCTGGTTGCTTCATCTATACTGCAATTCAACCCAAGACTGAGAGACCTAAATAAGAAAAGAACAGCAAAAATCATTAGCTCACAGGTAAGGGCAGACTCTTTATTATTGTCGTTACAGGAGGAATTTGCCAGTGCTGCACAAGAATAAGCACAGCTTAAAATTTTGTCTGTACCATTCCACAAGTCACACCACTTCCAGCAAACCACATTTTGTTCTGCCTTGTATATTATTAGACCCAAACAGTAACTAATACGCAATACCCATATTACTAGGCTGAACAACGCCACCAGGATGCACAGCAGCAAAAGAAATCAGAGTACTTGCTTTCAGTGAAGAGTGCCACTGCCTTCCACAAGCAATTTTTAATTTTACCTCTTTGGAGTATGGTTTCCTTTTAAGAAAATAATAACATTACGCATAAAAGTAAATATCACATTACAAGTCCAGCTATGTAAAGCATACCCAGTCACATAAATTACGAAGCACCACAGCACTAAGCATTTCCCTTTAAATAAATGACCTCAACTCATGACTGGGACTGTAATTAATTTTTTCTCTTCCAACAGTTTGAAAAATTTATCCAGTGTTGGGTTCCCTCTGTGTAGCCTCAAACATAATTAGTGGAGCTCCTACTTTAATTAAAGTCTTTCCTAAGCCTTTTTTATTAGTATTTGCCACGCCCTGCCAGCTACTTGACTACTGTGAAAAGCAGCTTTACATAGACCGGCAGGGCATCCCCTCTTTCAGACCAGCAGAGTCAACAGCAGATGCATGCCTTTCCGAACTCACAAGAAGATCTCATACCCAAGAAGGGGAAAAAAAGCTTTCCAACGTAAGACTTGCAATTTTTTTCCATATGCTGGTTTCAGAAGGAGCTTTCAAATAGTTAATCAGATTCAATAGGGGCATAGTTTTCGCGCAAGAAGGCTCTGCCAGTTAGGTGTTACCACATGCTGCTATACTTACACAGCACTACTTGCACCCATACATTGTGTCACATCAGAGGAAGCATGTATTCAAAGAAGCAAAGCAAAGCTATTTTCCAGGGCTTTTGTTTGCTTGTTTATTTGTAAAAGATAGCTGCAACTTTGTAAAGCTGCAATGGCAGCCTCTTGCCATGTAGCGACTAATTGAGCACACTGCCATTAAAGCAGCTCAGAGCTGGTAACTCAGAACAACCTGAACAAATCCTGATGGGTGCAACAGCCAAGATTAAACACTTCTGTACACAGAGAGAAGTTAAATATCTTTATATTATGTGCTGGTAGCCTGATTCACCATGCTCTAGGCAGAAGGTTGGACCAGGTGACCTCCAGAGATCCCTCTTAAGGCAAACAATTCTGTGATTTTATGTGGGAGAGAGAAGCCAAACTATAATTTTATTATAAATTTTGTAACATAAAAGAATACATTTGCCACATGGGTGCTAGCCTGTGGGCAAGAAAGCAATTGCCTGCTTCTAAACATTTCTGGCATAGTATCTGCTGGAGATGGAAGCTTTCAGGAACACAGTTTAGGACTATACACACTGCAGCAAGTACACCTTGCAAGATACACTTGAAAGATTTTTAACACAGTTACTTCCACTAGAGTTTACAAGATAGCTGCTGTGATACTGAACTCAGTGTGGACTACATCAGCTCTTGCTGGATGACAAACTACAGCAACGAACAGGAGCAAAAAGATCCCACTATCTGCTATGAAATCTAGCAAGCTCTTGTAGAGAGCAAGTAGATTGTATTTCTGTTTAAAGACAGTCAGGTTTTAAAATTCCAGTTTTGCTTTTCACAGCATAGCGTGTTCCATCAGTTCTTCCACACAAACACAAAGAGGGACTTCTCTACACTGAACATTCTGGTTGTCAGCTTTCCTGCCTACAGACTTGCACAGTCCTGCTGGATGCATGTTTGTAGGTAAACCACCAAACTGGAAAAGAATTATAGCAAGAAGTTGTGGGAACATAGAAAGCTTAGAGTTCGAAATGGTTTCAGTGTTTTGCAATGCAAGTTAATATGTTTGCTCTCTCTCACTACCTCTTTTCTAAAATCCAAACAGGGGAAGGCAAAAACAAAATAATAAATAAATAAGAATCTTAGTGATTATTTGATCAAAATAATCTTCTAGCAATGAATAGCTGTCAGGATGTCAAAAATCTGCTTTCCATTAAGCAAAATATGATATGGAAAATAAGTAATTTCCTGTTCATTGGTTCTTGACGCTGACTAGAGGATGTTCTGTTCTGCTGCTCAGCAGTCCTGAAGCATCTTCTGTAGCCACCTTAGAGGCTAAGACATGCTTCATGAAAGCCTTCAGAGAAGAGGCTGTCCTAGACATCCTATCAGCAGAGGGTCCTCCTGCGGCAGTTGAGGATTGCCTAGAGGTAGGACCCATTAGAGGACAATTAAGAGAAGGAACCTCTCCATTATTCTATCTAGATTTCTTCTGTAGTCACGTTATGAAGCCTAATTTAACTCCAGCTAGTAACCCACATCCTACTGTCCTCCCACAACTTACACTCATGTGGCGCTTACAGAACTCCATTTGAAGCAACATTGATTTTAATTCCTATTTAAAAAAAAAAAGTAATAATAATCTTGAAGATACTAATAACAAAAGGGACCTGTACAAAGCTCATTTCCCACACTGCAGCACACAGAGTCGCCTTCCACCTAGAAAGCTCAGATGCCGATTTTGAAGACACTGAAGCATGGGTTTCAATGTAGGCTACCTACATTGTCTTACACTACTTGTTTTGTTGCTGTTGCATCTGAGCCAGCACAACTATGCTAAGATATAATGTCAACAATTGCACTGACAGCACTTCAGTCACTCTATCCCATTAGTTTTTGGATGTCTTCTGATGGAAGTTCAGTGAAGTGAGCAAGCATGGAGAATATACGGCCAAATTTGCAAGCAACCGATATCCTCAAGCTTTATAAATCATAATAGACCAAGATCAATATTTTTTTTTCCATATTATGTCCTTGCATCTGGCCAGCTGTTCCATAGATAATTTTTTGTTTCTCAGAACAGGTGGAATTACTGATTCCTGGAATGGTTACAGCAGGATGGGTGGTTCACTTGATATTGCAAGTCAGTGAATTAGGATTTTTTTATTAATGCACACCTTGCTTGGTTGCTAAACAAGAAACAGTCTTTCCTCTGCTTCTCTAATTCAGCTTTATGGCAGCGACAAAAACAAGCCATTGACCCTCAAACTGTCTTGCCAAGCACTCAAAATACCACCCCTGATATAGTGAAAGTTACTTCTGAAATTGAAACAAGATGCAAAACTTACATGCTCTAAACTGCTGCTGTCAGGGCAAGAAATTGTAATCTGGGAAGTTTATTTCTATGAATATTTCTTCCCTTTAAACACAAGGTTTTCAGAGATAGCTAAAATGACAGCTCTAAGAGTCATCAAATATAGCAAAGTTTTTAAAAGTAGAGAAATTGCCCTCCTTAGTGCTGGAAATACAGTAGAATTTATGAAAAGACCAAAGCAAAGTGAGATGCCTGAATTACATGAGGATTCCAGATTCCTCTATTGGAAAAGCTGAGGTAGTATAGAGGAGTGTAAGAAATACAAAATATGTACAAGAAACATTTAGATACTACAGAAGTAGCATATTACCCGGTGAACAAAGAAACACAGGAGGGAGGAGAATCATGTTTAAAAAGGAGACAAAGCTAAATTTCAGACACATTTAGGCCCGGCCTGCTGGGACATCTCAAGTACGCACAGAACGCTTCAATAGTTATAGGACATTTAATCAACTCTTCAAATCATTGTAGTTCTGAAAAAAAAGAGAAAGTATAAAAATTACAATACCAGAAGAGACATAACAAGTTACAGATAGATCTTTTAACTCCGAGGTTTCCATTTGAAATTTCACTCAGCTCAGTCACTAAGCACTACAGCATAAGATGCCAGACTGAATCAATTTCTTTTGTTTCTGTCTATCCAAGACACTTATTACGGCATTAATCCCACTCTGACATGTGCTCATTAATCAGGTGCCCTAGGTAAACAGCAGCTGATCAGAGAAAGTGTTCGAACCACCCATATGGAGCCTTCCACGGGAGACTCAGTCACAGAGAATGATACAAGCAGAAAAAAAGCTTCCTTGGAAGAAAAACAAAGAGGTGAACAAGACTGTCTTGCCACACCAATAGCCAGTTTATGTTACTGTAGCAAGACTACCCTGAAGGCAAAGCAGGGAATAAAATTAAACAGTTCTACACGGTAGGAAAATTGTCTACATCAGATTCAGCAGAAGCAAGTTCATCAGCCTATTTCAGTTGTCAATAATACAAAACCAGACTGTGTGGCCTAACTCCACAAACAGAAAATGAAAATAATAATAATAATAAAAAAATCCCTTTCTAGGAGACTGGATTTATTTTTTTGGCAAGAAAAACTACCCTTTCCTAAAAGTCCTGTATTAGAATTGCACTTCCCAAGCTACCACTACAGTCAGATCATTTATTTAGAAATATATACATACATGAATAATTTAAAAATATCATATCATCATGGAAAAGATTTTACCAGTCTTACAGAGCTGAGATTATTAGGGTAATTAATTACATGATGCTCCTGACAGCAAAGAAGTAAGACCTCAGCACACTAACATATACATTTATTGTGTAGAGTCATTTTTCAGTATCATAATGTACCTCATCTGCAATATAACTCTACAGCCGAGAGTATTTTGGAACAATTAATTGATACATGAGATAGTGTTTTTGCCTTAAGATTATTAGCTCCTTTAAAGAGTTTGTTTCAACAATATTTTATCATAGGCAAATTAACTCTTTAACAGCCGTGCTTTATTTCATTTTATTTTTGAAGTAGGGCTAGTTCCTTGGACAGCAGTAGTCTTTAATCATTGGCAAGAAAAAAAAAATTGTTAACAAGGTTCAGAGGTATGCATCTGCAGCATAAAACAAACTAAGAATTCTAGCCAGGAGCCCTTGGCAGAAAAACTGCTGAGCCTATTAATTATAACTTTTGTTTTCATTGGCAGAAGCTACTAAAAAGTTAAAATATATGGCGCACTTTGATATCATGGGGAGCACATGGAATGATGCCAACTTCAACTCAGTCCAGTCTGAAATAATGTTTCAGAAGAAAGAAAAGCACTTACCCACAAGATAATGCAGGGACTTCATATAGTTTAAGATTGATCATTGAAAAATTCACTAGTATTACAAATTTAGGCTATCCGGACTGGAAGGTTAATATTGGTTTCCATCAATTCTCCTTTCAACTTTTACTATTTTTCAAGGTTAAACCACTTTAGATTTTCAGCCAAAAGTATTAAACCCTGTGGTTTTAAGATGATTTGCTTCTACTTTTCTACTGTATACTTTTTGAGAAACACTGGAGGTTAGAGAAGACAATTATCATCACTTGTACATAATAAATACCCATTTTTTTAATGTAACTTCCCAACTATTCCCATTCATCATTAGCATAACAGGGATGTCTGTTGAAATAGAGAAAGGCTGAAAACAGAGACCAGTAATGCACATGACACCGCCCGTACCTTCAGCTCCCTTCTGCAAGAAGTGCTTGTGTGCAGTATTATATAAACTGGCTACTGGATAAATGCCAGTAAAACTAAGAAAAGGTGTGTGTGAGTTGGAAAAGTGTGAGGGAAATGGAAAAGGTGGTGAGATCTCCAACAGAGACAAAGAAACCATCCTGTCAGCTGTAAAAAAACAGTGCTAACTCCTCATAGAAGATTTTTTCCAGAGACAGTTTCTTTTAAATCACTGGCATTTCTGGAAAATTTCTTTCAGTATTCAAGCTTTTTCTTCTTAGACCATTTTAACCATTTTACTTGTTAGTGGTCTTTAAAAAACATATGATATACTAACCCAAACCCTTATGACTGTTGTCTTTTTTCTCATCAAAAACACAACAAGGAAGCATTAGCTTCAGTAAGTTGCCTCCTGTTATGTTTGAAGCCAACAAATATAGAATCTATGTTACAGAAAAATGCGCACCTTTCCAAATTTCACTTTTGGAATGTCAAACGTCAGTGCATAATTCAGCCAGTACCATAAATTTTGGAAATAGCAGGCAAATTTTCTCCATCAGCACTGTTCTTAGCAGCCATGAGCAATATTAGCAGAATCAAAAGCAGAACTGAAGCTGATATACTGAGCAGACACTTTCCTTGAGACATTATAGTGTTCGTACATTAAGGCCAGAAAAGGCTGGTCCAATAATATGTCTAAGTATGGGACATAAGGCTTATTCTAGAAAATCAGAAAAATCCTGTCTTTCAGACAGGTATCCAGTCTTGGATCAACAGGTTTGTTGGTACAAAAGTCACGACTACACTTTCATCACTTTTTCCAAAGGTTAATTTCTTCCACTCTTAAATAGAGTCTTTTCACTCTGCAGTAGTATGGCTTTAGTTTCCAGTTGCTGCATTATACCGTATCTTTTTGTACCATGGAAAGCCTTTCATCAAGTAAATGTTTTTACTTTTTAGTTAAGTAAGTCACCCTTAAAAACTTTCGGGAGCCTAAAAGCAACTGAATCTCCTCAGGACTTCCACTGAATTATGATGTTTGTTTAGACTGATTCCAGCACAGTAGGATGCAGCATCTCACCAGCCATTGTACAAGCCAGCACGAACATGGTGCAACCCCCCGCTCTCAGTTCCCTTCTTAAACATTCAGGGACTTTTAGTAGATCTGCTTTCAGTGGATCCTCAGGAAAAAAAACCAAAAGCAAAAACAAAAAAACCCCAAATACCACAAAACAACCCCCCCAAACCAACCAACCAACCAAAAAAAAAAAAAAGCCAAAACACACACACGCACAAAAAAAAATAATCAAAAAAAAACCCACAAAAAAAACCCAAACCACCAAAGCTACAAACCAAAAACATCCTAAATCCCTTCCTGAAGGGCTGTCAGTGACTGCAATTGCTGATATTCTGCTCTAAGTGGTATATGATGATCAGGAACTGCAGTACAAAAGAAAAATCTGTAACCTCAGTGCTATCACAGGTCAGAGGGCAAACCATAAGCTCCAGTTACAATGAGTAAGAACTAAAACTCTAAGTGGATTTAACAGCAGATGGTTTTCTATTATTTAAATTCCTTTGGGAGAAAGGAAGCATTACACTAGTCAGTGTAAAAGTAATAGTGTAACTATTAATACGCTAGTATTTATTACTTTAAAATTTATATGTTTTATCAACTTAATAAGATTTATCTTCACATCCCTGTCATTTTTCTTTCTGCTCACTTTTTTAACTCAAATTAGATACTACTGTTCTAGCAAGCTCTTGTTACAGGTCACTGCCAGCACTTGGCTGCTTTGAACACAACTGGTTACAGGCTAGTAATTACCTGGGTGCTCTATTTAAGAAGATTCAGAAGGTTCACGGGCCGTTTTCTAAATCCAGAAGTTGTATGTGACAATTTTATGGTCCAGTTCTCTTGGACAAGGGAAGTTTCCAGACTTCTAGGGGAGGGGGTGTTTGGGAGAAGTAGAAGATGGAACTTTATCAATAAAGGAGCTTTTATTGATACATATAGTGGTGCAGCTAAAATGCAGGAATAAACAAACCACGTCTTAGAGATGCCAAGACACTTCCATGGACCTGCACAGGATTATGCTAAGTTTGGTGTAGCCCAGAAGGCCGCTCAGCATTGTTGTCCCCAAACCAACAAGCAGGTGTCCAAGCAAGGAGTTATGCAGTTAAGCTCAAAGTGGTGTCCCATCACACTAAGGTGGTGAGGTTTTTTGTTTGTTTGCTTATTTTTAAACGTTAGGGTAAAATACTCCATTTCCAAGTTACATTAACAAGCTGTCTGTACCAGCCTACTAAGCTTCCCATTTTTTCCATTTCAATAGCAAACAGGGAGGTTGCCAGTTACCACAGACTATCCCTCTGTTCTGCTCTTCCCAAATACAAAATGAAAAGCCACCACTGAGCACTTCTGTTTCTACCGTACTAGCAACACTACTGCTTTTACCCCTGCTGGTTTCTTCACTTTAAATGTTAGAATAGTTTTTGCACAGAGCTGACAACAGTGCCTTTCCCCCTGCGTGCTTTCTTTCCTCAGCTTTTCTGCAATGGGACTTGGCAGATATCTTGGGAGATACCATATCAGATCCCCTTTTTGCAGCAGCATATCTGCCTTAATTTTTAGGCATGCGAAATTCTTTCTTGATGAAAATGTCATCAGACACTTGGTAAGAACCTCAGCATAGCACCGTTTATCCCTCTTCCTCCTGCTTCCACAGTCGCTTCCACACTGCGCTGGAGAAAGCATAGCTGCAAAGCAGTAGAAGAGCAGAATCTACAAATGGCATCACTCAAACCTGATTGCAAACACAAATTTTAAGCTGACTACTGCTGTCATAACAGCTTTTCTCTTCTTATTTTGGATAAATCGGAAAGAACTAAAGAGAGCAAGAAGAAGTCAGAGAATTGTACTGGTCTGAGATCTGCAAACCAAGTACACAGTTTCCTATACCCATACTTTCATCCCAAGATTGAATAGTAATGCTGTCATTGAGTGGAAGATTGCTGTATTTAGCTCTACACACAATACACATAGAACACCTCAGAGTGAATATACTGAGTAAACTAAACTTGCTAAGGGCAAAGTATACCAAACAGATACATACTATGAATAGGAAAAAAAAAAAGTTAAAATGCGATTTTCTTTAAAAGAATGCATGCAAACATTTATCCTATACCATCCAGACAGTGACGCTGGGGAACGCTCTGGGAAGGTGCGAGAAGGACTACAAATATGTTTGAACTTTTCCTCCAGTCTGGTGGATGAAACTGGTACTTTGGAATTGTCGTAGGTGACACATTAAGAGATGAGACAAAACTACCTAATGCCAATCAGAAACTGGGAGAGAGGGAAAAATAAAGCTGCTGCTTCTCAATTGGATAGTTAAGGGAAGGAACACGAAAAGATTTCTTCTCATTGCCAACAGCAAAATAAACCAAAGACAAGTCATACATTTGATAGAATTTCCAGCACTTTTACAGATCAAGCCATGTCATTGCCCTGATGACATCCTTGTTACTCATTTCTTTATCATCCAAGGCACTGGAAAAGTAACAAAGCAACTAGGGTACTTCCATCATGGCAACAGCATTTCATAGACCTTAGAAGAGACATTAGAAGTAGAATCTGCATTAATGAGATCATGTATGGAACTGGAGTCATTCATCCGCTAAGCTGCAGGAGACTTCGAAGTGACTGAGATGTATACATGCAGGGAATAGAATAGGCTTGCAAACATTTCTTTCACCTTTCCACCTAGATGAAGTTCTGTAAAAGAAACTCCTTTTGAAGCACAAAATATTGCCAGGCCTCAGAAGTGTCTTGCCTTATCAAAACTTCATTTTGCAAATATTTAGAAGGCAAGACTGATTCACAGCTAAGAACTCAAATTTCCACATACCAGTTTAAAAACACCACACTCTTTGGTACATCAGACATCTTTTCTTCTGCAATGGCTAAGCAAAAAACAGCAAGGGCCAAACCTAGATGCTGTTACTGTCAGCAAATAGCACACATATAGAAAAATTGCTTCCCCTTCGCTTGTTATTTTCCCTCCAAAATAACAATTTTAAGAGATAGTTGTTTGTAACAGACGGGTGAAAAGTTTTCATCAAGTTGAGTAACCTACAAATGGCAGTGACACAAAGATGAACACAGCAGAACATTGTCAGAAACACCAAGAGCTGTTTCCTGCTTGCTCCACAAGGCAGGACAGATTGGGAGTAACCACAGCACAGACAGGGCAGCATCTTCATCAGTTAGAGCATGACTCTGCAGCACGTGAGCTGGTGGAGCAAAGCCAGGCGCTGATAGGAGGGTCCACTGAATGCCCCAGATGTGATGAACCAGGTTCAGGGTCTATCCAGGCAGTCTAATCAGGGGTAGCAGGAGACAGGGCCTGAGGCAAAGCTACAACATAGATCTGACCCTGTCCAGGAGACAAGACTGGAGACAGGCTTGAGGACAGGCTTCTTGTAGGTACACCTACAACAATCCAGAAAAGAAGAGCCTGAATGTAAGCTGATAAATAGATCTTCTGGACCCACGGGGCCTCTTGGTGCCCTCAAGGACAAGACAGTAAGCACCTGCTGGCTACCACAAGACATCCAGTCTTCTTTAAGAGTCAGTTCCTGGGGAGGAATGCTGTGTCTATGTTGCAGATACATGCAGAGTTTCGGAGGGTCTTATGATCCTTGCAACACATAAAACCCCAAAACATTTATCAATATTTTGGTCCTCTTTCTATTTTCATATGCAACACTGACATTCTTCATGTGAGATCTTCTAGTGCCAGTAGCTACCGATGAACAACATGCATGCTGATACATGACACTGTGAATAACCCGGAATAAACCAGCTATTCTTAAATAAGAAAATAATGAAGTTAATTACAAAGTGTCCATCTATTTGAGCAAGAATATAATGCACTTGCACTAAGAGTTGAAAATCCACTTACCCAAGGCAATCTTTCACACTTTTTTGTTCTGACTTTGAATTTTTGACAGTGAAGCTTTAAAGAGAGGTCCTGACAATGAAACCATGCAGAAAACCTGGCTTAAGTGGGGATTTATGTGGTGATGAGACCACACTTGCTGGGTTTCCTTGAGTATTTGACAATAGTTCTCCTCTCTCTCCGGGTTTGGCACTCATGAGGTCCCTGTGGTGGGTCCAAAGAAATGGTCTCACACTGAGACCTCTAGTAGTTTACAATGAAAAAACATCTTCAGCCTGGAGACTCTCCAAAGATAACTGCATAGCCAGTAATATTTTATTTCCTTTATTCGCTCTTGGAACTCCTGCATTAGACTTTGGCAAGGTGACTTCTCAGTTAATTTTGCAACATGCAGTCAAAAACTGCACTATTAAAAAAATTATGAACAGTTCACAGGTTATGACACTTGCACCCTGCAGTCATCAAAATTCTTAAGAAGTCACACCTGAGCATCAAGTGCCAACCCAGATAACCAGACAAATGCTTAGACTGAGGATAGAAGAAAGGGATATTTAATTCAAAACTGTAGTTACATTTGTGAAATATGGACTGAACTAGGCAGAGTAGTTCGGTTTTTCATTTATAGGGCCCGTGATTGCTATTATGCTATTATAAAGGTACAATGTTATTTTTATAGAAAGGATATCAAATGAACCCAAACTTGGCATGGTTTCACCTGACACCACGTATTTGATTGCAACATCAAAATCGTTAAAACAGAATTTCTAGGTTATTTTAAATTTCATTGATCTAATAAGATTTGTGAGCCTAACACATGCCAGCCTTTACCAAGGAAGTCACCTCCATTAGCCTTTTCCTTTCATGCAAGGCTGACAGTTTGCTGAAAATTAACTCCTGTCTTAATAAGCACAGAAATAACATTGCCATCTTGTGGTAGTCCGTAGGCAATACAAAATTTCGCAGCTTTCCACCACTTAAATTTCGGAAGTAGCATTTCAGTGTAGACAAAAAACCCCAACCAAAACCCCCAAACCAAACCCAAAAACACTCTGGACAGTAATTTTCTTTCAGGGAGACACTGAGGCAGACTTCAGTACATACACCACATGCAGAACATATTCAGTACATACACATATTCAGAACATAAAAGTTCTGTTTAAGACAAATTATGGACAGCAGTCATAAGGCAACAACTGTGATCTTCAATTTATAATTACTTTATCATTACTGTAAGGAAACAGTTGTAGTCTTCACAATGCTTTTACCTCTTCACTATTAGACTATTAAAAATTCCGCATTATTTAACAGTCTTTTCTCACATTTTTTGTGGGAGAACTTTCTTATGATATACTTGGATGCATATTTGTGCCTCTTAAGACTCACAAGGCTCATGACTTACAGAGAAATGAAACTTTTTGATTTTGCTTTCATATGAAAATGTTTCAGAAAACAGAAAGCTTTTTTAAATTTTCTTGCACTGTTAAAAACTGTTTCTAGAGTCACGAATTTAAAAAAAGCAACACAAATTAAATAAAAAGACAAAAAGTAGTTAGTTTATTTTCTAAAATCAGCTGTTAAGTCTTGCCTAAATAACTTTGCCTATGTGCTTGTAGAATAAAGAAGTCCCTGCATCAATAGCTTCTCCAACACAGTAACACAAGTATTAAGAAAACGGTTTTGATTCCAGTGCAAATTTGCAAAGAAAAAGATCCTTCCACCTTTCAGATTTCAGAAGATGACTGCAGTTCTTACTCCTATAGAAGCAATATTAGAGACACAGAAGAAAAATTACTGGTTTGGATAGTTTGAAAGAAATACTTAATTAGCAGCGCAAGTTCTTACTAATGAACTAGATTTCCAAGCCCTCATTCACTGCTACAATTCTTGCTAATTCCTTTCATTTAGAAAGTGATTCAGAATGTGTTTTAGCTTTATAGCATATTTTGTTAATAGGATATGAAATTTCAGTGCAATTCCAAAGTTAAATAGGCATAAACAGGTTGGAAGTATACATCAGCAAGTCAGGATGCAAAGGGATCTTCAAAACTCTTAGCCACAGTAGCTGTAGAAGCCAATTTATGTCATATAATACTAAAGCTTTTTTTATACAAGATTATTATTTTTTTAATACCAAGTAATCCAAAGGCAAGGCCAAGATACAAAGCAATGCATAAAAGCAGAAAAGCTTGCAACTAATAGCACAGTAAAAGTTGATGTTTTTCCCATGGGTTTAATGTTTATAAAACTTACTAATTTTCCAGTTATCCAATAATCTATTTCCAGTATTCCAATAATCTATCTGATCATGCAAATTAATGAACTCATTCAGGGACCTTTCCACTCAGCTTTGGTAATAAGACTACAACAAATTGCTTTGTTAAAAAATTCCTCAGAAAAGTCTTCAGCATCCTGTATCAGAATCCTCTATTACTAGTTTCTCCCAGAAGAATACATTCCAGTGCTTTGCTTTTCCTACCTATGGTAGAAAGCTGTGGTCCTTTAAAAGTAAGTGAGATTGAAGTATGACTGAACAGTAGGTCCCACTTCTACAACAAACCAGCTCTGAGACAGACATGAAAATTACATCTTGTCCTAATAAGGCATTCTCATTCCAGCTGTCAGAGATTTGAGCAAGTGTTAAGTAAACTGAAATATATATTTACTAGTTACTAGAACTTTGCTTTACATTTTTACCTTTTGATTTAATGTCTGCACCTGCTAGACACATTTGCTACAATATTCCAGAAAGGAAGTTACAGCATAAACTACAAAACATTGTGCAAATATCCCCTTTGATTGGAAATTTCCTCCTTTTTCCAGAAAGGAGGGGGGGAGGCAGGGGGGAAGCAACTAATGTGAAGCAGGATGGCTTTTTGGCACTATGACCTCTATTCATTAAGAGCCAGCTGTGCTTAACCAGCACCAACTCATGGAGCAGATTCACCTACACTAACTCTGTAGGAATGTAAAGAGGGGAAGTAACCAAGAGACTTCTGATCCCATTTCAACTCCTACTTTGCCTTGGCAAGAGAACTCTGCTGGGCTAGTGGTTTTCTGCTTCACAGAGACATAACCAAGAAAATGTGAAATCAGAATGTCTTTATTTTAGATAACCCACAAGAGGTGTTGCTGTGGGCCGCAGTTCACTCCCAACCCTACAGCTGCATTCTCCGCACAGCGTCGTGGACAGCCAGCTCTGAAGTGTGATGTGAGCAAGATGTAAATGGAAAATACAACAGAGTTAAGAACCTGAATGTGACACCTAAAGCACATCAGGTTCTGTGTTTCCATAAGCAATTACGTTATTGCTCTGTTCGAAGAGTCTTTGATCATTACATTTGGCAGTTAAAGCATCTAGTTATTAGTAAAGGACAGAAGCTTGCCTGGTTTACATTCTGAAGGGCCAATACTCTATGTCAGTTAGATATAAGTCTATGTGCCAAACTGCCCCACCTTTCACCTCAGGATCTCATCGTGGTTTTTGGAGCACTCCTTCATTTAAAATAACTGCCACCGCTTCTTTTCCAGCCATCCTTACCAAAGAGTCTGCATGCAGTCATCGGGTCTGTTCCACCATGCCTCAGTTATTCCAGCGTCGTCATGGCCCTGCATCCACATACAGAGCTCCTGCACCCTCTTTGGTTCCCGCTTTGCTTGTACTCATGCAAGTGCTTGGGGTTGGCCCCTTGCGACCATTTTTACCTTTCCTGATGGCTCTCTCCCATCACCTTGCTCCATGTATTTGCCACCCCTAACCTCTGTGCCTTCTCCTAAGTACAGGTTATTGCCCCATATCTAGTTTAAAGCCCTTTTCACCAGGTTGTCAAGTCTGCAGAAAAAGGCAGTTTTGTCCCATTTTGTCAGGTGGATTCCATCTGTCATTCCTTGAAAAAGGACATATAGTCACAAAAGCCAAAGCACCTTCTGTAACACCAGCCATGCAGCCACTTCTTAATTTGCAGGAGGCATCCATTCCTAACTGAGTCTTTCCCCTTCACTAGTGGGACTGAGGACAATACAACCTCAGCTCTCACATCCTTCACCTTTACCTCCAGAGCTCCATAGTACCTCGTAAGTTATTCCAGGTCTCAGTGGCATCATTAATGCCCTGAAGGCAATCAATGAAGGGTAACAATCTGAAGGCCAGATGAATTTTAGCAGTCATCTAAAACACCCTAGATCTGGGCTCCAGCAAGCTACAAACCTCCTGTGACAACACGTCTTACTGGAAGCTGGGTGTTTCTATCTCATGTAAAAATGAATCTCCAGCTACTAATGCTCATCGTTTCCTCTTGGTACCAGTGCTCTGTTCAGGCCCAGCTGGCCCTGATGGCCTTAATGGAGTTATTTCTCCTGCACTGGCTATTTAGAGAACAGTACCAATTTTGTAAATTCATATCAAAGTTGAATAGGAGAGGTTTTAGCTATTTCACTTTTAAAACCTATGGCCCTGGACTGAATTTGAACTCATCTGCATTACACAAGTACCTACAGAGTAGGTTGGGGTTTTTTTTGCAGACAGGTTAGAAGGGCAAGTGTTGTAAGACTCAAGAGGAGACCTCAAAGGAACATGCAGACTTTGATACAAGAGCACAGGTAGAAATATAGTTTACAAAATGGCCACACTGCCATACTGGCGTTTGCGGGCGGTATCCCAAATACTATAGGGTATTGGGATAACTTGTCACTCTGGTCTTAAGGATATGTACTATACTATGGACTGATTAACTCTCCAAACCGAGTGGCATTCTTACTTTTTCATTGTTTCTTCAAGTGCAGAAACCTACAGGAGGCTACAGATACTTTTTTCTTTCAAATGCACTCTCTAGGAAGAGATGCCATATATCGCAGTGGATATCTTGGAGCGTACAAGTAAACCATTTTATACCCTCTGGAGTTGCTGCCAGTGGCATTGTAGTATATCTGCCCAAATACCTTCATCACCACTGCATCAATAAAACCTGCTCCACAAATACAAAGATAATTAAATATATATATATACACACATACACACAGCATGTCTGAGATCATCATTTTTCTAGCATCAAAGCACTTTCTTGCTTCTGGATCACAGGAGGAATCCGTCTTCCTCACAAGACAAAAAATAAATTTAATACAGAGAACTTAGAAAACATATAGTAATAAAAGCTGGATTTAAGTTCTCATCTATACTGTACTGAGACGCAAAACTGGATGTTCCAACTCTGTATCCTGATCATAGCTCTAGAACTGATCGCATTTTATGGTTCAGAACCTGCAAATAGTGTCAGAAGCAGTTTAGTTCTGGTAACTGGATTATACCCTTTGAAGGAAAAGATGGGTCACTGACCTAAGAGGTGTCTAATCTTTTTAAGGATTACACAATTTTGTGCAACAACTACTGAATTAAGATTAATCTGACTTCAACCACTAAACTACTTATTCCGAGTGATATTGAGTAAGGACTACAGTTTTTTATACTAATGAAAGAAATCCCACTGACATAAAAGGATGTTCACATGTTTTGATAACAGATATATGTAGCTGTTTAAACAAAAAACAAAAAACGCACAACTTTGCTGTTCCTTCTTGCTGACAACAAAAGCCAATGCTTTTTCTCAAAAGGATGATAGACATCAGGATTTTTTTTTATTTTTTTTTTTTACTTGTAAGGCAGTGTATTTCTTATTTACAGTGTTCCAGAAAGACATTAAGAACTTCATCAGCAAAACGAGCCATTTCGCCAAGATGATGGCATGTACACAAAGCTTTATTTAGTTTTAAATCCCACCGTTTGTCCTCAAAAGAGTTTCCTTTGCTATTCTGTCCATCTCTGTAGCATCTGCTAATACTTAACATAGTATTTAGTTTCACTTCCCATCTCAAAAAAACCCACCAGCCAACATTTCCATGTTTAAGGCATAAATCAAGAAAATAGTCAACATTGTTAACTTCCCATTCAGTCAAGGGGACCCTCTCCCCCTTAAAAAAAAAAAATCTTAGTAATTACACTTGGTAGGTAGAATTTTGAGTGCTCAAGGGGAATCAGGATCCTCTGTGCTTGATACTGCACCAGCAGCACTCCTGCAGTACTCCTGCTTCCAAGGACTTAATTTTTACATATGCATGCCAAGCCAATAGTAAGGAAATAAACAGAGCAGCTGATGTGAATACTAACATAATTGCTAAGAGATCCCAGAGATCTCAGTAGGTGGAGAATAAAAGCTCACAGAGGATAATACATTCTAAAATGCACCATGATTTGAAAATGTTGTTTCTTTTAAAACATGGTTTGTGCCCTAAAAAAAAAAAAAGAGGGGTTAAAAATTAAACAGCTGTGGATAATGCTGAGGCAAAAGCAGCAGGGTAATTGTGGACAGCAACGAGGAACTGTGAACATTTCTCTGAAGCTCTCATTTATTGCCAAGCCATATTGGTACAGCCCTAGCTTCTTTCCAGAAAGATGATCATCCCTGGAAGTGGGAACAAAAGTCGTACTCTTTATAACTCCAATTCCTCTTCTCTGTTCAGTATCTAATTCCAAAAGCAGTTATATTCTCCTATCCCCATAGGAACTCTATGTTTTTCTCCAAGCCACATCTTCAACAAGAAGACACTCGAGCCAAATACTTCTGTCTAGAACCATAGAAGTTCCCTCAATTTAATTAAATTCCAACTCAGGAGATTCCAGTAGGATGTCTAGACAACCACCAGTAATTTAACTCAACAGCTTTCTCATAATTGCGTTAGGAAAGTGCATGGCTTGCTGAGATGGCCTAATTATGTGTTAAAAGAGCTTTAAAATAAACTTTCCTAAAGGAAATATTTGGCATGGTTTGATTTCACCTACTGGCCTGGTTGCACTTTCTGTCATTTTGCCGCAAGTACCACAGCAAAATGCACAGCTCCCCACAGTAACTGCATGCAGGGTGCAGATTTCTATCTAGATGGTTTAGATATAGAGCATTGTAGCTTAGAAAGAGATAAGAAACGGGATGGTCAGGAAACCAAAGCAGCTGGGAGTCACAAGCAAATTGAACACACCAGAGAAGTCACAAGTGTCAGGCTGCAGCATGTGCTACCAAGAGTCATTTATTAGAGTTACCTTCTTTAAACATAACTACTTAAGGTAGGTCAGGAAATAAGACTTCTTCAATTTTTTAGCAAATGAATTTACCTAAGGCCTAAGGAAAAGTGTTTCTCAGTCCTTTCTTAAGTCTTCCCTTACTCAAAATATTTTTGTGGAAAGAGTGGAATAAATGGCTTTCAGCAACTGAAACCCAGAATGTTTTCCATTCTATATTAAAAAAAAAAAAAAAAAAGACACTCCAGCTGCTAATAACAAAAGAGAGAAAGCAACCTCTGGCTTAAGTTCGGAGTTCTCATGAAAGCTCCTGTGGAGTCATAGGACTACTTTTTTTCCATCACCATAACCTCCCATGTAATCAAGCTGTGCTGGAGACTGCACAGATGAAACACCAGCTTTCACATAAACAGCAAGCGTACACAGCAAGCAATCATAGTTCATGTTTAAGTAAGGAATGAAAGTTTTCTCCAAGTACTCCTGTATTTTGCCCAAAGTTCTTGTACTTTTGAATACCCATACCACTATCTACAGCTTTGATTTCCTGCTTCATTCCCCATAGAGGAGAAAGTTAGACTAGATGCACTCCTGCTGTCCTTTCCACATTGAATTGCCCCAATATAGAAATATATTACAAGTACCCTAAGACAGAAGCATTATGCTAACCCTATCCAGGTTTCTGCTGGATAACCTTAGCCTTCGGACTATCCATAACAGATATCCATAACAGAAAACAAACACTTACTTTATCACTTAGATTTTTGTTTTCTAGATTTTTGAGTGAATGGCCACGTTCAGCATGATCCACCATTCTGATCCAGTGTCTTTTGAGTAAGGGAGGGAAGTTTGTTTTTCTTAACAACCACCACCATTAGAAAGCTACCAAAAGATTGACCAGATCTTTTCCTATACTGCAGGTTCAAATACCCAAATCACCAACTGTCCTGAGGAGTGCTCAGATAGTCTGTACCTGCCAGGGTAGGAAGTATAGACTCCCAGGATGGTGAGGGCTGGAAGCTTATGACTTCTGACACCATGAGGAACGTTCCTGCTCCACCTCAAGAGGTGCAATTACAGAATAGATTTAGTGCCCTCATTGCCAACAAAAGTCTGGGAGCTCTGTTCAAGAAAGCACCCAGGCCAGCTAAATCTGGGCCATGAAGGAGCACCAGGAGAAAGCAGCAAGTGATAGTAATGGGAGACTCCCTGCTATCAGAGACATAGGTCCCCATCTGCCGACCTCACCCACCATCTAGGAAGGTTTATGCTGATCTGGGATGTTGCAGAAAGACTGCCAAGGCTTGTCAGGCCCTCAGACTTTTACCCCCTGTTGCTTTCTGACGTAGGCACCAGGGGTGACCAGGAAAGTTTCAAACCTGACTACATGGCCCTGGCAGTAATGGTCAAATGCCCACAGGGTCCAAGTGATGATCTTGATCCTACCAGCGAGGGAAAAGGGCATTAGGGGAAGATGATGGACCCTGCAGGTCAGCAGTTGGTTTCACAGTGGTGTCAATAACAGGGTTTTTGTTTTTTATGACCATAGTACCCTTCCTGAGATTCAAGGATTTCTAGGAAAAGCTTGGGTCCACTTAGGTGGGGTAAAAGCATCTTTACCATGGGTTGGCCAACTTGGTAAGAAGAGCTTTAAATTAGGAAAGACTGGGCTCGGGGGAAGATCATGACGAACAATCAGGTGAGGAAGCTGTCAATCATATTGATAAACAAAGTTTGTGGGGGTGCTATATGTAGTAGGGACCTCGTAAGCAACAGAACACAGTTGAAGAGGACCCTTCTTAAACATATTCACATAAATAAGTGCCCAACAGACAGAATTATGGGAAAAACTCTCACTTCTTCTGAGATATCAGCACAGCTGGGTGCCTCTCGGGTGCACTAATGTATGCAGGAAATAATAAAGAAGAATTAGAGGTCTGCACGTAGTTGCAGTTGTGATCTCATTGGGGTTACTGAGACATACGAGATGGCTCACATGACTGAAGCCCTGCAATGTAAGGCTCTTGAGGAGGAAGACAACAAGGAGGAAGAGTTGCCCTTTACATGAAAGAGCAGCTAGAAAGCCTGAAGCTCTGCCTTGGGACTGGTGATGAGCCAGCAGAGTTTAAGGGTTAGGATTAGAGAGCAGAACATGGGTGGCATTGTGGTGCATGTCTGCTACCGACCATCTCTGATCAGGAAGAAACAGATGAGGTCTTCTTCAGAGAACTGGAAGAACTCCATATTTGCCAGCACTGGTCCTCACGGGGGCTTTAATCACTCTGGTGTATACTGGACAGATAACACATCGGTCCCTGGGGATGGTCATGGAGCAAATAACCATGGAAAATATGTCCAAAAGCATGAAGGGTAAGGTGGTAATATGGGCTGACAGGAACCTCATGAAGTTCAACAAGGGGAAGTGCGAAGTCCTGCACCTGGGTAGGAAATAACTCCACATAGCAATACAGGTTGGGATTCAACCTGCTGGAAAGCAGCTTTGCAGCAGGTCCTGGTGGACACCAAGGTGGCCATGAGCCAGCAATGCACAGCCATGGCAAAGAAGGCTAACAGCATCTTGTAATGCATCAGGAATAGTGTTGCCAGTAGGTTTAGGAGGGTGGGTCCTTACCCTCTTCTCAGCACTGGTTTAAGGCTGAATCTGGAGTGCTGGATGCAGGCTTGGACACCACAGTGCAAGAGGTGTGGATATACTGTAACAAGTGCACTGAAGGGCCACAAAGCTGACCAAGGAGCATCTGACATGAAAAAAAAGAAGATGAGAGCTGAGATTTTTTAGCCTTGAGAAGACTCAGGGGGGATCTTATAAATTGTATTGGGTTTGTGTGGCAAGGTTTTGGTAGCAGGGGGACTACAGGGGTGGCTTCTGTGAGAAGCTTTCCCAATGTCTGATAGAGCAAATGCCAGCCGGCTCCAAGTCAGACGCCCTGCTAAGCCCATCAGTGGTGGTGGTAGTGCCTCTGGGATAATGTATTTAAGGAGGGGAAACAGGATGGGGACAGATCTTGCCGCACAACAGTAACCAGATGAGAGGAGTGAGAATCTGTGAACGAAACAGCTCCGCAGACACCCAGGTCATTGCAGAAGAAGAGGGAGGAGGTGCTTCAAACACTGGAGCAGAGATTCCCCTGCAGCCTGTGGTGAAGCCCATGGTGAGGCAGGCTGTGCCCCTCAGCCCGTGGAGGTTCATGGTGGAGCAGATACCCACCTGCAGCCTGGGGAGGACCCCACACCAGAGCAGGTGGATGCCTGAGGAGGCTGTGACCTGTGGGAAGCCCATGCTGGAGCAGGCTCCTGACAGGACCTGCGACCCATGGCGAGAGGAGCCCAGGCTGGAGCAGCTTTGCTGGCAGGACCCACAGGGGACACACACTGGAGCAGTCTGTTCCTGAAGGACTGCATGCCGTGGAAGGGACACACACTGGAGCAGGGGAAGAGTGTGAGGTGGAAGAAGCAGCAGACATGCGATGAACTGACTGCAACTCCCATTCCCTCGTACTTTTTGGAGGGAGAATTTAGAGAAAATCAGGAGTAAAGCTGAACCCAGGAAGAAGGGAGGGGTGGGGGGAAGCTGTTCTAGGATTTGGTTTTATTTCTTATTACACAGCTGTGATTTGATTGGTAATAAATTAGTTCCCCAAGTCGAGTCTGTTTTGCCTATGACAGTAATTGCTGGGTGATCTCCCTCACCTTACCTCAAGCCATGAGCCTTTCATTGCATTTTCTCTCTCCTGTCCAGCTGAGGGGTGTAATAGAGAAGCTTTGGCAGGTACCTGGCAGCCAGCCAAGGGCAACCCACCACATCATGGCATACAAATGAAGTGGAGGGAAAAAGAAGCTGGACTCTTCTCACTGGTATGCAGTGGGTGGAGAAGACACTTTACAGTGATGGTGGTCAGGCACTGGATTAATTTGCTCAGAGTCTGTAAAGCCTCCATTGTTGTGATATTTAAAACACAATTGGACAATGTCCTGATCAAGCTGATCTTATTGACTTGCTTTGGCCAGGGGGAGTGGACTAGATGGTCTCCAAAGGTCCCATCCAACCTCAACTATTCCTTGATTCTGTGAAGTTATGGGGGACATCAATGTCTAAGCTAGTAGTTAAGTTACAGTAGCCTTGTTTTTAAAACATTTTCACATCGCCTAAGCAGAGAACATAAGCCTATAAGTATAGTAAGAATGCAAGTACAAGCCTCCTCCAGGAACCATTCTTTTGATTAAACAGCTGACAACTAAAACTGAAAATCAAGCCTGTATGTCCTCTTTTGCACAATACTGCCTAAAATAGAAGCAGTCCTTCTCAAAACTTTTATATTTACATGTATCTTAATGCCAGAGGCCTCCCTTATTCCAAAATATCCTGAAGATAACGTTGTCCTCTTCAGGCACAGAAGTTTCCAGGAAAAAAAATCCCTTTCAATATTGCTAACATACATATTTATGAATATACGGAATAAATTTTCATCATATTTAAATTCTTAAGCCTACAGGGAACACTCATGTCCAAAAATCATCAATTTATCATATAAACCAGAAGAACATAAATTCAGCTGTGATTAGCTTTTTAACTTTACCTCCTTCAGATTAACCACTCAGCTAGCTCCAATCAACTTAAACAACTAATCACACATAGGTACTGCTTGTGCACTTCTTTTTTCCAAACATCTGCTTTGCGCCTGGCAGATGAAATATCTACACACATGGAAAGTTTCAGACACGGGGCCACCGTGTAGGCCAAGATCATGAACTTTTGTCCTTTATTTCATCAAAATAAATTATTGTAGGATTCTACTTGCTCCATTCTGGCAAACCTTAGCCAAGAGATATTCCTAAGCAATATACTTCATAACCTCATCGTTGCCAGTTCTAATAGACAACATGTGTGTCAATAACAGGAAAAAAATCCTGTTGTCTAACTAATTGCTCCTATCACTTATTCCATTGTCATATCCTTAACGGCTGCTTAGGCTGACATCAGAATTTTATTGTCAGCAGTTTATCTAGCACTACAATTTACCTTAGGTTTTGGTTTAGCACTACCTGCAATGTTCATGGGGTTTGTGAAGGCTGGACTTTGTCCCTAGAAGGGCTTCTCTTGTGACCTTTTTTGCCTTCGTTGAAAATGAAAATAATTTTTTACCACCTTAAGACCATAGCAAAATAGCAAAGATATTAAACTGATTCTGTCACAGAGTTTGTAAATACAAAGGATTGTACAAAGGACCATTACTTCTGCCAAAAGAAAGCCAAATGACCAGTAAAAACTTATAGGGCAGCAAGAGTACTGAAGACACGGTTATGTTTCCTAAACTCTCCTATAGCTATAAACACAAGCAAAACAAGAGGATGACCTTTACTGTTTCACTCAACATACCACTCAACTTCTTTTTTTCCATCCCTTGTTAAAGAGTACAGAAGAAAGTCAATCAAGGCTACAAGAAATGGTCCAGAGAACAATATTCAACAAGAATATATATTTTTTTTTAACCTTTGGATAATTTTAAGAAACATTTTGGGAACTGATTAGTGAGCCTCTGCCAGGGCTGTGCAGTAACAAAACATATCAGATTGTGCTTCAAGTATTTTCTAACCATCATATGGACAAAGCCATGGGCTGAGTGCTATGGCAGTGACTTTGAAGAATGGAGGAGTAGAAAGTATTATATGCACCAAAACCTGATGTTTCTTGACATGCAACCATGGTGAATAGCCAAGGGGATAAAAACACTTGACAACCTAGCTATGTGATAGAAACAGTTGAAGGTTCCCACCAAAAATAAATTCCTGGGAATCATCTAAACTTCAGTTAATTTCCTTGTGACTGGGAATTATCTTGTTTCTTTTAGCATAATATACTACTGAGGCTTTCTGCAATTGGTATCAGAATGTCAATATTGCATTAACATGCTTTTTTTCCTTTCAGTTACGTATTCAGATGCAAAAACATGTGATCAGTCTTCTGGCTGCACAGTGAAACCTAACCCTGTCTCCAGTCACAACGCAGGAATATATGGAAAACAGCAAGAACTGTCACTTATGTGACACATCCAAAGTATAGCAAAATGTCTCAGGTTAACAAATTCAAATGCACTACAGAATGGAAAGAGGAAAAAAAAAAACAACAAATACCAAACCAGAAACAAAACCAACAACAATCCAAACTTCTTAACTCTATGCTGTCATAGCATGACCAAATTCAGATTTTACTGGCTACCAAAGGTTTGAGGCAACTTCCATCCAAAGTCAGACCTATCATTACATGGCTTATGATCAATACACTGATATACACTAATTTCTTTTCTTGAGTCTGATTTGAGGAAAAGAAAACCAACCAACCAAACCACACAAAAAATGAAACTATATGAGTGTGCTGAAAAATTCAGCAAAAACACAATTTGAAATGACAGTCAACCAAGAATACACTGCAAGACCAAGCACAGAAATTGTCCATAATCTGATACAAGTTTACACATGTTTTATGCATAGACCAGAGACAACTGACAACTCCTCATAAGCAGTTGCTCTCTCCGTGGCACCAAAACAGGTTGTTCTTCGGGAGTTCCAATCCATACAGTTTCTCCAAGGAGGAAGAGTTTGCAATCCAGAACTTACCAACACACCAGGTATGTGCTTCTCATAACCAGTAACTGCAAGTTTCATTTTTAAAAATGTTTAACCTTTGTAATAGCTTCTCCTGTTAGCCGACATGAGTACACAGGTCTTCAGTCAGCCAGTCAACTGCTCCCTTGCTGGACTACTTTACACAACAGCATCTGGCAACATCTCAGCTCTGGCATAGGCATTTAAAATGGCATAGGGGCACAACGTGATGCTAAAAAACTCACCAGCACAGAAGGAATAGCCTGGCTGGCCTTTCTGCCCAGGACTTCCTCCCCGACCACCAGCTGCAGCACTACCTTGTAGTAGCCATGACCAGCAGAGGCAGCCTGCACCTCCCCTTCCAAATGTCACTGTAATTTGCCACAGCTTAAACTGTTGTCAAGCAAATTAATGAAAATGCCTCCCAAAAGTAAGCTCCCCCTTCCTTTCAGGTGCTGAGGGAAGGATTCCTCCTCTCTGTGGGGCAGCTCTACTCAGCAGGAGACCTCTGGGCTGCCCCAGCTGGTTTAGGGCATCACTCACCCTCAGGGCTTCCAACCCTCAGTAGCTCACAGAAGGTGGGAGGGAATGCCACACCAAGTCAAAAAGCTCTGCAAACACACATGGTCACTAGAGCACAATCTTGAAAGTCTTGAAACAATTGCAAGGTAAATCAAGATGTCGTACACAGTCCCATAACAGCATTTGGCTTATAACAACTTTAAATTCCTAAGGGAACTTACATTGTATTGTGGCTGATAAGATACGCAGGGTGAAAAGTTAGAGCCTTTTTTGTTTCTTTAGGTTTTCTCATGGAAATCAGTTTCACCCTGCCTCCTGCCAAAATTTTCAGCATTTCCCCTGTAAGCAGGACTGTAGGCAATTGGCTTTCCCAAAGCACCTTCTGCAATTTCTGTACTCAACACAAGGGTAATTGTTATTTGTGAAACGACACAACTGACAGGGAAGTCCCACTCCATGCAGAGCACAATCCATGTTTTCTCTCTTGTAACAAAGAGAGAGGCTTTCTCTGCCCTCTCAAAACATGTTCAGATATGATTAAAGTTACTGTCAGACTGTTTATTTTTTGGGGGGGAGGAAAGGCAGGATAAGGAGCTTGTTTAGCATGCCAAGAAGACTCAGTTTTGGGAGAAAGTTACGACAACTTCGATATATCTGCATTCAGCACTGTGCAAAAGCACTAGTACAAAAGTTGACTAATTAGCCCTTAGAAAGAAATCCTTACATTAAAAAGACCAGCTGCAGAGTGACCCACTGAACACATCCTTCTCTCATAAAAACTGAATAAATGAATTCTCCCTTATTTTCATGAGGTTCCTACATCAGTACCCTCACTAAAGAGCCAGGAGGCAGAATTCAGCTGCCTGGGTAAGGCTGCTGCAGGAAACACCAAATATAAGGAATGCAGACAGCAGTTTTATTAACATTCAAGTGGCACCTAGTACATGAACCCCCCTCCACACACGTTTCTGCAATAGATTATATTCCAAGTCATATCCTGCAGCATGGCTCTTCCTGAATTCATAACCTGGTGAAAAGAGGATTTGCTCTGGTGAAGTATGTGTTCGTGTGAACCACAGTCCTTGCGGGTGTCATTCATGTCACTTCAGCCTCAGCTCAACAACTGCTCCAGCCCACAGCTGCGTGCATGAAAATCCAGCCTTTTTTTCTCTCATTCTCCCTAACGTAAGATGCCCAATTTCATAGATCAGGCCGTACAGCGAGCACTCCGGCTAAACCCTTTCATTACCTCACTTGCCCTGTGTCAGCCTCTGCATAACAAAGCAACTCAGCCAGCTGCCAGGAACTAGACCTTAGGTACTTCAGTGCTTTTAAAACGGTGAAACAGAGCATATGTTCATCATTTTTACTACCAAAATAGTGACAAGTCACTTGTGCTATTTAACATACTGCTGGAGACATCAGATGGAAAGGAAGGAAATTATTGTTGTGTTCCTTGGAAAGCACACACTTGGAAAACACACTAGCGCTGCAATAAACATCTGTCTTCTCTCACCATTTTGTCTGAAAAACCTTTAGCCACCTCTTGTGGTCTCTGTTGTTATCATTACACTTTAATAGCACAGCCATAAATTTAAATGCAGTCAGCCGCATGACATCAGCACAGCTGTGCAGCTAGTCTAATTGCTCAGTGATGTCATTCATCAATTCCAAACCTGTCCTACTAGACACTATGCTCCCCCTATAAGGTAACTTGTCCAGTACTGAATTTATATCCAGACTATAATGTGTTCCAGAGAAACTGCAAAATTATTCCACTGAAACCATGCATCAGGCTGTTGTTAAAGACTGGGAAAAAAAGCTTATTCACATTGATAATAGATCTTATTTGCATGATCCACAAGACAAACCTTGACAAGAGCCAGGCATTGTGCCTCTCTTACATGGAAACATCATCTTTACCTCCTACCTATAACTCCTCTGTCCCATGCTTTGTTGCTACTCCCTCTAAAGTGCTTTCACGTAGCTCCTGTCTATTAGCACAGCTGTCTGCTGAGAAAGCTTACGCATTTATATAAACACTGCTTATGCTTGTGACGGCTCAGTACTCTGAATGTACCTACTGAAGTGCATTTCAGACATTTTTATTTTTTTTTTTTAAAAAAAAAGATGCTATAGCTATACCGTCTTGAAGAACTCATCACTGCCTCTTAAAACCACACATCATTATTTGCTTTACACTTGTTAAAATGCCCAAACCAAAACTAAAAATTCACGTTTTAACAAAATGCCCTTATCTAAAGCAATCATACCCTGAAATAATGAAATCGGAACAAAGAATTTACTTCACTTCTATTTATTTGTCATCATCCATGATTTATTCACATGACTAAGTTTTCAGTTCACATATACTGAGGCTGACATGAAAGTGTTATTTAAAATAAAAGCCTCATTGTTTCAATACAATACATTACCAAGCAACTGCATTACTACAACGCTATTTAAGTAGCATTGCAATTACAGATATTCTGTCACTAAATAAATTCTATAGATTTTACAAGTGGATCCAATGCAACTAAATGCAAAATTACAGAATGAATTAAGGTAAATCAATATGTCAGCTGGCACAATTGTTTTTACGTTTTAAAAAAAAAAAAGTTTTAAACCAACAACCTTTTTGGTGTATCAGGAGACACTATACCACTGTAGAAGGAAATGCAACCACAGAAGATTCAGGTGGCTAAGGCCCTTTTTAAAAAAAAAAAAAAAACAAACACACAAAACTATTATTTTTAGAAATTCCACACATCGACTTATAATCATTCTGCCAAGACTCTGCAGGTCAACCATTTCTGAAAGAAAAACCTCTAACAACAACAAAACTGAGTTTATATCTAGATAGCCTTTTTCTGTAAAATATATTCTAAAAATTACTCCTGGATTTAACATATGAATGACTGAATATAAACTGTTACTGTTATCAGCACTGTCTTCCCACCCAAGCAAAGCTTGTTTCATGTGCACTTAGGAAACAACAGACCAAATGGACAGCTATAGCTCCTCTGGCAAGCAGCCAGGATGCCTCCAAAAAAAGTCTAAAATAACTTTGCAAACCTCTGTTAGAAAAGATAGTGGCTTTGAGAAAAGGAACAGTAATTTAAATGCAATCCGTGCAAGAGTTCATAACACCCTGGTTTCAGCTGGGATAGAGTTGATTTCCTATCAGCTGTAGTTGCTGGTACAGTACTGTGTTTTGCGTTTGGTACGAGAATAACGTTAATAACACACTGATGTTTTAGTTAATTAGTGATTACTCTAAATCAAGGACTTTCCAGGTTTCCCATGTTCTGCCAGTGAGCAGGTAAGCAATAAGATGGGAGGGAACAGAACCAAGACAGCTGACCCAAAGTAGCCAAAGGGATATGCTATACCACAGAACACCATTCTCAATATATAAACTGAGTGAAGGAGGAGGAAGCAGGGGGGACACATTTGGCATTATTGTGTTTGTCTTCCCAAGTAACTTACACGTGACGTAGCCCTGCTTTCCTGGGGATGGCCAAACACCTGCCTGCTGATGGGAAGTGGTGAACAAATTCCTTGTTCTGCTTTACTTATGTGCATGGCTTTTGCTTTAGCTATTACATTGTCTTTATCTCAACCCATAAGTTTTCTCACTTTTACTCTTCCGATCCTTTCCCCCATCCCACTGGGGGTGGGTGGCGGGGGGGGAAATGGGCAAGCAGCTGTGTGGGGCTTAGTTGTTGGCCAGGGTTAAACCATGACACATAGTTATGTACGTTTCCACACTGCCAAATGCAAGCAGCATGCAAGGTAGGGAAGCACAGCAAATAGACACATTTTGTAATCATTACTACATGGTTATTTTCCCCTCTGTGCAATATTTTGCTCAGTTACCATGTCTGGGGCCAGGAATAAAATGTCACCTGAAAAGGGAAGGGTAGCATGAAGTCAGCATACCCTTGTATCACAATGTTCTTCTTGAGAAGATGAGCTGCCTTGAAAATCCCTTCCTCCCCAAAAAAGGCGTCTTGATCCAACAGATAGCTGTTGGACATTTTTCATTAACATGAAACAAATGCCAGTGTCCAATCCTTAATCTTGCAATGGAGCAAGATACCTTTCATGCTTGACTATAAGCCAAAAGCATTTTGGTACCTGCATCTGACTTCAAAAAGAGGATTTCAGAAATGCCGGGATTAGAACTCAGCCACATGCCATACCTGGACAAGTAAAAGCATAAGTGGTCTCTCAGTGTTGCTCATGAAAAAACTTTATCAAAGAAAGTGGTCCTACTGAACTATAATGAACCAGTTATCACAAATACCTGTTGCATGGACCAGGTATTCAGTTTCTCTATTTGTTAATCAAGGATCTACTTACATTTTCTGTTGCAGAAGTTTTATGTTATACTTGAAAGAGTTTTCTTGTTGGTTGATTCACGAGTTCTACAGATAGCAGGGCAGGACAAAAAAATACAAACCCAAAACTCAAGAAATTCAGGCTTTGGGTTGGCTTTCATTTTTAGTATTTTTCTACCTAGAGGAAAATTCCATCCTGTTAGGGTCCAACCAGAGCTTATGCCTTTCTTTCCTTTCTTTCTTTAAGGTATTGGTTGGTTCCTTAAGTAGTTTTGGGATAACATATTAAAGATTTATTAAAATACACTGTCATATTACAACAGAGAAAAACTAGCGTGACTTTAAACTTGAGCCACAAGTCAAATGTAACATTTCATTTAACATATTTACATATGAAAGACTGCTGCAGTACTAGATTAAGTATGAACAGATATTTCTAAAGAATCATGTATGAAGTACTTATCTGTTCTTTATGCAGAAAGAGAAACCATCTGTGGCAAAAACTTACCTACAACTCCAGAACAATGAGAGTTTTGAAGATAAGCTAAAACCTTAGTAAAAACGTTTTAATAAGAATAATTTGAAGTTAAAAAGGGCATTGAGGTCAATGTGGCAGAATCTCTCATCTTGAAGGTATTCTCCTTTTTCAGATTGCTGCCTAAGGAATACCTGGAGGCAGGACCTGCCATTGCCTCTATTCCCTGCATGTTTACCACATGCATTCATCATGAGCCTCTATCTTTCACAGTTCTAAAAGGATCATATGGGAATTTCATCAGTGTCCAGATAGGTAGGCAGCTGGTAATTTTCTTTCAAAACTAGTACTTTGGCAATTTTGCACTGTGTAAACACTCCTTCGCCACTTGGAGCCTTTTGATGCTACTCTTTGGGTTTCTTGTCTTTTTTAATTATTTGCACCAAAATACTAGCTGTAATACTTGCTTGAGCAAAAAGACACTTTCCTCATTAGACATTAAAAACCAAAAAGGGGTGTTCAAACTGTTACCAAGGCCATCTCCATTAACAGTCAGATTTCATTACTCTTGTGAACTAAGCCAATAACTCCAGAATACTTTAACTTCCCTAAACATTGTGATGGAAGTGTAACCATAATGGCTTATCAATATGTTCTTGTATGGGATAACCATTTTTTCTAACTCTGAAGCTTCTTTAGTGGAGGGGAACTTTTCACTTTGCCACTCTAAGGGACAATAAAGCCACGATGGCCTCTCTTATTTCTGTGCTTTTAGTTATAGAACTCATGCATATATCAAAGCAAATGTTCAGCATTTACTCATGATTCTGTTAACTAGTAACTTCTCTAAATCAAATACATGAATCACTATAAATACCAAATACTGTAACTAATGCAAACCTTAATGTGAATCAGAACGGTTCACTTCATCTTTCATGTGATTGTGTTTAAAGAAAAAAAGGGCAATTTTGAAGCCAAAAAGTTTATACAATTTACAGGTACTATTTCAGTTAATGGTGAAACAGGCACAAGAAATTTAAATCTAGAATTAAACACAAGAAGTTTAAATCTAGAAAACTTTATAACTACATCAAACTGTTAGTTATAAATAATAATTAACTATGCGAAGCTAGTGCTATGAAGCTTTGTTTTTCAAGTACGCGCTTCTTATGGCCACATACTGTAACACAGAGCACGTACGCATTTCCTGTTCACACTAAAACCATGGGACAGTTTGAGATACAAGTATCAGGCTGTTATGCCAAAGACAAGCCCTCTCATTGCCAAATGGTACCAAGATTATTTCTGCAACACCACACCGCCACAGCATTATAATGCATGTTTAATGTATAGTCAATACAAGCAACAGGGCCACAACTACATAGCACTGAATTTAAGTTGGGAATTCATGAACACCCTCAAGCTTCTGCTGTCTGTAATAAAGTAGGCTTCAGTGCCATCACTGCCTGAATTAGCAAGCAAAAAAACCCTGCAGAATTAATTTCTGACAAAATTATGTTGATCTTAAGAAAAAAAAATAAAAAATCCAATAGCCTCTCCAGCATCACAGACCAATATAAATGGATTAATACAGAGAAAATAAATAAATGGATTAATACAGAGAAAATAAATATCAGCATCTTTTAAAAAGTCCTACATGAAGCCAAAAGCTTTATTGTGTTCCTTTCATTGGTACAACTGCCCATAAACAGAGGACACCAATAAAACCATAAAGGTTTGTATCAGTTTATATATTTTGCTATGGCAGCAACTGTACAGTGTATTGAGATACATTAGTGAAAGAAGGTATTTTCCAGGTGTTTATGGGTTCAGTTCTTGAATTCATTCTCCAGAAGCTGAAATAAAAAAATAATTTAAAAAATGCTCACAGACACACAGTTTTCCTTGATCTACAAGTACCATATTAATCTTGTGCTCATTAAAAAAGGCCCCACCTCCAAAGAAATATGAATCATCAGAATCTGAGGACTTAGTTCTTGATAATTTGTTAGGTGGCCCTGTTTTTCAAACACTCAGAACATTAAACTCCTGTAGTCAATGAATAGCTGAAGTAATTTCAGGACTGTTTTACAGTTAGAGTTTAGGATGCAGTGTCTACACCTCTCTCAGGGGTTGACAAAAGACTGCCTCTGGGATACAAATTAACTTATTTCAAGGCTTTTCCTCAAAAAAATACACTAAAAATAAATAATAATTTCAGGTTTCTGCCCCTAATATCTTCCCCAGCCTTTCATCCGAACTTTTCCTATATTAGCATCTTGATTGCCCACTACAGAAGCAAATTAACCTGGATGGCCTTAGCCTACTCATAGCAGTAGATGCAGTCCAGGTTCAGTTTCTCATCTGACCCATGAAGATAAATTGTTGAAAGAGCTAAAAAGTAAAGGTCTCCCAACATGGCATAAAGTGTTCAGGAAGGAAAAGCCATTGTGTTTGAGGAAAGGTCCATTTCAGCTTCTGAATTTGATATTCTGCTCACATTGGGATCTTAGTCTCCCTGTTTACCTAATCTTTAGTTTCCCGTTTACCAAAAGGGATATGTGTGCATGGCCCTAAAAGTTTAAACCAACCTTGCATCCTGAACTCCAGACCTCCTAGCACATAAGACCCTTGCATCACCACTTTGGATCTGTTAGATATTCAATAAAAAACAAACTTAGAACTCTACTAGCACTGGTAAAGCTCTGCTGAGCAGTCTCTCAGACACAGAATAACCTTCGTGGTCAGGAAAGGCAGCCCATCCTCACACTTACCATTCTCTCCACTATTTCAAAACAATCATTGCACACTTAGAAAAAGTCTGCCCAGCTGCCCAAGACCTATGCTCCCCTCAGGATACACTGAAAAATGTTCTTGAGGTCACTACTGAATACCATTGCTATGAGTGCTGCTCCTTCTTCATCAGCACAGTCACTGAAATAGCAATAGCTCAGGGACTGTCTAGACTCACTGTCACAAATTCCCATCACATCTCTTTGATGCACACATTCGCTCTAAGGCACAAGAATCTTTGTCATCTTAAAGGCTTTGAAGCCAGTTTAACATCCACTCAGAGATATCAAAAGACTTATTTTAAACATTGTGAATAGTAACTCTAGCCCACAGGTAGGGCTAGGCACTACAGTTTACAATTTATTCTTTTTTTTAACTCTCTTCTTCAAAACAAAGAATAGCTCAGGAGAATAGTATACAATATATATTAATACCATAATTTAAAAGCACACGAGAAAAATGACATGAAAGGAACTTGCAGTTTTCTTTTTCTAAGTGAAGTTTGATCATAACCCAGTAAGTATTTGAATCTGATGAACTTTTCAGCTTTTAAATCTCCAGCTTGTGTTAAACTGTCACTTTGGACATACCTTAAGGATCCCCATCCACTGCCCTCAACCACAAGACAAACAAGAATTTTTTTCTGATCACATTACATACAAAATCTGATCTGCACCCAGGTAACAGTGCGTTTAGAGTCAAAGCACGCATCAGCAAGCTTGGCCAGCAGTGCACACTGCAGGTCCGCTTGTCACTATCCTGGCTACCATTGCATGAATGGGTAGAGAAGAAACCGGACACAGCTTCTTGCCTGAACAAGACACTCCACAAGTGCAGCACAGCATCTTAAGTAGCAGATCACACACACACACATACAAAAAAAAAAAAAAAAAAAACACGCAGCTATTACATGTGGATTTTTTCAAGGTTATGATAAGCAAGATTTCTTAAAGGAATTAATTGACTGAGTGCTGCGTGGAAGAAGAGGACATGATATACACTGCATTGGGATTTCTGCTGGCACCCTAAAAAAGTTCAGGCATTTTCAGTTCTCAGCTGTGACCTGGGCCTAGCCTCATCATCCACTGCAGTAACTCAGATTTCTTCTGATTTCTGTGCATAGAGGACATTTCAGAGTTCACGTATCAGTATTTCAGCCCTCCCTTTGAAGAGAGAACACATAAGCCAGGGAAAACGCAGAAGAAATCACCCAACTTCCCACTGAAAAATATCAGTTCAGGTGTCTTGAACTGAACCTGTCCTGCAGAACAAAAGGCTTTGTAGCAACCCCCAGCTTCCCAGTCACAGTAAAAGTTTCAGTGAAATCAAAACAGCTGTCTGGTTTACCTTGGCATTTGATGCCAGCTAGAAGCCAAATTAAGTCAGGCATATATATAGTAAACTTTCCCACATATTTCTGCTATGCATCTCAGTACATGCTCAGCTGTTGCTGTAACAAGTATTGTATTTAAGAGCCTGCACTCACTTGACCACTACAAATTTACGTAAGCCCATTACAGTATTTGGGCAATTTCTTACAGCAAGCATGGCACACCCTATATTTGTCTTTATGCTCAGTCTCTGTTTACACAATCACATCCAGGATAACGTATGAAGAAGAGCAATGCAGACAAGTTACTTTCTCAGTCCCTTTTATCCCTGATGCCACCGAATGCTCCAGCTACAGCCTCATCAGGATACATTCCCCCTCAAGTGCTTCTGAGGCAGCACACATGAGTGGCAGTAACCCTGCAGGGTGAGACACTAGAGGGCAACAGATGCCCTTAAATAAGCTTAAGGGAGCCCTAAGATGAGTCACTCACTACTTTTGCCAGCAATTTTATCCTTCCTTGATTGCAAGGTCTAGTTGAAATGTGCGAAGGAGATGTGTATTTTGCCATGTAAGCCAGGCTACATGAGTGTGTCCGTGCTCACTGACTGCCAGCTGCTTTCCTTCCCACTAATCCTTCTCCCGCTGCCATTCCTCCTTCCCATTAGAGGGTCATCCACATCGTTCAATGACATAAAGCCAATCTTTTCCAGGTGGTGTACTTGTTTATCACCTTTGCCATAGTAAAGTACCTATTCATAACTATAAATAATTATTTTAATGGAAGGGAGGATTAAGTCTTGTCGAGGTGCATTCTACTATCTTAACAATGGAGAATGGGGAAAGGGGGAGCTAGGCTGATTTCCTTGCAGGATTCTGCTAACACTAGTGAATAGTCTTACGGATTTGCAATTTTTGATGGACAAATTCACCCTGAGCCCTGATATGATCTTCCCATGAACCATTTTCAGTCCTTCCCAATAATAATCCTGCACAGAACAAATGTAATAGTCTTCTGATTATAAATGAAGATAGTTTACCACAAAACAAGGGGGAGGGGCATACCTCAGTGTCACTCACCTATTAATTTGCATATGAAATTAGATAAAGAAAAATAATTAGACAAACAAGTTCCATGCAAGCCTTCCCTCTTACTATTTGCTAGATTTGTCCCAAGTCATTAGGGGTAATTGTTCTGCCACTTGAAAATTTTCATACCAGTTACGCAGAATAAAACACATTCTTCTGAGAAGATCATTCCTTAGGTGTTTGAAAATTTAAGTTTAACAGGTTCTCTCAGTTCTTAAGAAGCACAACAGTTCGCAGATGGGGAAGAAGAAGAGTTGCAGAAAGGCCTTTCAGGGTTCATAATCATAGGTTAAGTGTGGTAGCATCATTTAAGAACTGCCAGACTAAGAACTACAGTTATGAACGAAGGAAAAGGGTTTAAAGCTGAATTAACTAAGCCCGTGTTTAGTACAAACAGTCCCCTTGAAACAACTGCCAGATTTTAACAAAGGAGTGAGCACAGGCTCAAAGCAGAAGGCTTTAAGCATGAGCAGAAGCAGAGCTTCTACTCCCTGAGAAAAATACAGGTAAAACAACCCTTGGAAGAGAAAGCTGCAGTGGCTGCTACCAACTTCAAACCCAAACACAGCTGCTTGTATCAAACTGGCCCGATGCAATTCCGACTGAATCTTAGGACTCCAGTCTCACACCTTACAATGGGAAGTCAATACGCCTGCATCTTGCCACCAGACATCTGCTGATAAAGTGACCCATCATGTCTTGCCCTGATTACAGAAGACCTCTGTTCCTATGTCAATCACTTCATTAATTCAAACAACAGTGATTTTTTTGTAGATAACTGCAATATAGGAAGTGGCCCCGTGTGGATATTGGCGTGCTACTGTATGACATTTACTTTTAAGACCTCAGAAAATTTGCCCATAAATTCTATAAAAATGATTTCAAAAGACAGATTCCAAAGACCTGTTTTCATAAGCCAGAAAATGCAATAAGCAAAAAGAAGGGTGGAAGGAAAACCACCATCTTTGATTATGCTATAGCATCCTTTCTGTTTCTTTCCCTTTCTAATCCAGAATACTTCTGTCTTAGTCAAAGCACTAAGGGAGACTAGGGTTGGAGTAATTAAAAAGCTGAATGCCTAAAATTGTGATGAGAGATGACAGATCCTCTTTATACATGGACATTTGTATCACTTCATGCGCTCTTCAAAAACAAACAAACAAAACAAAAGCCCTAGGCTTTCACCCCCCAAAAATTAACCAAAATAAATCCGAAATACATATCACCAAAAAAACCCCACAAAAACCAAACCAACCAACCCCAAACAGGTTCTACTTGTTTTTTCCCTACCAGAAAAAAAATAAATCTTGAGCACCAGTTTTGCCTGTCTTCTTGTTCTCACTGCCCATCTCCATTTCCCACCCACCTTATCTAACTCAGAAGTACTCCAAAAAGAAAATATTTAAGAAACATGCAACAATCTGCTAACCTTCGGAAAAAATAATTTGGTCTAGACTCTGCTGTGAAGGTTGGTCATTTCAATGAAATACAGAATATTAGTGGCTGTTCATTTAATGAATATTTCCCATTCAGTGAATGGATGGAGGCAAGTGTCTCAAGGCAGGTGGGGAACAACACCGTGATCTTATCAGCAAAGACTGCACACGACAGTGAGAAACATTTTAAATTTGGTCTCAAATGTCTTATTATTTTAGCCTAACAAATTCATTAAGTGTTTTTAATGCAGTATTTGTGTAATATTATTTCCTACAAAACTTTATGAGAGTGGATGAAGTGTTGATAAGGATCTCCAGAATTCTAACATAAAGTGTGCCCCACAACATAGCCAGGCTTGATATTAGTCCAGAAAAATGCTTAGAAGAGAAGCTAAAATTCTGTATTTTGGTGTGACATGCTTATACAACAGCAATGACATTCTTACTGGGATTCAGTCCCTACACAAAAAGCAGAGAGGTGTGGACTGTCAGCAGTGTGTAGGAGCAGCTAGCTTGCATAAGAGCTCTGGGATGTGGCCAGTCTGGGTCCTTGCATAGGTCTCCTGGTATTGCACCTCAGCCCAGGTTGTGGCGCTTTATTGTATCTCTTAAGTAGAGGCTATGGTATTATTTACAAAAAAGAGAATATAATTAAGCCGTTCACATGTCCAGCCCCCAGAACCCCACCCTACCCCCCCAACCCCTTTTTTCTTTCTTTTGTTCCTTCTCTTCTCAGGCTTGGGACAAAGGCTTGAAAGGGGTAATCTGTAACTTAATTTTTCTCCTCCAGCTTCTCTAAGCCCTCTCATCCTTGTAGATCTTGAATGCAAAAGCTGTTCTAAATTAACCTGATTTCACTAGAAGCCTCACGACAGAAGTAGAGAACAGAGCATCTTCTCATGCAAAGTTATTGTCCTGACCCAGCAGACCAGAAATTCTACATGTTCTGCACCCAGCCTTACATTTTGTGATAAAGCTCATCTGCGCACACACAGAGGGGATCACAGGGAGACCACAGCAGTGGCGGGCCCCAAATAATCTTCTGCTCCAGCTACTCCCAAGCTCATCCCAGGATCTATCAACCCATCAAAGGCCCATCTCTAAAAGTCCCAGGAGAACCTCAGCCCTACCGCCCAGGCATTGACCCATCTTTTGGGCTCTGCTTAGGGGTATTTGGCACATTATGGGATGCAATGAAAAAGTATTTTGGGATTGCACAGGGGTTTTAGGAGGGATGGGGGGGGAGCAAGCATGGAAAAAGGAGGGATAAGGGAATCAAAAGGGATGATCACATGTCAGCACATGGCTTGTCAGGATGATTGTCCGGCCACCCTGCACCTGACCAGCACAGCCTGTCCTGCTTTCTCATTAAATTCTGTTTTCCTGAGGTGCAGACTCTTTATTCTGAGTGCACTTGGGTGTGTGTATTCAGGGCTTCAGCTACCAGCAACTGGCACAAGTGCAGGTCTGCAAGTGAGCATGTGATCACTAGCAAGCAGCCAGCAAGCCCTTCTTGAAAGCAGGTGAAGCACCCTGAGAGCCAGCGGGCTGTCTGTCTCCACGAGCAAGACCACAGAAGAGAAGGCTATGGACGGATCAGTAGGGTCCTAGTCAGCTGCTCTCTAGGACATAGGGCCTAGGTGTTAACCAGAGACCCACCTTGTGTTCCTGTATCTCTAATGGCAAGACCATGGGGACTTGGCTATCAAAAGGACCCAGGGGGTCCCGGAAAACTGTACATGTGCAGAGGTTTGGACCAGCAGCTAGATGGGGGCCATAGGTCCTGTGGACTCACGTGTCCAGGTGCCAGAAATGGGGGAGGCTGGTGTCCAGGGCCAGCTACCTGGTAGTCTACATGCCTAAGCCCAGAAGCTGGACAGATCTACACTGTATGTACCTTTGTGCATACATAATTATATATGTAATTATAATTAGTAGTAATTAATGGTAATTAATGACAGTAATTATATAATTATCTGTGATATAATAGTTATTTTAATGCTATAACGTATAATTAATATATTGGTAATATATAATTAATGGTGTGTGTATATATATATATAAAGAGAGAGAGGCAGACACATCTAATTATTTATGAATGTTTCACACTAAGAGACCTTCATCTTGTTTAGCCAGAGAGGAAAACAGGATGAGGCCACTGGTGCCATTTGTGTGCCTGCCTGTGTTGATCTGCATGGTCAGCAGGGTATGTATGTGTTGTATACATGAAGGGTAGTGCGTGCGTGTGCACGTGTGTGTGTGTGCACGTGCACACACACCTACTGGGAATGCACACTCAGTCCCACCACTGGTTAGAACCCGGGGAATGGATCTGTGTCAGCCTCCCCTCCATTGGGCTATCAGACCCAGCCCCCCGACATACAGAATATATTTAGGATTTTCTATATACTCTACATGTTCTTATAACCATCCACTCTAAAAATAACTAGCTGTGATGTCACCCCCAAGAAATGCTTCTACTCCTGAAGTCACTGACCATTGATAAATCCTAGTCTCTTCAATGGCTGTGCTGGAGTAGACCCTCTTCTCTGTACCAGCACACGCTGTAACTCACATCTTCCACGAGGCTTGCTGGAAGACAACTACAATGTAAGTTGCTGGTATCTGTTAAAAAATTGATATCCATTAAAAAAAAAATATCCACTGATATCTGAAACTTTTGAAGTGACACACTTCAAATTAGCAACTAACCGTATAGTTTACTTTGAAGGCTTTGGTCTCAACCACAAAGCATTGAAACCACAGCCCTACTTTTTGTTATCAAGAAGGCTGATTGCAAGCATTGACTTTACTCTCAGCCAAGTAACCAACTACTGCTTGCTTAACTAACTAGTTCCTGCCACTCATGGAAACACTGTGCCTGGGCTTCCCAGGAGGGGTTAAGATTCTATACAGGACCGTATTTCTTCGTGCACCCTTGCTAAGAAAGTAAAGACAGCCCTCAAAACTGTTTGGCCAAAAGCAGAATAAAGTTTCATTAAGCTTTCAGACAAGCTTTCACACACCACATTCATGTCTCTTCAACATCACAGCAGAAACAGAATTTCCAACCTGTATGCCAGAAAAGTAATAAAACTCCTCAGTTCCTTACCAATAATCACAGTAGCACAAAACAGCACACCAGCCATCCTAAGGACAGAGGTGAATTCTGACTAAGAAACATTGTAACATTCAAGAGAGGGAAGAAAATATTCCCTGCTGATAAATTCTTATGAGCTGGGTAGCACATAGTGATCATGGCAAGTAGCAAAATTCACCAGCAAGATATTAAGGAATGTCAAAACCAGTTTTCTTCCTTCTCATAATGTAGAACAGACTAAACAGTGGCAAGTCTGCTTGTGCTTTGCTGTTGTTACTTTCTCTCCAAGTGATGCAACTGGTATAGTGTTTTCCAAGTCAGATACTACTGTACTTGTATTAAGGTCATGACTAATGAAAATACTTCCTAGCTTCTAAGAAATCCAATAGCAAAACTAAGATATTTGATTGACATTTTTTACTTTTCCACCCAGGGCCATATAGTGAGAACGTAGGCAGTATAGCTACCTAACGCATACCAGTCAGTCGTTCGCATTTAATGGTTTATCTTTCAGTAAACCTTTAGCCTGAACACAGAGTCCCTCACTGCCAAACTCTGCCCTTACAAACTACAGACAGTGGTCATTTATTAAACCTCACTTGTTGCCTTCTCTAGTAAGAAATATTTATTCTCCTGGCTCTTTCATCTACTGGTCAGATTTCCTCCTATCTTTCATCAGGCTCAAGATGCAGAGATTAGAGTAAACTTTCCGTAACTACTGAAAGGCTTAAAAAGAAGCAACAGAATGGGAAATTCTGTCACAGGAAAAAAAACCCAACCACACGACAACAAAGAAAATAAAACCCACCTTTAAACAGAAGAAAGTAGTGTATTGTTTTTGTAGCACAGAGATTTAGTTCCACTACAGGCACCACCAACATTAGCTACAGCTAGATTCTCCTAGATACAGCTCCAAGACTAAAAAAGAAAGAAAAAAAACCCCAAAAAAACCCACAAAACTACACAAATATTAGAGTTTTACTGAGTTTCTTTGTATCTCTGTTCTTGGGCTACCAGTTCCCCAAAGAAACATATATTTAAAGCCCACATGGATAAAATCTGGGAAAATTAAGTTATGGGGCATTCAGAGGCAGCCCTGCTCTTCCCAGGAAAGACAGAAAGCAGTTGCAGGTCTATGCTCTCAGGAAGAAATGCTATATGGGATGACCATGTTGAAGTCCACAATCTAAACCCGTGGGAAGCATCCAGACAGAGCATAAAAGTTGCTTACTTGAAGGAATCCACCTCTTCTTAAGGAATTTAAAAGACTAAAGCCATGCTATAGACCTGTCTGAGTAAGAGTCATATGCCAAGGCAAGACTTTGTTTTGACTTGGAGGAGAAAAAGCAAAAGCAGAAGACCTGTGCACCATGGAAGGCACTGATCAGCAGAGATCACTGTGTCTCAGGCCAACACAGCCCAGGAGGAGAGAGGAAGGGGGAAGACAAGAGGAAAAACCTCACTTGGCTGATGAAATGTCATCTCTCAGCTCTGAGTCAAGCTTCTCAGTTAAGCTCACATAGAGAAGTGGCAGGCTCCTCTTCTCATTTTGCTATCTCACACCACCAGTACTATCCAGAATAAAAACTATTAAGACAGTAGTAAGGGGCTAAATTTGATACAGAACTCATGCCTTCAGTGCATGGGAAGAGAAAAAGTTACACACCTACCCTTCAAAACACTTGCATATGCATATATATACACACGTACGTATTCAAGTCATATATATATGACTAGAACTACAAGCAGACTCACTCACAGTTACTGTTTTGTTACCATCACATTATAGTGAATTTAAGGAAAAGGCAGACAAAGAAGTGGCCTCACCTTGAAACAGAGATTACCTTAGAAGTACTTAATTTAAGCCTGAGGACTTGCAACAGACCACTAACACCCAGTCTAGAGCGCTGGCTATATTACAGTTTTGAGCCACCAGAAAAGCAGGTTTTAGCTCCTGGGAGCAAGCCAGGAAATGATAACAGCATCATACACTGCAAGAAGCATCCATCGCACATGACTGAACAGCTGCATTTTCCAGAAGGCACAGGATCTACCCCTCTCAAAATCCACAGGACCTGACTAGATGAGGTTTAGATCTCCCACATTTGAAATAGGCAAATCCTAAAGGAGTTTAAGTTGTCATAGCAAGTACTTTGCCTCTGGGTGTGCCTGGGACTGGCTGCATTGCTGGAGATCTGTCCCTTAGGCTTCATTCCCAGAATTACTTCAGTGCAGAGGCCTGCCTTCTTCATCTTAGAATCATAGAATCGTTTAGGTTAGAAAAGACCTTTAAGATCATAGAGTCCAACCATTAACCTAGTGCTGTCAAGTCCACCGCTAAGCCACGTCCCTAAGTGACATATCTACATGTCTTTTAAATACCTGCAGGGACAGTTACTCAACCACTTCCCCGCGTGACAACCCTTTTGGTGGAGAAATTTTTTCTAATATCCAACCTAAACTTCCTATCTCCTTTCTCTTGCTCAGCTGGAAGGCACAATTACCTAGCCAGAAGGACATTCTTTGAGCCCAGGAAGATCTGTTTCCTCTGACCTCACCCAGAATTTCAAACAGGGCATCACTATGGAGCAACACACTCACACCTGTGCAGGGATAATTTCACATTATCCCTGCACAGCTGATATAGCATACAGTTCATGTAGACTGATTATTTTGGGTAATTATTTCCCCCCTCACTTCATGATCTATCACACGGTTATCATTGTGCCTCAGCAAGACCATAATATTCAAGCATCTTCAGACGCTGCATTGAAGAATATGACACTAAAATACAATAAGCAATCAAACTGCTTGGAAATTTGAATTTTGGTAAGGATTTATGACTGATATTGCTATCTTCATTTCTTAAAATACAACTTCATGCTCCTGAAGTTAAGAAATTAATTGCAAAGTAGCAACCTCTGTGATGATTCTCAATCCTTGTGAGAATTTGCTTCCTAATTTTGAAAAATGGAAATACTTTTGCAGTCAGGGGTTTCAGAAGAGACGAGTCATCAGATAGTCAGTTACTAGGCAGGTGACTGATTACATGCCTGCTCAGAAACTGACCACGGACTAAGTATATGAACGAATCAGTAATATTTTATGTGCTAATGAGCTGGCACTGACTCACCAGGAACTCCACAATGTTTTATCAACACATTTATACACACACGCATATGTGTATACACATTATATAGATATATACACACACAGGTATCTATATTTCATATATATAGCTTCCCTAAACTGAAAGAAAAGTTAGCAGTTAGATCCAGAATTTTCTCTTCTACCACAAATGAAAAATTTGAGAAATAAAATGACATGCAGCTTTTGCTGAAGAGGGAGATCAATTCATGGTGACAGGATGACTTTAAGCCTTGAAGAAACCAGACCAGTTGAATTTTTCCACCAGACTGCTACCAAAAAAAGTGACATTTTCACAGAAGTGGAAGAACAGTGTAAGGTACTAGTGAAAGAGGAACCTAGTGAAAGAAGGACTAGCAGACATTTCTTTCAGTCACCTTCCTTCAGTTTTGGCAGGCTCTAAGAGCTACAGGTCACCTTACCAGGAAGCAGAGGCTACCGTGCGTTTCTGGAGAAGGATTCTTCTTCTGGCTGACTGAAGGGGCACAGCTTCAAATTGAATGTATCCTAGAATAACAGTGGAAAACCTGAAGCAGGCCCTGGGCACAGTACCTTCTTATCTCTTGCTTGAACAGCTTAAACCAAGTTATTTAGAAAAAAAGCAAAACACAAAAAAAAGCCAAACCCGCTTTAGAAGCTTATCACTTCCTATGGGAAATAAAACATCAGTTTGAAAGACTGGAGCTTTTCCAGTGTGTGTTTAAATCTTGAGGAGCAGGGCCTAAGCCCTTGAGTTGCAGAGGCCTAGACAGTATGCTGAGTCTGAACAGAGATCCAGCCCAAAGCCAAAACCCGTGAGGGCACGTACCAAACCTATAAAGCAGGTAGCAGATGACAGACACACATAGCTGCACTATTGACAATTACATTATTTGTACACTGTTCTAGTACCCTACATGAATCCTTAAAGAATTTCTACAAAAAATAATAATAGAATTTGAGTTTATCACAGACTACTGGCTTGCTAAAACCTCTCCAGCAGCTTGGAAACCCCTTCAGAAAGTCAGTCATTTCCACAACTGCAGTTATATATGTTCTCTAGTTCTTCAAAGATTTCACAGCCCTCGGAAGAATATCAGAGTGCTAGCTTATAGTTTAAATAAGGTAATTTCATAACTAACAGGGAAGGATGCCTGTAGCTTAGAATAAAAATGTTCATTTCTAAACTTTCATTTCAGATAGGAATAAAAAAAGACAATGCATGCCTAGGTGGCCAAGTAAGTTCTGTGGGTAGCACATCCTAATTCAACTCTGCAATAAAAAGCATGAAAAGGCTAACACACATTTAGCTGTATCTGCATTTCTGACAGTAATAACCCTTCATTAGGGCTCAAAGATACTGACTCCTAAGTTAATTTCAAAGCCTGGCAGACAGAGAAATAAGATGCTAACTTCAGTCCCACATGCATTCCAAGCACAACAAGTATACACAGCAAACAAAAAAACCCCAATGTTATTTCACTGAATAGCCATATCATCCGTTTTCATGGCAGAAATAAGTTTTAACTTGTATAATGTGTTTTGAAGTAACTGAAATACAAACTGCAAACAGAGTGTAGTGCTTATTCTGAAATTTTACATTTTAAAATGTTGGTTATGACAGCAAAACTCTTCACCACTAACTCTATCATTCATTATGTGCAGTCACCACAATCATAATTGCAGGGAGTTGTTTTTTAGACTAGTGAGTAAGTATATTTATTGGTGTATCGGAAATAGCTTATTTTTCACATTTGTAACCAGAAGGACTCCAAATGGAAGATGAGCATCACCAGGTGGGAGGCTGGGTATAGAGAATAGAAATGTGAAAACCAGCATTAAATTTATTCTTTTCGACAACTACCAATACAAGCTGTTTACAAGAAAACCTCATCATCTTTCTGTGTCTTTCCTCACTGTCACTGAATGTTGACCTGTACGTGCTCCCTCGTTCTTCACGATTCAGCTCCTACGCTTCCAGATTTATCAAGCTATCCAAGTGGCAGTGTCAACAAGAAAAACATAACAGTAGATGTATTTTTCCACAAGGATGACACAGACAGCACCAAGGACATACTAGTATTTGTAACTCACATTGGAGTAAAGCTGCTTGCTGTTAGCCAAGCTCTCCTGAGGACAACAAGCCCTCAAGAGACAATAGCATATTCTTGCTTAATTGACACTAGTATACTCCAAGACATATTTAACATCACAATTATTACCAAGATTTGGTAGATGGATGTAAAACTGGGACTAAATTTCTGAGTCACCGTGGTGGCTTACATCATAGTGTAAGTTCTTCCAGTGCACTAGGTTCAAAACAGTCTGAAAATGATGATGCCTTCAGTACATGTATCTCCCTTATGGCAAACAAACCAAACATTTGCTCCCACACATCTATACAGACAGGAAACTAAATACGCAATTACCCAATTTGCAAGTGTGACACACAAATGCACATCTTTGAAGACACACCCTTTTGAGCTTCATCCTGTATTCCCCCAAATTTAATTCAGTTTCTTTCCTCCCACAGACACCTATCCTGCTTGCCAAATAAAATTCTGGAAAAAAACAAGAAATGAGTAGCACTGGTCACTCTGGCTGTTTGTGAACCGAAATATTTTTTACTCAATTAGTGCTTTATGCAGGGTCATTTAAAAAACAAAAAAAAAAAAAAAAAAAAAAAGCAAAAAGGATGGCAACAGGAAGAGAAAAGTAAAAATCAACATTTTTTTCTGGGAGTCAATTACTCAGAAAAATAAAAAAAAAAAAAAAAGAAAACAGTATTTAAGAAGAGGAAAACAAATCCAGGGAAGTAGCCCATTCAGCAATGATGTTTTAGCACTGCTGCTTATTTTAGGCATGTGAATACTGCTGGAAAGTAGTAGAGATGAGTACATTGATTCTTAAGATGTATCAGTGATAAATGATCAAAAATTAAAAAAAAAAAGCAAACAACAAACCAAACACAATTCTCTTGATTATCTTCCAATATATACAGCAAGATTGAAGGAGGAGAGAAACTACCTGCAGACTAAAATTACAGTAGTATTATCTACTATACCAGCCTATCAGACATTTTAGTTTTAAGCTACTCCAGTGACTGCCACAGAACCATACAGACACCAAACTGAAACAACTGTTTTTCAACAAACTGGCTAAGGGCTAGGGCCCAAATGCAGATGACTAAAAGAAGGTGAGAAAAAGGCTGGGGCTAAACACAAACCTGTTATGTTTCATAGGAGGGTTAGGACAATATTAAAAAATAAAAATATTTTAAAAAAAATCACAAATGCAAGATAATGAGAATTTAAGCTTTCCAACCCCCACCTCCCCCAAACAGGGATCATTATAAAGAGTAACTCTTTTCTTCCCACCACCTTGGCTAATCTTCAGAGTTAACAGACAGCCCTCCTGAAGGCGCAGCAAGGCCAAGCGGTGGGCGCCCTCAGGCCGAGGTCACACAAGCCTGGCCATCACTGGAGCCTACTCCCACCTCCCTGGGGCTATTACCTACAGGCAAAGATTCAGTTACAGGACTAGCTGCTGAAGCGTCCAGCTCTTACAAACCCTGGGCCTCAATGGCACTCGAGCTGGTTCACTGAAGTGTAACCAGCTGCTGAGGTCAGGCAGGAGAGGACCCTGCCAGCAGGTCCTGCTCCCGCCTGGCTCCCCGCCACCTACCACGAGCGCCTCCAGCAAGCAGACAGGCCTCAGTCGTCCCTGTACAGGAAAATCAGCAGCACTGAAGTGGTTTAGTTCATTTTTATTTGGGAAGGGTGTGCTAGGACACTTCAGCTGAACAAGAAAGCTGAAATATTTAAAGTATACAGTAAGAGAATTAACCCTAACGTTACCTGCAGCAGACTTATGCCAAGGCAAAATGCTACTAAGAGAAAAGTCAATCAAAAAGCCAGCAGGGGCATTAATCTCTGCTGCTGTAAGGGAGTAATTCTCAATGCAAGAGCTGTAGATTTACACCCATGCAGAGATTTGAACCGTAGGTTTATGAACACAGAGCTTACATCTCAGGGTTATCAGCTTGTATACATCTTGAAGTGATCCTGCTGACATTCAGCCCCAAACGCTACCTACAATCACGAAGTGACGTGTGGTCTTTCAGATTATTATTACTGTTGTTATTGTTATTATTATTCAGTTTAAGATACGGTTTTGGGAGCAGAGGCTGTAACGTTGAAGACCATCTTCTAGACACACACTAGACTGAAGTGCAGCAGTAGGCTCTCCTTCGCAATGAAGGATCCCATGCACTCACGTACCTTTAGCAAGCAACGGCAACACAACACTAGATTCTGGTCTGCAGGGACTAGTTCCAGAATATGAGAAAAATAAACCTCAAACTTCTCAAATCTCTTTGATCTTCAGGGCCCGCCTTTGAAAGAAGGCCCTAGACTTCAGGATCCATGGGGTACAGGTCCTTTAACACCTAGACAGACCTCCCATGCTGAAACTCCAGAAAAAGGCAGGTACCACCATCAGTTCAGCCCTTCCTGCCACATGCATCCTGGATACCGTGTGATCTTTACAGATCAACTATCAAACCGACAATTTAAAGAAGTCTAAGACTGTTGGAGGCTACACAGATAGCTATGATCACCTGTTGGAGCTTGACAACCTTCTCTCAAGATTTTCTATCTTCATACATATATATATATGTAAGCAAATACAGAGAGTTTGAACCATACAATTAACTTGTATTCTGTGCAGCTTTTTTCATTTTACTGCTCCCTATTCATCATGCACACATCAAAACAAATGAAGTAATAATTTCACCTGCACAAGAGCAAGTGGGTTGTGAATTGCTACCAGCAAACATTCCTGCTATCAGAGTGCTAATAGGTCAAACGGAATTTTTTGTTGCTTACCCACACGGTAGGATTTTGGAGCACGTTGAGGACTGGCTGCTGCCTCAGGACCAGGGGACCATGGGCTCCCCAGGGCCATCCCACAGCCCCAGCCAGGGAGCAGGGCAGGCTGGGGGGGCAGCCCTGGCTCTAGGCTTCAGGTACCTCCCTGGGGATGGGCTGAGACTAGGCTAGGACATCAGTCCACAGGTCAGGAACAGCAGTGTCCATAGCCAGGCAGGAATGTAACAGACTCTAGGGAGCTCAGGCACAACAGGGAGCCCAGGGCTGACCTGGAGTGGAGCTTCTGGGTGATGGGAAGAGGGTGGTTCCAGGTGAGGCTTATCAAGACCATTAAGGCCTATTAGTGTCCCCAGGGCCCCAGTAAGAAGTGTTTGCATGAGGCAAAACAAGTCTTATGAATATGAGAACCATAATCCCGCAGCCTGGGGCCTTTCAGAGGTCAGAGGCACATAAAGGCACCTGACATAAATGTTATTTTCAAAGCTCCTTTTGAGCTTCTGGGAGAAAGCAAGAGTCTTGTCGTCTTCTTCTTCATGTGTTCTTATTTCAAGGAATAGGCCAAGCAGGTAACATTACACTTAAAAGGAAATTTCTGTAGAAGGATACACTTGTAATTAAACGTGACACTGGATGGACATATTTCAGACACCTCGGTTTCTCAATGGATGGCATAAAGACTGGACAAGCATCTACTCTACCTGTGGTGCTCATTAGCAATCTGTATGTTCCTGAGAATTAACAACTTTATGCTGAGTTTCATGGCTCTACCAGGGAGGTTACTGAAGCCTCACCCCAATTTCAGCAGCCTAAGCATACTTAGTTGTTCCCTTTCATCAAGACAGTAAGACAAATCACTGCTTCTCCTTTTTGTCTATCAATCAAATATATATTTAGCACTAGTTTTTTTCAGCTATAAGAAGTTGACTGGCCTATACTTATCTTTCCAAAGAAAAACCTCCTTCAGGCAGCTCTAAAATCTGGAAGTTTAGGATATGCCAGAGGAAGACAGAAATCATAGCTTCTAAGTATTATGCCACATTAGCCGTAAGGAAAAGACAATTGTTATGGCTATTTTGTACAGACCAACTGGAAACGCAGCAGCCACAGTGCTTGCTACCACATGGCTATTTCAGGACTGCAGATGCTTGGCTCTACAAGCCTCAAGAACCAGCTGCAAAAAAGGATCCCTAGGAAAGCATTTTCTTTCTCTTCCCGGTGAGAAATCCCGTAACACAGAGACTTTGGAGGAACTAGAAAGTTAGCTGTGATGTTCTGCAGAAAGATACTGCTTTCCCTAAACTTCAAAGGACTCTGGGTTTATACTGTACCAGAAGCTGGACAGTACTTTTATACTCTGGCATTGTAAACAGAAAGTGGTGGGGAAGTTTTTCTGTAAGAAAGGCGTAAAGAGCGCTGACCCAGCCTGAAGACAGTGCACTGAAAGATCCAGGTGATGTGATGGCCGGAGCTATAAAAAGCTGCAGCCACGTGGTAGACGGGTAAAGGAAAAACATGCAAAAGCTTAATTTTTCCTTTCCTGACTGCTAGGGAAGATGGGAAGGGCAGTAAAAAAAAGTCTCCCCTGGGTTATAAAAGGCTACTACGTTACTTTGTTATGCAGAAAACAAAGGTATGGTGATACTGTGGGAGAACTTGAAAACAACTATGTTATTACAATTGAGGGATTTGAAGGGTTATGGTGGTTCCAGTGCTCTATGTGGAGTGGGAAAATGAAGGAGATAAAAGTAGAGAAAAGGTATCAATGCATGTGCACTTGAAGTGCCTAAAAAGTGGGGAAGAAAGGAGGGGAGAGAAACCTCTGGCAGTTTGACTAGAAGGTAATTCCCACCATATACCCCTCTCCTTCAAGGATGGTGCCACCGCTTTAGAGGGATTAGCTCTATGATTCTTTAACTTTCTCTTTGCTCTATGGTGCCTTTTATTGAGACCAATAAAAACTTGCCCTTCAAAGCTTTGGCACTGTTTGTGACAGCTCATTGGCACAAAAATGCAACCTCTACACTGATTATTTCATTCATTTCATCTCATGAAGGCACAACAATATTACTTACTGGGTTTGGAAATGACAATCCAATAAGAAATCTAAACATAAAGAGAAGTGGTTCATGACTTTGTTTTACCTGTGCTGAAATTTAGGAATTTTGGTTTTGTTAATTATAAAATCTTTTTCATATTCACAGCTCATCAAAATTAACATTTGATTTTATGACACAGGGTTTTTCTTACTTGCTCAAAATTGCAATGAAAAATGAGTTAAGCATTTTTTTAAAGGTAAAAAGAATTAAATACCGGCTATATATTTATGGTACTTAGCTGTGAGACCCAGATTCATTTCAACAACAATTTAACTTATTTAATTTGAACTCACATGTCCCCCATGCTACATAATCACTCTGTCTCCCCTCTGTGACGGGACTGGAGTGTCTAATATTTTATTCCCTACCAATGACGTGAAAATCTCCACAGAGTGCATTTGTGTAATATCTCCTTTATGGATATAACAAATTTCTCTGGAAACAAAAATAATCTAACAAATTCCTTGACCATCTGATGAATACTGAGGCATATTTTTTGTGCATTGAGTTTATCCTAATGCCAAGCTAAAAAGATTAGTTTGCCCCTGTGTTGTTGAGCCAGTGGGCTGTAGACTCTATCTACTGCTGCAGTCTCTGAAGAAGAGTGCTTACAGCAGCGTGCTGAGCTTTGAAGCTAAATACCCACTATTCAGGCAACAGACACCCTGACAGCTAAAATCACAGCTACCACCAATATGCCTAAGCTGCTGGGTAGAGGACCAGTCTTCACATATGGATGCCCCTGTACAGCAAGTTGCATAAATTTAACTTAGAACCACCCAAAAGCTTTTATTTCTTAGTTAGCCTGGCTGTGCCTGCAAGACAAAAAGGCTGCATTCAAATATTCAAAGGTATTTTCTTGGCACAGGAGAAAATGTGATGTTTTGGAATGACTTCTTAACGGACATTCTGGGACTATGTGGTTCCATGGGATTCTGGTAAAGAAGTTGTGTATATACATATATGTATGTGGACAGAAAAAGCAGAAACAGGTTATCTAATTGAAGGTAATCCTCGGAGCACACTTGCATGCCTTGCCTACTGCAAAGCACTGGGTATTGCTTGGATTACTGAAAGAACAAAATAACGATCTGTACATCTGCTGTAATTATTTGCTTTGAAGGCTGCATTTTAAATAAAAAGGGAGCTAGCGGGGACAGAGAACAGTCTATTATACCACTTGTTACTTCTTCAGCAGGAGGCCAACTCAAAATACCTTGTACATCTGCAAACTTAATAGCAGATGTGCCAAATCATTGGTTACGTTTATGGGTGATTGCTCTTACCTGGGGTCTTTAATACTTGTCACCTGCTTCAGGAAAGACCACCTGACAACATAAGGTTGAGATGTAGCGGCTTCTCAGAAGACAGGGACAGTTACACTGGCTAAGCCTGGACCTGTCCCACTGCCTGCCACCGACAGCGGCCAAAAGGCACACACCTAGGGAAAAGTGTGCAGCCAGAGCTGAGTGAGCAATCCCTACCTGTAACACGTATACAAACTCCAAAGACTCAGCTCAGACATGCTTCCTGAGCAACAGATAATTAATATTTGATAACAGAGGATAGAGTTCTCTTCCACAAATTTGTCCAGTCTCCCCTTTAACCTATGTAAAACATTAAGGATCAATAACATTTTCTGGCAGGGATTTCTACTACTTAACAAGTAGTTTTGAACCTAAGTACTGGTAGTTTCCGATGTCCCCTATTTCTGCATCAGAGGGGTCACTAAGCAATCAAACCTCACTCACATAGTCTGTGACACTTGAAATATTACATGTGAGGTCTGCTTCTCATAAGCTCTCTCCCAGCCTGGAGAGTTGAAGTCTATTAGGTGATTTCTCATACAGAAGTCATTACATACCTCTGACCTTTTTTCCTTCAGTTTTATTATGTCTTTTGGAGGCAGGTTTGGGGGAGGAATAAGTGGGAAAGAGGAGTGCAGCGGATGAAGCAATACCTTAGCTGTACACAATGTGCCAGATATAGGCGCACTATGGATTTATGCAGTGATCCAGTGCTGTCTGTTCTGAACTCTGACCATTGCTGTGCATTGAGCTGACAATAATAAGAGGTGAATATAACAATGTCTATGTGCTGTCCCTCAGAAATATGGGAAGAAAACCATTTCTGTGTGTGCAAGATCGGAGTTGTTCTCTCTGCCTGCCCCTTGAGCACTACTTCGTAGCTGTCTACACAGAATATCAACTGTTCAGTACCCTGAGCTTCTGCAACTCTTTACAGTCTGCTTTGGTTATTACACCCTGAATACCACAGTATCAGCAGCAAAACAATTAAATGAGTAGAAAGGGTAGCTTTTCTGTAATACTGGTACTGGTCAATAGTCTGGGTGTCAAACTACTTACTGTCAAGTATGCTCAACCCTGCACATACACAAGAAGCCTAATTAAATACTTTTGGTCTCCTGACCACTTCTAAGTTTTTAAGTACACTGAAGCATAAGAAATGCCGTGCCCACTTCTGTTCATGCTGGAAGTTGCGTGTTCCTGCATAAATACAGCAACAAAGAGGCTTTGACTCAAGGGCTTCATTTCCCTTCCTTTCAGTAAAAATGTAGGCAGCACTTTAGATCCTGACTAATTTTTTTCCAACCAAAACACCCCCTCTTGTGTATATCATAGTTGTGAACAGAGCCATATGAACAGTGATTGTTAATATATACTTCTCCAAGTTGAGCTTGTAAGCTTGCTGGTTTATGGTTATCAAATCACTGCACAGTTTGTAAGTCCTGGTCCTGTCTATCTTAGAGAGTCACAGAGCCAAGAAAACTGGATTTTTAAATAAGTATTTTCAACCAGTAATAAAAGACGATTATTAGTTCAAGATCCTAATGAATGTATGTGCCCCCTGAAATGCAAAGCTAACATCCTACACAATGAGCCCTGCTGGGACAGAATCAGCACTGGAAAACACTTAAAACATGTGCTGTGAAACCTCAAGAATTTTGTCTTTTTATTACAGGCAGAAATTACACATGGTAGGCATTCACTGTGAGTTAATGAACGGAATTAAGCTCTCTAATCTTCGCTCAGGAAACATGCAGTTGTTCCATCTCAGTTCACATGGTTAGCTTTCACTGTTATGCACTAAGCCTTACATCTGCAGGCAGTTTTTGACTGCTAGATGTTGCTACTCCAGTGACAAAAGTTTTAATTTTCACACACTGATTGCTTTGAAAAGGTTTTCTTAAGCAGCTTGATGGAAATAGTCTCATGGACGCTTCTTCAGGTGTCTGATAAGACAGACGTATATTAACATCTCTAGACATACACCAGAGGGAATAACCTCTCCTCTATCTAGCTAATCTGTTGCACTCAAATAACAACAAATGTTGCAACAATGATGCTGTCTTCCTATGTATTTTCTAAAAAGCACAGTATCGTACAGCATCAAAGGCATCTTCATGCATAGTTTGACTCTACTTTTAACTCCAGCAAAAGTGCAATTGAATTTGAGCACAATATTAATGCTCTAGCATGGTCCATATTAAAAGGTGTTTGTAAAAATGGGGTATAATCAGTTGGGAAAATCAACAATCACGTTGTCATTGCATCACTTATTAGCCAGTATGCTGTGGTTTTTACTCCCCTGTTTTTTCCAGTCTACTGTTAGGTTTGATCTTATTTCTTTGCACCATTGCAAAAACAAGGGTCCAGCAGAGTTTCATGCAGATCTTGCTGAACAAATAAAACTGTTCCTTGTATGCAGGAAACATGAGAAAATGGTGCTACCTACCTGAACCGAGGCAACTGTAGCCATAGCGGACTTAAGTGACTTAACGGCCATGTGGCACACACTAGAGATGGCTATACAAATAACTGTTAAGTAAATTAACTTTGAGTCCTGGGGCTTTTAAGCTGCAAATTTTCCGGCCCAAGGAAACAAAACAAAACAAAACAAAACACTGCATATGGACACCATTAGGAAACACCAAGGAGCATGGGAAAAAAATTAACTCTTCTTCATACCTCCTCTTTAAGAGGTCAGATGTAAGGGAGTCAGACATAGCGGAATAACCCGCAATCAGAATTTAAGGCAATAGCTTTTGACCTTATAACCGCATGATTTAAGTGGCAGCATGGAAACCCCTGTTTCTTACATCCTAGCTGTACTGTCAGTCTCAGATATATTGAACTGAAGCAATATCTCAGCATCAATATTTTGGTTAACCTAGGGGAGATCCTGCAATAGAAATATTGACAGTAGTAACTGCGGTATAGTGGTGACTTCTGACCTCTGACAAGACGAATCCTCTCTGTCTTCCTAAGTGAGACCGGTGGAGGCAACGCTTAGAACTTGATTCCACAGCACACCTTACTTCTAATATGCAGGTCAAAGATCAACTTGGTTAAAAAAATACAGTGAAAGTATGCACTCTTCTCTGTGCAACAGAACTACTGCATATCACTTGTCCTCCAAATCAAAAGACAGATAAGCCAAACACTGCCTTTCCCATTGCAGTCACCTTCACAGATTCCTCCTCTCATGTCACTGTTACACAGGTAGTTGCCTAAAGGACAAATCACTGCAGTCCATGTGAGGAATGAGGGGAAACACATGCTTGCTTATTTCCCTCAAACTCACCAACAAAAGGACTGCTGCAACTTTTATCAATTATTTATGTTGCTGCCATTTCTTCTACTGCTCTTTACTCCCAAGGTAATACCTCTCTCTCTGGACCAAACTCCATCTTCAATTATTCATTCAATTGGGCAAAATTTTTCACTTGCTCATTTAAGAGCTGGTTTTTTGTTTGACTTGAACTGGTGGAACAGCAGCAATTTGTAGATGAGATAATACTGAGTTTGGAAGTCAGCCAAGAGCTATAGGTTGACCTGCAAAGTAAATCACCTAGACTTGGCAAGGAGGCTGGAGTAAATAATATTGCAATGACTGCCATGGGCTTGGCATCATATCGTAATCATGCTAGCCTGGTCCATGTGAACAGTGGCACTCACAACAACTGGGGAAGTAGCACTGCTGAAGTACCTGTGCAATTTGCAGATTCCTAACTTACAGTGACCCCTGTATATCCAATACAGCATATAAATCCCAGATAACCACACAAGCAACAAGCAAAACACACAAATAAACAGGCCTAGTCAGCTCCCTGTGCTAAGACTCCAAGCAACAAATTTGGCTTGAGTTCACTCTTTCATCTTCAGAAGATTTTGCTAAGAAACACAATTAAAACAAAACCAGCTTTTCTAAAATTAGCTCTACAGACATGTGCCCCACCAGTACTACAGATGCAGGGTACTCTGAGTTACCACAGAAGCTACAGAAAGGGAGGAAGATTTTAGGTTCATTTCAAGCCCACAAAAAACTCTACATCATCTCTGGAAATCTCTCTCTTTGAGTCTCTAAATTTTATAGTGAACCTGTTAAGGTGTTCAGGACTCAGAAACAGTATTTGTCCCTCTTTTTAGAAGTTATGCATGATGTCTTTAATATAATGAAGAAATATGCTTATAAAAAAATGCTCAGAATTAACTTCTCACTCTTCCTTTCCTATTCTTTGCAGCCTGAAAAATCTTGTTATTCATTTTGTTTCCTATTTTCACTAAATAACACATTAAGACAACCAATTTTAGAACCTGAAAGTTCTGAAACGAGAGGGAAAAGCACCAAGAAGGCTAATTACTGTCATTACACAGACAGTTGTTGTGCAATGATTAATTATGGAGATAACAGTTACAGTACCATGCCTAAGGCTGAATCAAATATTTGGCTTCAAAAGTGTGGATTTTTTACATAAGGTTTCCTAGATTTTAATATTTATTTAATATACAAGCAAGTCTTGCTTACATTCAGATTATAACCTGGAAACTGTGTTGAAGTATCACTGTCTTTCTCAGAGTTTTTCTCCTTGGTGGATGGAGAACAAAACACATTTTTCTGTCTTCTGGTCCACTCTGCATCATCTTATCTCTGCTGAGCAGAAGTTTTCCCATCAGACAGGCAACAGAGTCCTATGGTAATGTACCAGAAGGGCTTCAACTCTTTTTTATGATGATAAACTGTATCTCCACCTTAGATTCACTGCACCCTGGCAACACGCATTTCCCAATGTTAAACACTTTGATAAATTGGTCAGATAACACATACTTACTAGGAATACTTAGAGGACACACAGCTCTGTTGACAGCATTACTACTACGACCCAATGATTCAGTATTTGGAAAAGACCAATTACAAGATGAGGCTTCTGGTTGAAACCGAAGCTGAGGTAGGTAAAATGGTAGTCACACCACATCTCAGCAGTCTTGTTTTAACAGACCATCTGCAACTTCTGGCTGACACCTGGAGTAGGTCACTCTTCCTTTCTGACTTCGTGGGTATCTCCTGGGGAGAGGAAGGAGGGGGCCAGGGAGGAAGAAGTGTTGGCTGTGTAAAAGACAAAAGGCCTCATATTCAGTCTGTTAAATAAATATCCAACACAAACCTCAACTCCACTTCTTTGCTTTATCTCTTCTAGAAAACTGCATGTAATAATTAAAAATGAGTGAAAGAAACACCCACAGGGCAATCAGCTGCATTTCTGCCTCCACAAGGTGGGAGGAAAAAAACATAACAGATGTTAGGTGGTCTTGTAGAAGGTTATGAAGAGACTGTAGAAATGTAGGGAGACATGCAAAGGCACAGAATACGGAAGAACAAGACAAATCAATTCTAATGCTCACTAAGTGGTCCAGATTCAAATAAAACAACTATTTCAATCATCAATTCTACAACAAAGCGATGTTAGCCAGAAATCAAATGCAGAGGGACTTCAGGTCTGTTGCAGAGGATGAGTAAAGCCAAAACAGGCATGTGTTTTAAATTCACATCTGTTGAATTGCTTCTACTTCACACAGGTTTAGTTCAAATAGACCTGTGTACCTCAGAGAGTTTTTAATAAATTGTTCATATCATTGTTACTTTAAAGTTATTTTTGTCATTAATATGCCATGTAACTAAAATTAGAAAAAGCCAATGTGTTGGATGCAGCTAGCATACCCATGAAATCTTACTGCAGGCAACACTTCGTTTAGCTTCTGCATGCACCAAAGATTACTGATGGACATTTTGCATTCCATGTTGAGGAGAGAACATTTTGTATTAATTACATTTTCATCAATTAACCATTGCTCTGACTTCAGTGGATTTATTCTCAGGAAGCATTTGTCTGTAAGGCCTTTCAGTGCTGCTGTTTCAGCTGCCCGTTTGAACAGCATTCCCCTGGGAAAAGCTCAAAAGACAGTCTCTTCTTCTCCTTTTAATTTCATTCTGTAAATTTAATTCCAGTTATTACGGGCATTGACAATAGCCTTTCTATGCTGTTTGTTTATAGAAAGTGATATCATTCCCTTTGAAAAAACAGGAGGAGGAATCTGTGGAAATAAATGCACCATGGCAGGGGACCACTTTGGAGTAAGGCTCCTTCACACAGGGCGAGCAGCTGTACAGGGAGCTCGCTGAGGGACCAAGTCCTTTGCAACTGCAAACCACCAGCAGGAAGCAGCCTCTGTGTAAGGAAGTGATTAGGTATTTATATCCTTCACTGTGGCCAGTAAACAGAATTAGTGTGACTTGGACAAAGTTTTAATTATACAGGAGCTTAATGATCTAAGCTGTTGTGGGAGGAGAGCGTGGGGGAAGAGAATGAAGGGTCAACAAAGTGCATCTGTCTGTTTTCTCTCCTCTCTTCAGAAATGGCATTCACAGAGCTATTTTTATTGGGTTTTTCAAGGTGTTTTTTTCCCTCGTAGTCCAAGGAATATTAGATTCATGACTGGCTCTTGAAGAAGTGAAAAGCAAGGAGATGCTGTGTCATATTTCTAAGTACAACTCCTTACCAGCATGTAAGTCACTAAGCTTAAAACACCAGCAACCTCATTTCTCAGCATACATGCTCAAACCTGCTAGGCAGGTGAGAAAAATCCTTTCTGAATGGCACCTGCCCACACTCTGTGAGTTGACAGAATTACTCTGCTGCCTTGACCAACAGCACAACTTGAGTTTCTTAGTGAAGAACCAGCACTGATTCTATAACTGGCTGCTCTAATTAGAAATCTCTGGGAGGATGGGTCAGTTCCTACCTGCCTGAAAGGAAATTAATCTCCTGCATACTTAACTTCAGGAACTGTAATCAGATTTACATTTGACTCCTTATTTTTCTTACAATCTCCCAAATTGGAATCCACCCTTAGCAAACTGTATTGAATATTACCGTTTCATTCCAGCTACCAAAAATCTCTGAAAACCATGCAGGTTCAGCCTGTTGTTTTGAACATTTTGATCCTTTCTGATTTTCTTTTGCATGGAGAAAATGCTCCTTGAAAATGTCCAACACTTATCTTGCCTAGGGATTCTCCTCAGCTCAGCTGTTGCAGCTAGCATGGCAGAGAAAGAACACTTGCACTATAAAACTCATGTTTTGCATTTCTAAATGCATTTAGTCATGGCTAAGGCCTTGGCTGGTCTTCCTAGGAAAATAAAGGGTCTGTACAGGTTCAGATCTAACTAAAACCTACTTGCAGGGATTTCATTAACCCCTGCCATTCATTTTTAGGCTGGAAATAAGTATAGATAAGTGGCATGCAGGCTAACATCCGTAAACTCAGAGACTTCTGATTTTAGTCACAAATACTAATATTTCCCATTTTCGTCTTTAAGTGTTAATTGCTACACTGGCCTCCCAACATGACTCCGAACTGACAGAATACACTTCACTGTCATAAACAAAAAATAGGGCCACCACATTAAAAAAATCAGGGCCCTGGCATACACTACTTCAATAAAAATAGAAACATTTTTATGCAAGTAGTTTGCAGTCCCCTAGAAGAAAGGCAAAGGGAGTTAACATCATTATTCCTCTAGTGATGCTGAAAAGCACCTTAACGGTAAAGATGATGTGAAACGTGACTGACAAACAAAGATCCTATTTTCTTTTACACACAGACTGAGTATTCAGATGACTTCTAGAAAGAGAAGTACGGCACAAGAAATTATGATTTACTACCATTCTCTTCCTCCAGTGGGGCTATTATGATTTTGACTAACAAGCCTCCCTGTCAGCAGCGGTAAACCCCTACTCTGTCAGCTCAGTTGCCACCCACCTAACCAAAGCACAATCCTTCAATCAATCAACTCTGTCAGGATAGAGCACCAAGTTAACAGGTGGAGGGGGATTTGAGTCATATCAATTTGCACCATGAATGCTCAATTAGAGAAATCTCCAATCAGAACTGAATTACAGGCTCCTGTGTTGGTCACCTGTGCTTGTGCTGAGTGGACACACAGTTAAGTACTTCAAGTGATATACAGAGCACAGGTATGTAGAGAGGCATTGATGCATAGCTCAGGTAAAAGTTACACAGTTTGAACACCTGCAGATTACAAAGCAGCTATTCAAACATTCAAACTATTAAATGCTCCTCACCCCATGCTGAGACTGCAGAGCACAGCATCATGGTTCCTACACTGCTATTGAAATCAATTTATCAAAGGTTTGGCTTTCTTCTCAAAATGGATGCTACTAGTTTTCAGCTTAATTAGTAGTATCAGCCTATGTGGTTAAAGCAACCTCAAACTGAAGTTACTGTTTTTTAGTGTAAAGAGGTTGATAAGGCAAAATAAACTATTGATACTATCAAGCAGATAGTATTAAGTGGATAATTCTGTGCTCCTACTCCCATTTAACGGATAATCAGCCGGATTCAAGTTTCAAGTGAAGAAAAAATCAGGTTACCACACTGGAAATCCCAGCCCAATACATCATCATCTGTGAGTCAGATACCATAGAAACCCATGTCTTGTTCAGTGTGATGAGGCTTGGCACAGCAAAACCCTGTTTCTCTATGCCCAAAGATAAAAATGTGAAATACCTAAAATTAATCACAGAGAGGTTTGTTCTGCAAGAAGTTACATATCATTTTGGACCAAACTTCTGCAATTTGTCATTCAAAACTAGACACCTACTGCAATTAAATCAGCTTTTCTTTAGGCTGTGCTGTTGATAAATGTAATTTGTGAATCTGCTGAAGTACTGTTTCTGCAGATTCCAATTTCTTCATAAACAGTGACAGCAATTGAATGGATCATCACTAACCTAGAATAAATTTCACACTGAGAAGCAGTTTTTCAACAAAAAGAAATTCTATAAAAAGCACATGATTTACAGGTTACCTCTTCTCGTAATGCAGAGGTATATATTCTCAAAAATGTTTTAATACATATTTACACAGCAGCCACCCAACAGAAAATAGTGTTGTCATTCAGATGTCAATTATTCTCTTAACACCACAGTAAAAAAAATAATCCAAACCTGAAATTCTTTCATTCCTGACAAGCTCATGTAAGACCATGCATTGGCATATGCGTAGGGGTTATGCACTGTCTAACTCTAGCATGCCTACCAATCAATGCATCAAGGACAGTGTTTTCAGAAATTTCATTCTTACATGTAAAACTACTAGTTCAAATCTGGAGGGCAATGCTTCAACACAGTCAGCAATGTGTATATCTGGGATTTACTGTGTTTCAGGACTTCCATTCAACTTCAGTGAATGACAGTTTAAAAGGCTGCAGTCACACGGTAAAACACTACAATGAGACAGCTGGAGAGCTACAGAACGGAATGCTTCCTAATGTGGAAAAATTTTTTATAAACAGAAAATCCCAAAGTGAGTTATTTAATTCTGCAATAGTAAGCAGCTCTTGACCAATATTTCCAAACTATCAATATGCAGTCAGAATGAAGGCTTTAACTAAGACATTTGTAAAGTTCTAGACCATCACTCAAATGCAAACAATATCTATTGAATTATGTGTAAAACAAAACATATTTGTGTGTTCTGTGGCTTCCAGTTAAAATACTTGTACATGTACCCACTTCATGGTCCAGCAGTGTGACTGGAACACAGACAACTTTACTTATTTTAAATTAAATTTAAAATAATAGTTAGTAGGAGGAGAGAAAGTTTATTGAGCAGAAAACAGCATTTACTTACAAACGACGTTTTAAACATGCAAAGCTGTTCAAGAAGCTTAGAAAACGTGACTATGCTTTCAGAATCCCAATCAGAATGGTTTTAGCCAGCATTTTTAAAACATGAAATAGAGATTAAGAGTAGGCCAATGTAAAGATAACCTGTTCTTTTTGACTTCTCATCCTATGTATGTGTTTTTCAGAAAGAAGTAATTTCTTTAGTTTCAGGAGTCTTACCATGACACTTCAAATGAAAACCATCATTGCTTTTCAGCAGAACAGATCTGACAACATTTAGTATTTGACTTCTTTCCTTTACAGAAACTGTTTATCAAAGTGAAACCTCACTCTCCTAAACTATTTACTCCCAACAACACACAAGAAGTTGCTTTAACTCTGCTAAGCCCAACTGACATGCAGGGCCAGACACCCAGAGCCAACAGGAACGAAGGAATGTGACACAGGTTAAAACACAAAACAGAGAAAGAGGGTAGCATAAGAAAGAGGACATCATCAGGAGCAGGGCTTGGTTCTGGAGAAGGAGCACCCAGTCAGATCATCCCGAGATAAAAGCCAGTAAAACATTAAGATACAAGCTACCATTAGACTATGCGCTATCAATGTCACAGCACACTTCATTGCATTGCAAGGGATTCACAGGATCCAGGAGGTTGTTCAGCACATGAAGTGTCTTAAAATGCAGGATTTTTCCATTATTTTTCCATTAAGTTGAGGGAGTTCTGGAAACTAGTAGAGTCAAGTCAGGAGGACAGAAATCACCATGAGTATTACCCTTATAGTGTGGGTCTTTTGATGTCAACGGAACAGTATTTTCCAGGGAAGGAGTTTCAGACAGTTAGTCATTGGTGATAGTGCAGGATAACAGGCTAATTACAGCACTATTTCTGGACAACAACTTTCCAGCTCCTTGTAGAACACTATAATGAGACAGCTGGCGTCCTTTTTAAGGTACACACGATGACAGAGGATAACTGTTTTGTGCTGTCCCTACAAGCACAACAAATATCACCAGTGCCTTGGAAACCCTAGTTAAGAAAGGAACAGACTAAATTTCTGTTCAGAGGATAAATGGTAATCTTACAACATTTAAAGAGTTTCATGATTGGCAATCCACATTCCCAGCATGATTCCTTGCTTTTGACAATTATGCCTTTGACAATTTCACAAGAGAGAAAAAATGGAAGCTGGGAAAAAAAGAACACAATATGCTTCACAACTCATTGCCAAGTCAGGTACTCATCCAACTGCAGAGTTAACTCACTAAAAGTAATAAACCAGCAAAACTTCACAAATAAAAAGATGAATCATTGTATTTTAACACTTAGCAGCATCAAAAGGAGACCATTTGGACTTTGATTCAGTTAAAGAATTCAGACATTTGTGTAGGTTCTTCATTAACCTCAATGATATAAAGTACCATACAAGATACGCACTAAAGTGCCTTATTGAAACTGGAAACCTAAGTCCTGACAAGTTAAAATTTGCTTCTCTTCCCCAGGAGCTCCTCAGCACCTCTTGCAACCCCTTTTTCCAGCTCCACACTGCTTTTTTATACTAGTTCTCCACCGACTACTTACTCACAGGTTTCTATCAGGTTCATGGCTGTACAACACCCTGAAGGTAGGGTGTAAGCTGAAGTATGTGCGTATCAGTCAAACACTAATGTTATTTTAAACTCCTTGTACAGCTATTACCACACAAGGATCAGGAGGCCAGCCAGCAAAAGATAAGAAAATGTCACATGGGGTTTCATATAAAGCTTCAATTTCAAGTACAAAAAATCCACAAAACTGCTTGGCTCACATCTACAGAAATGTGAACCTGTTTACAGAAGGTTTTGACCTGACTCATGGAGAGCATTCATCCACCAATAAGCCCAGGTTTTTCCACTTCAGCTGCTCACAACTCAACTTGAAACTTCTTATCAAGAGAAACAGGAGTTTCTCCCATTCCTCTGTGACACATTTCATCAGCAGCTCAGGGCCACAGTTAATGTCTTAACTTTATAGCATGAAACACTCTCCTCTTCAGTCCTGCCAGGAAATCTTCAGATAGAGGAGTCGAGATTCCTCCTCGCCTTCTGCCTACCCGCTCACTGTAAGATGACAGCAATTCTGCTTTTTCCTCTGCACACACACCTCCCTCATGAATTTTAAGAGGTTTTTAAGAAACAAGAAGCATCCAAACTAAATAAAAAGTGTAGTCTTTGCTCTCCAGACTGTAGGATTTGGCTTTCATAAGTCATCTTCAATTCACAATGAAAACCCTTATCTATACCTGTTTTTTCTACTTGTGATGTTTAAGGAATGTTAGCAGCATGACAAAACCAGTCTTTAATTAAAATGCATCACAAATCCCTAAAATGAAGCAGTTACTTGTCTTTGGGGAGGAGGGGCTTTATTGAGAATACAGTATATTAAAAGAAGAATGTCTTATCTGTATTATTTTAATATACTGGTGGCTCCATTATGGAAGAAGGGGCACCCAGGATAAGAAAGAAATAATGCAAAGTAATTTCCTTTATATATTCTGCAGCACATTACAGAATAGCTGCAGTCTTTCAGGCCCCTGAGTGTACTAATCTGCCTTAAATTCCTGTGACCAGCCTCACCTGAGGCTGCTCCCATACCCTTGGGCCCAGGAGCTCTACTCAATCTCACCCCTAGGCCTTCACTCTTTGGCCTGGGCTGTGGTAGAGGAGTGCTGATCTCCACGGTGGTATCTGGTCATGGAAGCCCCTTAACCCAGGCCCTGACCACAGATTGGCTTCCTGGCTTGACCTCAGCCTAGACATTGCATGGACCTGCTGGGTGATCACTGGACCTAGTCCTAACCCTGATTTATGGATTGACTTCCTGGCTTGACCTTCAATCTGCCTCATAGCCATGATATTGTCTCATGATCCAAACTCTTGGTAAGACCTGGTCACCATCTCCAGATCTGCCTGGCTGATGTGGGTACCAGAGAATGGGCCCTGGCCAGTGAGGCCCCTGTCCTGCTAGTCCAGGCATCAGCCTTGGTTTCCATCTCTCCATCCCTTAGCAAGCAGCCCTGATCTTGACAAAGTCTGTGTGCATGGGGTGATCAGTAGGTGCAAAGCCTAATTTTAGAAAGGCAATCAAAAGATTATTTACTCTCTTTTGGGAGCGAAAAGGACAGGGACTAAGAGGCCTTTGTCCACATATTTCCATTGTTTCTTCTGTTTCCTTCCCATGCCTAGAGAGAACATTGTCAAGTTTAACATTCCCAATTTATCACATGTCTAATCTTTCTGCATATTAAACATGTTTGGCTTAATTTTTTGAAGACGACAGCCATCTGAAACACTAAGTAAAATGAACCTCAGAAGGTCATGACACTGAAAGTCACACTTGTTCATGTTGGGTTCAATGCCCAGTTCAATGCCCAAACTCTGGTTTAGTCAAAGACCATTTCCCACAATTCAATAAAGATAGCTTGCTATAGATTGCACATCTTTGGCTGACCCAGTCCTGGGATTAGATCTTTCTGCCCTGTACAAGGATTAAAACAAATGCTTTTACTAACCACTCCACTGGAAAAGAAAATCAACAGATGAGAATTACCCAGAATGTAACTTAATTATAGAAGCTGAAAAAAAGTAATAGGTATGTAGTTGTTTTTACATGAAGCTATGGTCTTAGCTACTTTTCACATCTGTTGTTGCAAAAGTGCACAAAAATTAGGGAGAGATGTCTCCTTCACAAATGAAGAGAATAGCATCATGAGAATCAAAATAAATAGAATTAATATGCAAATAATAGTTTTCTAATTCCAGAGGAGAATTAGTGAACAATTTCTTCCAAAATACTGAAGGAAGAGTTACTTCGACACCACTTCAAGGATCATTTCTTATAACCAGAAGTACGATTTTCATAATATGTCAGATCATCAGTCACTGTCTTACAATTGTCAAAAGACCTTGACTTGTACAAAATGCCAGTATGGGAGTTTTATGTAAGGGACATGAATCTGACAACTAGGTTAACACTAAAATAAGGATTATTTTTTTTTTTTTTGTAAATTTGGAGCTATAATGGGTTCCTGAAAAAGAAAACAATTATAATTTTTGGAAGTACATTTCAGGTTGCATTCAAGAAGTGGACTGACTTATGATGCAATCACATAAAAGTGAGTCAAACTTTTTTGAACTGGTTTACCCTTTCCTAAGAGGAGATTGTAATGGCTACCTGTTTATGGAGTTTATAGTGGGCCTTGTTAGACAACTTAAGAAAGTGCTTTCCAATACTTGCATAAGAGTTGGACAAACGCAATGTATTGTTCACTACAACCTTAAAACAAAGGTCTTCCTTATCAGGGTGGGGGGTGGGGGTGGGGGGGAGTGGTGGGAACAAAAAAATCCCAAACAAAAACTTCTACCCAGATGAAGTATGCAAACTACACTGCAAGATAATGAACATTAACTTCACAAAAAAAACCCACCAGCTATATGCAGCCAATCTACATTGATTTTAAAGTAGAGATACTTCATTGTTTTAAAGCAGTTATGGAGATTGTTTTGCAAATGTATTGCTTTTTAGATCAATGACCTCTATTTCTTTTTACCCTCAGGTTGTGAAGATCATTACAGAAATAAAAAATATTATTTTCTACAATCTATCCTGCACTAATTTAAACTTGGTTACACAATATGATGAAGTCACAGTCCTGTTTTCCAAAAGAAGGCAGGAAAGACCTGACCACAGCAGAAAGAATCTTGGGACATAAGGGGGAACAGGGGCAACATAATTACCAACTACTTAACTACTGCAAGAAAAACAGGAGTAGTGAAGATCATGTTGAGAGAAAGAAACAAGGCTTCTGTTTACCGATGAAGGACAGAGTCATCTTCTGTTTCTTGTGTAATCTGTCAAGAAATATTTGATCTGGCCAAGAACCAGCAGCAGAAGAACAAATACCACTACTGATCAGTATCAAATCACCTTTTAGACCTAGACTAAACTTAGAATGAGACTTCTTGCATAAAAATATCTGAAAACATAAGACCATATCTCTCTAAACATTGAAACACTGGTGTTCTTTTCATCACACTGCCAAAGGAACTTAAAGAAATTAAATTGCAAGCAGCACATCTTTAGGACACACTTCTTAATCCAAATTACCCCTACTATAAACCTGGAGCTCCTGTTCAGACTCTATTTTCATCCCTGTAAGTTATCTGCCTCCTGTTCTGCTATCATATAATTCTGTTTTTTCATACTGCTGCTGGTGCAGTATGAGAAATATCTTTTGATGTTCTTGGCTTGACTCCACCATTTTCAAGATTCTAAACAGACGCAAGTTTTGTCTGGCACTGTAAGGCAAATGGCCATGCTATGTAACTAGCAACTTAGCCAACATCTCTCCCTTTTAACACTCTTTCCTCAGTTGCCGTAAGACTTAAGCTACATCTTCCATATTGGGTTCTTCCTCAACCTGCATACCTTTGCAGTTTAGATTGAATCAGAGTCAATTCTATAATTTCTAAGAAGTGGGAAGTGTCTTTCCTCTTGATTTACCAAAAGAAAGAAAACTGCTCCTTCTTGAAAATCATACTCAATGCTTTCCAGCAAGATTTGAGGTCTGCTGTCTGCTGGGTTGGGGCTATAGTCACAGGAGTAAAAGGAATGCACTTACAACCCCTATGAAATCCAGACAAGCCTTTGTACTAGTAATAATCTATGCATTCAGACCATACCACTTAACTGTAAAACTCCTATCTCCCCAAAGATTTTACCTGTACTATGTACAATGAGCTTTCCACAGACACATCTAGTGATTCTATTTGTTTCCTGGAAATAAGAATGATGAGCAGTCAGAAGATGCAGTTGCAGGGAAAATCACGCTGAGGTTGAGTGTTCTTGCTTCAGGCAACTGACTACCGGTGCCGGAAAAAGAAATTACAAGCCCATCTCTGACACAGCCCCCATGGGATGCAGGACATTCATCCAAGACAGACATTTCAAAAGTGTTAATTCCAGGCACTCACAGTAGACCCTTCAGTCTGTCTTAAAAATGCTCAGCATACAGAGCTACGAATAAAGTTGTAGAAGGGGAGCTATTCTTTGAACATATTGTACAGTACAGATGGGCTCTTTAACATTCAGGTTTTGGGCATCTCAGACCAGGTACTCCAAGTTACAAGGAGTTTTGACTTTAGTTTCTCTGTGTTTTGATTATCACCTTTAAAGTTAGAACAATGCCCTCTGTGCAGGTCATACAAGTATCTATGAGAACTAATGTTTGTGGAACAGAGACTGTTCAAAGTACAAAACAGAAATGTTCACAAAGGTCCTGCCAGCAAGTATGGCACAGTCTGCTGCAAATGGAGTCTAGCATTATGAATGGAATGGGAATAAGAGAACCTCGGGCATCTATTTGACAGCTTCTCATGAGCCCTGAATTGCCCAGACACACCTAAACATCTCTCTGCATGTCCAAGACCCTCCTACCTGCTAATGGCCACTGGAAGACATAGCTGACTCCCCAGGATGCTCTCACAGGAGTGTGAGGAGATAGCAAAGTGTGTTAATACACTCAGATACCTCCAAGGGTCATGTCCCATAATTTGTCAGATTATTGAAGAACTCCTTGCCTCAATGAGGGATTTACAATTTTTGATGACTTACTGGCTTTCTTTCTTCCAAAAAAGAAATTACTTTCTGTGTGAAAAGTGTTTTACTGTGGCCATTATGTGTCAATGTATATGAACAAAATATGTGATCCAGTCAACAATACATGTTAAATACACAGTTTTCATTACTGCCTCAAACACAATGGTATTTAACCACTTGGGGATCATAGCAGTCTTGGGAGGGCTGATCCTCAATCTTGCCACAGAATGAAAAATAGGATGTGGTGATCTAATTAAAGACTGCATTGATGGACACAATCAAGGAACCAAACTAGAACTGTAGACAGGAATGGAAAAAGGCTGTCTGGACAGTCCCCCACTTCTATTCCTACCCCAATGACTTCACTTACTGTAATGTTTCTAACAGTTTAACTACCATACACTTTCACAAAAAAAAAATCACAGGGGTCAGAGGAACCAAAAATGACAAATAATAGATTATGCTGGATGTTTTCACTTTGTCATCATAAAGGCTCAAGACAATGAAGATCCTCTTCCTGACAAATCCCTCCTTTAATCCACGTGGCTTAATTTGAATAAATACAAAGCACTGTATTTTCAAACAGCTTTAAACTCATGCTAGGCTGCCTTAACTTTCCCTGGCAGTGCTTGCCCCACATGAGGGCTCTCAAAAGAGCAGAACCCTGTCATTTCTGCTTTTCAAAACTGGCATGCCATAAGACTACCCAGAGAGCCACCCCTCAGTATCAGGCCTATGGCCAGGGTATATCACAGAAAGAGCTCAGTCACTGCAAACGTGCTCTGGGTGATTATCTTCCCAAGGGATGGAAATCTGGCCCAGAAAAGATAACAGGGAGGAACTTTATGTAGTGAAGCTCCAGATTCAATCATCTCAGTCTCCCCTTCAAGTAAGGAATCAGCTCCCTTTTGACAGATGTCTCAGCTTTGAGGACTCTCAGATTGCCACCACAACCTGAGCATCAGTTCAAAAGCCACACATACACCCCATCCAGGTGGAATCACTAGAAAAAAACATTTCCCAGACAGTGAACTTTCCCTGGGCAGTATTTTGGTGCACTTTTAGATCGAGTTAATATAAATTCTTCAGTACATTCGCAAGTGCAATACAACAAAACTCTCAAAGTAAAAAAAATAATAAATGTTTCTAAAGCACAAAGAGCCCAGTGTACTGTTTCCACAGACTTTATGTGTACTAGTCCTAAAATTTTCCCTTCATACAGGAGATTCCAGTCCCACAGTCTTACCACTGCTGTTTGAACGGAAGCCCCAGTCTTACTCAGCATGAGCTGTTTGGTTGTATTCAGAGGAATAAATCTAACAGGATAACATCCTTCTTGTAGACTCTAGTGACATTACTGTATATAAACATCTGGATTTACTTTATATTTTCAACAAAAATTACACATTTTCTTTCTGATTCATTAGACAGTAAAATACAAAGAAAACAGAGCTCTAGAATTAAGTAGCTTTTGCAGTATTTTTAAAGTTATTATTCTAATATGAAATATACCTTGTCTCTCTTCCTTCCCTACCAGCTACATTGTTGTAGTTGTCATTTCTGTAACAAACATAGGCAAAATTCTATTTTTTTTCATTATAAAGGAATATCAGATTGACTGGTTTTAAGCCTGAAGGCCTTTGGTTTTTTTTAAGCCACTGGAAGGGTTCTGTTCATTAAGGTATACTAGTCACATGCCTCGGGTCAGCAGTGGGCGTTCTTCCCGCCCCATAAGCAAACAGGGCTTCGCTGCAGGCTACTGTAAAGGAGAGAAAATAAGCTGTTGAGGGCTTAAGTCACCTTATATCACATAACTCAGGTTCTGACAGGGACTAGCCAGATAAAAATACACAAAAAAGAAACTACAGAACTACAGAATTCATTATGGACCAGTTTTGGAAGCATACTATAAATACTTGTATGGTCTACTCTTCAGCCCTTCTGCCATACCAGTGAAATGTTAGGTTTGTATTTAAGCTACCTACCCATCTGCAAGGAAACCAAGAACAGCAGCCTAGAAGCCAGCCTAGAATCCATCCTACTTCTACATTACTCGTAAAGATGGCTATTTTGTGATATGCTGAACCCGCAGGTACTCTGCTGTCCAGAAAGCTCCACAGGGCCTTAAGGGCAGTGTCTCCAGACGATGTCTGCAGAGCACTCTAGCACACTGTTCCCCACGACGTGGGTAACATGAGCCTTTCAATTTGATCAAGTTAGCTCTCTTACAGATGGAGACATTTATAATTTGTTATTGTTATTGTTAAAACAACTGAGGTTTTGAAGGCAGGAAAAACCCTTATGGAATGAGGTTTCTGAAACATGACCAAGCCAAAGCCACCAAAAATAAGTCTGGCCTGTTTGCAAAACAAAACTCTTAGTCTGTCTCAGTCCATTCGCTGTGTTGCAGCCATGCTTCTGGCAATACAAACTCACCTTGCAACTGAATCACAAGAGGAAAAACAACACAGCCAACCCCAGGTCAGTAGTTGAACTCCAAATCTTAGTATCATTCACACAACAGAAGGAAAGCATATAGAAGAATAAGGTTTTGTTCTCATTGTATTCCTCTTCAAAGCAAATATATATGGAATGCAGGGTTTAGAAACAGAATCTAAACAGCACAAGCTGCACAGATACACAGTGACTTCAGCAACTGCACCCCAGGTCTCTGTCAGCAGAAGCAGAGGACCTCATATGACCAACTGACACCCTCCAGAATGCAAGAGACATTACTGAGATGCCCATGCCAAACTTAGTGAAGGTTCAGACTGTTGCAGTTTCCTTCAAATAGTTAACAGCAACCCTTCTTGGAAAACTCCTCTTTCCTTAGTAACTACTGGCTATAATTTAATCAACAACCAATAGAACTGCATAACATAAAAATAATTACATTAGGAGACTTCACAGTGGCACCTGAAAGACATTCTGAACACAAAACACTGTCCCTTTTTTCCCTTACGTCAAAACCACACAGAACAACAATTATAGGGAAACCATGACAAAGAGAAAAGGAAGAGATCTTGAGTTTTTCTGTGAAGGATCCCACACAGGATATTTACTCAGCCAGTTGATAACTATGGAGAGAGAATTCCAGATGTGTGGGTCTCAGCTAGGAAAGCCTTCCCCTCCCCTACACACCCACACATACCCACTTGGTGCTACTCTTAAGCAAGCTTCAGGATGAAAAAGTAAGAATTATGGGTGAAGTATTTGACATGAACATACACTCCGTGGCTTATGCAGGCCTTTTGATGGATTGACTTGAGAGTAAATGTGTACCATACAATTTTCCTCGAACAGAAGGAAATGCCAGGCATTTACACAGTGATCAAGTTACCACCGAACTTTGCTTCCTCTACTGAAGAGAGCTGTACATTTGATCCTCCTAGAAGTTTGGTTGTCAACAAGGTCACAGGTTTTGATCTTAAGTAGATTGTATGCTAGTAATCATTAAGAACTCAACATTTATTTAGCAGATTCTACCAGATATACTGCTATTACTTCTTATTCCAGACACTGGGAACTACAGAAGTGCTGTCATATATCAAGACTCCTTGATGGACATTTCATACTGGTATACAAGTGTTGACTATGACTCTCTCATAGCCTGCATGGATACCAAATCTTTGCATCAGACTTCCTCAATTGTCTTCAAGTTAGCAACTTTGTTTGAACCTAAAAATTTAACCAGAACATAACTAAAAGCACTAGATCATTATAATGTCTGTATTAATAAAGGAAAAATAAATATGGTCATGCTACTCACAGCTGATAAAATCTGTGTTCAAAGTGTTAAGAGACCATGTGAGACATCCAGTTGTGCAGAGACTGCAACAGGTTTTACTCTGTATTGAGCTTAAGTGCCTTGTGAACCTAGTGGTCTTTCAGTTGAAAACAGTCTGTTCTTTTTTGGTGTGAGAAGCCAACATTCATAGCAATTCTCAAGTCATATGACCTTCAGGAGAATAAAGAGCTGATATTTGCACTTCATCATAAGTCAGGAAGGATGACTCCACTTCCTGATTGCTAAATTTACTGTAAATCCCAAAAAGTGACTGTGAAAAAAGAAGTTCCAGGAGCCTAGGTCTTCCCGAAAATTTATCACAACAGAAAAACAAAGTAGTTTACCCTTCTTCCACGCCTACACCCCAAAGGAAAATAATATTCAACCTACTGATCACAGAGCTCTACCAACTGGCCCAGCCACTCTATTGTTCTGGTCTGGATTGCTTTCCTTGCTGGCTTTTAGCCTTGGAGAAAATTCATCACTGAAAAAACACAAAAAAAATCTTTTTCACGGATTTTTCAGAGAACGTATATGCTTAGACCAATAGTAAGTTTAGACTAATGATTCTAATTTAAATGGGGAAAAAAAACCCCAAAACTTCTCAGATCCCAAGCTCAGGGAAAACTGTTCTGTCCCACCTGGTCCCCTGATTAGTCACCTTATACTATTAACCTTTCATTACGATTGCAATTTATGGAGCTCTTAGGTATGGAGCATGCATCCACAGGCACTAAGTAGCTGAGTATCTCACAGACTTGATAGGATGGATAGAATTCCTAACTATTTTTAATTTAAAAAACCCGACTGTTGAATATACCAACAAGAAAAAAACACCTCCTCTGTTAGACAATAATCAATTTAAAATACATACTTTACTTTTTCAGCTTAAATACTCTTAACACTTGAAGGTCAGTGTCTTTGGGAATTCCTATTTCTAGCCATTGTGGGATAGAAAATGAAGCATGCATGTCAGTGCTTGCACATTTAATCTGTCATAAAATTTCTACAATTACATGCATCTAGCCACCTATCAGTCCAGATTATGGCCCTAGCTATAAGGTTGAAGCTTCTTAAAGCTTGGTTGAAGCCACCCATCAATTCTGACTAAATAAACAGCTATTTATAGCCATATGTTGACGAGTGGCAGACCTGTAAAGGAAGATTTTTGCAAAAAAACCCCAAAGGGATTAGTGGCGAAATAAACGTTTGACTGCACTGAGAAAGCATTCACTTTAACTGCAAGCTATTGACTCAGTATTTTAGTGCTGAACATTAATGGTATATGTAGATAGCAATCATAAGCAAAGAAATGGACCTGCTAGGATCTATAAATGCATTTTTTTTTAATACTGAAACTACAAAATAAAATTTGCAGCTTGTTTTGGAAAAGCCCCATTATTTCTTACTGAATGTTGATCTTCATGACAGTTACCTCACTGTCTCGGGAGAGGCAGGAGGATACAGTGGTACTGCATTTTGAAATTTACTGGTACAGAAACCAAGCCTGTCAAGGTGGTAGCATCAGCCACCTAGATTTTAACCCCTGCCTGGCTGTTTCCTTCCTAAAGAACATAGTTAGGCAACAATGCAAGGACTTCCTGTGTTTTAAAATTAGTATTTGCACGGTCTGATGGAAATGTAATGATGGGTCTTTGCTTCTGGTAATTGTGGGTTACACTGTCACAGCAGTTTTGCAAGGGACAAAGACAGTGGATGGTAGATGGGGAGGATGTGGCCACCCCATTAGAAAACCAGGCAGTGGGAAGCTGTCCGCTTGACTGAGGGTGCTTCCAGAAGCAGTGATAAACTTCTGAGATTCACCATAGAGCCCAGTTTATTTCCCTCACAGAATTGGCAGGTATGAAGTGCCATCCTCATCCTCTCCCCAACCAATTTTCCTCCCATGGTAGAGTAAGAACTTGCTGATTAAGAACAGAAATAAAAATAAAGCCAGATTTTGAATGTAGGTTTAATGCCCCACTACAAACAGAAAGGTGTGACTGCACCCTTGATGATTAACACAGCTAGACTCCCTTATCTGGATCATCACCAGGGTGAAGCATCAACCTCAGAAAGGTGATTCAGCCCCTCTCAGTCATATCTTGAAACTGCAAATCTCCTGCTTTCTGAGGAGAAGGGTAAAACAATTTTCATCCAAAGACAGGCCTCTCAGGAGGATAGAAGTTGATCTACCATGTTGATACCACAGCCACACCCTGGCTATATTCTCTTCCAAATTGCTTTTAAATCTGAGTGCCAGTGGCACATGACATATTTTGGCACAGATGCCTCCTGAAACAGTGCTGTTTCAAAAAAACACCTTGATAATGCTGAAATTTTCTGACCAGAATATTTAAAGGATCCTGAGAGAGCTAAGCACCCAACTTGCAATTAATCCTCTTATTCTGTTAGTAGGGCATTCATTAGCCTAGGTGTTTGCTGCCACTGGAATAAAGGGAAAGAAGCCAACACATACAAGACACCCTAAAATCTATTATCATTTGCCATCACCTACATCAATGTGATGCCATCTTGTCATAGAATAACCCCACGGCCTTGCACTATTAAAGAGCCTTTTCTGGCAGCATACATAGAATCCAGATTTCATAACTGTAAAACGGCACATTGGATTTTAGCTGCAGATAAAAGCACAACACAATTCTTTGACAATTTAGCTCACGATGATTATTAGTATAGGCTACTTTTCAGACTTCTAAAAAAAAAGAACCAATTTTCCTGTCCTACTCGATTTGTATTATATCTGCCATCTAAAAAGAAGACATTTCTACATTGTTTTTATTTTGCTGAGAGATAAGCAACAAATGGCATAATCCTTATAATGCTACAGTTGTTTTTATAATTACTGCCATGTTTTTGCCATCTCTTGCATTTTGTTGTTGAATATTTCAATGAATGCTGTCTTCAGTCAGCATCTGGGGCAGGAAGTCAAAAATCACCCTGCTTCATTAGTGAGAATTCTCCTATGGCCATTACCTATCCATCTCATTCCTTGAGCTGACGGGGTCCCCATCCCTAGAAAGATGGCCCAAAGTGTTGGGAATATGCAGTTGTTTATCCTGAACCCCTTGCCAAGCTGTTTGGCAGCTACGAAATAAATGGTCAGTGTTGTTTTTGTTAGAAATGGTAACTGGCAGAAGGATGAGCACCTCAACTTCATTCACTAACATTGCTTCAGCCCAAATTTTTTATACAGTTTCACAAAATAAGGATAAGCACTCTGACAAGCTTCACTGATTGTTCTGAAGAACAGTTTTCCTCTCTACCATCGCAAGTGATACATGAAACAATGGCCACTCCTGTGATGATCACAGTTCGATCACGGTTCAGAGGTTTTCATGTGTTCATGGCTTCACTACAAGAGCAGGGGACATGATTAAGTGCAGACAGACTCCTGAAACTTGCCAGCTTGGTCAAAATCTCCAGAAGTTTTAAACAGCATTTATATTGTCTACACCAACCAATAAAGTAAAATCAAACCTGAAGCCTTCATATTCCTTTTCTAAAACTTCTTTTTCATGTGTTCATAAAATCCACCGGCTAGAGCACAAATGATCTTTTTATTTTGAGCACTTTTCACTGCTGGCAGGATGTCATCATGGGGGTGAATTGCAAAATAAAATGTAACTAATTAACTTTGACAGTGCATTTATTCGATGAAGTATCATCTTGCAAAGCACAGAGTCAGTTACAGGCTCCTGCAGCCAGACTGAAGAAAAGAAATCACTGTTAATCTGCTTAACTGCAAGGCCTCTCCAGGTCCCTCTGATCAGACTCTTTCTGATGCAGGCTGGTGGGATTCCAGCAGTGGTATCCCTATGCATAAAGCATGCAGGCAGCAAACCCTTGCTTCCTTCCTTGGTAAAACAGCAAATCGGTGTATCGATTAATATGAATTGATCCTGCTTAGAGTGTGGAAGTCTAAATAGGATGGAGTAATAGCAATCTGCAAAAGATTAAAAATGAGCATCACATTTAATTCTCTATTGAATTAATTGATATTCACAAAGCATTTTCAGCAACTAGCAAATCTCAGATTATCTACCTTTGAAAAAGCAGCGTCAAGGGAACAGTCCTGTCCTGGGGCCCTGCCTGGAGGTTTGGCTCCCCAGGGCTGAAGGCCAGCATAGCTGCAGGCTGTCCATCACTAATGAATGCATTACATTTCACTCTGCACCCAGAAAAATTACTATTTTCACTTATTATGAGATGTGAAATAAATAAATTACTCTTGGCATATGCCAACTTGCAACAAGGGATCTGCTGAACTAGAACCAGGTGCTGAAAAAGGGCACAGGCAGCTTAATAACCTCACAAGCCAAAGAACAAACCTAGAAAACCCACCACTGCACAAACTGCAGCTGGCAGAGGAGCACTATGTCTGACCGGCTGAAGCTCGCTGTGTGCAGGATGGCCTCGGGCTGAAAGAAAACTGGCAATGAAGTATGCAATTGCACTCATCCACCTACCCTGAATTTAGCTGCTGCAGTCCCTTTGCTGCGTATCTGAGGTCATATTGCACATATCTGCATTAAACCCCAGATGGATATTGCCTATTCTTCCCCAAATCCCATACCTGTTTGCTCTGGAAGCATGACAAGCTTGCCCTGAGAAATGGCAGTAACTGTGGACTTTCTTTGTACAGTACAAAATGTTTACAGACCTCACTTAGACCAAGTTTCCACTAACTCATCAGTTTTGGGGGCCACTTTTGTGACTGTGAAGAAGGACTTCCATTTTCCGAAACTACAGAGGAACGTGCCTCGGGGAAGCACCTCTGTGTCCTGTCCACTGGACTCCACTATCTTTAAACAAAAGGTATCGCCTGCTTTACTGCAGAAGTGACTGGGAAATGCAGGGCTTTCTGACGCTTTACAAGCAACAACTAGACGGAAAAAAAACTTGGAATAGCTTCAGCACTTAAAGGACAACACCAGGTCAAATGTCCTCATGGCAGTTTTAACAGCCCATGGTGTTTCCTGGATGAATGAACAATTTCATGGACTTGAAAGACCACACCTCTTGTGTTCACCCATATCCTGGAAAGTTTACCATCTTTGGTCCAGACAGCCACAAGAGGTCAAGCCTCCAGTCATAGCCAGGGCTGCAACCAAAATTGGAAGATTACTACCATTAACAGTTATCACAGAATTTCCCATATGCTACATTAGCAAACTGAACTAGAAATGTATTTAGCTTTCATCAAATCAAGTTTGTCCTCGACATGAAACAAATTTAACAATGAAAAAGAGAAGCTCTTTTTGAAATACTTTATAGCTGGTTATGCTGCAAAAACACTGACACCATCAAGATAACTGCTGGTCATAGCAGAATCAAGCCTTAACTTAATATTAACAAAACAAAAGCATCCCTCAGGGGGAAACTTGTAAACATCTTCATTTGTATTTTGTCATTCAACAATTGAACAGAAACCACAGTTAATCTGTGCTATTGCTTAAATACCAGAAGTACCAGAAGGAATTCAATTCTATACATATGTAATAATAAAAATAAAATATTCTGGGTGGGTTTTTTTTTTGTTTACTCCTGCATTCCAGAGATGTCTGGGTGTGCATGAGGGATAATGAAATGTTAGGAAGAGTATCAAGATTTGTTCAATGAATTATGGTAGGATTGGAAGTGTCAGACCTATTGAAAAATACACAAAAAAGTTCAGTCAAGTTTCAGATGGAGCTTCAGTAAAGACTTTTTCCTTTAATCCGGCATCCCTGCATGACCTTACCAGTTCAACATCCACATCTGGAAGAAGTGGGAACCCCATCAGATGGAGTGGTTTGGTATGTGTTAGTAAACACTGAAAACAAAACCAAGAGTTTGCAGTCAGTTAATAGAGAACTGGTTATCAGCTTCAACTTATTTGCTATTGACAAGGAAATCTTAAATACATGTTATTTTTTTACAGAAGTACTGCTTGATAGAATAACAAAATAAAGATCCATTTCTGAAAAATGACATAGCTAGAGTGTTAAGGGTGGTTGTAAGAAGGAAAAACTCAGAAAATATATCTCAGCTCTGCCTCTTCAGAGCATTTGCACTCCCGTATCTCCAATGACCTCAATGATAATATGTTCTGTACATAAAGAGTCCAGGATCAATCATTTAAAAATATAAATTAAAAATAATAAAAGTTAAAGGTAAGTTCTGTAGTCAAGCAGCTAGTCTGTCTGAGAATTACCTATACAAACACAAATACCAAACCTTCATAATGTTCCTCCCAATAGCTAAACTAGCCTCCATTGAGCTGTATCATCAGCTAGAATCCAAAAACAGATTCTGGGCATCTGACCATTATGATCAAGTGATCAGCCCCAAATTTAACATTGAGTATAACCGCTTCTCATCAACCTAGAAGCTCAGCACAAAGCTCCCAGAGATATTTTTCTGTCACATTAGAGCTATCAAACAGTGAAGAACTGCTGTTCCATAGTGCAGCACACCCCTTGCCCAGTTTAGTCCTTATTTTCATGTCCAGGAGAAATGCTCAAAACCTAGCAAATCTATGCGACAAAAGCACAGGAAGAAACACTCACTCTGCTCATCCTGATCCTCGCTGATGCCACCAGATCCCCCTCCAGCAGCAGGACACTAACACACAGTGACAGAGGAATCCCACAGCTCTGCATTGCTTTCCTCCACTGATGCTAATTCACACACAGAGAAATTACTGCAGCATGGTAACTATTAAGTGAATAATTAAAATGTCGCATGCATTACAAAAATGTATGATAAAATAAGATAAAAAGAGTGATTTTTCTACGCTAAAACTCAGAAGTTGAGTATAAAAACTAGGATACCCCCCAGCGGAAACAAGCAGCAATTGCTGGCTTGGTGACAGGTCTTAATTTGTCACAGAGCAGCACAGTGATGTGTTCACTCCCATGCTACAAAAGCAATTATTTTTGCAAAAAACCCAAATCACTTTATCTTCTGGAGCTATACAAATAATTAAGATTCAACTACATTTGTCAAAATACATAAGTACAGCACTCTACAACATTTAAGACTGTGCATTATTCACAGTTTCAGTTCAGTGCACATAACAGAACCTTGTCACTTTGCCCAAAGGTTATTTGAACCCCCAGGAACTCAAGAAGATCACATGGCAGGAACCTGGGGCTAGCAAATTACCTCATAGCATTTGCAACATCTTCCACAACCAAAGGCCTGAGTTAAAAGAAATTGTTTGGGCAGTTGGCACGCTGTGGAACAAAGAATGCTTACACTTAACAGGGAGATTAATCTTTAGGCAAATAGCACTGATTCTAACTTTGTATTCCCAGGGCTTCATGTAAGCCAAACAATGTTCATGGGGTTTTTTTCCTAAATGCCTTTCATCTGCACTAATGGGTCATAGGGGTCCATTACACCTTTATGAAAACCTAACTTACATTTTCCAATGGCTTTTGTGTAAGTTAATAAGTAGAGATAAAATATCTGATAAAATGAAAAAAATAGGCACTGTCTTTTTTTTTCCTCTATTTTATTGGCCAATAAAACTTTCAGGCTCAAGGCATAGTTGTTACAGGTCATATTTAGCATGAACAAGTGTTTCCTAAGCACATGAGACAGTCTGCCACTTGTGTCCTTACTTGACACTATTTAAGCCATCTGACCGTCTTCAACTAATTTTTGCCAGAGGAGAAAAAGTCTCAGAAAATGTTCTGAGCTCTCCAAGGATCAGCAATTAGGCATTTGGGGATTGTAAGAGCATCTGATTTTACCTGGGCATTCAAAAATGACAAACAGCCTCCTGCTTGCAAGAAAACCAGACTTTACTGGGAAAACACAGACTTGGAAAAACCTTAAAAAAATAACAGCAGATGAGACTGACATCTTTCAGAGACTGGCAAAAGTCCTGACCGAGTCTACCACCATCTACGCTGAGTAGCCAGAAAGGTATTCCTCCTTCTGGTGGGACCAGGCCGAGGGAGATCAGACTCAGCAGATCGCAGGTGAAGGGGAGGTAAATCTGTTGCCTTTGATAGGTATTTGCTTTTGAGGACTTCACTGTCTAAGCCATCTGGGAAGAGAGGCCTCCATACAATTTGGGTACCAAACCCTGGTGCCTGGGACATCTGCTGCCTGTACTGATCAACAGCCATCCTTGCTAACTGCATTCACCGCTGGCTATTCGTTACAGCAACCCCTGCAGTGACAAACAGCTCTTTCATCAGGAGACTGAGGGCAGATATTGTCCTCCCAGAATCTGTATTTCAAAACACGGAACCTTCACATGGAATCTTTTCCTGTCCTTTAACAAACAAGGAAAAAAAACTTCCCACAACCAACAAAACCCTACCATTTTAAACTGCAGACTACAGCAAGCACCACAACTTCCTTCAGCAAATTTACATCTATTCTTCTCAGTAGGGCTGATCTTAAACAGCAAAGTCCCAATCCACTACCCACGACCAAAGCAAGCCTGGCCCCCCGCAGATGCTTTCACACATGTTCTTGCACAGATGCCCACAAATGACTTTCCCTACATCCCTGTGAGATGCTGCTCCCCTGCCCTGCCAAGTCTCAGGCCTTAAGCCTTATCATCTGCTGAGGTTCAGCTCCCAGACCCTGAGAGGCAATGCCATTACATCCAGTAAAGGACAGAGCCTTTGAGGAAAACCAAAGATTTACCCTGGTGTTCTGCTCTTAAATTCACAGCCCATTAGACCAGTACCTCCTAAAGAAGAAGCAAAGCAGCACAGCACAGGCTGTTTTCACTGCGGAGCTCCACCTGCACAGGCAGAAGATGAGGTCAGCCCTCTGCCGTCACTGCAGCTGACCCAACAAGCCCTGCCATAACTGTGAGGCTTGATTTGGCTCCCCCATGCTCCCTTCTGCCACTTCCAGCAGGTCCCCATTCCCCTGCACCCAAAGCAGAGTGCTTGCTCTCCGGGAAGTTCTCTGGTGCCACAGGGTGGGATGCATCTGGCCAGTCTGATCCAGCTGCCGAACTGCAAGAGGGGGCCACCCCCAGCCCCCTTCCATGACAACAAGGGTTTCCCAAACACACTAAGCCCAGCCTTACACATGTGGTTTATTACCTCCTTTTGCCTGCTTTTCCCACCAATCCATAGCATGGCTGCTGGATGGAGGACGAATAAAAATCTGTCCTGCACTTTCAAAGATGAAAGCCCTGTCCAGTCTCCTAAAAGATGCTGGCATGTCAGAAAGAGCAATGCAAGACCGAAAGGGGACAGCGGGTCTCCTCCTCTTTCTTGCTCCCTCATACCTGCCAGGATAGGGCAATTTGAACCACCCTCTTCTAGACGAGGCCTTGGCAGCTCAGACTTGTTAATTCTGGTTGGAGGAGCTCTGATTCACAGAACTTACTTCATATTGTGGTACTTTGAACGACGAGTGCGATGTGGTTTGGATGTGAGGGAGATCGATTACCTCTATGGGATTTTATTCATCAAATCAGTCTTTGAGCAAGATTGCCCCAGGTCTAATGCAGTTCTACTCAAAGTATTTATTTATTTCTGGAAGGCTTTTTTTCTAGAAAGGAAAAGAAAAATGTGATCAACTGCTGAATACATTGGTGGATCTGGAGATTGTCTACACCAAATCCCCTGTGGTTCATCACAAACTGAGACAACACGCTTGTTTTAGTAAGGAACCCATTCAGCACACAATTTTGAGTAGTAACTGACTAGATCAACTCTGTTTTATTCCATTGGATATGACAGATCTTTCTTGCAATTTAAGATAATAACATGTTAATCTGAATTCCCATAGGCAGAAAAGACTATGCCATAGTGCTCTTTTTTTAGGCTTATTTTAGCACAATGTGGTTCAGCTAATGAGTCTCATTCCACCCGCATGCAAGAAACAATTATTTGACTATATCCAGATACAAATACACCTGGTTTGGACAGTAAGTATAAATCTGGAGTCTGAGGGGATTATTAAACTGATTGCACTGTACCTGAAAAATAAGAAAACAATTGAAAAGTTTGATAACCTTACTCAAAACATTTAGGTTTTCATATCCTAGGAAAAATGTGAATCCTGTTAATAAAATCTCTACAAGGGAAAACAAAGGGATTTTGAGAGAATCACACCTAGAATATTTCATGTCCACATGCAAATGACAGTCAGTACTGTTCCTGGTCTCTTCTGTCCCTTCATAATCCTATTTAGAAACCAGAGGAAAAAAAGAGCAAAAGTTTTGGGAGAAAGAAAAATGTCAATAGGTATGTCATTCAGCATCCTTCATGAAATAAAAGAAGATTTCTACACTCCTTTAACAGGTTTACAGGTGCTCTCATACCAGATTTGAATGTAAGTGCAAGGAAGTACTTGAGATTTTTTTAAATCTCAAACTCATCTGTATATGACAGAATGCCTTTGATCAAAATAGCAAAAGTTATCACTGAGAGATCTTCTGCTGAAATTTATGGGCTACTAAGCAATTCCAGTATTAAAGGATCATGCAAATTGAATTCTCTTTCATCTTTCCATCCCTACTTCCTTTTCAGAGCATCTGACCATCTTGCCTTTTTGTGTAGTTATAAATACTATAGAAAGAGAAATTTTTGTATTGCTGGACTTAATTGCTTTTAGATTTTATCATTTATTTTTGATCAATCTACCAACTGCCTTCATTTGGATAGGCCAATACTGACTTGGTCTCTCTAACAAGGGAACAAAAATTGAACAGACTTCCTTCAGTTATCCAGAATCTATCCTTCCTTTATTAGAAGAGATTAACATCTTGCAGGGACAGAGAGAGATGATCAAGGGCCAATCCATTTTTCAGGGGCAAGCATTTTGAAGTCATGTAGGATACTAACTAGGTTGTGAGAACAGCTTATATTCTTCTATCAGTTACACAGGCTGCTTTTTTTTTTTGCTTTTTTTTTATTTTTTTATTTCCTGAGAATCCAAAATACCCAGACTTTGGAGGAAGTGTTTTCAACTTTCAGCTGAAGCTGGTTCTTTTCTAGTTCTTTTAGTTCCTTGTAAGTGAAGACGATGATACAATTTTATCTATAAAAGAACAATAAATGTCTGAAACCTTGGATAAGGGCATTATCCATACACAAATAACAGTCTATACTTGGTTTTAAAGTTCTGCTTGTTCTCTAAATACTTATAAACTAACTAAACAGATTAGACTCCCTATGAACCAATTATTTTTCTTTTTTTCTTCATTTAGGTTCAGCAGAAAAAACTTGAGTAAATCAGAAGATGCAAAAGGGTCAGTGACAGGTCTGAGATAGATGTCTCTCTCTGCCTAACCTGCACAAGCCATTTGCTTCCCTCAGTTTTGCCCATCTGTAAAATAGGGGCACTTCTTGCCCGTGGTACTTCTGGTATTGCAGCTCGTATCACTAGGACAACTCTGATTTCTAAAGCACTTTGAGTCTAGCAGGGAGCAAGAGCAATGAAAGTGTTGAAAAGTGGTTTTATGTAGTTTCATAAATTGGCTGCCCTGGTACCTTAACATTTCCTTGTATCCTCTTGAATAACATCCTTATCATAAATTTACAGAACGCTCATTCAAAAAAGGAAATATTTCTTAAAAGCTCACAGTGGAGAGAAACCTGGAAAGGGAGGAGAGAGAGCACCTTAGATGAGGAGAGACAAGGAGAAGGCAGCAGAGGTGAGAAGCTGAGGGACTGGCCTGAAGTGTACGAAGGAACGGCACAAACAGTAGAGGACCTTAGAAACCTTGTGGGGGATTGGTGGCCATGCTGGGGCGAGGCGTGCTAACTACTTATTGAAGTTAACTTGGTATGTGATGGTAAAAGACCTTGTTGCAGCTGGCTAGTTTTGAGAGTGCTGTGGCATTCATCTACACCGATAATGTTCTAAGGTAGTAGTTCCTAATGCTTAGAGCAGAGATGCCAAATGTACGTAAAAACAATCGATTCCGATTTCCAGGCAAATCAAAACTTATTAAGCATATAAATACATTTTATCTTATTAACGAGAAATAAAATTCTGGAGAATATTTTAAATTATTACTTGTACTTCTTTCAGGATGACTGAATGCATATGTTATAATCATTAAATAAACTGCAACTTAGAAATTGGGGGGTAGGTAGGGTGGGTGAGAGTGCAGTGTAAGCCCTACACACAACACAAAATCTCTCCGTGCTGAGGTAACACAACACTTGTATATGTTTGCTTTGATGATGAGAATGCTTCTTTCCCTCTGATCATGAAACAACGCCAGAGCCTCGGGCCTGATGTGAGGACAATGCATCCCCCTCTGCAGCATACAAGGTTCATAAGCAGTCAAGTCCCTCAGGACCGCAGACGCCATGCTACAAGCACTTGAAAGAGAGGTCTTCAACTCAGGCAGAGCCTGGTCCAGTCGGCCTCCTGCAAGGCAGTATTTACATTTATGCAACTCCAGCACTGATGAAGGAGCTGTTGGGATGAATCTCCTAAAAAATGGCACAGTGTCACCTGAGTGAGTGGAGCTGCAGTTCAGCATCACCACCTCTCCCTGCCCGCAGCTTGAAAGCAGCTGCTCCCACCAGCTGCATCATTTTAGAGCTGCTACAGACCCATATGCCCTGGGTTGCCTCAGAAACAGAAGACAACAGTTTTGGACTTGGAACACAAGCCTGAAAGACAAAAAAGGTTACTGAGTCCAGGACCACAAGTCATACATACAGCTGGGATTACCCGAGGCCATGAGCTTGAGCGAGTGGTGGAGCAAGCATGGCTATGAAGATGGGAGGGTAAAGAGCCAACACTCCCAGATGCCCTGTGACAGAAGGGATGTTGAAGACTGGTCCCCTGCTGCAGGTGACCAAAGACAGCACTTTGATTCTCACCTGAAAAGTGAGTCAAGCACTTCTGAGTGACCTGGATCTCCTTGTGCCACTGAAACCTGACATTCTTTTTATCTTGGTCTATTAAGCATTAATAGGAAGCTTCACTGCTTCATCATCTGGGGAACAGTTTTGCCTGAAGCTGCCAGTGCGTCAGTGCTAGCCAAAAAAGACCAGACATGGGTTTCCTGCAGGGGCACCATCCTTATCACACTTGACAAGCCAGCTGTGGCCGCAGCAGACTGGCCTTAGGGAGGGGACATAAGTCAATTGTAAAGACCATTTTTATTCTTCCTACAGAGCTGTGGCTAAATTGGAATTGGATTAGTTGGACACTTGTCTGACTGATAACCCCAATTCCTTTGGCTGTTTTCTGATCTTTTAATTCAGCTCTACCCATTCACAGAATAAAATATTATATAAGCATACAGACTTTTCCTGCAGCATTTCTGTAGTCTTTCCAGTTACGAACTGTGATAGCCTAGAAGTCATGGCCAGCCACACAGCCCAAGAACACAGTGCCCCTTAATCCTAAGGATGATGCATGAGGAGTAAAACAAAGAGTTCCAACAGCCCTTTGAGATGAAGGCTTTCTGCACAACCCACAGTGATTGTAGCAACATAGGCCTAGTTTACACCTAGGAAGAGAAAATGTGCGTACAGCTCTCCTTTGCCCTGCAGCAAAAGAAGAGGCTGAGCGTACATCTTTCCTAGGAACACGCTTTCTGCAGAACTGGGGTCCCAGGGAAAGAAGGGAACCTTCAGTTGGGTCAGAAAGATTCCTTAAAATAGAGCTTTTGTCTAGCCAGTCCCCTAAAAATTTAATGGGTAGATGGTTTTTTGTGTTTTATTCCTCAATACTGAATAGGAGTGAGTATTTTTTCCATTAAGTGCACAAGACCCACATTCTGAGCATTCCTGCAGTAACATTCAGTCATAGTTTGACAACATTTTCAGAGGAAAATCTTATTGTTTTAATTACCGTTGTATAAAGAACTGGAAATACGCATCAGGCCCAGTTCCAACTTAAAACTTACGTCTGCAAGAGGCAGCTGTTTTGGGGATGGGGTGGGTGGGTGGGGGCAAGGGAATTATTTAAGATAGAAGCAGAATATGACTGTGGAGATGTCCTTCTACTTTGCCAGACAACAGATAGGAAAAGACAATTGTCCTTTGCTCTCTCCCAGCCCAAGGCCATTCAGAGACCAGAATCACTGGCCATTCTGTAGGCCAGGAAATCCAGTTCATCAGTTCTCTTACAGAACCGACTCAAAAATTTTATCCACTACTTTGAATTCCTTATACAATGAATGCTTCTCAAATGCTAGACTATAAGAAGATAAAAATAAATCCTGTGTAGAAGATAAGGTTTGGAAGACAGGCAGCAGCTCCAAAAAGCAGAGGTGACGGCTAAATAGCCACTTGGGGATGGAAAGACCAATCACAGTGATTAAAAAAAATAATTCAAAGAACAAAAACAAACCCAAAACCCCCCCAAGATCTTTGTCTTGTGGGTAATTAGCAGTAGCCTCGACAAGGAAATAGAGGCTCCTTTCTGAAGCAAGGCAATACCACAGCAGGGTCCTCTCAAGATGCCCATCATGTAGTTGTGGTGAGGGGCCTCCTTTAAGCTCAGGAAAGGACTGGGACTCTTAACACATCATCAAGCTCAGATGCTGATCTGTATGTTGGCTTTCTGACTGCATGAGTAAAGCTAACATGCACTAATCTGATACGATCTGCTGCTGGCGACACCTTCAGACTTTGACCATGTTGCTTAAGTAGCTATTACAGACATGTTTTGTTACCAGGCACAAGGGGGTTTTCTGATACATTTCACCATTTATACTATAACATATTACAGCTCTGTACTTGATTTACATGGACTTCTCCAGTGAGATGCTCCATTCGAGATACTCCTGGACCAGATCATTTCTCTACCAAAAGCAGAGAGATTATGGCTAATTATTTCCTGCTGTCCTTTCTGTGTCTTTTTTTATTCCATTAAACAAACAGACAGTGTTTGGTATATGAGTAAGAAATGTAGTATAACAGAAAATATGCTAGAAAGGAAATGATTACTAATCACTGCTTTTTGCCCAAGACAGCTAAAATGACCTATTTCCTCAGCTCATCAGCTGAGCAAACTACTGACTTCAAGATGTGAGAAACCATTCTTGTTCTGTGGTTCCAAACATAATTTTGTTTCTGTAAGGAATTCATGGAGAAAATATGACCTGGGTTGAAAAAGCAGCACACAAGAACTACATTCATTCCATAAACAGAAGACATGAATGGGAAGCAAACAGACAAATCTAAAGCATAGCCTACAGTTTATTAAGTAAGTTTAATGATTTTAATACAGGGGACTCAAGAGAGCGTCAGTTAGGTTAACGTTTGCCCAAGACATTCCAGTACACGATAGGAAGTAAAATGTCAACTACTCTTAAAATAAACTGTGCTATTGCTTTGGGCAGCAGGATGAGAAAAAGTTAATCAGATGAAAACTAATTACAGATGTAAGGGGCCTGATTCTTCACCTACTGGAGTTCAAAAGTATGAACTACCTTATGAACACATAAGAAATCCCTACATGGGTATGCTTCTCTTTTACCCCATTAAACTACTCGCGTGTCTCAGTTTTTCCAGGACTGAACATAACTTTCTGACAATGTAATTAATCACTATGTATGCTTTATAGGTAGCACTGTGAGCCACATGCTCAATGTCCAAATGTTTTGATTCGGGAAGCTTAAATTTTGTGGTGGCTTGTTTTTGCCAGGAGTGAAAGGAGGTAGCCCTCAAACATGAACCCACCTGAAAATTTCAAATAGAAAGTTAAAACCGTGTCTTTACAAGTGGCTTTGGGGCTTCACTTTTACTTTTCTCTGACTCAAGAACAACACTAAAGGTTTCTTTCCCATAAAAAAAATAAATTATCCCTCTAAACTGACACAAAATAGTGACACTTCACCAAGAAAATATGCAAAAATGCAGAGCTGTAAGTAATATTCTTCCATAATTTCAGCTACAAGTTGTTCTCAGATCCATGACAAGGAGGAATGACCTCACACTCCCCACCCCCCCACCCCCACCCCCCGTGAAATCCAGTCCTATTGGGAGGAAATTAGTTACTGGCTATTAGTTATCTATAACTAAATACAGTCTCAGGAAGACAGAATTTAATATTGAATTAACACTTTGAAATATATCCAGCCTTGTCATCAAAAGCCATGAGACTTGCTTCAAAGAGAGTGACATACTACGCAGATCTTCTACAACTTACACATAAGCATACGCACAGGCTGTATCTAAATTGGCAGGTAATCCAGCTCAATGCAAGCGAACAAGTAATACAAGGCAGCTGGCATAAGGCCCCTGCATCTTTATGAGAGTTTTTGCTTCAGTCCAACTTCAGTCTGGTTGGTTGGAACCTGAATTGTGGATGTGGTGTGAAGCTGTCCAGTGGACCAACCACTGGTCCATCTGGAGATGGTTAGATCTTCCTTAGGGTGATGAAAATTCAGTGCTTTTAATTCAAAGACACGCTTAGGCATTCACAAACAAGCCTTCCTTCCCTCTTCTCAGTTCATTGTCCTCTTCTGCCTTGCACTGCTCTGCTCTATCGTCCCCAGGAGACCATGCCCATGGCATCTGAAGTCAGCTACAGGATGAAGGCAGGTTTGCAGTCCTGTAAGCATTTGAGTTTGCTCCTGTGTGCCCACAAGGAAGGCTTGTACCAGCTTAAGGGCTACTAGGTGAGTCTTAACTCCAGCTGTAGGAGGGAAAAAACCTCCAGTGAGCTGGGGCTGACCTTGCCGAGTCACCTTGGGAGCCAGGGGCTCTCCCACTCCAACCCCACCCCACAGTCTGTCCTCTGCCTGTCTGGGATTTTCAGACCTCGCCTCCCGTTGACTCTCCAAAATACATGGAATGGCTCTTGGTCACAGGAGCATTTTAGTACAGGAGTCTTTGGGTGAGGAAGGCTGCCCGCCACTCCTCCGCTATCCACTGCTGCTCTCAGAACCAGATACAGGTAGTACCTGATTCCTCACAGGGCTTCCACCTTCCTGAACTACGTGTCAGCCCCCCTTGAAGGTGGCAAGGTGAAGGTGACACCACAGACCTACACGTCCCAGAGAAACTCGGCTGCAACAAAACCCTGAAACTCCCACGGCGAGTTTGAAAACGTTGAGAAACTCCCGCAACGCGTTCAGAAGGGGGCTGCTTGCCCTTCCTCCCCCCACCCCTCGGGCTGACAGAGCCCCGCGGGTGCCGGGGCCGTGGGTACGAAGGTCCCCAGCGCTCCCCGCCGGCGGGAGCCTCCTGCGCGCTGCCCCGGCGCCACAAGCACGTTCCCTCGCCCGGGGCTCGGCAGGGACCCGGAGGAGCGAAGAGGCTGCGCGGGCAAACGTTCGCCATCACTTTATGTCAGGTGCTTGAGCAGAAGACAAGCCGCGGGTCAGACATCTCGGTTAGCGCCCCGTTCAGGACCCGCACCCCGCTGCAGCTCCGCGAGCGCCCCTGCACGAGGCCCGAGCCCCCGGCCCGGAAGAGCCCCCGCGCCCCCGGCCGCCGCAGGTGGGCGAGGGGCGCTCAGGCGCCCGGCGGGACCCGGGGCGGGGGGCTCGGACAGGTGCCCGGCCCGGCCCGGCCGCCGCCCCTCGGCCCCGCCGCCCCTCGGCCCCTCGGGGCGCAGCGCGGCCGCTCCGGCGTGAGGAGGAGCCGCTCGGTGCCGCTCTTTCCCCCGCCGCCGCCGCCGCCCGCCGGCCCGTCTGCCGAGCGTGTGTCAAACCCACGTGCTCCGGCAGCCCGCGCCGGGGAGCGGCGCCCAGCGGCCGGGCCCCGCCGCACCGCCGCCGGCCTCGCCCCGCACGGGGACCTCCGCCGGCGGCCGGCCCCGCACCGCGGCCCCGCGGCCTGCACCGGCCCCGCGGCGGGGAGGAGGGCGGTGTTTTCCTGCGCGGCGCCGCCGGCGAGCGTCAGGCGGGGGGGAGGCCCCGGCCCGGCCCTTCCCCTGGCCCCCGCGCCCCGAGGATGGCAGCGCTGCCCGCACGAGTGGCTGGCGGCGGTGTCCCTCCTCTTTTTTTTTCCGGCGGCGGCGGCGGCAGCGGCGGATCATTGTTGTGTGGGAGGAGGGCGGCGGGGATGGACTTGATCTGCCGGGTCTCCTGCTAAGGCGGCAGCACAGCGCGCCCCGCCGCCCAGCCAGCACCCGCCAGGGCCGAGCCGCGCCGGGCAGGGAGGGACCAGCCCCCCGCCCGCTCCCCCTGCTGCTTTATTTTTAGGGGGCTCCACCGCTCCTCTCCCTCGCCCTTATCCCCCCCTACCCCCCCTCCCCGCTCGCACACACGCACAGGGACACGCACGCACCCTCCTCCTTTGCCCTTTCATCCTTCCCCCCCGCCGTCCTCCCGCGCCGTCTCCTGCCGCGGCAGATGCGCCGGGGGTCACCGCGCAGCTGGGACTATGGTGAAATTTCCAGCGCTCACTAACTACTGGCCCCTGATCCGGTTCCTGGTCCCTCTCGGCATCACCAACATCGCGATCGACTTCGGGGAGCAGGTAAGGCAGCGCCTCCCCCGGGGGTGACCCTCGCCCGCCCTTCCGCAGGGCCGTACCGGCGGGGCTCGGCGCCTCCGCGGGGAAGGGAAGGGGAGGCGGACCGGGCTGTGCCGGGCCGGGCCCCGCCGTCCTCCCCCGACGCATCGCGGCGGGCGGGGACGGCGGCCCCTGCGCCGTTGGGGGCGGCGGGCGGCCGGTGCCGCCGTGCGTGCCCCGGCGGCTGGAGAGCGCGGGCTGCTCCGCACCCCCGCTGGGCACCCGGGGCGGGGGTCGGCGGGGTCGGGGTCGGTTTTTCTCTCCTCCCCCCCCCCCCCCTTGTATTTCAGGATTATATAATCTGAAATTACATAATGCACTCGCCGGGGGCTGGTTGTTTCCCCCGCTGACACGGCTGCTCAGGTGCAGCAGCCCCTAGCGCAGTGCAGCGCCGCTCGGCGGCGGCGGCCGGCTCGGCCCCGGGACCCGGCGAGCTGGGGGGCGCGGGGAGCCAGGCCCGGCTGCCGCCGCCCGCTGCCCAGGGCCGCCGCGGCCCCCCCCGCCCGCGCCCCCGCCCCGCGCCGCTGCCGCTCCCGCTGCCGCTGCCGCAGCGGCTCGGCCCCCCCCGCCCCGCCGCCAGCAGCCCCCGCCGCCGCTGTCCCGGTGGGAGGGCGGCAGCGCGGGGGGCTCCGGGCAGGTGAGCCTCTGCGCCCCCTCCTCCGCCCGTGTGTTGTGAGCCGGCAGCCCGCGGTGATGGGCACAGGGCAGCAGGTCGGGGCACAGCGAGAGGAGCGGCTGCCGCCACACTCCAGCCGTGAACGGATCGCTGCGCTCGGCCGTGCTCAAATTCTCCAGCGGGGCTGGTGACCTCAGGCTGTCCCCGCGCTGGGGCAGCGAGAAAACACCCCGGCGTGCCCTGACGGGCCGGCCGGCTCCCTCGCACGCAGCCCTGCTGCTTCGCCCCCCTAATCCCCACTTGCGTTTGCACTGAAAACATGTTTTGTGCTTGACGTACTCATTCCTCCGCTGCCCGAGCTTTCCACCCAGGGTGCTTGTTTGCCACAGCACTGTGGGGTGGGGAAATACCTGCTCTCTTGTTTCAGTATTTATGACAGGTAGAGCCCAGGTCTCATGTCAGGCTGCACTATATAGAGCCTATCATTACATTTTTAGTAGAACAGTATACACTAATACTTACAAGCGTTAAGCTGGGCAGCCACGTCAAGTATTGCACCTCAAATAGCTTTTATCCTTGTCCTGAGTCGCTCCGTTTTGCTGAGAAGCTCCTGTTTTCTAAGCAGGATAGGCACTTGTTCCCATGCTCCTTGAGCAAATCTACCAGAAAATTAGTGGGTACCTTCACCGTTTGTAAAGAAGAAAGTGATAGGAAAAATATTACAGTGGGAAAAAAAATAGCTAACATTAATAAAATGTTTGTCATGCCTGTGTCTGTTAATCGCATTTTGCTTCCTTGTCTTTCAAATTTAAATAAACCACGATACTAAAAAATGCAATTCCATCCTTGTCTAACGACTACATACTTTCCTGCTAACTCGGTGTTCTATAAATTGTACTTGGGGGGGGGGGGGGGGGAACTAGAGATAGAAATGACAAGGGAAAAGGTGATTTAAATGCTAATAACTGTACCACGTTAATAACATACAGCAGAAGTCAAATTGAAAGCAGTTCTCTCAGCAAACTGAGACAGGTGCATGTGTACAATTTGCTTCATACAAGGTTAGCTTGATTCAAAATCAATGTCAACCCATAATAAACATCCCCCTGGCTTCAGTGTGCTCTGGACCAGGATTTCAAAAATTAGCAAGCAAGAGGTTACAGCTTTATAAGTGAGGGCCTTCTGGCTGGCTGGGTACTGGTGACACAGTAGGGATGTTAACATGTGGATGATACATGTAAGCACTTATCTAAGCAACTTTGACAGTGTTAGGGACAAAATATGTCAGAAAATGTGTTTTATTTGATAGCTGTCATGGGATTGGCCGTCCAGGAGAGTTGGAGTTATCCCCTGTCTCAGATGGCAGCCTGAGGAGGTGTTTAATTGAAAAGGGAGAAATCTAGTGAGCAAGGAGACTCCTGCAGAAAACCCCAGCTCAGGAGTGGAAGCTGGAAGGATGTTTTTTGTACCAGCCTAGCAAGAGACTTAACCTGCCTGGAAATCAGGAAACTGAGGCAGGGACGAAGTTACTCCAGGTCTGAAGAGATCCTCTTACAGAAAAAAGGACAGGGATTTTATTTTCCTGTATATAATAAATGAACTTTTTTATGCTTATAGGACACTACTGTTGCACTCCTGTGGCTGGAAATATGCTGACTGGCTGAGCCAGTCACCTTTCTGCTCTACAAAATGGTAATAATTTTAATGACAGGGCTGAATTGAAGCAACATAGAATGGGTGTGCCAGCTCTGAATAGGCTGCCATACCTCCTTCTGTGAATGTATGTGGCAGATAAAAAAAGATTTCTAAGAATGATAAGGGAAGTAAAATTTGCATGAAGTAATGTTACCCGCTCTGGACAATACTGTAAAAGAGACATCAGAACTATAGGTCAGAAGTGAGAGATGACTGTAAATAATTAGGGAGAGAATGGACCTTGCCTGACCAGGGAAGAAAAGATGTCTAAGAAATGCTGTAAGTCATAAATCCTTTTGATGTGTCATGTTCATACATTGTTCTGTCAGGCGAGGAGAGTATTTGGAAGCAGAATGTTCAAAGCAGAGCCTTTTTAACAAAACCTAGTACCATTAGGTACCTGATATTGAAAAGTGAGAAACAAAGAGAATCTCACTCTTTTTTTTTTTTTTTTTTTTTTCTTTCTTTCTTTTTACCTTGAGAGGCTTTTCTGGGTGTTGAATAGCTTCATTCAATGGTAAACATCACTAGGAAATTGCCAGGTCCTTGATATGTGGCTGTCTCTAGATTTCTTGCTACTTCAAGGGAAATTTATAGTAAGGTTAGAGAATATTTCCAGAACATAGTTCATGACTGGCCCATACCATTGCCCCATACAAGATGTTTGCTATGACAAGTGTGTTTACTTTGTAGGAAGTAAAAAGTGCAGGAGCAACGCTCATAAGAACTAATAAGCTGAGCTTCTGCAGTCACTTCCAGAGCTGCTATAGCCGGTGAAGAGCCTCCTGTTGACCCTTGGATCCTAATCCACTAACGCTTTAGGACAAGGCTATATTAGAGAGTTACTCCAACCTAGTGAGCTAACCTCATCAGTTCACCTCATGAAATCTTCTTAGACAAAGACCTGACACCACCCCACCCCTAAAAAAGGTACTCTTGATGCATAGACAGGTAAGTTCCCAGAAGATTTGAGAAATAAACCATTTCTAACTTTCCATGATTTACTTCTGCAACCGGTTTCCCTTACAATTTATTTACAGTACTACATAGCTTTTATGAAATAAAATACTATATAGCTTTTTTCTTAGCGTAAGGCCTTCAAGAATATAGTCCTAAATATTTTGGCTGAACGTTCCTTCTCCACACAAATACGTGTCTGTGTGTGAGTGTGTGTGTGTGCATGCATGTATTCAATTATTTTTCTCTAGCTGTATGCACACACACACGAATATACACAACAGAGCTTCTTCATCCCAAGAGCTTAACACCGCCAGAAGAGAGGTTCTCCCTTTGCAGTCTGCTGGTGAGAGCATTCGACTCTCAGCATCTTATCCTGAGATTCACAATAATTAGTGTTTTAGTTAGAGCTCAGCTGTGGGGGGGCAGAGTTTGCATTAAAAAATCCCAGCTCCTGTGAAAAATGCTGTTGGAAGTACTTGCTTGGAAATAAACTGCTCCTGTGTGGTGGAGCACAACACAACCTCAACTCACTCAGTAAATAATACCACCATTACCCTTTGTGTCACCACCCACATCAGTTTTCTTTTTAACAGTTTCAGAGCTGCTCACATACGTTGTGGTGGCCTGATTTGTAATGTATGTGTACATTTGCATTAGCCTTAGTATAAAGGGAGAAGACTGAGGTGCGCGTTAGTTCAGTAACTTTCTCAGGAGCGCAGAACCAGCCCTAGGCAGTGTTAAATACATTTTGCAAATGTCACTGGTAACTCTGCTGCTCACAAGGCCAGGCAGAGAGCAATATATTGAACTCGGGGCCTGTCTGCAGTAGTCCCTCAATTATCAGCGGCAACAGTGGGAGGGTTTTTTTTTCTGGCTATCACATACCCAGCCCCTGAATCATTTCTTTCAATTGCTGGCCTTTGCTGTTGGTTGGGCAGTTTTATGTGCCAACGTAACCGTTAAGTATACAGACGTAATGTTGTTCAGTGGCTTGTGGGGCCTTGGAAACTAAAATTGAGCAAGCAGAGTCCTGCTGCCGCTTTCTCTTGAGGTCACTCACAAGCTCTGGTCCTGCAGAAAAATGGCCGTACATCGCGCATAGAGTAGTGGTTGGGATCAAATAGGCGAGCTGTAAAGGAAGCGCTAAACATTTTGGATTCTGAGTTATTCTGCAATAATTGCTTGAAAAACAAACTTTTTTTCTTGTATTTGAATGTTTTCTGGTTTTGCTTAATAAAAAAAAGTGTTGCCAGAAAAGGAGAACAAGTCATGAATAATGTATCAAAAAGAATTAGTGAGCTTATTGTCTGCCCATGCCGTTTGCAAACTTAGTAGGGGGTTAAACATTCTGATTGATGCTTTCTGAAGCTCGTTTTTGGGGTAGGTGTTATTGTCTGGACGTTCAGAACAAGCAATGGGAGAGGTCACATTCCCAGCTGTTCACCGGGGATGTGGGCCAAGTTGTGTAACCTTTCTGTGGCACCGTTCCCCTGCCTTTGAAGTGTGCCTAGGCACCTACCTGTGTGTCACAGGGGTGTAAGGAAAATTCATGTGTCAGAAGCGCCGCGAGATGAAAGGTGCTATATGAGTGCAAAGTACTCCTGTTAGTGCTGTTGTGAGAGGTCAGGGACTCATTTAAGTCACGTAGGACTTAAATACCATATAAACAAGAAAGCTAATAAGGTCTTATAACTGGTGTAGACCATGACTGTGTTATTACCACAAACATATTATTAGTAGGGTACGGTGATGGAAATGCCCTATTTTTTAAAATTAATGTGAACTACACAGCATTTTAAATTAATTTTAGATGAACTTGTGTTGAAGAAGCAAACATCTACAGAGTATACTATGAACAGAATATTTTTAATTTTTTAATTATTATTATATATTTTTTTTTTAGTTTTCCATGGTAACATTTTGAAGGAATTCATTTCTCCTGCAGGATTCACAAGCCAAATAGTCTTGTGGCTAGGGAAGATCGGTGAAGTGCATCTAACTTCCCTGTTTGGAGTGAGAAAATCCAAGTGAGAGACCTTGTATGAAGGATCAAAACCCAAACCACACACACCCGAAGCAGTAATTTTCAGAATTTGTACCTCAGTACTGAATTCAGAGAGGTTCTTCCAAGCAGCGCAGCTCTCCTTACTTTTGCATGCCAGCCTGAACCCTACAGCCTTAACTCCTAAATAGTCGTCTGCCAAGCACTGGAGGTTTTCAAGCCAGTGCTAAGTGGTCTGTAGACCACACAGACGATTCTTGGGACTACACGAGTGATTAATTAGGCTTATATGTCTACATTAGTTGCAGCGCGCATTAGATACCAGGCATTGCATTCACCGGTCATGCAGAGCATTTGGTGGAGTTTCACAGCAAGGAGAACAGAGGCACATACTCCTCGCAGCTAAAACAATATGTATTTGCATTTTATAGCACATAAGGTACCAAATGAACAGGTTATGGAGAGCAGTGGGGCTGTCACCGCTGAAGACTGCAGATGATACTAGAAATTATGAGAATGAACCTACAAACAAGGTGTCCATCCCCTGCAGTGCTCCATGTCGCCATAGTGTAAAATACATAATCTACAGCTAGGAGCTGTGTTATGCTTCATTTGTCAGTACCTTCTCTTTTTTCATCCTACCCTCTCCTTTCTTCACAAAACCCTCCGGTTCCCTGCTTCCCGTTCACATTGCTTCCCACCTCCCATGGCTGTGTCACCTTGGCTCTGAGGACTTGTCTGGACTTTTCATACCCTTCGCTGTTAAGAACTGGGAGGTTTTGTACTTGATGCTACCCATGAAGCATGCTGAAGCAGTTGGCTAGCTGTATAGCTGCAGAGAGCCTGTTTCCAAGGAGGGAGGGAGGGAGAAACAACCCCTTGCAGCACCAACTAGCCACTTACTTGTTTCTGAAGTAGTTTAATTCATCCCAAACCTGTGAATTCAGATATTTGCCCACCAGGTTGCTGGAAAGTAAAACTTTCAGGTCTGTGGGCTAGAAACAGTTCTCCCTACCAGAAGAGTAACCGATGGAGTGGGAGACCTGTGTACGTTTACCACTTCGCCAAGCAGTCCCAAGTCCTAGTCTCTGGGGTGGAGAGCCTTCTCTGGAGATACTCCAGTCACAATATCACTGGATATTCACTGAAAAAGCATTATGGGGTGGCCAAATACTTCTGGTGCGTATTTCAGAGATGGGAGAATTGGGTTCTCCTCCGTGCCAGTGAAAATCTAGTAGACTAAGACAGCATCAGAAAGAAGGGATAAAAATACCCTGAGCCTATGTTAAAACATGGGTTGAAAACTGAAGTTCTGAGAGGGGTTTGAACCGCTTTCTGCTTCATGGAGAGAAATCCCCAAAGTAAAACTTTTGGGTTTGAGTTCAACAGACCATTTGATTTGTTTCAGGGGGTTTCTTGTTCATTTTTCTTTTGGTTTCATTTTCACAAAACCCAGAAAGCTGATCTCTCTTCGCATTTGATTCGGTCTGAACCGATTTATCTTTAATCTTCGATCATTTTGCTGCTGCACAGAGAATGTGGTTTTATACAGAGGCTTAGATGACATGACCAATCTTATGACCATTTGAAGACAAGTGACTTTTTATATGCAAAGAAGGCATGTACGCAAGGCTCCAGCTCTGAAAGTGCAGATTCTAGCTGTTAATTGACTTCCTATCTTGATCGTAGGCAAGAAATTTGTCTCTTTCTTTATGTGAGTTTTGTCGGTTCTAAAGTAGTGATGTGTTTTACAAGGCATTTACAAAGTTTAGTCCTTCATGTTTGTAAAACATGGATGTAAGTTGCTGTATAAATAGAAAATTTAAATATATCTGCCAGCTCATGCAGAAACCTCCGTGCATAAAATTGAGCAATTCCAAACAGCTTTTGCTTTGTAGCTACTTTGAGAAATCTGTGATGTTTTTAAGTAACATATCTATTACTGCTGAGCTCAGTTCCAGTGAAAATGGCATATCAGAACATGTGTTTCTTAGAAAAAATTATGGAAAATTTGTCATGAGCTTAGATTTCAACAAACTAATCTAACTAACTATTGGTGCCTCATCCTATTTGTACCTGGGAAACCTGTGGATTTGGGGGAGAGGGAAACAGGAGTGTTAATATGCAATTAGATCATCAGATTACACTTCCTTCTGCTTGCTTGATTTTCTACTGACATGGTATTGCTGTAGCTATGGTTTTAGACACTGCTGCTGCCTTTTCAGATAACCATTAGCCAGGGAATTAAAAAAGAACCACTGTAAGAACAGGAGACCTAAATGACCCATGAACTTCGGTGTCTGAAACAGTAAAGCTCTGCTGTTCTCCTGTCTTCTGTCTCCTCTATGATATTGTTTCTCTTTCAGAATTCCCACAGAACTTTGCTACCTTGCTTTGGAGTATGTCCGCATATGCAGTTTTTCTGGATTAATTCCTTTTTGATGTAGTGCAGAATAAAAGTGCCTGCATGAAACATTAACTAAGAATAATTGCAGGTGTAAACACGCGTTTTTTTCCAAAGAGGGATGAAGTGCAGCATTTTTATTTGCAAAACCACAGTTGATTTCTGTAGCCTTTTCAAGAGCATTCTAGGAAAGGACAAAGGAAAAATACTGGAGAGTTAAGACCAGTTTATTAAAAAATAAGTGCTGCAGTGGCATGAAGTCTCAAGTGCCAATTCATTAGTAGCTGTTTGCAAGAGGTTATTACTGCAGCTTCTGGGAGTTGTTTTTCCTCAAGATGATGCAAAAAAGTCACTGTTTCTGATTTGGCAGGAGTGTTACTGTTGGAGAAAGGGTGGTCACTGTTGTCCAGAATGCTCAGTTTGCTTTACTGATGTAGTAGTTCAGCAAGAGTTCAGCTTTTAGCGTGGGAAGCAAACAAACTGCAAGACGCAACTTATTTTCAAGTGATTTGCTTCACATAGCTTTTTTTGCAGTGCTGTTGGATTGCTAAGGCAGTTGTTTCCAACCTTTTTCAATTTGCAGAGCTCAGAAAATTTTCCAGTGGAGATGCAGAGAAAATTCACATCTGTACAAGCTGGAGAGCTTATTTATGTTTACATGTTTTTTTAGTTACCTGTCTCCTACTGCTTGTAAATATTCCTTAAAGCAGAGGGTTCTGTGGGGCTGAAAGCTCACCTCACCAAAGCATGTGCCAGCACATTTGCTGACAGATAATTTGGAAGGCTTTTGGCTAGGAGGTGGTCTGTCTTCTGGCCTTCTTGCCTGTGTTTTGTACTTAAATTAGTGAATGAAGTCAGATGCAGGCCATACCTGAGCTTTCACGTGCTGGCCTTTGAACTGTGTGCCTGCACAGCTTTCCCCACCTACCCTGGCCAAAGCAGGTGTGCACGTGCCAGCCTGGACTGATTTTTTTTCCTTCATCTAGTCAGACAGGCAGTGTGTGTATGTATAAGGGGCATAACTGCACGGCACCCACTGTTCTTCCCTTGTTTCTTTTAATTGTGGTGTTTGCCATCCTCTTCTTTGAAAATACAGGATTTACGTTTAGATTTTATTGGGCTGTTTTTCCTGTTCATTTCTTACTTACACCGCGTTACGTCTCCTTCATTCTGTTGCGTATCGGCGAACAGTATCTTATTTTTATAACCTCCCTGTCAGCGAGCAGCAGCTGCAGTTCCTGCAGCCATGGCCAGCCACGGTGAGGTAGCTCTGATCCACCTCCAGCAGGTCCCTCCTCATTGCAAACACTTTCCTTGCCGCAGCATACCAACCTGCTCCAAGAACTTGGCAGCCTTTGATCTCAAATCTGCCGTCCTGCAGATGAAAGGCAGGCTCCCGCACAAGTCCATCGTTACCATTTCCTCTGTCAGCGTGTTACCAATTAAAAAGCATTTAGCCCATTTGAAAAGAAAATTAATAGTTAGCAGCATTACAGGGCAGGAAGACGGTTCACATTTTCGGTTCAGGTGAGAGGGGGGGAAAATGTGAGTTAGGTAAGAGGAAGGATTATAGAAACGAAGCATTTATAGCTTGGACAAAAAAGGGAATTCAGTAACCATCTACGGTTGTATGAACCACAGTGTGGTTATGAAGGAGAGGAGACAGGGTTAGCTGGGTCACTGCCGTGGGGAGAACGTAGCGAGGAGCACTGAGAGAAACTGGGGGAGCTGCACACAATTTAGACTGAAAAGTTTACCAGATCATTTTACAAGTAAAAAGCAGGACTTGTTCCCTTTCACACATCAGTTCCTTCTAAAATGTGGCATGAAGAGCGCTGTGCTTTGGACGGTGTTGGGTGGTGGTGGTGGTGGTGGCATGTTATGTAGGCTCAAATTCAGTGCGTCACCGAGAGCAAAGAGTGCTGTGGTCACTGTAAAATGCTGGATATGGTGGGTCAAACCTGAAGACCACGTCTCCTGGTGAGGGAGACAGGCAGCTTGGGAACCAGACACTCCTCAAAGATACTCAGTGCAGTCCAGAAGGGTCATGTAGTTACGGGCTGTTAGTGTGGCCTCTTCCTATGAAATCGTACACACTAAGGTAAAATACACAAAAACTGGATCTCAGGAGGTGCAGAATTTCTATTATCAAGGATTACTGATCATGATAGAGTTTTCTTACAGCACTCTTTCACACGACACCTCCCAGATGCAGCATACAGAGCACTTGCTAGGGAGAGAAACCGGAGCTACCAATAGACATACCGACTGTGAACCCCTGTCTTGTTCCTTGCAGAAGTGTGCAGTGGAAGTGGTGTGCCCCTTGCTGCCTGGGTGAGCAATATGCACCGCTGGGGTCTCCCCAGCAGAGCTGAGCACAACAAATCCAAACAAAATGACCGTACCAAAAAATACGGGGACCTTTCCAGTATGAGAGAAGTGGAGTTTTGAGATGTTCTCAGTCTGGAAGTACGCGAGATCTTAGCTCTGGTTTTAAACTGGAGGCTTGCTGAGTTTTTTGAAGGGCTTAAAGGCACAGCTGCCGCGAGAAAAGACTCAACAAGCACAGGGGACGTTGCAGGTTCTGTGGTACTGTGAAATGCCTGCCCAGCCCTGCACCCTTACTGTCTTTCTAATTCAGTTCTGCAGGTCCTTTGATTTGCTTGGTTGTGGGTGCTGGAGCGGTTTAGTTATGCAGACATCTGTGTGGCTTTGTCACCAGGCTGGAGCCTGCAGTGGCAGCTCCTCACCCTAATTGCTACCAGGGAGCCCATCTATTTCACCCTTGTCCTGTTATTTGCTTTGGTAACTTACTCCATCAGTCCATCCCACTTCCTCCCCCACCATGGGATTTTGGAGATGACTTTGAACATTAGGATTATTTGCAACCCGCTGAGCCCAAGAGGCCAGTTAAGGAGGTGGCTTCAAACCTGCCACCAGCTCTGCCCAGCAGAAGTGGACATACCAGGTGATGTACTTGGAAGGGTTGCTGGTCTTCCCTATTTGCGTGGCCTGAGGTGGTGGGGAATAAGTCTTCCAATCTGAGTATCTGGAACATCCTCTTCATGAAATTTTTATTTTTGCCCTCTCTTGCTCATAGTTTTTTGAAGCCTGTCAAAATAACCCCAGCTGTCCTTGGTTTTGTACGGTCACAGGGACGTGTCTGCTGTTTCTCCTCTGCACTTCAGTAGTATAAAACAACTGGTAATGTGGGGCTCCGAACTCAGTATGACAGCACTGTCAGCTTCCCCTGTATTTATGTTGGAACATAACAACCTCATGATCTTAAGCGTGTGCTTTGGAAGAGAAAGAAACTCCAAACCACAAAACATTTTTCAGCTCCTCAAGACACCAAAGGTAGTCATCCACAAAAAGGTTTCTGTTTGCCACAGATATATACATTTTTCAGGTACTTCTGTCATACACATGCACATGTACATACTGCGTTGTGAGCAGGAGATTGCCTTTATAGAAGAATTATACACTGAGTGGTGCTAATGTACAGTCTTGGATTACTTACTGGCTTCTATGCAAAGCAAAATGGTTAAGGAAATAAGGGCAAGAGGTGTGCATAGGGCTGCTTAGGTAATCGCACGTGCGCCTGATGTGTCACAGTTTAAGTTGCCTCTGGTTACATGCTATTACAGTGGTTGCATGTGCAAATGCTGTTTTATTTTTGAATCAATGGCATTGTACATGGATTTCATCTGTACACAATGTGACCTTGAGAGCACCCCTCATCACTGCATCACTGTTCTTTATATACTTTTGCGGGCAGTCATTTTGCTTCAGAGTGTTTCATTTCAAAGCATGAAAGCATGACGACCTTTTAGCATTCACAGTCTTGTTCTTATATGAGTGTTCTGAGATTCAATCAATGGTCTACTGGTTAGGACATGCTCCAGCATTATAATAGTCTTGGGAAGAGCTTTCGTCAGCAGTGCCTTCTGGATCTAATGTGTAAGTAGTGTGTTTTTTTTCTACTAATACTGTGCAGAGGCCAACATTTCTCTCTTTAATAAATTTATGAGAAATCACAGCAGGTAACCTGCTTGACATTTTCTTACTGTAGGCTTGACCTGTTGGTGAGCTTTGAATCGCTGTCCGGAAAAGGCCGGTATAGTTGTGGGCTAGATTTTCAAAATTGCAGCATGCCTTTTTTGTCAGCTGCAAGCTCTTACCGCATTGTGGGTGGTTGCATCACTAAGGAGAAAATAGCTAGCAAAGGCACAATCATTGCCTCGGGACTTCGTGAAGAAAACCTCATGTTAAGTTACATATTTGTGACTTCAGCGCCAAGGGTTTGCTTGTGCTTGCAGTAATCTGCAGATGTGAAGACTGTTTGTATTCTGTGTGCATCCACTGATTTGAAAGGGGAAATGAGTGGTAAGAGAGAGGGGTTAGGTCAAGAGGGAAGCTGCCTGAAAGGGTAGAGCCTGACAGCTTTGGCTTTGGAAGTACCAGCGCATCCCAGAAGTCCCACTGTCCAGCAAGTGCCTCTCGGGTCATGAAAGCTTTTCCTCACACTAGAAAGGCTGAGATGCTTACAGACACAGTGGCTGCAGGGCCATAATTTCATCACTGATAGCTGGCTAAGTAACAAACTAGGTATTTTTTCCTCCTTTGTCCCGCTGGAAGTCTAGAGTATACAAAGGAGGCGTGCCAGTGTAAATTTAGCTAATGAGAAGGCAATCAGGTTCTCTGTGACCAGCACCAAGAAGAATGTTAAAGCAATACTCATCCAGTGGCGATACAGGATAACCTGCGCTGAACTGTAGAAATAAATGGAGGAAGAAACATGACTTACTAATATCCTTGACCTTTTTTTCAAGAGCAGATAAGAATAGTAGCAGCACCTGAAACCATTAGATATGAATACAGTGAGTTTGCCTTATCTCTTGAGAGCTCAGTATGGCCTGCTATGGCAAGATATAAGCAAATTGGCTGGACAGGGAGGTAGTTATGTGTACGGCCAGAAGAACAAAGGATATTTGAATTACTACTTTTTTTTTATTTTTAACATGCTTATAGCGTTAGGGACCCTAAGCACTGCTTCATTTTGCTGTTGACACAGCATAGGGGTGAGGGATGCACAGACAGCTTGGAGCGGTTACAAAAAAGGATTAGTAGCCGTTTTGCAAGAGGTTATTATTGCAGCTTCTGGGAGTTGGTGTCAAAGGCAACTACAAGCATGAGTGTCTCTCATTTGTGCTCTGTAAAGAATAGTGCCTCTATAGTCTTGTGACATTTAGCATCAAATACCTCTACACTTTTCTTTTTTCTGTTTTGGCCAGGTAAGATTCTGTAACCTCTAATCTTCTGTGTATACCCCTTTGTCTTGTGATCCCTTTGTGAAAGAACGACAACATCCCATTGAGAAGGAGAGAAACAGGATATAAAAATGGGGAGCAGCGCACAATTCAATCCTTCACTTTCCTTCCACTGAATGCCTGCATGGCAGCACGCAGTGGTGCTGCATAAGCAACAGTCTGGCGTCTGCAGCCTGCCAAGCTGAACCCAAAAGGATTGAGCATCATAAATGTCATCTCTTACTGTCTTTTTTTTGGCACTTTGTTTATACGTACTTGTTTAAAACTGAGGATTTTTTTGGTTTCAGCCCTGGGTTGGGCCCTCCCATGCCACTGCAGTGGTTTGTAGCCCTGGACAGCTCCTGACCCTCCTTCCCTGCCTGCTCCTTGTCACCCTGCCACCCGTTTGCAGTCCTTTCTTTTCTCCAGAGTAGTCTGTAATCTTCAAATATCTGCTTCCCTTCTGTCTTCTCTACTTCTCCTTTTCTGTGCCTGTCCAGGGGCTGCCTCCAGAGCACATCCCAAAGCTGTTTGCAGGCAAGCAGCCCACCGCAATCATGACAGCAAGGTGCCACCGCCTGGCCCCAGCAGATTCCTTCCTTGCAAACAAGAGGCGCGGTTCAGCAAGGGAAATGCTTAACTAGAAATCTTTCTGATGTTTGTGGGCTTTACATTCAGGCCTGGGTTAAGCTCATGCACAGGTATTTATCTCTTAAGAGGCAGCCAGGCTTCAAGCGAAGAATGTGAGCTTTGTAAAGCTGCAAGACTTTATCTAGCAAAGCGTCCGTACTTGCCTCTTCTTCTTCCTCCAGACATGCAGTTGTGGTACCAGGGAACGTGCTACCCAGCTGTCTCTGTTCCTCTTTCACATCCCACTGTGTCAGGCCAGCTCTGGGTCAGGCTGGTTCAGATACTTTTTCTTTAGGACCAGGCGTGTCGCAGTGCTGGCGGGACATGGCTGTGACTGCTCTGCCACTGCTGGTGACCTGTGGCTCCCTCTCATCCTCACGCCAGTGCCTTGCTCTGAATTCCTGCCCAGCACGATGCTGTGTAGAAGCAGTGAAATTTTTCTCCCTGCGTGCTGGCGTCTGATGGCACATGGTAAATGCCTGCTGCCCTCACTGGTGGTTTTTTTTAAGATGTTGCAAACGAAGGTCAGGGTGATTATTCTCTCGCTAAGTCTTAAAGCCAATTTCTGGATCGCAGGCGAGAATAGCATTGCTTGCATTCCTCACATGCCTGTTCATCCTGCCTTATAGGTCTCATTGCTGTAGCTGACCAGTGATGTTTTCTTACCTGCAAGGTCAGAGATAAAGATGTTGGAGTGCTGAAAGAATCTAATCTCAGCTAAATCTCTTTTGAATCAGAGAGTACTTCTGCTCTTTGGTGTGTTTTTGCAAAGCAATCCTTTGAGGAAACCTGGGAGAGGCACGTCAAGCTCAGTCACTTGTACATGGGCATGAATGCCTTGTGCGCAGAGGTCCAGGCGTTACGAACTTGGGTGTTCACTGTAGGCTTCAGACAGAAACATGTCCATTGCGAACCTGTGCATCACTTGAGAGACTTTGAAGATGTTTATAACCATTCTTAACATTATAAATACTTCCAAATTGCTATATATAATTTGGCTTCAGACATTTCTAGGTCATAACTAAACTGGTAGGCTTGTTCCAAATCCGGGATGGATGGCATGAATAGCACTTTGTGAGCCAGACCCATCACATGCTCTAAAATAAACTTGTGCTGAGCCAACATTGATCTTCAGATTCTTTGAAAATCTTCCCCACCTTACAGAAATTCCTGATAGTGTTTCTACAGCAGTTGATAATGAAGAAAAAAATAAAGCAGAGCATGGAGGAGAGTAAGGAAGCAACAAGCTGACTTTATGACGGGAAGAAACAAAACATGCAGCTAGGAGAAATTATTCTGAATAAACAAGCTCGTGAAATAACAGCTTCAGCAGCAGACAGCTTTTGGCTTGCCTAGCGCTCTCATGAGTTTAGATTGCAAATCTCTTAAATTTACCAAAGCAGAGTTGTCTCCTAACAAATATGAATGGCTGCCTGAAATATTAACACAAAGAGTTCCTGTTTTCTGGGGGGCAGAAAGAATAATATGGAATACATGAGGGTGACATAAAGATGAGAAGATAAGAGATCTTGGATGATTTATCTGATGACCTGTCTCCCAGTAGAGATAATAAATGCCCTAAGTGAAATTTCACCTGGGATAGTTTGCTCAGTTCTGGCCATACATACCTAAGGCAAGTCAATTCAAGCTTGTTCAAAAGATCAGGCAAAAGAAACCCCAGCTTTTAGTTTCTCCATTTGTTTTATCCTCCTGTCTGACAAGGAGAAACTGAAAGATTTGATTTCTGTATCCCGGTGAAGGTGGGTAGATCTGAATAAGGTTGTTCTTTATAAGGAGATAAGGGAAGATGTTAGCCCTCCTGCAAACAAGAGCACATTGGGTAGCAACATCTGACTGTAAACAGACAACGAGTGTTTTTAAGCGCTTGGAAATGAGGAAGGCTCCAGGCTACCAGAAGAATGAGGCACTGGAAAGAGCAAGGACAGGAAAGCTGTACTACTTGTTTTTAAAATTGTGTTAATGAAAGTCATGCTATTGTATGTGTGCCTGGAGCACAGCAAAGGACCAAAGCCTACACCCTTGAAAGTTGTTTCCATTTACCTCTGTGATGGGAAGAAAGTAGAACTTGGTACAGACAACTGTTATTTTGAATACGTATATCTCATATACACACAAAAAGGAATGAGAGGCTCTGAGTGGAGCTGCAGGATGCTTTGACTTCAGCTTACATTGTCTAGTGATTACCTAAGAGAACTTGCTGTTGCTGTTTAAGCCCTAATTCTGAATGCTTTTCTCTTCTCATGGCTAATTTTTTTATCTCTCTGAACATGCTGTCATTCTAAAATACCTATCTTTGTTTCTTGCTTTCTTTTTTTTAAAAAAACCAAAATCATTGCTTACTTGAGGCCTCCACAACCCCTGTTCTCCCAGAGGAACAGCAGTGGATTGGGATGCACAGTTCCCCAAAACATGAGGTGTCCCCTCACCTGGTGCCACAGAGGCAGGGCGGCAGCTTCTGCGGGGCTGACATTGCTGCTGCTGCTGCTGCTGCTGCTGCTGGCACCAGCGAACAAACGAAGCTCTGTTCATTTTCTGCTCCAGCAGAATGAGCAGGGGGCGGGGGACGGGACAGAAGAAGGATGAGCTTGGGGATGGAGCTTGCTCAATCGAATGAGGAAAAATATAGTGAGGGAAGGGAATGTATAGTCAGGTTCATAAAGAAGTGCTTTCAATGATTATATGTTAAACACAGTTTGGAAGGGTTTGGCAATGCCCTTTTATTGCTCTTCACAGGACAGCTTATCTGTTCATTTTTTCTGTTTTGCATGCTAATGATAAATCAGAGTCAAGCATCAGTGCTTGTTTTGTCGTTGCCATTGACCCTGATTTAGGACAATCTCAAAACACAAAATACCTTCCCATTTTCTCAATGCTTATGTCTTCTTCCAGAGTTCCAAATAGCAGGCTGGCACTGTGATTTGAAAATCGTTTTAAACATTGTTGCTGTAGCGTATTCTTAGTAAAAGACAAGACTGCCAAAAGTATGCCAGAGATGGAAGCACCCAGGCTGCACTGAGAGCGCTGGGAGAGAAAAGCTTAACTCCTGTTTGAAGGTCTCAATCTGTGTATTTCCATCCGTTTGAATTAGGTTGAATTAGCCTGCTGAAAGCAAAGCAACCATTATTACGGTAATGAGATATTAAAAGAAAAAATCTATCACAAGTTTCATAAGACATGCTACCTTCAGAAATATGGCATTATGGAAGTGTGGGCATTAAATTCGTTGGCCTTTGCATAAATATGGTGACTAAGAAGCCATATTTGTGTTGCTCTAGTTAATTAAAAATGTGATTTTAAAATGTTTTCATGATGTGACTAGAACATCCATCCTGTAAGGAGAGCAAATACTGAAACGTGAGAGGCTTACTTCTGTGTCTGAGAGGTTAAGCATTTTCATCTGGTTGAGCTGAAGTTGAGGGAAGAAGGAATTTTTTTCAACTTGGGGGCTGCTACGTTCTTTTTAGTTACACCGTGTATGCGCGAGAGTCCAAGAGCTGATTGAGCACAGTCTAATTAGTCTGCTGACAGCAGATGGAAGCAAATGGCCAGACCATGAGGTGTGTCATACCTACTTTGACCTGCAGCCATCAGCTGGCCTTACTCCTTGTTCAGCCATGCAGAGGAGGGATGGCCAGCAAGAGCGGGAGGCAAAAGATTTGTCTCACTGCCACTGCCATACACGCAGAGAGGTGAATCCTCTGGCCTTTATAAAGGCTGTTGACCCTTTTTTCTTCTTTTTTAATCAAGGCAGAGTTCATTCTTTCACAGATAAAGTGGTGGATGTGTTTATACTTGCGTCATAGACTCGGAAAGGTTGAAATCTTTCTGCAGCATAGCTATTCCCTTTTCATCTCTAATGGTCACTCTTCATTGCTAAACTAATGCATAGGAAAATAGGTGCAGATTTGGCATTTCCCTGAATGTGTTCACTGCTTGAATAGTCATTGTGCTTGCTGTAGCCATAGGTAGGTAGAAGTGTTCTTTAAAAGTGGAAAAGTGATTTTTTTTCTTACCCAATCTTTTTTAAAAAACTGATCTTTTTCATTCAGTGTTGGTAGTGAATTAGAAATTTGCTGTGTCATTGTTAACTAAGCAGAATAAAGATAGTCTGGAAATAGAAATTGCTGCAGCCTGTGCAGAGAGATGTCAGCTGTTGCTGGGTGTCATTGTGAAACTGTGAAGTCATCAGAAATAATCCTCACTGGGAACATGAATATCAGGCACAATGGTGGGTTTCCAAACTGAAAACAGAGAGACTGAAGTCTGGGAAAAAGAAAGAAGAGAAATATCACATGACATAAAAGTGGCTCCTGTTCTTTTTGGCTCACTGGAAGTTTTTGGCTGTCTGTAATATCTGATACCCACAGAAGAGATACCTGAAGATCCATGACCAATAAATGCAGTCCTAATCCAAGACAGCCTGTATGCTGTCCATATGCTCAGTGGGAACTTTCTGCACAATAACATTGAAGCCATGCAAAAACATGACCCTTGAAAGTGAACAGGAGGAGGAGATTTAAGAAAGGATAACTTATCTTGTTAATGACACCAAAGAATAAGACACTCAGGAGAAACCCAATAGCATCAGCGGTAAAGGTCCTGTTACCACTGTCAAGGATGAAAAGGAAAGCCTTTAAGAAAAAGAGGCAATAAAATTGCTTTCCAACTTCTTTATCACCCATTACATAAAAAGCCTGAGGGAACGAGATCTTACAATTGGAAAGAGTCTTAATGGTCCAAAACTCAGCCCAGACCTTGGAACAAAAGCTATAGTCATCACATTGCTTTGCTTTCTGGACAAAGAACGTACTATGTAAAAAGCAGAAAAAAACCTCAGGAGCCTGGGATATGCCAATAAGCAAATCTCCCTTTACTCAGACAATAAAATAAAAGATCAGGAGAGAGGAACAAACGCAAGGCTTCAAACAGCAGTCTGTTAACCCGTCAGACCAATGTGGATTTAAGATGAAGGTCCACCAGTTTTTTATCTACAGGGAATGACACCACCTGTGCCCTTGCAGTTTCTCTTGTAACGTCAAAGCTGGTGGCTCTAATAATTGCACAGCTTCTATCAGAAGTTTGTGCTGTTGTAAAAGTAAGGGTATCTGCTTATTCATATAACATGATTCAGCTTCTTTTGCTTCCAGTAATGTGGCACTGAAATCACTGTTGTTTATTGCGTATTAATGGTGTTTCAGAAGAGAAAGAGAGGAAAGAATAGAGAATTTAGTAGTTGAAACACTTGTTATTGTATTACTGCCTTGAAAATACCTTTGTTTTGTACTAACTGTATCGGCAGGACTTGTTTGCCATAGACCAAGAAGTCAGCAATGAAGGAGAAGGTAGATGGCAGTCATCATTGACAGAAAAAGTGACAGCAGGAATGTGGGAGAAAGCATCTTTACTTACCAACTTTTAACAGATAATCCTAATGAGGCTGCAGGATGCCAGTTGTGGAAAGCAGTAGCCAAATCTCACACCGATTTTAATAAAACTGACAAAATGAGGCAAAAGATGGTCTTTTCTTTTACTGCTCCAATAGCCTGGTCTTTATTTGTAACTGAAGGGTACTTCTGAGAAGAAAACATTAATATTGTTATAGTAAGATGCAGGCTCCCAGAAGAGATGAAAAAAACACTGCCTGTGCATTCGCTGGGTACCCAAGGAGTGTTGTCTGTGATGCCTCCATGGAAAGTAATTTTTGCCCACTGGCAAAGCTGAATGGTAGCTGCTGAGAAGAGCAAGCTCAGACCTGAACAAGCAAAAAGTTGATTCTCGCTGTACAGAAGCGTGAGATGTTTTCTGGGAGTAAAGCTCAGGTAAAGCTGACCTCTCATTATGTTAGTTCTGTGAAAATGAAACTTAAGTCAGTGATTCAGGCAAGCACGTAGTTTCTGTTTGAAACACTAAATTGAGAACTACTCTACATGAATAGTTCTGTTTTCCACAATTTTCTATACAGATTAATGTTTATATTACTTACAGAAGAGCAACAACATATACAGCTGACTGTACCTATTCTTAACACGGTTTAAAAAAGGAGGAATGCCAGTTAGAGCTGTGTAACAGGCTGCTCTGAAGCTACAGCCAACAGATTTCGCTTCTGTTTTGAAGATGAACAAAGAAGCAATATTTTGATATCATATTGTCTCTATTTTTTTTATAAAACTAATAGCAGGGACAGAAAACAGCATTAGGCTAGCCAAATTCCCCAACAGGTAGTGAAGAAACCTCAGACAGCTCAAAACTGGGAAGGCTATACAACAGCTGTGGAGAGCAAGCAGCATCATTTGCAGTATCATGTTTCACAAAAAACAATTAGAGAAAAAAGTTGCAAATGCTAAGATGATACAAACCTGTACAAATGTACAGTCATACTCAAAAAAAAACCAACAAGAAAAAAATACAAATAAAAAGGGGAAAATCCACCACAGCACAAGTTTATTTACGTGATTCATCTACATTTAGGGAGCCTGTTTCAGCCTTTCACTAGCTGATCACTCACTGCCGGTGGTGGGATGCGGGAGAGAATCAGAAGGGTAAAGGTGAGAAAACTCGTGGGTTGAGATAAAGACAGTTTACTAGGAAAGGCAAAAGCCACACTGTTTAAGCACTGCTCAGCCATAACCAAATCATCCCTGTGTTATCAACACTGTTTCCAGCACAAATCCAAAACGTAGCCCCATACTCGCTACTATGAAAAAATTAACCTACCTCAGCCAAAACCAGCACATTCTATATACCTTATCCCATGCCATTTATGTCATGATCCAGTCTCACATTTTCCAATACATCCTCAATAATCACCACCCCTCTTCCCATCCTTTGATATAATACACAAATATCAATTCCTTTTCCTACGGACTACCCTGTAAAATACCCATAAAATGTCCGCAAAAGTCTATAGGATGTCCACTGAGTTCATTTAGTCCATGGATTTGGGCTCCACTGTTATGGTGGTCACTGAGGACAGGAGAGGTGGTGTGTTGCATGGAGTTACTGGGCACCAAAGCCAGCTCAGGTCATGTTGCTGCTGCATTTGCACTGCTTCTTGTAAGACTTGTCCTCCACTGTTTTGGGTGGTTCCTGCTGCAGTAATTCTTGTAACATGCAACTCAAATCCTGGGTTAAAACAATGTAAAGGTGTATCCATTACAGTCTCCACCCCTGGTGTCTTTGGGCCAGGTCACAGGGTTTAACATTGCAATGAACTCCTCCCTTTGCTTCTAGCCTGGCTAGCAGCAAGGGGTTCCTGCTACAGTAATCCCCATAATATGCAACTCAAATACCAGGTTACAACAATTTAAAGATATTTCCATTACAGTTGCCACCCCGGTCCCTTTAGACCAGATCACAGGGTTTAACATTGTGATGAACTCCTCCCGTTACCCTTGCTCCAGCTTGGACTTACTGACAGACTGCAGTCCCTTAGGTTGGTACCTACTCCAAGTAGAGCCTTATCTATGAGCCATCCCCTTCAGGGATATACCTTCTGCAACATAGACTTATCCACAGCTACAGTCGCTTTGAGGTGCCCCTGTTCCAGTGTGACCTTATCCATGGGACACAATGCCTTCAGAGATCTACCTGCTCCAGCATGGCCTTGACCGCAGTTGCAGTCCCTTCAGAAGTAAGCCTGCTCCAACATGGCCTTACATATGCCTGCAGTCCTTCCAGGGTTGTACCTGCTTTGTCATGGGCCTATCTATTGCCACATGCTTTGAGGCTCCAGCATAACCTCAGGTACAGCCACTGATGCTTCAGGGTGTACCTGCTGCAGCAGAGACTTTTTCACAGCCACAGATGCTTCGAGGTGTACCTTCTCCAACATGGACTTGTCCTTGGGCCACAGTCCCTTCAGAGGTATACCTGCTGTGGTACAGATGTGACCATGCCCACAGACACTTTGAGATGTAACTGCTCTGGCATGGATTTATCCGCAGCCACAGATGCTTTGGGGTGTCCTGCTCCCACATGGACTCATCCACAGGTCACAGTCCCTTTGACTTGAGTTTACTCTAGGCTTACAGCCTGTCCAGTACAGCAGCACAGAAACAGCAGCCATGCCCTGGCCGTCTGCCCTTGTAGGTGCATCACCATTGCCGTTATCAAAATGTGCCCAGGCAGAGCACAGTAAGATGATAAGCAGTGCAGCAGTGCAGCCAGCACCGAAAGCAAAAAGCAGCCACTAACGAGCACTAGACTCTAATACACAGTAAGGCAAGCAAGCCCCATGGCAAGCACAGAAGCCTGCCAATTAATAGCTGAACAGCAATAACAGCTATAAATTTGATCTAGCACATTCTAATCAAATCTGTTGTTATCTCAAACCCTTTGAGCCCCACATTGGGCGCCAAAAGCCACCTGTCATGGTTTAACCCCAGCTGGCAACTAAGCACCACACAACTGCTGACCCCCCCTTGCAGAGGAATGGGGGAGGGAATCAGAAGGGTAAAGGTGAGAAAACTCATGGGTTGAGATAAAGACAGTTTGATAGGTAAGGCAAAAGCCACACACACAAGCAAAGCAAAACAAGGAATTCACCACTTCCCATCAGCAGGCAGGTGTTCGGCCATCCCCAGGAAGGCAGGGCTACGTCACGTGTAAGTTACTTGGGAAGACAAAACGGTATCACAGCAAACATCCTCCCCTTCCTTCTCCCCGCAGTTTTATATTGCTAAGCGTGATGTCATATGGTGTGGAATATCCCTTTGGTCACTTGGGGTCAGCTGTCTCAGCTGTGCCCCCTCCCAACTTCTCGTGCACCCCCAGCCTACTTGGTAGTGGGGTGGGGTGAGGAGCAGAAAATTCCTTGGCTGTGTGTGAGCACTGCTTCAGCCATAACCAAATCATCTCTGTGTTGTCAGCACTGCTTCCAGCACAAATCCAAAACGTAGCCCCATACTCGCTGCTATGAAGAAAATTAACCTACCTCAGCCAAAACCAGCACACCACCCCCACCCCCACTTTGCCGGATCTTGGGACCTCTTACTCAAACAGCACTGAAGTTTCTTTCCTTCCCTTCCCCAGCCACCACCGGCAACCTCTAAGGGTAAACATCCAACTCTTGCTCTCACCTGTGTCCCACAGCTATCTCTGGCAACTTCAGCATGTGTGCAGCTAACCAAGCCAGACCTGAGATCACCTGTGGACTGGGCAGCAGGGACAAATGAGGACATAGTGACAGCACAGCCCCCTGCAGCTACTTTCTTGCAGGGAAAAAGCACAGTGTTAAAACTAATTTTTGCTTAAATAATTGGTTTATTTGTTAAGTCATGAGCTGAGAAAGCAAATGTTAGGGACAGAAGTGCTGTAAACAAATAAAATTGTAATTTAGTGCTGAACATTTGTCACAATTAAGAACTCTGCTTTCAGATTTTTCTTAACTGTTAGTGACTGTCACCATTTCACCTGTTGTGTCTAATACATGGAGTTGTGCCATGCAAGTCACTTGCTACTTTGCTCAGTTTCTTCCTCCCTGTTCAGTGAATGCTTACCTGATCTAAAAATAAATACAAACTTGTAAACACTGTCCTTGAGCTGCAGGCTGTTAGGTAGAAGCAAATTCAGCCATCGCTGTGTATGTGTGGTAAAATGCAATCTGTGCATTGATTTTTTCCTGCTTTGAACTCTAGGCCGTTTTGTATTTGTGGCTGCTGCTAGCAGAATGGGGCTGTATCTGACAACAGCAGTGGACTTTAAAAGGCAGAATATAAACAAGGTATTTGGAATGTGCCCAGGGAGATAAGTCTTGCTTCCTCCTTTTTCCCCTCAAGTTTCACTTTATGGTTTGTGACAGCCAGCCTCCTGCTTTTCACTGAAACAGTGAGAACTGCCCTGTGCCAAAATTCAAGTTGGTGTTTTTGAACTGAAGAAGCGAAGTGAATCAAGAAAATGTGTCACCTTGAAAACAGATGGCCTGCTGTGGATGTGGTAGTTCAGTAGCAGGCACTTGGTCCTGACGGTTTTGTGGTGGCAGGAGTCACGGAGGCTCCCGTGGAGCCTGGGAGCTGTGCATCTGATGCTGCGGGGATCACTACGGGCGTGCCATACCAAACCTGGTACAACGAGCTAGCTCTGGAGCCGTTGTCCAGCACCTGGTGATACTGTTGAAGGGCTCATTCAAACTAAAGTGAAAACTCACACAGTAATATGTGAAGTTAAAATACCTCCCTTCCCCATTTCTCTACCGCACTGGAAAGGAAGATCGGTGTTTGCATTGCTGAGGCTGGCTGTGGCAGGTGAACGTGTTGTTGCACCGTTGCTGCTTCTGTGCTTTCCTCATGACGAGCATGAGCGCTGGCATTGCGGACCGGAGAAAGGATTTCTCACTTGTGGCTGTGTGGGGACAGTGCAACTTGTGAGCTGCATTTCAGAGATTATGAGCTCTGTGTAAGCACCTTTATCGTACAGCAAGCTCCATTTTGTTTGTAAGCCCAGTCTCTCCTTCTGCTATCTTAATTACTTTCACAATCCCCATTTGGCTGCAGTCGCAAGCAGTGATGTCGCAAGGGTGACCATAGAAGGTCACTAAACCTTGATGACCCTTGGTTATCAGGAAGAACTTATCTTGCCAGCCATTTTCAAGAGAAGAGATGCAGAAGGCAAAGCTATGTCAGTGAAGGTCCCTGAATAATTTGAAGGCCCCCAAATTCCCTAGCAAACAATGATCAAAAGGAAAAATTTCCAAAGCTGGGAAATGCAAACAGAATTTTTTGTTTTGTCTAATTCTGTTTATTTCTTGTGCAACTGTAACAGAAACTGTTGCAAAATCTCTCTTATATCTCAGCCATATCTGCTCCTCCACTTACAAACCACCACCCTGCAAATGCATAGAAAATGGAAAGTCTAGCGCTTCAGCAGGTGAGGATGGCTATGTGTGTGTGTGTATGTAAAGGCAGGCATGTGGCATTGGGTGGCGTTAGGAATAGCTCTGACTGGACATTTGGACCATGAAGTTCTACTTTCTTATATGTTAACAGACTGAATCTGTGTGAAAGAAATATGTCTTGGGGCTACTGGGGAAAGGGTAAAAAGTTCACCCATAGAGCTGCCCCAGGCCAAGGGAAAGTAAAGATATACAGGTCCACATCCAAACTCAGTTTTCTGGCGAGTGTAAAACTCTGGAAACTGTAAGTGTGTATCATCATCTAACAAAAAAAAAATATGGATACACTGAAGTTGACGGGACGCACAGGAGCTCTGGGGTGGCAGCAATATCGGATCCAAATTTGAAAGCCTGTTTGCTCATTTGTTCTCTCTTTCACATGCTGATGTTATCAATGTTGGCTGATACTTGAGAGTCAGATTTTAGGTATTTGTTAATATGTAAACCTACAAGTTCAAATAACAAGTCATTTTCAACAGTTAAACTAGTTCTTAGCATGGCATGACTTATGCAGTGTTAACATCACTTAAGGATGATCACCTCTGCTCCCTCTAGTGAAATTTTGTTTCCAGAGGTAGAGACATTACCTACAGTATTTCTTCAATTTCACCTTTATTCCTATTCCGTCTTGTCTTAAGCGGATTTTCATGAGACCTTGGTTTGCCTTTATCTCGTTGGACAACCTACAGCTTAATTACAGCTTGCCAGTGTCTGTCAGGCAAGGTTACACAATTTTTCATACTTTTCTAGGACTCTGAAAACTTCCCATTCAGCATAAACGTAAGAGTTTCAGCTCCAAGAATTTAGAAGCTTTCTCATTTGTGAGGTGTTTGGATTCCTGCCTCAAAGCCACCAGCAGATTTGATACCATTGGGTACCTCCATTCAAGTGAGGAAAACACTTGCAATCATAGAAACATAAGAATATTCAGCTGGAACCTCCTAACATTGCCAAGAAACTCTATTCCGATGAATTTTGTGACATTTCTCCCTTTTAACTCCCAGGCATCAAATCCATCCTGCCCCATGTCTCCTTCTGGAGTGTTTTTTCCTGCCTTTCTTGTGGACAGTTTCCTGTGGCCTCACCTATTTTTTTGTCAATTCAGTCTCTTCCTTACAAGGAGGAGAAAGCTCCTTGTTCCATGCCACCCCTTACTTCATAGTAGCTATACTTGTAGATGTTATTGTCATATGCCATGTCCCCATCTAAAGTTCTGAAGAAGATGGGAGAAGTGGTAAAGGAAGAATATGGTTCTTGGTTTTTGCCTCATTTCAGTTCTGGGGTGAGCCAGACATTATTACACTTTAGAGGACACCAAGTTCTCTCATTGATACTTCAGGGGAAATGTGCATAGAAACGGTTATGTGACTAGCACACTTGGAAGTATGTGCCGGGATAAAAGTGGCTTCCTAGTCCTATCGAACATTTTGTACCTCTTCAGTGATGTGAATGAGCAGTGGATCAGGCAAATAGGTTGAGTTGCATAACAGAACAAGGGAAAGACAAAGGTCTTCTGCTTGTGTGATTGCCAGACTAGCTGTGAGTGGCAGCACAAACTGAGTTAAACATACAGACTTCATCATTTGTAAGCATGGATGTTCTACAGATAACTTTTTCACTTCCATGGTTGTTTGGAAAGGTGTGGGAATAGCCTCACTTGGTGTTAGTGCTTTTCATATGGAGGAAAAGAGGAAAGCAAGGTTCATAATTTCACGATGCAGGAATAAGCATTCTGTGTAGTCTTAATATTTTCTGTTGTCATTTAAAAAACACCTATGGAGCCACTTTTCTCTCTTTTACCCCAGCTAATAACCAATGCACTGCTGATTTCAGCAGCAGCCATGAAGTGAAAATGAGACCATAAATACTTCTAAAAGAGCAGTGGAGTCTATCAAGTCCACAACTTTCTCCACACAGTGTAATAACCATAAATTTCACAAATTACTTAGATTTTCCTTATATTAATTTAAAAATAGAAAGCCAAAATGCACTATGTGCTTGACCAGTGTCTTACAAGTAGCCTGCAAGTAATAATTGTCATGGTCAGTGTCAGTCTGGTCCTGGCATGATGCATACGAGCAGACTCTTGTAGCGCTCCACTGACTTCAAAGTAGCTTTGTGCATGCCTTGAGATCATTTCGTGGCGAGGCTTGAAGACCCTTGTTACCACTCAAGTGTGGTTGAATGTGGCTCAGAGGTAGAATAGCAAAAGTCACCGACTGTGGTTTACAGATCCAGTCTCAGGTGAGAGTGTCCTAGTGTCATAGCCAGGAATGCCAAAATGCGTATTTTGTCCAGCAAGATCTGGAGTGAGTTTTACTGAAGTCATCTTTCCTTTTTCCGTACAGCCTTTCCCACAGCACTTTCTACTTGTCTGTGCTTCTGTTCACCTTCTGTCAGAATCTTCACTTACCTTTCCCATCTTCCTGATGGCCCTTCCTTCCTGATGGTATCAACTGTTTTACAGGCTGCTGGCAGGCCAGTGCTCTGAACTGCTCATTTGTAAGACCTGACTTGTCTAATCATAGAATCATAGAGTCATTTAGGTTGGAAAAGACCTTTGATATCATCAAGTCCAACCATTAACCCAGCACTGCCAAGTCCATCACCAAACCATGTCCCTAAGCACCGCATCTACGCATTTTTTAAACACCTCCAGGGATGGCAATTCCACCACCTCCCTGGGCAGCCTCTTCCAATGCATGACCATGCTTTCAGTGCAGAAATCGTTCCTAATATCCAATCTAAACCTCCCCTGGCATAACTTGAGGCCATTTCCTCTTGTCCTGTCTCTAGTTTCCTGGGAGAAGAGACCTTCCCCCACCTGCCTACAACCTCCTTTCAGGTGTAGAGAGCAGTAAGGTCTCCTTTTCTCCAGATTAAAAAAAAACAGTTCCCTCAACCGCTCCTCATAAGACTTCTACTCCAGACCCTTCTCCAGCTTCGTTGCCCTTCTCTGGACACACTGCAGCATCTCTACATCCCTCGTGAAATTAGAGGCCCAAAACTGATCACAGTATTCGAGGTGCAGCCTCACCAGTGCCGAGTACAGGGGACAATCCCTTCCCTTGTCCTGCTGGCCACACTGTCTCTGATACCAGCCAGGGTGCTGTTGGCCTTCTTGGCCACCTGGGCACTGCTGGCTCATGTCCACCCAGCCATCAGCCAGCACCCCCAGGGCCTTTTCCCCCAGGCAGCTTTCCAGCCGCTCTGCCCCAGGCCTGTCACATTGCATGGGGCTGTTGTGACCCAAGGGCAGGACCCGGCACTTCTTCCTGTTGAGCCTCATAAAACTGGCCTCAGCCCACCAGTCCAGCCTGTTCAGACCCCTCTGCAGAGCCTTCCTGCCCTCAGGCAGGTCAACGCTCCCCCACAACTTGGTGTCATCTGCAAATTTACTGAGGTTGCATTCAATCCCTTCCTTCAGACCATTGACAAAGATATTAAACAGGACTGGCCCTGGGGAATACTGAGCCCTGGGGAACACCGCTTGTGACTGGCCACCAACTGGATGTAACTCCATTTACTATCGCTCCTTGGGATTTGCCAGCCAGCCAGCTTCTTACCCAGTGCAGGGTATACCCATACAAGCCATGAGCAGTCAGTTTCTCCAGGAGAATGCTGTGGGAGACAGTGTCAAAGGCTTTACTAAGGTCATCAGGTCATGAATAATCTCTTGAATTCGCTATTGACATAGTTTCGTTTCAGTGAAATTAATTTCATCATCTGCATTGACTACTGGCGTTGACCCTGGCAAAGCTTAAAGCCTTTGCTTTCCTCTTACCTTTTTCTTTCCTTTAATCTGTGTCAGAGCTCACCACTCTTTACTGCATACCCTATCCCTTGTTAGTTTCCTTCCAAACTTTTCTTTATTGATTTTCTATTTTATCGTAACCATCAGTTATCTCAGACTCCTCCTCTAGCATTTTTCTTTGTAATCGTACCTGTTCTCCCAAGCTTCCTTATTGGTACTGCCTGGTGACTACACATCTGACCTCTCAGCCTGCTATGCAAGAAGCCCAGCATCTGCTCATTCAAATCCATGCCATGCCGGTGCGGTATTTTATTACCCTCTCCTAACCACAGATTCCTTCCTCAAAACAAATATTGTCAAAGGAGAAACAAGACTGAATGCAACAGTCAGTAGGAAACACACATCCGAATGAACATACATTCTTTGCAGCGTGTTCCATATATCATTCAAGTATTTTTTGGCGTATGCAAAAACTGCCTGGGACACATGGCTCTGCTACCTTGTCTTCTGTCCAGCTGACAGCCTCTCCAGCCCTGCTGGCTGTTCTCCTTCCCCTAGCGACGGTATTTGTGTTGACATTGCAATGGCAGAGCCTGGTAACAGGATCCCAGATTTCCATGTACTGTGGTACATGGCTCTTGCTCTGGCCCTGGTCTAGGAGTAGGGGCTCTTGCTCCAGACACTGAGCCTTTGCAGTTATTTATATGATTGATAAAAAGAGTAAAAATTGATAAAGAGAGTCAAAACCTTGTTTGAAACAAGGTAAGTGACTGTTTATTTGCATTTCGTTAACACTCTTCCCAAGTTTATTTTTGTCAGTAAACTGTAAAATTCACTCTACTAGTCAGGGTAAAGTTCACAGGGATAATCAGCAATTACAAGCAGATTATGATTACTAATTCACTGCAGCATTCCTGTAACATACTATTTCTATTCCTGGATTGTTAAATTGGCATTTAAATTATTAAAGCTGCATAATAAGAAGCCATAAATTCCCCCGGAGGACCCGAAACATTCTGACATTTCTATTAATGAAAATACTTCAAAAAGATTAAAAAAAAAAGAAAAGTTTTAATGAAATACTGTAGGAGCATGCAACCATGCTAATAGGTTAACTACATGTCCACTCAATTTAGGAACAGATTATAATAGCAGTCTATTAGCAAATTTAGACTAAAGAGAGCTTTTTGGGACATTGAGAGCATTTTTCATTTCCTCATTCAGATATGTACATATTTATATACGCTTCTTAAGCCACACTCAGCCCTCTTGAGTTACTATTTTTACGGAGTGCATTAGGATTGATTTAGTACAAATTCTTTACAGCGTAGCTCTGTAATGTGTTTTTCCAGTCTTGCTCTTTAACCCCTGTAGACATGACCGGGTTTGGACCAAAGCTGATTACGGCGTCCATGTTTTGGTGTTCCGTCTCAGATGGCTTCCTTCCCTCCTCCGTGCAGGCTGGGTTGTTGTGCTTGGCCACCTCTCACACAGGCCCAGGGGTGCGGAGGGGCAGCATCTCCCCCCAGCTTGGTGGCAGTGGTGCCGGGGCAGGCAGCTCCCAGCAGCCCGCAGCCTGACAGGGTGTGAGCACCCTGCATGCTTGTTACTATTTTTTCCACCTGAATTTATGTTTATTGCCATCACTTTTTCTGCAAGGGCAGAAGCCTCTCCAGAAGAAAACAAACAAGTTTGCTCGCTGATGGAGGACCTGGTCCAGTATCGACTGAAGCCAGAGAAATGTTTCCGTTGACTGAAGTGGAGGCTGGGTTGGAGGAGGAGGAGTGCCAGGGAGGCTGACACGGCAGCGGCTCCATCAGGCAGCTGCCTTCGGCTGTGCGGCTTCCAGCATCTCCAGCGTTAGGGTTTTCAATCTGCATTTTAAAGAAAAGAGCAATGGTTGTTCATCTACGACACTGCAATTTGCCAAAAAAAGCTATGGAGCAAATCATGACATTTATTTCGCTGTGAAGTTTTTTGCTGCAAGCTGTCCCAATTGGGTACATAGCAAAACATCATCCACGGGTAAAGACCTGGCTCTTGGGACACAGACTGTGAGATGTCTCCCCTACCCTTGGGACCCAGCTTATTTTTAAGCTTGTTCCTATCAGGTAGCTCCTTGTCCTGAACTTTCTGGACTACTTGCCCATGCCATATTTTTAGCTGGTGTGCCTGCTGCATTTCCCATAGGAGATCACTAGGAGCTGAAAGGACAGATAAGCAAAAGTAATGATGGACAGCTTGGTGGGATGGGAAGCCAGCTTTTTAGGAGAGACCAAAATGAGCCTGGTGCTTATGCCTGCTGAAGGAGAGCAGCCCACCACACCTGGGTTCAACAGCACAGCAATAAGGAGAAGGTTGGGAAGGTAATAAAATACCCAGACCTGGCATCAGCTGAGGGATTTAGGTTGCCTGCTGCTGCTGTGAGCCTGTAGCAGCTGGGTGCCTTTGTCTGGGGGGTTTTGGAAGAAAACCTCTCTGTCCTAATTGCACTGAGGAAAAATACCAACTGGAGTGTCAGCTCAAGTATACATTAAAAAACTAGATCAATTAGTGCAATTTGTTTGATGTCAATTTATTAATTTCCATATGCATATCATTATTATTTGGTTGGCCAGCTCAGAAAGTATCTGAAGCTTTGCAGATGTAAGATTGTATCTTAATGTCATTTTAACCAAAAAACTTAACCCTGCAAATGCTGAATGATCTGGGCTTGTCATTTTTCTTGTCAGCATTGTTTTTAAGCAGACTGTCATTCCATGTGTAGGTTTTCTTCTTTCAAATGCATTCACGGAAGACAGATTACTTCCCATAAACTTAGGTACGTATTTTGTACATAGGACTCTTATCTGAAAACATACCTCAAATATTGGTAAATACCCTCTGGGGTAAGTTAGTAGCATTTCAAATAGTATGAATAAGGAGTAAATTTATGTTATTAACACCAGGGCAGCCACTGTCCCTCTAGCTGTCCATCAGTGTCCACTCAGTTGTCCATCTAGTCTAGCAACTCCTCCTGACGGTCGCTGACATTGTCAGAAGGTGGTGCTGAGGGATGCTTGTGCAATAACTTGTCCACTGGGGAGGTTTTGTCTGTCTTTGGCAGTGGCACTACAGTGGACGTGGGGCCTCACATGCCCCCACCCTGACAAGGAGGATCATCCCATTTCTGTAAAAGCTCTCATATTGCTTATCATCAGTTTTATTTTATTCTGTAAAATAATAATAATTTAAAAAAAAGATTTTTAGGATTCAGATTTGATGAACTCCAGTTTTGTTAAACTTGTATTATGCAGAGGCTTGCACAGACCTTTTTTTTTTTTCTGTCAGCTGCACTTGGCTGTCTTTCCTCGTGTAGGTGCCTCATTCCTCCTGCCAGGGTGCAAAGCCTCCTATCACTCTCTGAAAATCACAGCTTTTGCATTTAGAAAACGGATATCCAAATCCACACAGCGAAGGTCAGCATGGGGCATCCTTTATTTCTATACTACTTTTGCATTTTCCAATATGTGGTTTCTACATACTTAAATTCTCAGTGCACATTGCAAAGACACTATTATAATGAAGTCCGTGGCAGGACAAGAAACAGGACCCACCTTCTTCACTTCTGGCCATGTCCTTAGAAACTCCTGGCCATGTTTTCTGTCTGTTAAACAGCTCATCCTTCAGCAAGATACTGTCACTTGCTGATCTTTTTAATAGTCTTTCCTTCTTCCTTCTGCTGACTGAATGGGCGCATCCCTACAAATACATGTGTCTGTGTCTATTACACCTGTATTATCTGTGGGCCTCTATCTGAGACTTGTGTTTCTCTCAGCAGTGAAAGAGCCACAAAGTCCTTTACCTATTAAAACAGTGTTGAAATAAAATTTAAGAAAGCAGATGTCACTTTCTGGTGGAGAACAGTCCTTACATACAGATCTCTTGTGCACATGAGGCCTAGTTCAGTTATATGATGGTGACCCTTGTGGTATTCAGGGTTTGGATCAGTAATGTGGGGGCACATCATGCTAAAGCTTTTAGTTGTTACAGCCACCACTAGCATCTTACCGTTTGTCTTTCATGTAATGCTAACGCTTCTAAGCTGTTGGTTGCAGTGTGTGCAGAAGTGATTTAAAATGCTTGGCTGAAAGGTGCAGCTCTTTCCTCCAGGACAGCTGTGTCATGGGTGTTGTCATTTATTTTCTATCCTCCTTTGTCATGTAGCCAGTAACAAGGCTTAGTTAGCTGACAGCCACAATCTGACTGCACAGAAATGCTGGGCCAAGGAAAATTGATTCTTAACCTCCGCTGTTGTCAGAGGATGTTCCTGTTAAGCTAGGTGTAACATAATAAATTACAGCAGTAGCTATTTCTAGGTAGAGCTACCATTAGGTATAAACTCCACAGCCCGAGCAGCTTGCGTGGAAGGTGCTGTTGTTTTTTTCCATTATAATTTTTATTTCAGCTGCTGGTGCAGGCAGATCAATTTTGGCTCCTGATTTTTTATTATTTTTTTTTTGCTGTGTCACTGCATTGCTCTCTGTTTTTCAGACATTGTGCCAAACTCATAATTAATCCAGTGTCAGAGGAGAGCAGTAAGAATTACCAACAAGGGAGACTAAAGGAAAGTACGGTTTGTGAATACTGGCAGCAAAGGAAGGAAATTCACTTTTTCTCCCACTTCAATCTGGCAAGTCTCGGGTGAATTATTCATGCCGTTACCCCCCCCCCCCCCCCCAGCTGTATTAGAAAAGGTGTAGCAACAGCACAGCCTTGCCTGAGACCCTATAGCCTTTCACACACACTCCAAGGGATGGCTTCTAAGGAATGACCCTTTGTGGCCTCCTTTCATGCAGCTCAGTCCCTGGGACCACAACACAAGGATCACAGTGTTGCAGAATAACCACCATAACAAACATAGCTCCATTTGTGCTGTTACTGGTGTGTAAAGTATTCCTTCCTTTTGGCTCTTTTGCCTCTCCCCACTCCACCACCACCCACCCACCCCCCCACACCCCTTAGAAAGCAAAGGGTAAAGACCAGCTGGGAAGACTCTCATCATTTCATGTCATTTTTCTAATTAGCCCTTAGGATCCTTCTAGGAGTCTCCACAGGGCTGAGCCTAATCAAAGGCTGGAGGTGCCGTAGGGAAGCTGTGCGTTCGTTCAGAGAGCATGCTTTCCTCCGAACGCTGCTGGTACTTCCTTTCAAGTTCTTTTAAGTATCCTTTTAAGTCCCTTTCAATATTATCGCTCTTTTAACCTTCCTGTTTTTCTGCTACTATCAAGCAGCAAAGGAATAGGAAGTCTCAGCAGTTTCTTCAGAAATTGCAATACGAAGGGGGGAAGACAGAAGTAACAGGACTTAAAAGGTGTATCCCTCTTCAGCCCAACAATGAAACATCTGCCTGTCCAGCTTTAGAAGCAAACTACAAAATGACAAGCCAAGTCAGCAGCAGGTTCCATATATTTAGATCCAAGCGTATGTGTTCAGTGCCATGCCAGAGGTATGCTATAGTTGAGTCATTTTGTAAACTTTAATTAGATATTTTTGAACAGTCAGTCACTGGTAGAAAACATCAATAAAGGGAGAAAAGTCTCTTATTTTGAACAAAATACAGTAAGATTAGGGCTCAGGAATGTCCCACAGAATTAAAGACAAGAATCCTATGGAGACATTAATGGTTATATTATTAACTTCGTAGGTATTTCTGTGTGATAAGCCAGTATTGGTCAGCATAGCTAACATCTCATAACAGAAATCAGCACAGATGCTCTTACAGAACAACCAGAAAGGAACAGGCACTGTGAATTACTTTTTGAGAAGTCATTTACCTAAATAAGCTCATGTGTGTCTTTTGGGCCCAGTACTGTAACTTAGTGAGATTTTTGAATTGCGATATGAAGATTTAGTGGCGATTTTATGTTTATATTTTATTTAAGAAAAAATCACTGAAATGGAGCTTTATCCTGCTACAAAACCAATCTGGGTCATTTCTCAGCATGCACTGAAAGCAAAATATGACAGAGCTGTCAGTCAACGAGCACAGCCTCTTTAAAAGCAGACACCACTTACCAAACTTCAGCAGGGAAGAGTGATGCTCCTAAGCGTCTAGAGCAAGAAAGTACTCTGTTTTGTAAACCACCCAGAGATGGTTCTCATACAAGTTCAATCATGAATTCAGAAAGAAACCTATCCTTTCTTTAAAAACAAAGTAAAAAATTTAGTTTTTCTGACTACAAAAAAAGCTAAGCTAAAAATCGCTGAATTTCCTTTTGGTAGTAGAGTCTGGGTGTCCGTTCCCTGCACTAGTCCCTTCTTTACAAGCAATTTTGTTACTTTGTTTTTATACCACTTTATTTGTACTTTGTGACTTGGCAGAGGCAAGGTATAGGAGCAGAAGACTTTTTAATAGCTGTCCTCTCTGACTTCCCACATTTGTAGTACTCTCTATTTTCTGAATTTAAGAGGACTAATGAGAACTTTGAAAGAAAGGAGGAGGCAGCATGTGCTACAGCTCTTTGCAGAAAATCGAAATGGTTTTGCAACGGAAGAAACATGCTTAGGTAATCTTTACCTAGAGGCTGTCATCTTTTTGTCATTATCATCCTTATGAAATGACTCGCTGCCATTATGTAGCTCTTCTTAAATTAATTGTGTTGTTTCACTTTCTCTGAAAGTCTGCAGCCCATGGGGAGGATGTGACATAAGTCTTTCCTCTTCCAGAGCTTTCATCTTCCCAGGACAGTCACAGGCTCTTCTGCAATAGGAGCCAATTTTCCTTCAGCAACAGTAGCAATTCAGTTCCATGTTTTCCCTGCAGTTTGCTGCATCAGAAATTTGCATGCTGGTACTTAATGTCTTTCTCCCTGCCTATCACCTCTCTCCCATCTCCGTTAGCTATTTTTGTTAGTAAGATGCTCTGGTGTTTAGTTAGTGCCAGTTCCCTGTTCTGTACTGTTAGCTTGCTAACAGTTTGAGGTGTCAGCTTGCATAAAATGCAGGGGTTTATGCTGCTGAAAGACAGATTTGGTGTTACAACAGGTACCATTTTCATCATGAGAACTCCCCCCCAAAAATCTAACTTTATTCTTACATAGCCCTGCTCTGCTTTCTCACAAAGAATATATGCTGTATGCTTTCATACTTTTGCTAGATAAACATGAATCAGAAAAGTCACATACGCTTTCAATGCGACAGAAAATTGTTGACAATATTTTTCTCTTTTTGTCAAAAAACGGCCCAAGCCCAAGTATTGGCAGGCACAGCAAGAGAGTTTTTTAAATTACCATTTTGGGGCACCCTGCCATCTTTCTCAGTGTACACTGCCTTCCTGTTTATGCCCTTCACTCCCCCAGAACCCATGAGGGGGAGAAAAAATGCTACAAGTAATTTCAAGCCATCCTATGGAGAAAGGTGGGAGACTGAATGTAGTTTTGTGGTAAATACACAGGTCCTGTTTAAAAATAAATAATTTCTCTCAGCAATGCCTTTTCAGCTTGCTGAGCTTCCAGAGAGCATTAAGGGCTATGACAAGTTGGCATTGCTGCTGCGGTATCGTAGCAACTCCAGCAAATCAAGACGGTGCCCTCCAACAATGAATCATTCATTTAGAAACCATATCTCCTTCTCCTCTTTCCTTTACTTGTGAAAGATTTATTCCTTTCAGGAGGAAAATTTATATCCACCATACAGACGTGCGCTGCACAATACCTCGTGGAGCACGTTCAGTAGCTTTGGAGGAATTGCTCAGGACATTGCCTTCTGCCAAGGCAGTAGTTTTAAAGAATTCTGAACAAGGCAGCAGTGGTAGCGGTTTGGATAGCTGCCACTTCCCAAAGCTGCTCCCCTTCAACCTCTGCATTTTACCTGGCTCACTGAAGGGAATTAACATCACATGATTATATCCTTTGGTTTGTCTTCTTCTGGTAAGGTAGCTGAACCACCTAGTGAGCCAGCAGCAAGGAAAAATGCTGCCAAATTATTATTAATGATCTGCCTCTAACAAACATCTAAGCTATAAGCCGGGGGGGGGGGGGGGGGGGGGGGGGGGGGAAGTAATTATTTTCTTACTACGAAGTCCCAGCTGAACACATTGCTAAGAAACACATCAAAGGAGTCAGCTTAAAACGCATTAGGTCAGATTTCCTAATGACTGCTAGACACCTTTGGAATCAGTTAGATGGCTGATGGCTGAGAAGCTCCATAAGAAGCCAGCCGAACAAGAAGCCTGTGAAAACTAGATGTGCCTTTCCAGACCTATGTCCAGTCAATAAAGTTAATAAAGCACCGGAGCATATGCGTCCGTTTTCAGTTGATGTGCAGATTGAAAGAGAGGACTTGGCTTAGACCAAGTGAGCCGGTTCAGTTAAATACAAATACAGAAGTGAAATGTCTTTGCACAGTACGAAGGTATACAGTTATTCTAGCACTGGAGTTCAGTTCTTCAGGGAAGTAATATGGTGAAGTAATCTGATTAAATTAATAAGTACAGGGATATGTCATACTTAGGCTTGTTGACAACAACGTAAAAAACAAAAGAATTGCTTAGGCATCCACTGTAATCAGATTTTATTATATTTGGCATTTCCTAAAATGCTAATTCTTGAATTTTGTCATTTTTCCAACACTTCAGCTTTTCAAAGTTGACAGCACTCATTAAACAATAGTTGACAACACAGATTAAAAAATTGAAAACGTGCACTTCAAAGGGTTAAAAAAATGCAAACTTTAATTGTTTAAGCTAATCAACAGGTATTTTTAGATCATATCAAGATTTTTTTCTTACTGCTTCAGTGCTTCTAAAGCACTAGGGCTGACATGTTTCGGTTTTTTGCTTTTAACTCAGGTACGTCAAGTTTTTAGGTTATGCTGGTTGAAAGAATTTCTTGGATTTGAAAGAGAAAGTGGAAAAAAACTTGACAAAACTACTTCTTCCATGCCTGGCTAAGCTTGTCAATAAAAAACCCCTCATTTCCCCTTTCTTTGCCTCCAGCTTTCTTACCAGAGCTAGCTGCGCAGGAGAACAACGAGCGAGTAAAAGGGTAGTTTCATTGGCAGGTGCCCTCTTTTTCACTGGGCAAGGAATGCCTGATAATTCAGTTAAGGTACTTTACATGGAAGGGCTTGGTATCTGCTGCATCAGTGTGCTAAACTTGAAACATAGCATCTATTGGCGCTTTGGTTTAATCATGCAGTATTGGAGAAATAAAATGAGCTCGATTGTTCATTGCTGCCTTAAGGAAGCATCACGTTATCTGTTACACTTCACTGTAGAATAGGGTAGTAGGCAAGTGACAGGTAAGCTTTCTTGAAAAAGAACGTGAAGATACCTTTTAAAGCTGTAGTGTCTCCAGTTTTTTATTTGAGAGCTTTTTTGCTCCTTTTTCAAGGTGAGGTAAATAATAAATGCTGGAAAAGTCATGATAGGGGTCGAACCAACAAATACTTTAAATATAGCAGTTGAAAAGGGCTTCTGATGCACATGAAACCATTCAGATACATCTCTGCTCGTAGGATCACCACTGTCACAAATCCAAATTTCAGTCAGTGCGTTTCAGCTCTTAGTTTATTTTCTCTACTTTCCATCATCAGAAAAGACTGGGAACCATATTGTCAGTTATCGCGATTTCTTTATTAAAAATAAATATGTGCAGTGGTGTTAAGCCATGTGCAAACATAGAGGAGGCGCTCCCAATCCTAACAGGTCTGGTCCTCCAGGAGCAAGGAGATTAGAAGAAAACACTGCAGTATTTGTAAATAAGGCTGTGGTCTGGCTTCCAGTTCCTTCGAGTTCCATGGTGTATATGCATTATTTACTGTTCACCATCCTGGAGAATTTACTAGCTTTCTAGGGAACTGCTTGTATCCTCACTCTTTGGCAAATAAGGAAGAGAGGTTTGAGAGGTTAACCTCTAACAGAAAGGTCTGTGAAGGTATGACTGTTCATTAGGGAAGGAGGCAAACCACCTCAATTTTCCATTTCAGATCTGCTCAAATTGTTCAGTTGAATTTCAGCCTTAGTTAAACAAAACTTCAGCGCAGTGGTTTAAGCCCCACTGTTTGGTTTGGCTCCCAGATTAGGATTTTGAAAGAGTTGTTAGAATCCATAGTATAATTCTGTTTGTGTGTTTCTACTTCTACTTAAATGTGAATAGATTTTTTTTTTTTTTTAATTACTGTTGTCCGTTCTTTCTTGGCTATTAGTACATTACAGAGCCACATCTGAACAGAAGACAAGCAACATTAAAATTCTCTAGCCAAAGGGGGAAGCGTTTTTTTTCTGTAGAGCCCACATGACTACTTAGATCATTATATTCTTTTCACTTTGAAGAAGTGAATATTCTCTTCTTTCTATCAGATGTCTTTTAAAGCTATTTAGGCTTTACATCTCTAGGGAACTGAATGATAGGTTTTCATTCATCCTTTGCCAAACTGGCTGTATCAAAATTTCAGGTCTGGCATTTGAAATCATGCCTGCCCTCGTGCCCATGAAAAACTGAAGACACTTTCATAGGATAAATGAAATCTTAGTTTTGATGACCTTTTCCTTGTTATAGGAGATTGTTTTTTTGGACTATGGCCTCTGGCCTTCAAGTGTAGTATCAGATTTTTCCACTCGTGTGCTGCAAGTAGTTAGTCATCAGGAAGTACACTGCCAGACAAATCATAGCTCTGCCTTTCCTGTTGTCACTTTTTAGTACCATTCTTTGAACTGTTCATGTGCTGATGTGTTTTTCAGCAATGAATGCAGGGGAATAAAGTTCACGGTTCCCAGTCAACTGTGAACTGCTCATCATATTTCTTCAAAGGATTGAAAAAATGGAGGAGATAGATACACTCAGTTTTTAATTACTCAAAAGATGTCCAAGTTTGCTCCTCTGTCTTCCAGACATTTACAGGATGTTTATCCTGTAAATTAAACTTTAGCAGTCATTCACTCTCTTAGACATACAGATGAACACCACTCCCGAAGGGGCAAAGTGAGTAAACTTTGGTTCATTGACTAGCCTGTGGTAGGAAGAAGAGAAAACTGGAAGAAACCTTTCCATCTAGGTCAATTTAGCAAGAAAGAAAAAGGAAAATAATACAAGGGTTGCTATCTTCAGGAATTCAAGCCTTCTGCCCTGGAGTATATTAAATTTAGAAAACATATTAACGTACCGCAAAACCCACAGGACAGATTTCAATTGACTCCACCTAGATTTTGGTGGCAAAACATCCTGGCCACATAAACCAATGGAGCATTTTGTGTGGAAAGGTTGGCTTCGTCAGTTATTACTCACAAGTCAAAACAGAAAGATTTATTTTATTTTCCACATCAGTTCTCCTCCATCTTACAGTCTCAGGAGGAGAGTTCCTTCTTTTCAGTTTATCCAGATGCAAATACCTATAAAAAGTAGAAGGCAGTAAAGAATCCTCCCTGAAGATTTCTCCTGCAGTGTTCTTCATGCGGAAGCTTGTTGGGAGGGGTTTCTGAAGTCAGGGAGGACGCTTGGGATTCACCTTTGAAGCCTTCGCAGCTGCTCCAGGAAACAAACACAGCCACTTCCATGATCCGGCATTTTGGCTAAGTTTGTCCCAGTATATATGTTTTCTAAAAATAATCCTTTAGAGCAGGTAAATGCATTGGAAGGGACTGTGGCTTAGGGTGAGCAGGTTCTGTAGCCCTCGAAGATCGAAAAGTGTCATGCAAACAAAAGAAAGTCAAGCAAAACCAAATAATGAAGAGAAAAAGGGGAGGGGCGTGTTCAGGAAAAGGATTTCTTTCCAGTGGACTGAGGTACCAAACTAACCAGGGTTTTTTTTAGTTCCTGGCCTAACGAGTGATTCTGAGCAAGCCTCAAACCATTTTGAGGCACAGCAGCCGGCTGCTATACTTAGTGGGGGTAGGAGGTCTCTCACCTCCCCCTGGCTTGTACCCACTTAAAGTGGAGGTGGACACCGATCCTGTCACGCTTTTACCAAGATAAACTTCAGAGCCTGCACCCTTCCGAGCCCAAGCAACGTATTGAATGCAGAGTCCTCAAGGTATTTCACTTCTAAAAAATACAACAAAAAGTCCTTAATCAAATTTCTCATTATCTGGGCTTACAGTGCACACACAGTTATCTCCATTATATCTTTTAATATATATTCATCTCTTCTGTTTGCAAATGTAGTGAAGTGAAAGCAGTGATGCTGATAAAATATTGGTTTAACTGATGCTAAAGGAGATAACTTGGGGCAAGGCTAATAAAAGCTGAAGCCAGCATGACTGAAGAAAAAAGGAGGCGATACCTGTAAGTATAACAGTATTGAGTGGTGCTGGCAGGCTGGTGCCATGCAAACGCGGTGTGCAGAGAGAGAGGAGCCAGGTGCTGTGGTGGTTGAGAGCACAGGAAAGTAGGGGCGGTGTGGTTGTGACCCATCCCTTCCCTTACAGGCTTCTTTGAAAGATTATAAATTTGCCCTGACACTTGTTTAAGAGAAAGAGGAAAGGGGGAGGCAGAGAGGCAGCTGTAACTATAGCATGTCTGGGGTGTCAGGCAGAAAAAAGCAGGACTATTAAAAGAAAAAAAAAAAAAAGAAAAGCCCAACAACCTCCCGCTATGTAACAGAGCTGTTGCACACACATCCCGGGCTCTCAGCAGCACTGAAACTTGCTGCCTCAGAGGCTGGCCCAGCTGTTTCGTGTTAGAAAGCAGCTGGAGAAGGAGGGGAAAACACTGCTGGGAGCACCAGGAAGACAGGACCTGGAGCACCTAAGCCAGAGCCCTTTGCTGAAGCTGCCTTTGGGAACATCCTCCGCAAAAGGAGGTGAGCCCCCCTTGGCTGAGAGCTGGCTTTTGGGAGTGTTTTCTCATCCTCATGCTGCATGTTGTACTGAGGGAAGGGGTGAAATGGGATGAGAGATCCAGGCAACATTATTAGTGCCTGTGGAAATAATTGAAAAATAAAATGCAGGCAGCCCTTTGGGTTTCCAGGTTTCCCTACCTTCAAGCGCACGAGATATATATTACTGAGGGAGATCATGCCACATATCTTTGCCCTTGTTACCTCTGGAGAAAAAACAGTTTTCTGTTTCATTGGTTAGAGAGCTGCCTTCTAAACTGCAGCCAAAACGTATCCAAGTGCTGTTTATACCCATTTGTTCTAATGCCAGCACCGTCGTCTGAATTAAATGGCTCTTCTTCCCTGTTTTTTCCATCATGGTTATATTGAAACAGAGCAGCCTGTCAGCTTTCTCTTAGCTATGGAAAACAAGCTCTTCTGGTTTCCTCTCACTTTATCAGGTTTCCCTGTACCTCTGGATCAGCTTAGTAACCTTCCACTGAACTGGGGATGCCCTGAAAGCCTCCTTGAGCTGATGCAGACTTATTCCTGCTGTCATCTTGACAAGGCCTTAAAATGGCAAAAAATATTTCTCAGTTTGTACCCAAAATGCCTCACCAGACCTGTTCTGCCGTTGCATTTGCCTTTTTCCATGGCTGCATTGCACTGCCGGTCAGTCGTTTGGCAATGTGTTAGTACACCCAGTCTAACTGATGAGTTCCTGGCTCGTGGCAGAAATTTTTGTTATTAGTCCTCAGTATTTAGCTTGATGTTTTCTACTTTTTTTCATCCCATTTTTATTACGCAAGTCTCAAAGTCATCTGCGCCGGTGGTGCTTACTAGATTTACATCCTTAAGCATATGTAATTTGCATATTCACAGTCTTTGTGATGTGGTGAATGAAAATTAATGAAAATGCTAAAGAATATCAGCTTGATCTTCAGGAGCTCTACCAGTGAATTCCTTTAAGGCTGCTGCATCTCCTTTCAGCATTGCTGATTGCATTTTTCTTTGAGACAGCCCCTTAAGCATTTCAGAGGTCCTCTTTTAATCCATGTAATTATTCAGTCTGATGAATCCTCTCCTAGGTGATACCATATCAGATGCTGTTACCTAATCAGATTGTACAAACACCAGCATGACAAATTAATTAAACCCCCTACAATTTCATGCACTGGTTCTTTCAAAGGTTTGCGGTGTGGACTGTCTAGCTGTTGTTGTCTGGACTCTGCATTAAGCTTACTGAGTATGGCTTCAATCCTCAGCTTTGCCTGTGTTCAGCATCGCTGTGTTTGTTGAAAATACACTGGTGAGATACAGTTTTGATTTTGGAATGATTCATTGTTTGTACCATTTCAAGTAATAATAATAGGAGGAGAAAGTTCTACTTCATTGGCCATTTTCTGAAGTGTTCATCATTACTTTTTCTCCCATGCAAGCACCACTTGAAGATTTCTTCCCTTTTTGGTTTGGTTGTGGTTTTTTTGGGGTGTTTTTGGGTTTGGGTTTGGTTTTTTTTTTTTGTTTGGGTTTTTTTTTGTTTTCACTGCTGCAATATGCAAGCTTGGTTATTTACTTGATGTGGGCAAAGTATGTAACGTGGTCAGAATGCACTGGCGTACCAGCGCCAGCAGTACTCCCACAGACCTGTGCAAAGGCGTCTGCAGCAGACTGGGATGTTTTGTGAGCTGAAACCAGCAGTCCTGCTTCCCACTGACTTGGTAGCATTCCACCATGAGATCCACCATCGCCTCGAAAGTAAAATGTGAGCGTACAGCCAAACAGGCTTGTCAAAAGAGCATTTGCAATAGGCATGCAGCTTTGTTTTACCCCACTTGACTTCATGGTCTCCTCTGTCATCACTGAATAGCAGTGAGTTGGTAGATATGCAGAGGCAGAGAAGTCTGCTGCAGCGGAAAAGGGAAAGATAATGACTCTCTGCCAAAGCTGTCCCTCGTAAGTATTTTTTGGTCTGAAGTCTTCAAGTCTCTTCCCCTGTAAACCTAATAAACCTTTTCTCACAGCATCTTCCAAACCTACCTTCTCCCTCTGTTCCACATCCACCAGTGCAGGCATGAGTGCCTGTATGTTTCCGTATGGCTTGCTGCCTCCCGCTAGCAACAAGTTGCTTTCCTATGGCAGGCTTCCTGGTGTGCGGGCGAGCTCGGTAAGCGTGCTGAATTCCCATTGCTGAGCATCCCAAAGAACTTGCTGACTTGTTACCAAATTAATACACCTTAGCATCCAAAAATGTTTTTAATGTCGTCAAGTGCAAGGACTTAGACTGTATGTACCGCTTCAAATTGGAATATCCTTTCTTGCACTGACCTGGATTTTGCTTTCTTCTTTTGAAATCTATTTATTCCAAACTAATTTGTCCTGATGGGAAGTCATAATCTTCTATGGCATGACATAATGCTAGCACTGAAATTAACAAACAAATGTATGGTATTGTTAACATAACTAAAAGAGGGTAGGTTTAGATTAGATATCAGGAAGAAAATATTTACAGTGAGGATGGTGAGACACTAGAACAGGTTTCCCAGAGAAGTTGTGGATGCTCCATCCCTGGAAGCGTTCAAGGCCAGGTTGAATGGGGCTTTGAGCAACCTGGTGGTCATGTCCCCACCCATGGCAGAGGGGTTGGAACTAGATGATCTTTAAGGTCCCTTCCAACCCAAACCATTCTGTGATTCTGTGGTCTTATGATCAGGTTCTCTAGGAGCAGGAAAAAGAAAAGGCTTCTGGTTAAAGGCGACTTAGTGAAATGCCCTCTAGTGCAAATAGGATTAAGGAATTTTTGTCTAGGTCCACTGTAGGCTTGCTTTGCAGTTTATTAATTTGCTGTAGGCAGACAACCCAGCCTGGAATCAGAAAGTTGGAAAGTCCCTTGGTGAGGGCTTCCAGAGTCACAGGGACAGTGGCCCACCCCACTGTAGCTGGGGCACCTTGGCTTGCTTCACACAGTGTACAGTCACATGATACAAAGGCTTTTTGAGTTACTGGGTGCTTTAAGCCACTTTAGTTCTTCCAGTCTCCGGAAAAGTATGATAATACTAATCAGAGCCAGTATTTTTAAAATTAAATACATTTTAAAATGGCATTTATACAATTCTTTCATCATAGGACAATGCATACTGTGAAATACTCCAAATAAACATTGCTCTGAAATGTGCACTTGCCTGGAAGATTATGGCACCTTTGTGAACAGCCCTCAAATGTCCAGCATAGGAATTTAGGACAGAAAGCAAAGGCTATTACTTAACTGAAAATTTAAGACTGTTTCACCTAACAGCTGTAAGAGAAACATGTCCAAATCATACAAAACCAGACGTGGCTTCTGTCATGATCATAGGTAGCAGGGTTGAGAGTCAATAGCACCCTTTAAAAGACATCACCTTTGAAATATTAAAAGCAATATTAAATTTGACAAAGCCAAGCTTAGCATCACCACTTCGTGTAGAGCTGTACCATTCCTTCTTCCCATTGCTGACATAATTTCATCTGCTTAAGTTTGTGAGGCTGGAAGAGATGAGAGGGGGAGTTCTCAACACTCGTTACATCCTTCTGTGTCTTTTGGTAAGACACCTGGGGAAGCAAAAGCACTCAAGGAGAGTCATTCCTCAAGCAAAAACCACTTTTTTTGAGTTGCACTGAATTCAGAGGCTACTGGTTCAGTAGCATAAAATAGCATTTTAAGTATGTTTACTTACCATTCATGAAACATGAGTTTGAAATAAGAAGCTTATGTTTCAGGTTATTATCATCTACTGGTTGGAGCATCACCTCAGAAAGTCCTTGTGACTATTATAAAATTCTAACCAAAAATACAATGGCATTTCTCGAAGTCCTTTAATTTTTTCCCTTTGTTTTTTACTTTATAGCCCTTGTCTCTTTCCCCGAGATGCTTCTCACAACATGGCCTGACCTGTAATGCAGCTCCATTGACTGCTCCAAGAGCCCTCTGTGCCCATCAGCTGGCACCTGCCTCTGTGCTGGCTGCAAGGGCGAGTGCTGTCCCACTGCAGGCGGCAGGGATGCTCCTGGCTGAGAGACCACCCTACGGCTTCCCTTTCCCAAGAAATAAATACTGACTGCAGCAAGTCAGCAGAATGGGGTGTATTTTCCTGCACCCTCAGCTTCACTGCTGGTTTGAATTAAAGGCTGGCACTCCACCAGGTCTGTTAGGAGGGGTCCTCTGTCACTGAAGTGCTTGTGCAGGGCTGGGACCTGGTCTAGGCTGAGTGTTTGCATTGAGAGTCTCGTTACACAAGCACGAAGGGCGTACCAGTTCATCCTGACACAGCTGTCTAGGGTTTAGCAGAAAACTTTGGGCTTTACTGTCATCAACAGTACATCCATTAGTGCTGTCAGTCTTTCTCCAGAAGTCTGAGAGCGGAGGGGGAACAGAGTTGTGCTAGCCCAAACTGGGGCTCAAGAGTTCATCCCCAAACTGGGGGTCATATAAATACCACGACTCAAAGAGGTTTGAACTATTCTTTGTCTTATGCTATTTGGGTTTCAAGGTAAGCATGCAACAGAGCTTCAGAGTAGAATCGCCTTTTAATTTTACAATGCCTATAATTCAAGGATCTTCAGTTATAAATCCTCCCAGTTTCAGGGAGAAAAGGCTTAATCCACTAGATACCGCTGTGACAAGCATCTGCTTTCTCAAAGATACCTTTATTAAAGGAATCAAGATAGCCTCCTGGGGGAAAGACATCACGAAAGCTCTGTAATAAAAAGAGATACCTTATTTCCCTTAAAGCCTTTTGATCAACAGCAGCAGCTTTGTTACTGGCTGCAAAAAAGAATATATAGTATTTGAATATTTAATTGAGTGGGCCTATCTTTTGTTCAGAGTGAAATAAATCGTATAGCTAAAAAAAATAAATTCTTCACCTGGGTTTTAACTGTGTTTGTTGAAGAGATTGCTAATTGAGTTACAGAATTATTGCAACTCAGTTTCTACTATAAAATAAGATTTTGGCACTCTTGCCTGGAGTTGACAAATTGGTCACAGCGGTAGCTTAGATTTGCAGTGACAAGAACAGTTCTCCTCTACTACAACCTCAACAAAGGGTTTTTCTCCAATATCAAACACTAAAATGAAGTTGAAACATAAAGTCAGGCCTTCCAAAAGGAGAACACAGAAGTAGGAAGGGAGTTGCTTCATAGACAATGAAATATGCATTGAGAGATATATTTTCTCTATGTAAGTTTATGAATATACAGTCCTTTTCTTATGTTTAAGGCAATTTGGCCTTACCTCATGGCAGGGAAGGAGGCAACTTGCTCAGCTGGCAGGTGGGGAGCCTGTACAGAGCAGCCAGGGAGGCAGCCCAGGACAGAGAGGGTGAGAGGAAAATGTGAAGAAGATCTGAAGTGTCTGAGGGTGGACAGAGGTGAGAAGCTCTTTGGTGAAGTGAACAGTGACCTAAAGGAAGATCAATCTGTTGCTGTTAGGTCAGCCCCACAAGGAAAAAATCCATTGGGGTTTGTATGTTACCACAAGCAACAGGCGTAAAGGCGTATTTCCCTGGGGAATGGGCTCCAGAACTCGCTGGGGGTTAGGAGTCCTGCCCTACACTGTTGTCTCGATAGAGTAACCACTTTTGGAAAATCCACTGCCTGCAGTAAATTTGGAGTGACGCAAGGGAAAGGCTCTTTTTGGATCATCTAACCTTCAGGTTAGACTATTCAAGAGAAGTGTCGTGACTTTGCTCTTATCACAGTCATTTTATTGTGGCTTTGCTCTTATCACAGTCATGGTTTTGACTTTTTGGGACAAAGAGTTTCAAACAGAAAAGTTTAGAAGAGATACGTGCTGTGCAGCATTGCTAAAGTCTTTTAAATACCTGGAGTACAGAGCTATGCCTTTACAGTTTCGGTAAGCTGGTTTTGAACATCTGTCCCTTTAGGACAAGCACTTCCAAATGACAGTGCTTTGGAGGACCATCCTGCAATACTCCTGCAGCTCTTAGACTGCAGTTCCTAAGCTAGAGCAGTTCTTGCTTTCCAACAGAGTATAACCTGGGTTTAGCTCCAGTTATAAATTTTCCTTTGAGACCTGTGACTAGTATGAACAAATTTCTTATTCCAGCCTGCTCAGAACAAACACATTAGATTATCAGCAGGAACATGACCAGAGGGAGTAGCGATTACAACCATCACATGACATTATCTCAAATTTCCATTTTCTTTGCAACCATACGTTCCAGCTTTTGTTGTAAGACATCAACCAGCATTGACTGCCTCAAAATATTTCAGATGTTTGCTCCCACTACCACTTTAGAACATCTGTTCCAGGTCCTTATTCCACTGATGCCCAAAAGAATTTATTAAGATCTGTGTAGACTAATTTGTTCCTGACCTGCACCTGGAGACAGTAGCCTTTGTGCCTTCCTGGAACTTACTTCTCAGAAGTGTTCCACGGTGGCTGTGGAAATCCTCATTTCAATTTTTCTACGATGCAAGTAAAAAAACTGTTCTGTCAGCATCACTGTTCGCTTCATGCATGCATCTGCAGTGTTTGTATTCTACAAGTATACACCACCTCTACAAGAGCTTCAGCATTGTATTTACCCTAAGATGGTGTGCCCGTTGCAGTCCAAGCTGGTGGCCTTAGCATCATCACATTTCAGAAGCTGTTACGGGAGCATTTCATGGTCTTGCCCGACTGTGCTGCAAGCCTGACAAAGAAAGTCCACCAACCTCTAAGGGCTAGAGTTTCACCAGCACAGAAGCTGTAGTTCTTGGAAGCATGATGATGAGCAGAGCATCCAGTGCTTTCTGTCAGTACATCTCATCATGCTTTAGAAAGGAAGTATCCACTATGGATATAATTTTCAGTAGGAAAACAATGCTTCTAAATAAACAGATGAATGAGGATAGAATATGTGTGCAAGACATTTTTGTAACTCTGTTGTGAAGCCCCAAGGATGAAGCCTTTGGAGTTTCATGTGCTACATTTTTCTGAGGACCTGAAAATACGATACAAGCTATTTACACCCACGAGCTGAAACGTGTCCTTTGTGTCCTGCTTTACTGCTAAGCCCTACCAGAGTTTTCAGTAGTCAGACAGAATGCAGGTGGTTTGGGTAGACTATCATAGAAAAATACCGTGTTTGGGTTTGTGTCCCACCTGCAAGTTTTCATGTTTTGTAAAAGCAAAATACAGCTAGGCAGAGGGATCATCCACTTGTCCATAGTAATATTGGTCCTTTTATTACCTGTGCATCCAGAGCTTGGCAGATGAGAGTCTTTTATTCTTCTGGGTTTTTTCAGCCTTGTACCTTGTATTGTATTTTGTCCTCTAGCATTGAAGATCAGGAGATAGAAGAACAGGTTAAATGGTAGTCTATTGATCTTGTAGACAGAGAAGTGTAGTGAAGGATTTACTGAGTAAAACAAACTAGCTTATAGGCCATACTACGCTACCAAAGCAAGCCAGCTCAATTTTTCGACCCCCACAACAGCATTAGTGTGACACTCAACTCAACCCTCTCCCCCTTGGTAAGAATCTTGGCAGGATGCCCATCTGAAGCCAGTGTTGTATTTCATATTAAAGCAGCTCAGAGATACATTTTAGCTGTGCTGAATTAACATACTGCGTACTTCCCTGCAAGTATGGGAAGCAAGAAGTATCTTGCACAGGAGCAAGAGGATGAAAAACCCCAGGTACAGGGAAGATAGAAAGGAGATGCCTCTCTCTGACTTTGTGGAAATAGGGTGTTAAATGACTCAAAAAGCAGAACAAGACTGGTCTGTGGGTGGGGGGACAGTGATGGGAGGCTTTTCTCCCAGTGAAACCTCTGCACAATGTAAAGCACTACTTTGAAAGAATGGCAAATAGTCTGTCGTCATTGCACTTCTTACCATTTTCGATATGCAGGAGTAAGGAAATCCATTATGTAAAGCCAGTGACTCAGACAGAAAACCTGCTAGGCAAAATTCCCTGTTGTGCTACAATGTTTCAGCATCAGTTTCACTTAAGCTTTTGGGAATCCTTGAGTGTTTTTTTCTGAACTTAAGTTACAGTCTTTTGCTTGTATAAAACAAATGAAACAAGCTAGTAAGTTTTAACTGTGCAATTCAAATGGAAGAATTGGAGGGAGTGGGTTAGGAGAAAAATGTTCATTGGTATTGAAAGAATCACTTTTATAAGAAGGGATTGTTGCATCAGGTCATAAGGAATGCAAGAATGAGGAAGGATGTCAGTAAAGATAGTTTTAAGCTTGGAGTTAAGGCTAAGAGAGCACTGAGCTTGATACATCAAGAGTCTTGTGATTGCAGGTGCTCTCTTGCTGAAGGTGTCTCTAGAGATGCCGTTAGACAGCAGAACCCATTTAAGAATTACTGTGGCACCATTTACAGTTCCTCAGTTAGTGGAGGTACCCATCCACTGTGTGCCTGATCACCTCAGCTTGAAGATTTAAAAGTATATATTCTTCTTATTCGGATGTTGTGAACCCATGGGTAGACACTGCTGAAGCTAAATTAAGCATCAAATTATACCATATATTTGGCGTGATCAAGAACACTCACAAAGTCACTGTGACTGAACTTCAGGTTACGATTCACCCCTGCCAGACACAGAGTTGCAAGGCTTGCTGCAACTCCGTGGGCATTTCCAAGTCTTCTTCCCTGAGGAGAAGGCTGCCTGGGTACTGCTTAAGGAATTCCGAGTAGAAGCATTAACCAAGGACTTGATGAAGGTGTAACAGGACTAATTGCCAGGCATTTAGAGGTTACACTAGTGAACCCCTGGCTCTAGGGTTTCTATATCCCAGTATATTTAGAAAGAATGCTTTTCTCTCTCCCTCCATGACTTCTGTGTTCCCAAGAGGTATAGAGGAAAAGCTTGAAGCATGGGTACATTTTCCAGTTCTCCCCTTTATTATCAAATCCAGTAAGGACAGAGCGTATCTAGCCTGACTGCATTTCAGATTAATTGGTATTTTACCTGTATTTCCATTATCACAGAAAGCCATTTATTGTAACAGCAGCAGCTGGGCTCCCAGCTGCCATGAGCTCACATAAACAGTAATCAGGTTCTCCGGTGGCCTTCTGCTCTTCTGCGTCAAGAGACAGTATTTTTGGCCTTACTTACGTAGAAATACAACTATGCTTCCCCTTTTGAAAGATCGGGCTTTCAGAAAGACTTCATGGTTTCAAGAGAAACTTCTTTATCTCTGCTCTGAACACCCACTGCCTGGAAAACAACATGTGCAGCAATTTCGCTGTGAGTTGACTTGTTGACTTCATGACATTGGATACCAAGAGAACCCGTCGAGCTATTTTTAAAAGGAAATGTTAGCCAATCCTGTCAACACCACCTGCAAGAACTGGCAGAGAAGTTCAAGGTTCTCAAAACTTGGGCTGAGGGCATAGAAGATTAGATTTTCCGAGAGAAAAATTTTACTTTGGAGAAAGTCTACCCGTTTCTCCATTCTGTCTTCCTCCACTCCCATGTCTTTACCACTCCTCATTTATTTTAAACAGATACATGAGGTCGAATTCTAGACACAGAATTACTTGTTTAGTAAGACCATTGCTTTCTGCAGGTATCAGAGTATTGGAAAGAGCTGTAATAACTGGAAGTGCTTCAAGGTGTGTTTTGTAATAAGTTCACCAGCCCTAGAGAAAGGAAATCACTGTTACTATCCACAGTCTGTTTCCAGTTCGACCGAATAACTTCAATTTCATCCTAATAAAGCTGGTACAAAGAATAAGAATCGAAGGGAAAGAAAAACAGATACAAATGGAAGGGTTTCTTACTGATGTTATGGACTTTGTTTATGACGGGTGTTTCCAGGAGCGGAAACACCAAGCTTGTGTTTAGGCTGATGGTGTGGGTGCCCTCTATTCGTCACTTCTAAGCAGTTAAGACATGAGGTAATCTGGCAGCTCTGTACTTGCAGTCGCAGGCACTCACACCCAACAAACTCTGCTTTGTGTCGCCCAAACCGTGCTTTGCCTAGCCAGCAGCCTGCTGGAGGGAACAGCTGCTGAATGACGGACCTTAACGGGCTCCCTCTCCTGATAGAACAGCTGATGAAAATCACAGACCTCAAATACGTTCTGCTCTGCTGAAGTTGGGCAAAGCCCTAGAACGTAAGTAACAAGTCCGTGCTGGGCCACATGGGGAGTTAAAGGCTTTAAGAGCAAGCTAATGGACAGCAGATAATTGCATAGTGCACTAAGTACACATAAAGGTGGGGCTGTACTATACATTCAGGGACAGCTGGGCTAGCTCCCACTTCTCGCAAGTCAGGCAGAGAAACCTTATTTGAGGGTTATGTGTATTTTTTGTAATCATAGTAGCTTTGACATGTACTTTATAGATTATTATTTTTTTTCCCCCACATAGTGCAGTACTGAGGAGGATGAAAGACCAAGCTGCAATTATTTGCCTTTGGTCTTCATAAGCCCAGCCATATGACAAGTCAAGAATTTTGTGCGTTTGCTCAGCAGCCTCCTTACCTCTCCTCTCTGCAATGAGAGAGAACATTTAGCCAAGCTGAGTGAACAAAACCTGCAGACACTTGCTTCAGTTTGTTTAGGCTTTCATCATGTGCAAGTAATGTTCATTAAATGGCAGAGACTTGGTGGCTTTACATATTTTACCTGGCAGACACGTGCAGTGACACTTCCAGGGAGCCCTTAATGGTTAGGGGAGCTCCACTGACAACAGAGGGGTCGCAGTTTGCAAGATATACTGGGTTTGGTCTGCTGCTGGCTACTGGTGAATTTGAACTGCACTGGGGGATGGAGGGAGCAAGGGACAGACAACAAAAGGCAGCCCCCTGCCCCCAATTCTGCCTTTTTCAACTTTTAAGTAACTAACTTGCACTTTAGTCACATCTGAAAGTGATTTAAGGAAAAAATCTTATTTTTGCATAGTGAGTGTCTTCCCTTATAGCCCCATTATCTGAAACCATTTTGGTCCCACCTGCACATTGGCACTGAGGCTGAACTTCACCATCTTCTGCAGTCAAAGCAGCCTGGACATCTACCACGGAGCTACATGTCTCAGGGATTTATTTTCCAAAGAGATCAGCTGCTGATTTAACAGAAGGTTTCCCTCACAGGACATCCATCTTGGGAGGCTTTCGCTTCTTCATGACGCCAGACCCCAAGATAGCTGTTTGCATGGCCATGCTCCGGTGAAGTAACCCACCTCTGCCAGCTGACTACCCGTTCTGGCTGTGGCAGAATTAGTAACTCTGAAAGCAGCAGCAGGGTAATCTCTAGGGGAGCCTTGAAGTGATAGGATAGTATGTGCGATGATACTAAAATATTTTGCTGCAGTATTGACCATCTGGAATTTGATTGTTGGCTCTCGATTTGCTATGTATAATTATGACATCCCTTAAATTCCATGTGGAAAGGGAATTGACAGGAAATGCCAATTATTTGTCTTCCAAGTAGGAGGACATGGGATCTTAATCACTAACAAAGAGTGGAAAGGGGACAGAAATAAGAGACCTGAAGTGGTAAAAATAAATTTTACAGATCTAGCTTCCAGGGTCTGTTCTACAAGAGCCAAGATAGGAGAATAAACCACGGCACCATTCCTGAGAGAAAGAAGTCGTAGTAGGGTACTGCAGCTTCAGTCTATGGAAGGAGCAATGCTCTCCCTTTTGCTTCAAGCAAATGATACAGGTGGCATTTCCTTGTCTTCTTGTACCTTAAGGACTTGAACTTACGTGGTCTCTGTTGTGTGGTGCTTGACCTTCACTGCTCTGAGCTCAGCGCCCAGGAGCATGCCCAGCACAGCTGAAATAAGGACAGGATTTCTGTGCAGTTAAGGTAGTTTAACAAGTTGTACTGAACCTGTACAATTCGTGTATTTTGCAGATCCTTGGCCAGTTTTGGACTGCTTTAAAAGCACTTCTGATAGCCTCTGCCAAATTTCAGAAGTTTTCACCAAATGCTGTATGCATTAAGATTTTTTTAACATTGAAAGTTTAAGGCAAAGGGCTAAAAAAAATATCTACAAAGCCAGGGACAAACCTCATTAATTTTCCCTATTCTTGCAGCTGGCAAAAGCCTTTTTGCAGATACATTAAAGTATTTGCTTGGATTATTTTTATTTATTTATTTCAATTTGGGTCTTTGCCTAGGCTGTGTTTTTTTTTTAAGGGGAAAAAATGGACTTACACTAGATCATTAGGAGTGTCAGGTGACCTTATGTGAAAAAACGAGAAGGCAGAAGCCTGGTTTCATATGCAATGCATGAACTTAGAAATACAAAAGAAACAAATGCAACAGTTAAATTACTGAAAATGACAAATACTGTTCTACTGTAAGTTGTATCTATGAAAAAGCCAATAACAGCAGAATGAGAAGGGTAAAAATTGGAATGCACGTGGAGCTAAATAATTTCTTGCCATGGGGTGAAAATATACGTGAGTTATTGTCAAGGACAAGATCTTTGGTAAAAGTGAGAAGTGGTACAGAGCAGGTCTTTGGAGCAGCAAGGGGAAGTGGTACACAATGGTGAAGCAAAAGATCCTTCAGGAAAGGCAGGAGAAATGTGGGAAATGGAGATTCAGGCCGATACTAGCAGCATGGCCTTCACTGGCAGGAGAGCGTGTTTTAATATTCAAGGGAGATGGCCATGGATCTTCAGATGCCAGTTCTGGTTACGTTAAGGTTCAGGGTGAGGGTGGCCTCTTCAGGGCGGTTGCCCAGGCAAGGTGTGGGGTCTCCTCCACAACATCTTCAACACGTTCAGCCCAGGGCAGTGCTCTGAGCTGACCCCCAAGTGCCCCTTCCGACCCCAACCTGTCTGCGCTTCAGAGCCTAGTGAGAAGATAAGGAAGATCAGACGATCATGTGAAAGTGGCAATCTCCATTTCAGGAGGAGAGAACCACAAAGAGTATTTCAGCAGAGACGGAGCTAATGCTAATAAAAAAGCAGTATGTCAGAGTTATGGGAGACTGACAGGTATGGTGGGACCTATGCAGATTAAATTTTCTGTGTGCATACAAACAAGTCTTATAACAGTCCTTGCAGAGATTTGATTTATAAACATGAGAAAATGTGATTTTCATGAAATACACAACTGATAGTAAATTAGCTTACTTTTTACTTCGGGGGTATAATGTGAGGAAGACGACAGAGACTTTGAGAAATTAAAAACAAAAGAAGGAATACTGCTGCAGATACTGTATCACTTGTGATTAAGGCAAATATTCTTTGTGTGTAGATAACATACGATATGCATTTGTATCCTCCCCAGTGTTTTCTAGCACTTAAAAGTAATCAAAATGGAATTTGGTGAAGAAATTATAGCTATTCCACAGGGCATTTTGAAGAGTCAGGGAGCCAACCTTCTAGTTTTATGTGTCTCAATTTATGTCTCAGTTTTATTTGTCTGTACTCATAGACTTACAAACAGAAATAGCTTTTGAGAAAAAATTAGTCTCTGGCCTCCACATGAAGAAGATCTGAAGACAAATATCCTCTGTCAGGAGTTTGTCGTACTTCTGTAACGTAATTACAAATGCTTCTCACCTTTGCGGATGAGCTCCAGGGAAGCCAGAATGAAAAGCTCACATACTACTTTGCTTTGAGGGCAAACCATTCCCTTGCAGGTTTCACCTTAAATACTTTCTGGATGTATTAGCATCAGCCAGAGGATACCAGGAAAGTCATAATGCAGGAGAGTATCTCTGACACGTTAATTTTGCTTCTGTCATGTGCCCCTACAAACACTGCTCGCCTAAAAAAGACCAGGAAAAGTTAATGGTTATGGTCTCACCTCAGTGGACAGGTTTCTTTGCAGCCATCAGTGGAAATAGCAGTGGTTTAGGTCTCCTTTACAGAGGTGTCAGCCATCCCTGTTCAATTGACACAACCTGGGGAACGTGTCCTGAAGGGCTTCCCATGATCATGGCTCGTAGGTCTCTTGACTTCAGTATCAGCATTCTCCCCATCCCATGGGGAGGCAGCCATCTGCAGCAACTGATTCACCCCTCCAAGACTGCTCCCTGTCATAAACATGCTGACACTTCCATCAAATGTAGTTTTAAATGAGACGTGTTTTGGCTTCACAGAGTCTGGTTTCTTTCCTGTGGTCCTGCAGCATTATCTTCTGCAGTCTTCATGTGGGTTTTGTATTAGTCTGTGCCTTGTGCTGGTTGTTGTTCACAAAATCTACCCGCAGACAGTAGATGCCATAGGGTAGTGTGCCATACCTACTCTTCCACCTCCCCGACACATCCTCCTCTGCCTTATTTTTGCAGAGGGAAAGATTTCCCATTTTCACTGACTTCACTGTTGGCACTGCTACCCTAGTTATTCCTGCGCCTCCTGGCTGTGCCCGTTAAAAAGCGCTGTTCCCTGATATATCCCAGGTCAAGTGAAAGCTGTGAGTCCTCTAAAATTACGTTATTTTTGAGTTAGGAGTCTTTATTTAAATTTCCCCCAGGGCACACTTTGATACAGCCTTGAGATCCTGATCATGGGCACAGCGCAATAGGCATTTCACGTAAGAGTAGGAATCTTGCAAAATCCTTGCTTTTCATTGCTGCTCAGGAAGGTGAATGGGGAAGAAATGGCTACTGATGACATTCTAGTTTTCATGGCTTGTTTTTTGTTTCACAGGGTCTTCTAGGCCATATTCTCGTTACTTAAGCAAACAGAGTAAATTTGATTGAAATTGTGGGATGCTAATTTTTTCTTAAGGTAAAACCACGACACCTGCCCTGCATTTGCAGTTTCTTTTGAATTACAAAGTAGCAAGAGACAGAACTTCAGCTGTCATTTTCAGGGCAGTCCTAGTGCTCTTCCAAGGGATAGAGCTCCCAGAGTGCTCTCCAGAGACAGGCCATGTACCAGGGGGCATCTAGGTGTCCCTCTCTCAGGACAGGCATCTTCTTCTTTCAGACCGGGGTTTGGAGCTGTGGTCTCTTGCTGGGGACTGGGGTTATTTCAGTGGGTTGAACCAGTGTGAGCATTTGCAGCACGGTGGACAGGGGGACTGGCGGTTCACTTACAGGCACCTTTAGCAAGGGAGCAAGGGGGAAATAACATACTGCAGTAGTGGGCTAATAGGAACTGACTTCAGGCGGCATTTCAGTCATCTGACACATGATCTACAACAGATGCTGACCCAAAATCAGAGACGCTGAATTAGGGTAAACAAAAAAAAGTTGCAAAACAAAACAAACCACAAACAACAAAAATGACCCAAAACAATGAACAGTCCTTGGTCATCATGTTCAGGCTACAAGGTCAGACTCCTAACCCTTCAGGGCTGCCTTTTCGTACATCATGTTTGGTCAATCTTCTTAAGCCAGAATAAAGGTACACGAGCTATTTTCATCCCATGTTCTCCCACTTCTATGTCTATGTCGATGGGAATCTTGCCCAGACCTGTGTCAGAGCAGTAGCTGTTCCCCTCAAATTGCCCACCACTGGCTTCTGCCGTTACGAGAAACCCAGCCAGAAGCAGAGATGTGATAACACTCAGGTAGCACTGACACAGTGGTCTGATTATGCCGTGCTTACTGAGCATCGGATCTGTCAGGTGTCCTTCTGGCAGTGCAGCTTCTGCTGCGGGGACGGGGGGAGGCAGAATAGCCAGAGCCAGCTGGTGCATTTGATACTGAAGATTTCAATGTGACAGGATTTAGTAAATGAACACTCAGCCAACAATCATCAGGAGAGAGATTATTTGACACAGAAGAAAGACTGTCCCCTGTGTCAGCTTGCTCTTTAACTGATTCCTTTGGCTCTTTTCCATTTCGTTAGGGGAGGGCAGGTAGGAAGAGAGACGTAGGGCAAGGGGGGACACATTACAAACGATCACTGAACCGAACATGCACATGGCCAAGTTACTGCCAAATTGAGCAGGTTTTTGATGTCATCCTTAGGTAGATAACCAACTAGAACAGACTTTAAAACTTCTCAGGTAGAATCCCAGCTTCAAACAAACCATGGGAACATGCCAGCTTCCACTAGGTCACAGTCTTGTTTTTTCCAGCATAAGCAAAACAGAGGACTGACAAGAATTTAATTTATTGGATTTTACTTGCTCTTATTTGAAACACATGGCACTGGACAAATATTGACTTCATAGTCAACAGTTAACTCCAAATTAAGTAGAAAACGCACCCTTCTAGTTAGATAAAGACTATTGAAATTTTGAGCAGTACGTAAGAAATAAAATGTTTTTTTAAAAGCAGAAGAAAATGTGTACAATAGAAGTGTCTTTCTCAGTAGATTTTTAAAAATGTTTTTATAATCCAGTGTTTATAATCCAATACAAAATACAGCATCAGTCATCCAGTAGTCTCTGGGAGGGGATGATCATGTAAGAAATGGTCAATCTGTACAGAACCAGCTTAAGAGACGGACTTTGAATTTCTGGCAACAGAGGTGTGTAGCTGTAGATTGGAATCAAACCTTTTCTGCCAACGTTAGTGAATAGTGCTGAAAGCTCATGCAAAGTAGGGCAAGCTAGACCTTTGACATTTTTCTAACAACTGCTGCTTTTGAAATTGCAGCCTTTGCACGCAAAAGTTTGTTGGATTCATCCATTATGCACGTCCTAGAAGTTTGATAGAGGTGTCGTATGTTCCTTCTAAGAGAATAAAGCCAGCTGCAGTACCCAATTGTAAAGATGTGGTTACAGGCTTGAAATGTCATAAAGTTTATTGTTTGGTATTCCTCTGAATTGAAGCTTTTGGATGGGAATTTAAATGTGCTAGTCTTCTCTGATTTTAGTCAACATTAGAGAGACAGCATACAATTATTCATAAAAGAAGGCTCAAGGGGCTGTTACCAGGTCCTCTAGGTAAGATTTAATCTTTCTAGTGTTAACATAATGTGTTATAGAAGACATTGCATAGAAGGTTCTGTAGATCTTGGAGCCTGCCTTTTTGAGAAGTGTTTTAGGAATATGACTTACTTCAACTAACCTGTTCATGTACCTACCAGATCATGCTCAGCCTGGAAGTATTCTGTGCTTTTTTCTGTTATTTCTAAAAGAAAGGTCAGCAATGTCAGTGGCTTTGTTTTAAACATGTTTGATGAATAGGAAGTTGCTGTGACATTTTCACGTACTACAGTATTAGGTTAGTTGTTCATTAAAAACTCAGCAGAAGGTGCCATCACCAATAGTCTTTATTCCAGCATCTGGATTTCTAGCTCTCCCTTGAGGTTTGGTGTGAATAAGCCAGCTGAAAGAAGGATGACATCAGAAATATGTATGATCAGGCTAACTTCTTGTATTAAATATTGTCATTATTATTACTACCTAGTTCTGTGACGTTTTGTTGACAAGCTACACAAATCTTTGTAGAGATATGCTCTGTTTTGAGTGAAACAAACATGGAATACAGATGCTACTAATGAAGATTTGTTACTGATTTTTGTTCACACAAAAAGTGTACAAAATAGAGTCAGATAAAAAAAATTGAGACCGTGCCCTGGTTTAGTTTTTTTTTTTTCCTTTATGAGAAATGTAATTGGAAATCTAGCAGGAAATTAGACTGGAAGATTACCGACTGTATGGTTGGCATGCCTGTGTCTTTCATATTGCACCCCAAAGCAGCTTTATCAAGTATCTTGGTTTTCTTGTGGATTTAAGGATACCAAATACGACATCATCAGCTTTAGCAGCAAAAATATTCTAAGGTACATGGAATAGAAGAGGTAAACATGGTCTCATACAGTGTTTGGAAGTTGAGGATAAAGAACCTTTTGCATTGTCATCTTAAAGTGAAAAAGGAAAAAGGAAGCTACAGAAGTTAAACCCTCTGTACACGGTCCTATTGACTGTTCATTTCCAAAGGATCTTTCCAAAGAAGCATTTAGGACAATTGCTTTTTCAGGACTAGCCTCTATATTACTTCATCTTGTTAGCCAACTGTTCCACAGGAGTATAAATTAATGGCAGCGTATCTCTTTAAAAAAGTCCCTTTTGGATTTTGCCGGTTTACCTTACCTGGTACAAAGTGTGTCTCTGGGGAAGACTACTCACAAGTATCTACTTGTCTGTTACTTGTTCATACAAAAGGGATCAAAAATCAGCCTGTAAATCCAGACAGGGAGAGAAAGAGGAGTAATCGAGTCTTTCCATCTGTCCTACTTAGGTGGAAAACTTAGTTACCCTGGGGCCAAATTCACATGGAGCTATTTTCACTGGCTTGAGGACTGTGCTCAGCAAGGATTTGTTTCTCTGCAGAGAGATCATAGTGCTGTGCTTCTTGACAGAGTGTGATTCTTAAAGACGCTGTTTATCTGGGGGACCTTGTCAGAAGCAGATTACCGTCCTGCACACACTCTGGTATTCAGTAGTTGTCCAACCCAGGAAGGAAGCACTTGCGCTTGTGAAACTTGTGGTGGAAATAAATCAGCTTTTTACATGTGACAAGGAGCTTTTAAACCAGACTACCTGAAATTGGTTAGCTGTTTCTCTTTAAATTGAATCTGCCATAAATATTTCACTGTTGACAAAATAAAAGAGGGGGGAAGAGCCATGATCAAGGAACCCTTTATATGGCATAATCTAAGGCTATTTGCCTATTACTGGCAACAGCAAAAGGGAGATTCAGCATCTTTAGGAAGTTTAAATGAAAAGATTATAACTCTGTCTACACCTTGATATCAATTACAACATTCATCGCATGCGTCATCACAAAAGACAGCTAAACTTGATTATTCAATTCAGAGGCCAGTCTTCTCCATGAATTGTTTGAGTACAGTTTTGTGCACCCACTAGTGGTTTTGGCATTTGCAGATTAAATATAATTTGAACTCTTATCGATGAAATAGATGGAATTATCTGTACCCCAGAAAAGATTGCATAAGGCAGATACAGATCCTCCATACCTAACACATGGTATTTTCAGCAAGGGACAAACTGGAGCAGGACAGTTGAAAACATTTGGAACCTAAAGTGTTCAGGTCAGAGCACATTGCGAGAGAGAGATTGGGCAGATATGAAGGATGGAGAAGTTGGTATTTTCTACAGCTTTTTCCTGTGTTGACAGTGCAGCTTTAGTTTCAAAAACAAAGCACATCTGACAGAAAGAGTGGAAAAGAACAGTAGGAAAAATGCTCATTTCTGCTATGGGAATGCGGTCTCTTTTGAAGTCAGGGGAGTTGCTTGCTTATATGGTCTTTGGAAGGGGGAAAAATAAAGTCAAAAGACTGCAAAAAACAGGCTATGCTTGCATTTGAAATGGAAGGACTTCACCACAGTTACCTGATGATACTCTGCCTGGTTTGTTCATTCAGGAAAAGTGGTATTAGAGCTGCTGTGTAAGTGGATAGACTCTGGTTTGGAATGTGGGTTGGCGAGATGTTCCTAGCTGGCCCTCTTGCCATGGTCCTGTCACCACACATCAGCTGTAACCCATAGGAACTAAATACTTGTGAAAACAAGTCGTGTTTCATCCTTCATGCTTTTTGAATCAAATCTTGGTTTAGCAGTTTTCTGAGTGTACCAGATGATTGATGCTGTCACACTGCAGATAAATTTTATCCTTCTGTCTTTTTTATTCAGTATTTTAGAAGCATTTTGGTGCAAGCTGGAATCTGAAGCTTTGTTACACATTTTTGCTCTGGTTCACCTTAGTTATAAAAATAATCTGTCTAATTCTCAATGATTCATGATTTCCTAAATATGGACCTAGAATGAATTAATAGGTTAGTTGAACCTGAGTATGTCTTGAAATACATGTGCTGTATTTCCTTTTAAATATGCCGTAGGGAGGTATAAATGAATATAGCATCAGAACCTTGTGAAATACATGAAAGAACAGTTACATTTAGTCACTTGCATATTTGGCCTAGTTTCATAATAAATGTCATAGGACAATATAAGCTATTCACAACATTTACATAGGATGTAGTGAAGCTCATTACGCTGAAAAAAAGTTTGATCTCCTGAACTTTCAGCATGTGATAATGTCAAGAGTTTTTACCCATAAAGATGGCCTCCAAGGGCTATGTCTTGTTCAATTCAGGCCTGAGGCCTCAAAGAGGCATTTAAATGGTCTTGTGTCGTCCATGATTGTTAGCAGGTCATAAAATTACTCTAAAAAGGGAAGACACTGAGTTTGGGTGTAGCCGGAGTTCCATTATATACTTTAGAAATAGGTATTTACCTTATCTTCAAGTCTGCTTTACTTGAATTTACTGTCCATATGAAACTGTGAAGTTGCCGTGTCACAAGTTACTACTGCTGAATCCAAAGAAATAAATCCAGCTAGGGGTGAAAACACTGAGAGCTGAACTTGCTTGTTCCTTCAGAAACCAGCTGCAGAAGATTGGGTTCGGTACGCTTCCACATGTCCTACATTGTTTGTTGTTTCTGTGTTTCCACAGGCCTTGAATAGGGGTATCGCTGCTGTCAAGGAAGATGCTGTGGAAATGCTGGCCAGCTATGGGCTGGCGTACTCCCTGATGAAGTTCTTCACGGGTCCAATGAGTGACTTCAAAAATGTAGGTCTGGTGTTTGTGAACAGCAAGAGAGACAGGACCAAAGCAGTTTTGTGCATGGTTGTGGCTGGCGCAGTAGCTGCTGTATTTCATACCTTAATAGGTAAGGTCACTTCACATCTAATTAGTATGTCTTAATTTTCTTCCCTTGCCTGTTCTTCAAACTGATTAATCTGTAGGCTTAAGATTTCATTTGTAAGTGCAACAGGAGGTGCAAAAGAGATTAAGTCTCTTGGGCTGGTTTTGTGCCCATCCACGCAATTTTTATTACTTTTCAAACAGGTTATTAAGTGGCAGGTTCCACACCCAGGGCTCTCTTCCCTGGCAGCAAAATGTGCTGCTCATCTCTTTCAGTCAGGTGTGTGAGCAAAACTTTGCCAAGGTTGACAGGTTGCATGAAGCTGATAGATCAGTCTTACTGTTAGGTCGTGATGATCAGCTAGCAGTATCTGCCCGAATGGGTTTAGCAGGACTTCAAGGTGTGCTTGCTAGGGCTGTTCGTCAGAACATGGTGGCATTGTTGGTGTACTCCCTCTGTACCTATCCCTTTGCTACTTACCTCATGGTAAAAAACTCTAAGCAAGTAGGTGCCAGCATTCTCATTAGAATATCGAGTATTACTCTCTGCTAGTGCTAGTCATCATCCACTTCTGCTGAATAATCAATCTGTAAGAGAAGAAGTTGTTACCAAGAGGACTTTATGCCAGACTGAGACCAGCTCCTTGAGTGTACTCTGAAACAAATAAAATACATAAGCAGATATGAACTGCACATAAGTAACGCAGTCACAGGATTTGCCGGTTTCTGAGACATGAAGAAATGGGATATCAGCCCAAGCATCAGCCACAGCAATAAAAAGCCATGTGACCCAGAAGACTAACTTCATCCTCTCCAAGAACTGCACCAGATTCTCCGCTCCTTCTGGCTCATTCTACAGAGTCAAAACCTGTGGACCCCAGCAAGGAGGGACGCTGGAGGAAGAAGCAGCAAGTGCATTGCTTTCAACAGGTAAAATCCTGAAAGCTAGGAGCTCTATAAGGGTTGGGAGGAGGGAGGTAATGCAATAGCCTAAGGAGGCTTGACAGGCAATAGGGCTGAATAAGATGATGAGCAGTAGGATGTCATTCCATCACAGAAGGATGGGAAATGAGAGTGTGATGGCAGTATCCAGAATTGCGAAATTACAGTGTGGCCTGGAAGTGAGGCATCATTCATTATCAGTTGTTAGTATCTTAAGAGCAGCATGTGCTGCTGCTCAGCATATAGAATAGAACAGAACAGAACAGAACAGAACAGAATAGAATAGAATAGAAGAGACTATTTCAGTTCCTGCCCAAGTGGGTACAAGAGCCAGATGGTAAATACGAATGGCCCCTGCTTTTATCCTTTAACAGCCTGCCAGCTGTATGTACCAGCTTCATGTGCCTCCCAAGCACTCCAGTGTGTTTGACCATCATGTCTCATCCCACCGCTGATATGGCAGCCCTGTGCTGTTTACTTTTACCCCATGTTATGGTCATAATAAATGCTTTTTGTAATGGCTCACTAGCCGTGGCAGCTCTGTGCCAGGGATAAGCTGTTGCTAATTTTAGAAGCTGAATCCATGCGTTCAAGTTAATTTAATTCAGTGGTATGGATTGGTCACTTCCTCAATATGTTTACAGATGAGGCTGCTTTATTGAGTCGGTATTGTAAACTTTGGGCTGTTTGTATGTTTGGCTCTCCATGTCTTTGCTTGGAATATTTCTTCAGCGCCCAGAGCTGCTCTTCTAGTTGCTCACTTGTTTTCCTGCCAATGCTGGTCAAAGTTTTTGGCTTTGCCAGCTGGATAAATAAATATTTTCTAGTCATCCAATATTTTATTTTAAGCTACAATAGATTTTAAGAAAAAGTTGAAGTATAACTATCAAATTTCCAGGTGAAATACATAGCTAAATTTTCCATGTGGGACTTCTTATAGGGAAGTGTCTGGGACAACCATTGCAAAGCATGCCAGATAAGGTTCTTTCCTTTGCCTGGAAGTAAATCCCTGATGAGTTCAGAACCTCTGAAATGCCCTCTCTGCAGATAATGGGGCAGGGAGGAGGGTGGAAGAAGAAAGCAAGCTGTACTCACCATACTTTACAGTCCCCAATTAAAGGGCTTCACACAATCTTTCAGCTGCTTATGATGGCAGACTGCAAAATATTTTTTAGTATTTTAACTTGTCTATGCCTGAAAATATGCAAAGGCCACAGCAGAGACTGGCAGAGTGCCTGAGATGATGGAGTTAGTCAGATTCTAGCACCAATTGCCTGGGTAATGTTGCCAAGTTTTATGTTCCAAGTTTCCTTTGAACCTGTTTTAAATCCCAATTATTCTTCTCTGACCCACAGGTGCACAACCTGCCTAGCAGGAGGAAGAGGAGTCCAGTGACAGACAGGCAGTGTCCTAGGACCTGCAGCTACTCCCCAGCAGCTGTAAGCCTGTGACAGGCTATCTACAGGAGACAAATGCAGGTTACTGATGCTCAGCAGATGAAAAAGAGAAAGAAACAGCACTCAGAGGACTGAATTTCTTCCACATGCCACGTGTATGGGGCTAAGGAAGATGACATGACTGTCAAAGCCCAGGAAGGAACAGGGAACAAAAAGCCCAGTGAAATAAGGAGTACACAGTGACCACAATGAATCACCACATTTCTAACTGTGATAGAGACTATTTGCAGTCTGCAGACACAGCTCCTCACAAACAGCAGCCTCTGCTTGTTTAAAACATCAAAACAGACCGTTTCACCCACCTGACTCACATTTCATTGCTTCAGCACCAGCTCCCCGCTACTGCTTCCCCACCAGAGCTAATGCAGTCATCCGCGGAAGTGACTGGCTGAGCCAAACCACTCTAACTCACAGTTGCAAGCTCTGGGTCCCCAAGTCATCGCCCCCACGCACATTCCCATGAATGTCCGCAAAGTCCTCACCAACAGTTCTTATCGCACTCCTGTACAGGTAGCAGTAAGAACCAAGAAATAAGTTGACCTTGACTATAGAGATTTGAAACCATATTCACGTCCCACTGATAATGCTGCTGCAAACGTCGGTCAGTACAGTATTCCTGGATTTTCTGTTTCAGTTGCAATCTGGAAATACAAGATAGTATGTTGCCTTCCTTCCCTTATGCTGTTTTGGGGGCAGCTACTGCCACCAGTTAGGGTTTCCTGTTGGTGGTTTCCTATGTAGCCAGGGTATAAAGCATCATGTTATTTCACAGATTGGCTTTTGGTGGGAATATTGGGCTGTAAGAGAAGGGATTCAAGATGCTAAGCCTCTCTGTGCGTATTTTTGACATCTTACTAAATTGCCAGCTTGACAGAGAAAAATAATTTATATAACATTATGCTAACATAATGCATTTCATGGTGTTGCTGATAAGCCCTCCATACTAAGTGGGTCCTTTTAACACCAGTGTCATGAAAGACGTGCACATTTTCTTTGGCAATAGAACAGAATTATTCAGCCTTTCACTAGTTTACTGAGAAATAGTATACCGAGAAAGTTTATTTCCTTTTGCATATTAATATTCCTTTCCACAGCTCTCTGAGGTTCTGGAAATGACAAGGCAGAAGTTACTTTGGGGAAACATCCTCTTTGTTTAAGGAGAGCTCCTTAACTGGTGCCCACTACATCTGATTAAAAACTACATGAGTGATCATTTGCCATCACCAGGGAAAAAATGTTGGAACTTCAGTAGCCAGGCAACTGGCTACTCCAACTACATCCAGTAGCAGACTGGATGGTCAAGACATGCGAGTGATTTGTTTTGTGCCAGTTTATTACTGACAGGCTAGTGGGCATGGGCCACTCCCTGCACATATTGCACAGGGCAAAAATTTAGCAGTTGCTAGTAATTCCGCTGATTCTTTCGAACTTCCCACATGCATAGTCACTGCATTGCATAAAAGACCTGCATACGGAATGAGACAGGTGTAATCCCACCACTTCCAGCATGGAATTTTCATTACTGGAATTTTCTAGAGACTAGGAGTTACAGAGTGGTTTGTGACAATCTGAGGGTTTTTTTCCAGTCAGTCTTGTTATGATGTGCCCGCTGTACTGGCTTGTACTCAACATTTTGCCCTGGAAAAAGATGATAGCACATGAATACAAATCAGAATATAATCCAGGCTTGCTTGTTTTTCTTTCTTTCTAAAAGATGATAAAATATTATTCATTAAAAATGCATCCTGCTTCAGCATCTTCAGATGGCCGTTGCTAAAGCAGTAACGTGCAAACCCAGCTGTCCCAATCTTTCCCCCACAGCAGGAGCAGTTTATTATCAGCAAGGTATTCAAGGCAAAGGAAGAAGGAAGAAAGCCTATGACTGAAGCATTTTTGGAATTTAGGATAGCAATGATCAATTTTTAGTTAAAACAGGCTAATTTTGAGATTTATGAGATGATGGCCTACCTAAAGGTATTTCAGAGACCAACAGTCATTGATGTATTTGGGAGAATAAGCTAATGCGATTTTGGAACTAGAGCTGAGCACAGAAAAAGATGATTGCAGTAATCAGTCTGCATTGAGATGCTCCTAAGCTGTTGGGGTTTTTTGAATTCATGTATTACTATGAGCAAAAAAGTCACAAAGCCTAAAACACTGATCATCTGGGCTTTCACAAGGGGGACACAGGCTTTTGCTTCTGCTTTAAGTCAGGCTAATTGAAGACATAAAGAAATCTATGTACCCTGTGCCCATCACTAAATGAAGATTTGCCATTGAGATTATTTTATTTATTTTTTCAAATTGGCATTTTCCCATCTGCCCAAATCCCTTAGCTGAGCAAACTCGTGACCAGCACCAGTTTTGGCCATGTGAGCCATCATTCTGAAGAGCACCAGAATAGATTTTTACTTCTCAAGTCTCCAAGTTCATTTTTAAAACTAGCAGTGAAGTATGAAACTGGAATGCATCTAAAATGAACAAAATTTAACCCAAAAACATTTTTGGATTATTTTTTTTTTCCTGCAGTAAAGCTAATATTTACATATGTAGTTCTGTGTTTAGAAGTAAATGGTATTGCTTCCTGTGAGGGTTTCTTTATGTTTTCTTTATGATATGAGTATAACATGCTGGGTAGAAGACAGCTCCAAAATGGCTATGGTACAGCTATTTGCTTGAGACTCTGGCATCATCAAGAGTGTGTTCAGTTGTTTTAAGAACATCTGGAGTTTATGTGGTAGTAGTTGGCTTGTTAGGGAAATCAGTGTAGGGAAGGGGAGATCCAATTAGGTATGCAGTTTTGAGTGTCATTTCTTAAGCTCTTGGGCCTTAAAACTCAAGTGCAAAAGCCAACAGCAAGAAGTCCTGCTTAAATTCTGTAGCAAAACTAATCTGTAGACATCAAAATAAATGAGGTATTAGAGGAGACAAACAGGCAGCTTGTCTTGGAGTTGGACTTCTCTGTTTTGGTTGAAATGATGCAAGGAATGGGAAGAGCCATCTGCTTTACATTCATGCAATACTCTTCAGCTCTGTTGTCTGTGTTATTAATTTTCTACCATGCTTCATAATAAGTTTGTAAGGTTGGCCAAGGTTAAGTTCTAATTGCATCAGCAATTGCTTTATTCACAGCTCAGGGACACATGTCTGTGTATTTGTCAGTAAATCTCAGCTTGCTGAGTCCTTCTTTCTGAGGATGGAAACATTCATGGACATCAGCAGAAGCGATTGTGTGCTTTCACTGACATGTGGAATGGTTGACTATTTTAAAACTAGCTTTTAGGCTTAGCCATTACAATTTTAAAATCACAACCACATTTTAAAAGTGCAGTTAGACTTTTTTGGTTTTGGATGGGAGAGAGAAAAAAAATCTTAAAGCATACAGACCACAGTGCTGATATCACTAGAAATCTTACAACTGTGGTACTGTGGGCTGGGGTGGTATAAGCCCCTTGAGAGTGCCCTGCTAATGAACTACAGCCCTGTGGTGAACTGTCTGTTCCTAGAAGTGAGTCATCAGCCTCTGACCCCTCTGATTCTGTGAATTTTTCTGTGCTAGTAAACTTAAAAAAAACCAAACAAACGAACAAAAAAACCCCACCATCTCAGTGGCTTTTAGAGCCAAAAAAGTTGCTTATTACTCACTTTTTAAACACTTTCAAAGTCTTATTTAAAGCAGGTGAAGCCAAGCAGGTGAAGTGCATGGAGAGCATGGAGGGTGACTGCTGCGGCGTGCTGTCTTCCCAGCACCGCGCTGCTGGTGGAGGGCCCTCCACAGAAGCAGGTTCCTCAGCACCTGGACTCTGATGCTATTAGTCCCCATGTGGGGGATAAGGCTGGTGTGTTTCCTGCAGCATTTTTAAAGTTTTTGTATAGAAGAAGTGTAAAGCAACTTCAATGGAACCTAACAGACAACTCAGTGAATCTGACCCTCACAGGTGGTTTGCCTCGTGTGCCTTCCAAACAACTTCTCCTTATTCAAATAATGTTGATTCAGGAACATCTGTGTACCGCCCTGCCATAAAGACAGTTTTCCATGAGGACTTAACACCAAAAAAAAAATCCATGCATAACAGAGTTTTCAAAATACTAGTGAAAACGGTGTATGGGTATTCCTACAAAAACAAAAAGAGGCTGTGCTTGATGTGTGACTGGATTGCAGGAAGCACAGGAACGCTGAAAGAACTAAACTGGCCTGCCTGAACTGAGGAAAGGTTGGAGTCCTGGTTTAAGTTTCTTGCCTAACTCCCTTCAAAAGGAAACAAGGCTGGGGAGTGCCTCAAGAGGATGGCTAAGCAACCTGGGGATTGCTGGGTGAACTAGGAGACTGCGACAGTAACACTTATGGCTCAGATGAAAGATATGTAGCTGGGGACCAGCATAGGCAAAGGGGGAGTTTTTAACATTTTAGCATCTTTGGGGCAGTCCTGGTTGTCCGGAATGAGGCTCTTGCCTGTTCCCACTGCTAGTTTTACAACCTTGTTTACACTGTGGTGTTCAGACTGAAAAAGTCTTTTCAGTCCTGTTAACCATTTAGCTGCTGTATCCCTAAGCCATCACGAAACACTGATAACTCATATGATTCTGTAATTGTTTCCAAACACTGTTCTTAAGTTATGAGAGAGGGTTTTAGGCTAAAAAGATGGAATTGGATGACTCGTGTTGCATTTGTCAATCTGATTATGTGACCTGCATGCATGAAAAGGATAACTTTCCTAAAATACCGTATATGAAGATCTGTACAATGATAATAGAGTTGTTATAAAGGGGAAATCATATAGATGTTCACATTTGCAATAATTATTTTAGAAAAGACGTGAGTGGAAGAGAACTGAGGTACGATTCCCCAGGCACAAGTAATTCTGCCATTACTCGTGTTGGGAGGTTGACTTTACAACTTAGTAGTTCTTTTAACAGCTATTACAAGTGTATAGAGGAAACTAAGTAATAGTATGCAGGTCTAGAACATAGTTTATGAAAGGTTAAAAACTATTTGGATTATTTAAGTGTGCATATTATGTAAATCCCCATAATTCAGAGACCCCAATCGTAGCTAGCTCTTCCTTATTCCTGCTCTTTCAGAGGACTCTGGGGTTATTAAAACAGCTGGATAACATGGGTACTAACAGAGACATAAGCCATTCTTTAGAGAACTGTGTGGTGAGTCCCTGTATTTATGTGGTCTTCAACCCAATACCTTGGGAAGAGAGGCTTGGCAAGAAGTGTGTTGCCCAACAGTGAAAATTCCTATCTTGGCTTGAAACAGGACAGTGAAATTGCATGCTGTCCATCGGAAGTGGCAACCCCCTGATTTCCAGTGGTGCCTTTTTCCAACTTGTGGCTCCTGAGATGCCAGCTTTAGCTAAATAAGGAAGGAAACTAAGGCTGGTGGAGGCTGCCCAGAGACTGTGCAGTGAAGGGTGCAGCGCCCTGACAGGTCCCAGCAGAGGTGATCATTAGGCGAAGTAAGGGAGAAGTATAATGAATGTGATTTGTTGCATGCTTTTGCAATTCATAGTATCCTTTTTACAGCTTTGGAAAGGTTTACAGGTAATGTCATGAGAATGTGATGATAATAAATAGTTTCAGCATTTATAAGGTACTACATCCCATGAAATACACAATGCCTGGTGTAAAACAGCTTTTCTAACAAAGAGCCTTGAGTTAATGAAAGAGCAGTAGATTTTCTGGAGTACCCATGTGTTCATTTAGCAAACAGATTTGGCACTTACTCTACCCATCTCCCAACCCAGCCATTTGTTACCACTCCTCTGCCAAAGGTTACTTGCAAAAGAACCATGAGAGCACTCCTTAGTCATGAGCAGCAGCTGGTGAGGCTCTAATATCCTAAGGCCCCTGCAGCTGTTTGCTAAGTAGATGCATGTCTGAGCTCCTAGGCATCACAGGCTTTCAGGTACTTCTGAGTGTGTCACCCAGAGTCCATATGTAACCTTTACTATTCACTTCTATTCTTGTGTCTCTACAGCATATAGTGATTTGGGGTATTACATTATTAATAAGCTGCATCATGTGGATGAATCAGTGGGAAGTAAAACTCGGAGGGCCTTCCTTTATCTTGCTGCCTTCCCTTTTATGGATGCCATGGTGAGTGCCTCATTCAGAACTGATTTTTAATATTTATGTTATTTTTTTTCTTTGATGGCTTTAGTTCACAAAGTCTGTTACCTGGTGGGAAACTCAAGGTGTGCAGAAGGAAAGTATGTCCTTTGCAAGCAGTAGCTCTGGATATACCTGGACGCATCATCTCCTGCTACCTGGAAAAAGCATCTGGGTGGACTTTGAATATCCAGAGATCATGACAAATGTAAAAGAACCTCAGTTGCCTTGTTACAGTTGCTGTATGTGCATGCTGGAAAGCACCGGTCATCTTGTGATGAGCTGCACTGGTTGTCTGTATGTGTCCTCTCATTCCAGTTTGTAGTGAGAGAGTTGGATTTGCCGTGCATTCCCAGATCACTTGCAGACCTCACAAGGAATAAGCTCAATGTTTTCCCAAAGCAAATTTGTTCAAAAGATATTTCTTACCAGGAATTTTTACAAGCACAGCTAAGTCCAGTATATCTCAAATGCTTGGGCAAGAGAGCCACACATGGGGTGGGCTGCTGCTTCCCAGTTCACCAGACTTACTGCCTGTGGCCTGCACAACATAAAAATATGGAAGCTGTCTTTAATGCCTCTACTTCTGTGTAAAACTGGTAAAGGATAACCTTCTCATGGCATGCCTCCACCACTTTTTCTACCACTTTTGCTTGAAACAGTAGCTGACAATAAAAAGAAGTTGGATCATTAAGTTTTATTTTCCAGACAGGACTGACTATAACTCAGTGGGCCAATGAATATTATGCTTCAAATGTGCGTCCAGCTGGTGAATGAGAATAAACATTTTTTCTCTGGGATTATTTAGTGTGATAATCCATCCCGTGTAGCATCTGTTTTATGAAGAAAGGGCAGTTTCATATTAGATCTGCTCAGAAATGTTTATACAGTCTATAAAATTCCCATTCTCCCTGTCAGCCCTGGCAATAAAGAACTGAATGCAGCAGTGCATTCTCTGCATTACTGGCTTAACATTTGCCCAGGTTCACACCAGGTATTGCTGGTACAAAGGAGCTTTGCAAGTTGCTTGTGTACAGTGTAAGCACAAAACAGCATTCTGGACCACAAATATCACAATCACTTCCCAAACTCTTCTCTCCCTTTTTTCAGGCATGGACCCATGCTGGAATTCTGCTGAAACACAAGTACAGTTTCCTAGTGGGATGTGCCTCCATCTCAGATGTCATAGCTCAGGTAATGACTCCCCTTAGCAGTCAGTTTCCATTGTGCTATGGGCTAGATGCTTTACTAAGCAGGAACTCCTGCACAGAGACTGTCTTCTCTCTCTGTCATGAACACACTAGTGGAAGTGATTCTGTGTGCTGTTCACTGGCTGATCCCTGTTGTGTGGAGGCTGTTTACTGACTGTTGTGGTTTAGGCTGGACTCAGCCGACTGAATCAAGTCAGTCCCAAACCAATGTCAGGAGAAGAGAATCAGGATTGTTTGAGCTAGGGCCATGTCTTCCAGCACCTCCACAACCTTGTTTCAGAATGGCTGAGAAACAAGTTATATATACATGTGTACAGCTGGGAAAAAGAAAGGTCAGGCAAAGGGACCAAATGCTGCTACCAGTTCTGAGGCAGACAGAGAGACCTTTCTCCCTCCTGCGCATTCTCCCCCATGCTTCGCACAGTTGCACTGAAATCCTGCGTGGGGCTTGTAGGTGGAGAAGTGAAGGCCTGATTCTCCAGTTCACCTGTCAGTTTTGCACATGCTGTCTAATCCAGTGAAATCCAGTAGTGTAAGCCATCTTCTGAGTGCCAGTATGCCACTGTTCTTCTTACTGGTTCAAAGGGTGAAGGCTGAGAACTGCAGCACAAGGGATCTATCTGTGTGGTAGCCCCTGGGTGATACAGAAAAGACCAAATGTTGTTTGAACTTTCATTTACAAGAGGGGTGTTAACTATCCTATTGCTTTGTACTAGACACACTTAAAAAACAACATTAATACACATTGCTGGTGGCCAGTGTTGTGGCATTTATATTGAGAACCAATATACAGCCCTCTTTTTAAAGCATATATAAAAATATTACGAAATGGAGAGTCCAGCACTTGTAAAACAGTTGTGTACTGTCCCATTACCAGCTGAATGGTGTAATGACTGGGTAAGAAAGACAGTAATAACAGTACATCATCAAAGGAAATATGAAGTCAGCAGCACTTAGTTCAATTTTCCATAGCATTTTCCTCCCACTAAATATGAGTAAACCATAAAGCAGGTTGAACCATTCAGTCAGCTGCTGTTCTGTGTTTGGCAGGCCTGCCTCTCTACAGTACTGCACTAAATCCCTGAAGATAACACCAATTACTGTAAATGACCTTAACCCTCAGGATCTGCTCTCGTTCTGATGTGACCTACAAAGTTTGCTAGCCCTAGCTGCATGTCAGATCATATACAGCTAAATACAGAAACAAATTCTTATTTTGGCCATGATACACATGCCCTTTCCACAATGGTTGGTGAGTGGGGTGCCAGGATTGTGAAGAGTAGGACACCTGTCATCTTCTCTCAACAAAATATTGCACAGAGCAAGAGCAAATCTGGAAGACAAAAAGTTGTGACTTTCCATACCCCAGAACTCTCTACACCTACATCTGCTCACTACACAAGCAATAGGTGCGCTGGTAGTAGCTAATTCTCCATCGGTAGCTTCATATACAAACTTCTTGTGACTGCTTCTGTTTACTGAAGATTCTTTTGTTGCCAAAGAGGGTTCAAAAGAGCAGTTTTGCAAACCCTTATAAGCAGTGTGGCTTGCCTAATAAACATTTGCACACTGTGATTTTTCTTAAGTGTTTCTCGAGCTCTAGCAATGAAGAGGAGAACGTGCCCCTGAACAATGTGTTTTGTGGTTTTTGTGACTCACTTGAAGGCCAGCATGTCCTAGCTGGGTTGTCTTCGATTTTGCTGTTCACAGCACCAGCTCACAGTTGGCTTTTGAGTTGTGCTCCCCAGCCAGAGATGTTTGGAATGTAACAGGCATGCCATCAGCTCTGTAGTTAATGAAGAGAATAATAGCATATTAATCATGTGCTTTGCATTTTCTGGATTGAACATTTAATCTTACTAGACTGAATTACAAGTTGTTTGGTAGCCCAAAAGTTTCCATTTCATTTACATCAATGTGGCACCCAGCTGAAGAGACTATGACGAAATACTGAAATTTCACTCAGAAAAGTAGAAAATTAGGATGACATAACACTTCCTGCTTCTAAATGCTGAAGTGAATACTTGAAAACATCTGGCTTTTTAATTGCCACTGGCCTACCACCCCCACCCCCCCCCACCCCCCAAAAAAAAAAAAAAAGTAGGACTTTAGAAGCTGACCGTAGAAGCATGTCTGCAGCCTCAGTGTATATCAGAATAGGCACGTTCTCCTGGGAGGGGTGACACTCAGCCACATGCTTGCTGTGAAACCTTGCCAGATTGTCATGCTAACCTTCTCCTATATATGGCTCCTAGTCTGACACCTGCCCATATCTTCAATTTATTTTTTTTTAATAGAGCTTCTGTATGATGTTAACTCTTGTTTTTCTCATTTGTGTGACCAATTGCAGGGGGGGTCCTGACTAAAGTTTCAAATGCCACAAACTCAAAGTCAGATAGATAATGTAGTCACACATGGTCGGTTGTTCAGACGGACTAGCTTGGAGTCAGACAGGAGATATATTGGTCCTAAGAAACACACAAACTACTGATCATTTATTTGTTTGTCCTACAGGTTGTTTTTGTAGCCATTTTGCTTCACAGTCACTTGGAGTGCAGGGAGCCTCTCTTGATCCCAATCTTGTCCTTATACATGGGAGCACTTGTCCGATGTACCACATTATGCCTCGGATACTACAGGAACATACATGATGTAATTCCTGACAGAAGTGGGCCTGAAATGGGGGTATGTCTTAATACTTCGTGCTTTTTCAAATTCAATAATCTTAAAGTTGCTTTTTGTGTTATAAAACTGTATTAAATTACTGTGCATGAAGGGCCTCCTCTCTCTATTCTGCAGGAAAAAAACATTTTCACTTAAAGAGTCATGGTAGAAAATATTCCAGCAACTGTGTACTGTGGTACAGATGTGCTGTCTACTGAGCACCTCTGTACTGAGCTTTATACTGAGCTGTAAGACAGCACAGCATGAACTGACTGGACACCTTATTTCACAGGGAATAGGGTCTCAAAATTCCTCATTTTCCCCGAATGTCATATTGGTTTTCACGTATCTTTGTCTGGCAGCCAGAACAAATTATGCAGATAGATATCTTATGCATTATTTATTGAGATCCATGACACAGCTTCTTTTGAATCAGTATTGCTAAAGAGTGAAAATATTTTAGGTTCCTCATATTGAAAACTATTGTAATGAATGTACCAGAACGGACAGTGGGTGGGAAAAGCAAAAATCCGTTCTCTGTGCTTTTGATTCAGTTCTGCCATGTTCTTTTCCAAACCCACTTTTTTTTTTTTTTTTTTTTTTTTGCTTTTTCCTATGTGTTGCAGGGAGAGGCTACGATAAGGAAGATGCTGAGTTTCTGGTGGCCTTTGGCATTAATTTTGGCAACTCAGCGAATAAGTAGGCCCATTGTCAACCTTTTTGTCTCCCGGGACCTCGGTGGCAGTTCTTCAGCCACAGAGGTAAGAGATTCATTGCTCTCTATTACTGCAAATGATCCTTTACATGGAGTTACCTCCGTGTTTCTTTTCTCAGCCATGCTGACAAGAAAAAAATGCCTTGTCTCTTTATCCTTGAAGAGAGTGCTTGGATTCTTACCATGAGGGTTTCTGCCAGGCCCAGTGGGACCTCACCCTCAACAAGAGCAGTAGAATTTTTTCACTGAGCAGTTTGTGCATCCCAGGTTTTCATGCTTTACATATAAGTACATACGCTCCTGATCATTCATATCCCAGAAATTTTAGGACTTATCAGCAGTCCCATGTTCCTCTGTTTCCTGTCATGTGTATTTATGGCTGTGCAAACTGATGTGAAGCTACCATTAGAAGTCAGTGCATCACACGGAATTGGGTAGAGGCTGAAGGAAGCACGTAAAAAAAAATTGTCTCCTGATTGCGATATGAAATGCACCCTGTTTCTCTTGAGGAATTTCACATTACTCCAGTAGTCACCTACAGGTGATGGGAGCTGGACTTTGATTTTAATGCAGAGATTTCACCAATGCTCACCATCAGCTGACCTGTTCTTTTACGAAGTCAGGGGGACCTTTGCTGCCAGTTTCAGTGGGAGGATGTCTAGGTCCATGCAGCCGTTAGCAAATCTCTCATGTTCTTTCTATAGAAAAAATAAAGCTGTAAGATACTACACGGAAAGGAAAATTCAAACAGCTGATGTCTAACAAAAGTTCTGTCAGCACTGCTAATTTGACATATTTGATACTGTGTACTTCACTCACCCAGGAGTTGCCAGTGACTGCAAATAATCAGTGGTGGAGAGACAATTTAGGAAATGTAATGCTTTTACATGTGTAAATCAGGAATCAGTCTATATGTTAATATCAGTCTCAGAAAAAGAGGAGCCAGAGTGGGTTAGCAGAGATAAGTTTTGCATTTCTTGGTAACTTTTGATTTTAGATATATCACATTTGACAGCTAGCTAGACAATTGCGTTGTGTTGCTATTAGGATGACTCCAAACCTGTCATAGCTGGTGGTCTGCTGGCCTTTTTACAGTAACAGTAATGGTCCCATTTCAACTTCCTCTGATTTCTGAAATAATTGCCTCTGAAAAGGGAGGTACTGGCAACACAGATAACGTACATTTCTGGAACATCAGTGTACACAGGAATTTCATAGGTCCCCTGTTCAATAATATCAGCAACTTCAGGTGTGGACAGGAGGTCCTGTGAAGGGCTAGGCTGTAGCATGTTCGTGAGGACAAGTCCACTTGCATGACCAGCTCCCACTGCTTCTGTCTGGACTGCCAGCACAGTCATGGTGATTGGGGTACCTTTTTTTGGTGTTGCCTTTGATGGGGGACTTTTTCATCTGTCAAATACAGGTTCTAGACATTTAGGAAAGCTTTCATGCCATTTTTGGGGATTCCACCAATTGGGGAAAAATACTGGAAGAAAAATCACTGCTAAAAACTTTGATAGTTTAAGTGGAATCTAGCATACCAAATGTGTTAGTGAAATACTGTTTTCTTTAACAGTTACTGTGTCTTTGCAGTCTTTTTGGATTTCATCAAGGAAATAAGCAAAGTATCTTTTATATTCGTTATTCGATTTAACCTAGTTAGATTGCATAGAGATGGAAGTTCTGCTGAAAATACAATAATGGGAATGGGATTGCAATTAAAAAGGGGTGCTGTCTTAAAATTCCAGTTTGTTTTCTTTGAACCAATTACTCTTTCAAGGTACATTAAACATTATTAAAGCTATTATTAACATGGAATAATCTATCCCACTCTCTTCCTCTCTGTGGATATCACTACTTTCCTCCTTTTTAAACAGCACACGGAACAAATTAGCTTGCTACACGGTCCCATGTTTGTATAGACCTTTTAACCAAGCAAGGACAGCAATTGCATTTATAATGAGAAAACGGGTTCGGATATAACCAAGAAAGAGTGCATCAAAAGTTTAGGAGTGAAACAGAGACATCATTACTTTAAAAAAAGTCTTTCTTAATGCTACCATTGCCAGATGTAAAATGAACCTGACTTGAGGTGGATTGTATCAGATCTGAACCTGCAAACAAAAGGCCATCAAACACTTTGATTTCTGGAATTAAGAGTCAGGCAGTTCTGTACAGATGCACACAGTCTCTGAGGACTAGAAAACTTGGGGTGACCACAGATTCCAGGCAGCTACAGGAAGAGCTCCCTAAACACCCTTCCTATGTGAAAGACATGAAGTACATGTGTTTGGACTTTTTCTTTAGAAATCGGAAGTATCAGCAAAATCTTTCATATATTAATATGTGGGGCGGGGTGTGTGTGTGTTATATCTTTGATGCACCTCTTGGACTGCACTTGTGAAAGTACAAAAGGGCCTAGTTTTAAACAAATGATGGCCACTCTGATGGTCTTTCTGAAACAAAGAGCTTCCATTTACCTGACTGGTTTCTTGCTGTGTCAAGGTCAATGTGGTGATACTGGTAGGAAATGGCATCCTGTGTTAGTTTAACTGCTCTGTTCAAAGATTTGAAGTTCGTGTTTCCCTGTCTGTCTTCATAGGCAGTGGCGATCCTGACAGCTACGTATCCTGTGGGACACATGCCGTATGGCTGGCTGACAGAGATCAGAGCAGTATACCCTGCTTTTGACAAGGTGAGTGCCCATGCTGGAGGTATAATAAATACCTTTTTTCTATTTTCGCATGCATGGTCCCGCTCTTTCTCTCTGTTACATTTTAATCTAGGGGTGGCTTCAGTGATGTCAGAGGAATTTCTGCCAAACAAATGTGAAGAAAATTAGTTCATGGCTCCATAATCAAGTGTAACAGATTATTTTAAAAATAAACCAACCAAAGATTACATAGGGCTCTATTAATGGCCATCTATTGTCTTGCTTCTCTTTACTTTTGCTTTTGCTGCCTATTGTTCCTTGTCCCACTGATTAGGTTTCCTTAAAATCCTAGTTAAAATGAATTGCATTTTGGTGGCTTCAAGCTGTGGTCTGATTTATGGTTTTAACCTTAGCTCCATGTTACAAGGTATTATGCTACCTTTTGAATAGATAGGTGCTGTATTTTTTAGGATTAAAAAAAAAGTCCTCACTTACTCACTACGCTGTAGCTACTTAGCTAATGAAATGATTGCTCACAAAGTGTCCATCAGTGAGTGAGCAAGCTCACGTCTCTGCTGCAGATTCTGCAGTATCTCTCAAATGGGTTTGGGTTCATTTGCTCAGTATTTAGCAAAGGTTGTTTCACAGACTGACAGTAACACAGATAACATAAATTTTTTCAGTAGCACTGGTTTAGCTGACCAAGACTATGAAGATTTTTGTTGGCAGGTCATGTAATTACATAAGCATAGTAGGACTGCTCCTGGAATTGAGCACAGAGTAAATATAACCAAAATTAATTTTGTTTAGACAATTTTTTTGCTCGGTTTTAGAACTGGTACTCACTAGCCCATATGTTGTGCGAAGAACATTTGTGTCCTGTGACCGTCTTAATTCAAATGCCAGATCCCCTCCTTCCCTTTATTTACCAGTTAGTAACTGAACTTTCTGGTTCCAAGTACCGATGAAAAAAAATGTTTGCTTGCTGTGGGATGTACTTAACTGAAGCAAACCCTGTTTGATACGACCCACCATATTTCTGAGTATTTAAAAACAAAACAAAGAAAGTAAAATCAGTCGTAACTTCCTAACTTGCCTGTGTGCAACTAAATTGACCTGTCAGATAAAATGTTGCATGCAGGCTTTCTCAGAGGTCATGCTACTGAAAGGGAACGGCAGATGAAAAACCAATAACCTGCAAGTTAAAAATGTTTTGGAACAGGAAACACAAGGGCTGCTAACCTCATCTGTTAGAGCCACAATCAAAAGCACTATTGCCAAGCAAAATTAGCAGCTATTAAGACTCCTAAATTCAGGTCTCCTTTAGCTGGTGGAAGACGTGCTGACAACTTTAGTGGTGACAGGATTAGACCATGATTTGTCTGCTTGCTGATTTCAGTTAAAAGGCTTCTCATAGAGCCCTTGTGGAAAAAAAGTGAGGAAGAAAAAGCCAGGATAAGACGTAGATAGGTACAGTTTATCTAATAGCCAGAAAAGTATATAACGGGGATTTTAGTTGCCTGTTTTAAGAGCAGTTTGGCATAAAATGTGCTAGCTAAGGTAGCAGCAGTATAAAGGGTCTCATCCTGGCAACCTTGTGTGCAAATGCCTCCACCAAACCAGAAACCCACAGTGGGGTTTTTTTTATATTGCTGTGAGAATTGCTTTACTCTTGGTCCCATGTCATTCGCATGTCACCGTGCCTTTCAAAAGCTTTGTTTCCTTAAGCTAAAGCTTTCTCGGAGGAGTCCAGGTAGAAGCACATTTTATTTCTGGACTCTGTAAAGCTTCCATTGTGATTTTCAGATGCTGAAACAATTTGCATGCATGCAAACTCAGAAAGCTGGCAATGCTGATGATCATCAGAAGCACACTGCTATGCCTTAGCTAACTGATGGTACTTGGGATCCAGATAGTGTGCCCCTCTTCAGTGGCTCTACTGGAGAAGTCTGCTTCTTGTCTTCAAAGGGAAATTGTTGCCTCTGTTCACATTTGTAAGAGGGATGCAGGGTCCTGCTTCAGTCTTTTATAAGACTCTGTGTCCAGAGCAACATCTTAGCCTAGCAGTTACACTCAGGTTGAGGGTTACTGCTGATTTTCTGAAAGACAACAGGCATATTCTAGTTCTGTGCTCTTTCTGCTGTTTTATATGGTGATGATGCCTTTACTCTTAATGGCCTGTGCCATCTGATTCAGACCAACAATACTGACTGTGAGAGGACTTGTGAATGATATTTATCTGATTAATAAATGAGAATGGATACTCTTTTTGCTCCGTAATCTGCATAGTGTTTTGATCCAAGAACTAGATGGTGTGCAAGAGATAGGAATAAAGAGTATGTGGTCAAGAGTTAGAGCAAAGGGCAGAATAAAGCAAGGGCAGAGTTAGCAGCAGCAAGGTAGGACCAAACGAGAGTCCTTTTTATTCACAGCCCTTTTGGATGGCTGGATTTGTGTGTGCTCTCTGTTATTTTAGCCTTGTTAGAAAGTTGAGCCATGCAACAGAGTTTGTTTAAACACTTGCAAGCGATTCTCATTCTCATCCTTATATATGTGAGGCCTATCCTCACATATGTAAAAGCTAACAGTAACAAAGTATTTCTTCAGAAACACAAGAAATAACAATAGATGCATGAATAAAATGTTTGCAGAGAGTTTTCAACACGTGTTCCCAAAACCAGCAGATATGGGAGTTGCTTCCTTCTTTAGGGACTGGGTTGTCTACGTGGATTGTCATGAACCCAAACTTCCAAGCAGATATTTAGGCAGGACTGTGGGGCTGTCTGTTGCTTCACCGATCTCCACAAAAGCTTTAAACTGCAAAATTCCATCAACTAGTGGAATGTGAAATGGTGTACTCTTCACAGACCTCACGTTTGGTTTGTCCACTCCCAAGATGTATTTGCATAAGTTTCTGTTTCTCTTATGAGCAACTTCAGTAAAGGAGGCTGACCATGTGACAGATACTGCTGTTCTACCTGAGTTACATCAAGGATGACTAAATGTTGTACCACATCTCAAGGTGCAGGTTTTGTCAGCATGGGCGCACACTTGTGTATTTCAAACAGCTCCAGGGTAAATGCAATAGGTGACCCAACAGCCTATTGCTACAGGGCTCCTAATGGCACCCTGCTTTTGATATCACATCCTCTCCTTTCACAGACCATTTAGTTTGTTTTTGTGTTCCCTCAGGGCAATTTTAAATCTTCAGCTTCATTTGCTATATTGGACATTTGGAAGAGGGCTTTTGTTGTTGTTTTAAATAAAACTTGGCTGCCATGTGAATACAGGGCCCATGTTCAAGGTAGAACATCTAATAGTCCTAATTATGTTCTGTTCATTAAACTGCATTAACAGAGCCAGCTGTTCCAGGAACTTTGTTTATATTACCTACTTGTCTAATTGTATCAGTAAGGGTGCTGGCATTGGTGTATGGATTTGCTACCACTCTGGTAAAACGGAATGCAATCCTCTTTTTCCTGTGAAAACATGCTACAGGCTTTAAACTGAGGTAAAAAAAATCACATGGAGTTTCCTTAGAAAGAGCTACCACCCTTTTTCAAAGCTGAATTTGTTAAATAGGACTCAGTCCTTAGAAAAGTAGGGAGGTTACTCAGCATTCGGTGACCATAGGAGCAGTTGCTGTCAGTTTAAGCGGAAGATATTCTGTGGTGGTACAAAGTACTCAGAAGGCACGAGGTTAAAAAGCAGACAAGCAAAGGCGGACATGCAAGAGCACAGACAGTCAGGCCCAACCCGTGACCCTGGTGCCGTCAGCGTCCCAGTAGTCTGGAGCCAAGCTAATGCTCATTATCTCTTTCTCTTACCCTAGAATAACCCCAGCAATAAATTGGTGAACACCAACAGCACCGTCACAGCGACACATATCAAGAAGTTCACTTTTGTGTGCATGGCATTATCCTTAACGGTAAGAAACCTCTGTTCAACTCTTTGGCTTTCAACTCAACCAGAAAATTATCTCCTCTACCTAATGCTAAAAGCACTAGCGGTTCAAGAAAGGTGAGTTGTCTTTTCTTACGGAGCTCTGTTGCGTTTATCTGGAGGAGGAAGTGTGATCATAGTACTGGAGCACTAAGAAAATAAGCTATCATTAACTCAGGCTAGATATCTTAAGGGCTAGCATTATTTTATTTCATTCTCAGTACTTTTCATTTCAAGTCGGTCTCCACATGCAAGGAGATCTATCAGAGATCTTTTTTTTTTTTTTTTTTTTATGAACAAAACCGCTGGTAACCAGCACGTCAGGGAAATGACAGACCACGTTTGTCTCACGTGCACCCTGTACCCAGGCGTCCGTCAGCTGCTGTGGATGGTGGGAAAGGCAGCACATGTGGGAACGGCCATAGCTATTCCCTGCCCCTCACACAGCACTGGCTTTCCATGCTGGGGTTACTTTCATGCTTGTTGGTTTCGTTTACTCTCAAAATGAGCTAAAAAGGGCAGTCTCAGAGGTGGTGCTGACACTGGCAAAAGGATCTAAAGCCTCGCCTGTGCTGGGAGGCATTGCAAGGGGCTGACATTCAGGGAGAAATTTTGCTGCAGCGTCTCAAAATGGCCAGCTTGCACAAACATACAGTGCGTCTTCCCCAAGAAAACTTGTTTCTGCACAAGTCTTCTTAGCAACAAACAGGCAGTTGTTGAAGAAAACTCATGCAGGTGGTGAGGGTCATAGCAAATAATGGAGCAGATGACCAGGGTAAATCCAACTCATGTTTCTACACAGGATGGATTTACATTAGTGCTTGGAGCTGGTCAACCCGCCCTGTTTCCACTTGAGGTGGACTTGCATTAGCAACCGTAGCTCTGTCCATGACAGTCGTTAGCATGTTTGTGATCTGTCCATGGTGTCCTAAGGAGTCCTGGGCTGGCTCCTGTGATGGCACCACCAGGCGCCAGGACCACCAGGTCAGTCATGGCAGGGGCTGGCAGCCAGGGCCGGTCCCACCCCCAGCCAGGAGCTTTATCCCCAGTGTTGAGTACTTTCCGTGGAGTGGCTGGCTGCTTTATAACTCTCTTCTCCCCATGTTCACAAATTTCCTGTTGAGTATCAGAGGGCTGACATAATTTCTCACTCCCCTTCATTTTAGTGTAGAGACTTTCTGATTTAGTTGCACGTGGCCTATACACTAGGAGAAACTAATTTACATCAAAGGAAATCTTGCAGTACACAAGCCTGAAGTATTTGTAACCATCCCCCGCCACTTGTCACATCCTGAGAAAGTGGGATGTGGTACTCTGTCTTACTTCACAATTGAAAATTAAGCGATTCCATCCATACAGAACTGAATTAGATTTCTTCAGCTCTTTATTTCATATACTTTTTCCCTAAACAGCTACAACTGGCCACCATCAAACACAGAATTGCATGAGCCAATGTGGCATGTCTTCTATTAATTTCCTAGACTTAAGCTTGAACAATTTTCATGTGGCTTAGAGACCAACAGCTCTGGTTCTAACTTGGATTTCCTACAGCATGTAATGGAGACACATACCCCTCCACTGAACTGGCCATTGTCTGGAGACTTTCCACAGCTCACATGTTACTTACCATCACACACACTGAGGTTTTCTCTTGTGTGCTGTGCCAGGCTGAGGTTATGTTCTGTACAGCTGGAACCTCCCTTGAAGTCTGTCAGTGTTGTTACAGACGCGTGAAGGGAACAGCTTTCCTCTTTATAAACTGTTCTGAGAATAGTTTCACTCTCAAAGCTTTCTCTGAACTGATCATTTTCTTAACCCTTTTAGGCATTTGTCAGCTTACTGGAGTTCTGATCATGAACTTCTCACATTACTATCACCATCTTCTGCAGAGTAATTTTTAATTACTTCAACAGCCTTTTTTTTTTTTTTTTGGCAACTTCACAGGATATTTTTTCCCCAAAATTCTCCATAGTACTTTCAAGGGCAGTTCTTTCATAAGCTCATCATGAGAGATTTATCCACACTGCAATTCCAGAAACACTTTTGAGGTCCATAGCTTTTCCTGTCCTGTTTCTATTTTTGCCTACTAGTGACAGATTCTTAGGATTGCTTGTCAACAGACAGAGCAGAAAAATAGACACGTGAGCTCTAAAATCTCAGTTTGGTTCAAGGGCCTGAGCCTGCAAATGGTTCAGCACACAAGCTCAGTAGATGTCGGTACGAGTCAATTTATCACGTGCCACACATTCTAAGGAACTGGACTTCAAATTTGTCTCTCTCACAGCCAGCTCAGATGGCCACTGTAGCTGAGCTTTCGCAGTCATTGGTGATTGCTGTGTTTTTCTGGAGGGACTCTACTGCAATGAGTGGCATCACCATTGGTAACACCTTGTTCTTGGGGATCAGTGAGAAAGTGGGAAACAGGCACCCAGGCTGACAGAGAGATCAAAACAAGTCAAATACTTAGACCCATCATGTGAATGCATTCTCCAGTGGATGATCTATAGGAGGATTCAGGAAGATGGAAAGATAGAGGAAGTCCATTAACCACTGGAAAAAATAACAGTGAAACTTTTAGTATGAGCAGCAGCCATGCAGGAAAGTACCCTTCCAGTGTAAAATTCTGGAAAACCTCTCAATCATTGAAGACATGCTTTTTCATAGAGTTGGAAGAAAAATGTCCTACCTGCTTCCACAGACCAGTCATACCTGCACAAGAAGTACTATAAACCTACTAGTGCAGCAGAAGCCCTTGTTCACTCTTGTTGATAGAGGCAGTATTGGGTCAGAGTAGAAAAAAAGGCACAGTTCTGTTAAGAAACATAAGTTGAGGGGGGGGTAAATCTTCATGGGATCTGAAAGGCTGCACTTGAGCCTTCCCAGGCTGACTGGAGAGCATGCAAATAGGTTCTGCCAAGTGTAATCATAAGTACTGTCTTACGGCTCTGAAGCATCAGGCAGGTATCAAAGCTGCTTCTTCAGAAACTGGGAATTGGTTGTATTGTTTAGTGAAAAACATGTAGACAAGCTCTTTTATTTAAAGGCTGTAAATAGAAGCCATTGGACTCCCAATGCGTAAGTGAGCTGATGTGATTAGTCATATTGACACAGCTTTGGTTGTAAGGAAGCAGTGACTCCTTCCAACAGCCCTATTTTGTGACTATGTAACTGAATGTAAACTTTAAATAGCAGAAGGAAGGGTCTCAGCTGAAGAATTTTGCCCATACAATTAAGAGACTGGTTCTGATTTTAAAAAATAAGGCATGCTTGGTAAAATAAAAAAAAAAAAAAATCTCAGCTTAAAGAGTGTGCATAAAGCTGCTTGCAGTTATTTGCTAATTTACTGCCATTAGGCACTTCAGGAAAAAATGCTTCATTTTATATATAAGTAGAGATAATGCTTTGACTACAAGACTTCCTGCCATTGCCAGAGAAGGCTGTTGAAGAACTAAACTCCTTTGGTTCAATGCTAGACCTGTTCAGATGACCTTACAATTCAGCCCTGAGATCACTGCATACTTGTAAACTAAGTGAAGACACAGACTGATGAGAAGGAAAACTGCTGCATTTCTAGCACACATCCCTTTGGTTGTGGGATGTGTCAGCCTCAGTATAGTGAAGAAATCCCAAAATAATTTGTCTGGGTGCTATATTACTGCATTTCTCCATTGCAGCAAAGGTTTACTTTGTCAAGGAGGGCATTCCCTTGCTTGTAAGCCGTGCACAGAGAGGCGGGCTGTGCAAGGAGTGAGCTACTCAAGGGAACCCTGCCTTACCCAGCAGGAGTAACAACAAATAGGCTGCACTTCAGCATGTTTATTTTTAGAATAGTGGCAGTGTCTCTGAGCTCAGACATGTAGACAAGTATAGACAGTGCAGAATTCAGGGGGTTTCCAAGGCAGCCTGTAGGGCACAGCTACTGCCAAATTACCTTTCTCTTTCTTTCCTTTTTTTTTTTTTTTTTTTTCTTTCCCTTCATTCTGTCTCCGTTCTCTAGTTGAGCTCTTCCTTAAGTCTTCTGCGATGATACAGAAGTCGCAGTCAGTTAAGTTCCTTTCCCCTGGCTAATGTTAGCTTCTGGCAGCCATGTGATTAGCATTTGGTCATCTGCCTCTGAGCTACAAGGCTTTCCAGGCTGATTTCATGTTAGTTAGTGCCTGCTATCAGGAATTGATGAGCAGAGGGCTCCTTTGGGAGGGCACAGGCTCCGTCGCTGCACCTGCTGCTGCCCACTCCATGTGGCAGTCATAGCCATGCCCTCATGCACATGTCTGTGTGCATACCCTGTGCAAGTCAGTGAAGTTGAGTGCCCTGAGGTGAAAGCAGGCCATCGATTGTGCAAGCAGCTATAGGGAAAGTGGGACATTTAACTCTGAGGGGACTGCACGTGGTGGCATCTGTTCATATCTCAGTCAGCTTGGAAGGCAAGCGATGTCTTACAAGAGATGTGAGCACCCTCATATAAGTGACTGCCACTGGGGTAAAAGCGTGGCTGGCTGAAGCAAGATCATTGCATGAGGAGCATACACGATGCCGATCACAGAAAGCAGCTTCTCAGAGACCACTGTGAAAGTTCCCTAGCTCATCATCACTAAGAGTGGTCTGTAATTACTTGTTTGTTTATACCAGGGAAGGAGCAATCCGTTCTTACAGCCGTAGTTAGTGAACTATGCTATTCAGTTCAGCTTCCCCTTCAAGCATCCTCAGGTGGGACAGACCACGGTGCTTTAGGGATACATTTCCAAACACCTGCTCCTGTTAGCGGCACGGTTCCCGTTAACTAAAGCGTCACCAAGACACGTGACCTGTGGTATCTTCGTATTCTTGAGTGCTTTTTGTATTACAACAGATTTTCCCTTACCAATAAGACAGGCTCAAGGTGGCAAGGCGGACATGCTGTGCGTACCATGTCACGTTCATCTGTCTGTCACCAAGTTAACGTACAGCAGGAGACTTGCACAGTACTCCTCCATTTTAACACATGTTCTATTAGAAACAGCTGAAAGCTCTTTCTGGCTTTTAAGTGTAATAGTACCAGTGCTATTATAAAAGGCACTTCAATGCGGTTTTGCTTTTTTTGTAAATGGACACATAGTTACGGACAAACAGGAAAAGTAGCAGTTTCCGTGAATAAACAGACTGATTAAGGGGAGGAGCTAACTGTGTAGAATGCTACCTTACATTTAATCAGTGGACACCACTTAAGAAACAAAATTCAGCTGTTCAAGTTTGCCTTGTGATTTTTCATTCCTTTCTATTCCAAAAGGAGACTGAAAGATAAAGTGGAGGGAAAGGTTTCACATTTATGCTCAGATATGTGTATGGGTTATGCAAGGCTTACCAATTTTAGATTTACTTGTTACAAACCACAGACTGGTAGTAACTGTAAAACACTTTCATAAAAAACAATCGTTCCATGAAGTTTCAACGACAATGAATGCTCAGGCACTGAAGCTCAGCAAACTGATATGCATCAGTTGTGTTGTGATAACCAAATTCGAATGCCAGGTAACCTGCATTGGATTTAAATCTCAGTGAAAGTTTACATTTAATGTACTTAGGAGCAAACATCTGGTCAGTTTACTAGTTTACATGTTTGGGCCTGAGAGTTGAATATGTGTGTGTCAATATATGTCAAAATGTCATCTGCTTTATAGTCAGGTGATTGAGGAGTCTAATGATAGCTTTAAAATGTTTCTGATACTGACAATATTACTTTGTATATTCTAATTAGACCACTTTTTATATTCTGTAATAAAATATTACAGCTTTTTTAGATAGAATGTAATAATTAGATTCATGTCTGAACTTTTTCACAGGGGAAGAAACACATACTGATTTTTAAGGGCTCCTGCTGATGAGCGTTTGTAGTTTAAGGAGTTACTATTGGCAACTGTCTCATTTCTTTCATTTGCTGGAGGTTATCAGCCCCTTAGGAAGAGCAGCACATGGGCATCGTGTCAGCTTTCTGGTGCTCACATCTTATAGCACAGCAGCATAAGCTACCATCAGTTGGCAGTTACCTTATATATTAACATATAGTGTATGTAATTATAAATATATATCTGATAAGTGTATAATACGCAGAGTGTTATTATATGTAATTATAAGTGGGGGGGGTTATATTGTATTACAACGATCAGAAGTTTTAAGCTGCAGCATTTAACATGCTCGCCTGTGCATCTCTTATTTCCCCCAACCATGGGCAGAAAAGTGGGACAAAAAGACTGCTGGGGACCGCAGGCTCTTTAACTGATCTTGCGAGATTGAATAGAGGGACCCCGTCAAAGTTTTAAAACAGAAGAGAGGGCTCCAGAGTAATAGTTTTTTTTTTTTTGCTGGGTCCCTGTGATGGGATAATTCAGTTTCAGCCTGAAGAGGGGAGGAGAAAAGTCTTTGTTCATTTTGATGACAGTTTACTGTAAGCCATCCCATCATTTGCCTGATCTTCAGTCATCATCTGCTTGATTATCTTCTATAATTAATCATCAAGCACCTAGGAGATAAGAAGAAAACCCTGATCAAGAGCAAGGAAGCCAGTGTAACAGGGAAAATTCCCTATATGAAAGAACTAAAGTATTTGTACAGCTACAGAATACAGAACTCAGTAGTTGCTGCTTTCTACTTAATTCTGTAAGAGCTAGAGCCAGTCACTGTGGAAGAGAAGCAGCTGTGTTTCATTCAGGCTGAGAAGCCTTGTCTGTTTAAAAGGCAAGTCCAGATGCCCAAGCTTTTGTGCTGTGCTTTGGATTTAGTTATGCCAAACTAGGGACTGCCAAGTGCATACCATCTGCCAACTCTCCTGTCCTGTTGATGTAGGCACTGGCAAATAAAATTGGAGCCTGCATGAGTGAAGACAGAATATTCATACCAGCTCAGTATATTATTGCAATAGCATTGCTTTATTGACGTATTCCCTGATGCTATGCAAACATTTTATACTCAACAGCTGTTTAATTTCAAAATTAAACATCAGCAAATCTTATTTCCTAGCCATCAGTCCAGCAGCTGATTTTTCCCATGAGGGGCACCAAAGACTATCCAGTTTTCAGTAGACCCATTTGCTTTCAAATTTTCAATCTCTAGTCTAATAAATATGCCATTTTGTATCACTTTCTGCATTTACCAATAATTTCATTTTCCACATGATGAAGTATCCCAAGTAAGGCTCTTACATACATAAGACACTGATTTATTTGATGTTTTCAGCTATGCTGTCCTGCTGAACAATGAGACATACAGCAACTATTAGTAAAGGACAGAAGTTAAAGAATTCTTTGCATCTCTGCAGCAAGACTGACTGCTGTCTTACTAGGTATCCTTAGCTTGCATTCAAGGTACTATGAGTTAGGCTTGCATGTTGAGAAACATCAAAGAAACATGTTCCTGCTTCACTGATGAAACCTTGTGAAAGCAGAAGAGGAGTGTCCATAGCGTGAAATAACTGCACAGCAGTTTGCTGCAGCGTGCAGCTCTCACTGGGTGTCAGCAGGCTGGTGCCTGGAGTCCCACACAGGGTGACATTTAGCCACCATGAATGCACTTAATGAGCTGCGATGCCTACAGAAGTATCATGCACTTCGCTTTGTTTCCATCTTTGGAGACAGAACACTTCAAGGGTCTTACTTCAAGGCTGAGAGACAGTGCATCGCATTCAGAACCTGACAGGAGATCAGCTTTAATTTTTAGATGCCTTAAGCAGCTTCACTGTAGCCAGAGGGTGTGCAAAGAAGTATTTTAAAATAGAATTTGCCACAAGCAGTATATGTGAACATACTTCCACAAAAATGCAGTTATTTTTTTCCCCCTTTCCTAAAGAAAATAAGGTCAGTTACCACTACTACTGTGAAATGACCATGAGACTGTCAGGTACCAAGAAAATACAGGAATGCTAGAATTTATGCTATCACCTTCATGCATTTGAGCAAACACAGTGAGAAGGTTTCTGTGTACACATGTGATTAACTTTGGTAAAGATCAACCTAGAGTAAAGCAAAATTATTTGGAAATTCTGACCAATGCAAGAGACTATCAGGCCTTTTACTCCATTATTCCTCCTTTACTCTCACTTGAAAGTTCTTTAGCCAAGTATCTGCCTCCTCATCTCTATGGTTTGGTTCAGACGCTGGGAAGGAGAACAAGAAAAAAATCGTTTCTGTTTCTTTGTGACTGATGCCACAGTTTTCCTCTGTCTATCGAGAGAGGTTTGCTACCAGAGAAAATCACCCAGTTATTACAACCTGTATAGCTTCGATAGCTGTACGCAGTCCAGGCTGCTAATGCTAGTTCTTCATTCACAAGCTGAAGAATGCATTTCCAACAAAGTGGTCGTTTCTGAGGTCCTTAATTTAGGCATTCCTCTCTGTGCTTTACACGTAACCTGCAGGCAACGCTGAAACCATTCCACTTGCCCATCTCAGCTCTTACATAGATGACTGATAGCAGGCATTCAGAAGATGGCTCACCAGGGCCAAACTGGGAATTGGGAAAGGGGGAGGGATTAGAGGGTGGTGTGGTGAAATATGAGAGTATTTACTAATAAAGAGAGAGCCAAAGACGTGCAGTGATGTTTTCTTTGTGCAGTGATGGTGCAGGAGAGCCCAGCAGTTAAAGAAGTAGTTACAAGTTAACAAAGAATCATTTTTTCATGAATTTGTGACTCATGGTCGAGGGAACAGCAACAGGGTCTGAAAAAGAGAAGCCATACTTTTAACTTCCTTGGCCCTTCAGATGCTTTACATCTTTTCTGCAAAAGGGGAATGCAGTATGACACACAGTTCTAAATCTCATTAATCTATCTTGAGGATTTGGCTACTGTAGCATTTCTACCTTACCAGAAGAAACAGCCACAACATAGAAAGCAGGATTCATAATGGTGATTTCTTTCATGTAAACAGTGAAATCTGTGAGTTTGTCAGTGTTCATGTGCTCAAACTATAACATTGCACAGACTAAGTTACTCTGTAGAAATAAAAAATTGGAATTCTAGATCAGAAAGGTAACATGACTTCTGATGGCAATAACGCTTTTCAGTTTTTGAGATGCTTGTGTTTTAACAAATGTGGCCAGGGACATGAGCCAGAGTTTTGCAGCATTGTAGTTCCAGCACATCAGTTACCAGTCACTGCACCAGAATTTATAAACTGAAGATTACTTAAGAGCCAACTTTAAGAAAGTTGGCTTGTGTAACTACATCAACTAGGAAAGCCTTTGTTTTTTTCCTAAAGCTGACCAAGGTTATATGATTTTTGTGTGGCTTTTTGCTTGTTTTTTAATGAAGTTAAATCTGACTAGTGAACTTTAGAGTTTGAATAATAATGGAATTTTTTCAGTGCATCACACAACATCAAATCATAGATTAATACTGCCTATCCTCATTCCTCTTCCACCAACTTTAAAGCAATCATACTTTATAGTACATTTTACAGTTCATCCAGATTAAAGCAGTAGTCCATTCTCCCCTGTCTGAGGTCATGCTTACAGCTCTCCTCAACAGATTGTTCCCGAATATCTCCACTTCTGCTTGTGAGAATAATTCAGTCCCCCTGAGTAGTGCTGAAGAGCTTCAGAGTCACAGTAGCTACTGCAGTGTATCTCTCCATTCCTGGTATTCGCTGTTTGCTTTCAGGAATACCTTTTTATAACAAAGGAGACCTTAGGCATGGCTAGTAACTGGCTTTAAGAAACAGTTCAAACTGCATTTTCTTCAGAACCAAAGTACATGTCACAAGTCAAAAAGCAGCCAAAAGTTTAAACCATTGCGAAGGCCACTGAATTTGTGTTCAAGGTTCATTCATTTTTTCCTATCTTTTATTTGCTGTCTTTATTTTACATGTTTGCATTGCTTTATTATCAAAGGTTACAACTGGGCTTTAATATCCCAGAATACAACTGGGATAATAGGACTGAGAGGCAGTAAAATACACAGGAAGAAATGTCACATCAAGAAACCAGTCTGTCTCAGAGGACCTAACCCCAGCTGCTGACAGCGCCAGTATCTGAAATTTCCTGAGTGACTGAGTGCAGTGTCATTATCTCTTGTGAGTATACAAAGAAAAGAAATAAACAGAGGGACAGATCTCCCCCACACTCCCCAGCCTTATTTCATCAATGGTTTCATTACAGCCTCACTGTATTAAGGATTGTTCACAAGTCCTGTCTAGGATATTCACATTTTAAAAAACAGCATTAACTTTTAAGACTAAATCCACTTTCTTTTGACTTTACTGTCATACACTATTTGGATGCCAAGGACAGCTTTTGAATAATACCACCCATCCAACGTATGGGTGTGTTTTCCCTGCTTTGATTTTGCCCATCTCTGAACTCCCGGATTGTTTTGGTTTTTTTCCTTCAGGCTGCTGGCACAAAAATAACAATTGAAAAATGGCATATTGGCAGACAATCACTCAAGCTTTTTACCCTTTCGAAGTCAGGTTCAGTTCCCGCTTCAGTAAAAATTATTTCAGACATGAGTGGAAGCATTCCTGCCTGCTCAGGAAGATGCTAGACCACCAGAGGCTGACTTTATGAAAACCTCACGAGGGCCTTGTCCCATCCATGGCACTGCACTGAGCCTTTGTCCCAGAACAAAGGATTTCTGTTTATTCCAGTGAGGTGGAGACTAATGTCTCCTTCATGATTGTTCAGGTTTCACACAAAGGGTCTATTCTGCATGGGTGGCTGGAGCAAGCAGAAAAGGAAGGGTCAAAAATTGTCACTGCGGCATGTTTCTGCTCTAACTCCATAATCGCAATAGGAAGCAGGAAGGGCTGCAGAAAACTCAGGACAGAAGAAGTCGACAATTTTCAAAGAGAGCTTAGGAATCTGCCAGCTTTGGTTTATTTGAGCTTTTTAAAAGTGAAGCTGTACACCGTAAAATAACCTGCTTTCTGTAAGAAATAAAACAGCATCATTCGGTGGGGAGGTGTAATGTCTTAAAACATTTAGTGACCCAACCCAGCCTGAAAAATGCCGCCTAAGTATTTTCAGCAGCAACTAGGGGGAAAGCAGATGTGGCATCATGTTAATGCTGTCAGAGAGTCAGGGTATTGTGCAGCTGCTGGGCCTAGCTTTATTTCGGAAGATTGTCATATTCTGTCACTCTAAACTATAAGGAAATCTGGAGGAGGTGGGGGAAGACTTAGATCTGTAGGAACCAATTATTTCAGATGTGGTTAGGGAGTTCTCCCGCAGGCAGGCTCTGGTTTCTTCTGCTCCCCCTGCTGCTTGACAGATTTTACGGCGGCTGTTTTCAGCCTCACAGCACCCTTCGCGGAACACAACGTTCACAGAAATCTATACTGACTTGCATGCGCCTGAGGGATAATTGCTATAAAAGAACGTCCTTGTGATTCAAGTCATCAGCGCTATGATAAACCACTTCCAAATACGACTGGGGTCTGACATTTTTACTACACACAGATCCAGGACTATTTGCTTCATAGGATCACAGGACTGTACAGGTTGGAAGGGCCTCGAGTTCATCAGGTCCAGCCTCAGGCTCAGAGCAGGGTCGGCTGTGAGATCAGGGCAGGTTCCCTGGGGCTTTGGCCAGCCTGGTCTGGTCTTGAAAACCTTACATTTCCCACACAAGAAAAGGACCCACTCTGCATGCATCAGAGTTACAGGGCATGTGAGCGTATCATCATGATATATCCCAACAGAGCATCAGACTGTCGGAACCTTCAAAACCTCTATTTGGGCTGATCAATTTTATTTTTTTTTTTTCTTAAAAATTGTATATCAAAACCTCCTCAAAACTGCCAAAACTGGGATGGACTGTGCAAAGACTGCTCTCTGACATGATTTACAGCAAAGCACAGGATTCTGCAGGTCCATTCTGGTGGTATGCATAGCAAGCCGGTGACACTGGCCTCTAGTGTTGTACCATACCCAGCAATTCCTCCACAGCTTCCAAAGAACTTTATGATTGTTTATAGCAGTGTGCTTAAAAAAAAAATAAAACCATCTAACATCACCACCCCCCTTTAAAGATACTGAGTTTTTCACATGATTATTTTCATGTTAAACTCACACATTATTTCCTATCACAGGAAATAAGTCTTTATATAAACCCTAGACTTTTTGATTTCTTGGTCCACAGTAAAACACAAAATCCCTTGTTAGTGTAAACTGGTGAGTAGTTGGATCTCCTTCCTTTGTAAGAACGCTGTAGAACATTTCCCACGTTGTTCAGCTACTTGGGGGACTGCATAGTGGAATGAGTGCTCAGGAGGTACGAGGAGTTTGTATTCTGTTGCATAGCTATGCTCGACATGGAAACACATTCCAGCTGTAGTCTGAAAAGGGGAGTAACTAACAGCTTGTTTAGTTTTGGTACTAGCAGTTAACAGTTCAAAAGGATAGTTACTTTTATTCTTCGTCATAAAAACATAGAAGTGCAGTTTCCTTTAACATTAAGATGCTAGAGTAAATTTTTGAGTGACAAGCCCCAGTACTGCGTAGTCATTTAGAGAACTATATTTTCAAGGTCAATGAAGGTATGGGTTTAGAATAGCCATTAGAACAGCACTACAAATTCAACTATTTTTTCCTTTTCCAATATCTTGCAAAATAGAATGCTGAACAGCAGAGTCCAATTCAGTTTTTCACACCGATGCAAGTTAGAACAAGATATTCTTTTGACTTACAAACATATCCGCAAGGTCAGCTCATCTTGTAAGTGTGATACAAGCTCTGAAAGGAGACAGAACTAGGAAAGTTCTGTTTATGTGAGAAAGAAGGAGACCATGGAGATATTTGGCCCAGATAAGGTTCAGACTACTTTTTGATTCGTTGATTGCACACTTCAAAAGGCAAAATCATATGATTTACATTCTTCCATATTAATAGAAGTGATAAACTTAACTGATACAATCCCAAAGATCTGTATCTGAGGTGCAGTTCAAAGCTGAGATGTGTAATCAGGTCTAAAGTAGATTTCCTTTACCTCTTTCCACTGGACACCATGTAGCATGAATGGGATAGGCAGGTTATGAACAAGACACAGGTTAAATTAATTAAGATGCAATCCTCAATACATACATAGAACAATATTTTAAAGGTAAAACACCTCTCTTGGGGCAGCCATACTTCTGCAAATATAGCAAGTTCAACAAATGATAGGAAACAGCTGCTGAGAGTTGTTTTGCAGAATATGAACTGCATTTCACCACAGAAGAACCTTTAACAGGTTAACGGTATTCTTCCCTGTGGTAAAAATCTGTTACTCCAGTCTCATTGCAAGCTGGTATAGCTCTAACCTATATTTAAAAATATCCATTTTGGATTCCATAGCTTCTTTCTGAGGAACATAGAGCCATCTCGTGTCTTTGTCATCAGTGTTTCTTCTAACTGGAGCCTGCACTGAAGTCTAGAAATGCTGTATTGTTGTTCATAGCTCACTGGAATACTCTTTTGTGCTGTCCGTTTATCAATGAATGTCCCAAAAGATAGGCAGCTTTCTACAAATGTCAAAAAGCAAATCAGTTTAGCGCCCTACAGATTGCTATACACATGACAATAGCTCTTGTTAATGTATTATAATGCATCATGTAGTGGGTCTGAAGTTTAGTAATCCCTGTCAGCAACCAGAATAAACGAAAGTATCTTCCAGGAGATGCAGAGTCTATGAAAAGACGGTTAGGTTTTAAGAACTACTAGCATTCAAGCTCACACATGCAGCATCTGAAACAAAATCTGATGAACAGACTTTTGTTGCGATTATTTGTGAAAGTCACATGCGTGACATCATTAAGAAAAGAGATTAAGGAGAAGCTGGACTGAGCACTAGCAGTTTGATACTTTTCCTACTGAAACAAAGATTTGGTGCGTTCTCTCAGGCTTGCTGACAGCAGGGGTTTTTGATGTGTAACATTTGAATATGCCTAGACGCTGAACTTGCTAGCTGAGAATAGCATTGTTCCACACGATAGCAAGCACCCACCTTACTAAACAATCAGTGAGAGGGCTTTTGACTTTTTTTTAATCCACAACTGAATTGGGGAAAAAAAGCCCAGCGTGAATATATGTTGTATGCACAACATAATGCTGTGTGGGATGAAGGTACATCACAGTTATCGAACTCCTGAAGCCGTAATTTCCAGCAGCTCAGTACGTGCAGCGAGGGAAGAGCATCTCATGCTCTGCACTTGCTCTGCTCTTTGTGCTCTTTCCTTAGGCAACGCCCGGTAACCTTTAGCAGGGAGGCAGTACTAATGAAATCAACTCTGTTGCTAGAATCTCACAAGCAAAAGCCTTACTCCCGAAGCATTAAAACACTTCAGCCTCAGCAGAGTTGCGAAGCATAATATTTATTATTGTATAAAGCCATTGCAGCCAACTACAATTGTAACCTGAGGCTGCAGTGCCATTAGACATGCGTGTTGCTAGCCTATGCAAGAGCTTTTACTGTTTTATCTTTACCTCTTGATTAGATTAAATGAACTATAACTGTAAGTCTACCCAAGCCTATTTATTCTATTTTTAACCTTGCAGACACACAGAAAGACATAAGGGGGAGGGGTAACCAGTGTTTAACTAAAAGAAATACAGGAAACATAATGTAGGTAAATCTATTTCCTAAAATACTTCCTGATCTGAGCCCCAGGAAGTTAGCAGCACTTACTCCAGTGGATCCCATCTCTAATTGCGTGTCCCGTGTTCCCTGTTTCACTGGACTGCTTGCATCGTTCCACCTGTTCCCATCTTCTCCAGTCTCCTTTCTGGTCAGTCTTCATGCTTTACCAGGGTGATCACAAACAGCATACAGACCACTCAGCATCACAAAAAAGCTAAGATTTCCTCCTATTTTCAATATACCTCATCTGTAATAAAATCAGTAGCCAAAATGCCTTCCCTCTTTTGCACGTTTAGTGTTACTGTTTCCCCAAACTAGAGCCTGTTTTCTTCCACTGTATTTTGATTGTGTCTTTGAAATAATATGGAAATTTCCCAAGTTACAGGCACCCTAGAAATTAAATTGCAGAGGGCTAGCATGATGCGAAGGATTAATTTCTTTTCCTGAAGCTTTGTTCCCTGTGGGCAATGAGACTATTATCTGCTCATAAGATGACAAAGAGGAGTCTCTTAGCAAGATGAAACTAGCTATCAATATTGCAACCAAGAAGATGGAAGCGTGCTGAGACAGAAATAGAAGGTCCTTCTGTTGCCATGGCTCACCTCCTCATACTGCTTATTCTTGAGCTTAGCAGTCACTGTTGTCTTTACCAACCAGCTGCTGTATAAGACGTGCTCTTGGAAGCCATTTATCCGCACTGACTCTGCTGATCAGCAGGGCAGGGAGTGGGGCAGATTGCAGTTTGCAACAGCTGGGAAGGAATGCCACATGGGCATAAGTCATTACCCCTGATTTGCAAACTGACTTTCCTCCTGTAGAAACTGGATGAAGATTGAGTCTGTTCTTATTAAGGCCAGAAACAAACATTAACTTCAAAGAGAACAGGATTGAGAACAATGCTTTTGGTCACTTGCTTCCTTGCCTGTCTAACCGTGTTGGAGTACTCTTTCAAAAGGCAGTTGAAGAGGGAATGACTGCTGTATTTGCCTTGTGCTAGCAGTCAACAGACTCTGCTGTTAGCATAAACGTATGGAATCTTGCAGCAGCAGTAACTAAACTGCTCATTGGATGCTAATGGCATTGTGCAGTACAAGCGATGTGAAGGTCTTTGCTTTCATGAAACCAGCAAATTATAGTTGAAGAGTGGACGTCTTTGCATCTTACTTTGTTTATTGGACTTGGAAGAAAGATTTGACAAAATCCGCCTGGTAGGGTTGATTTACAGGTCATTTGCAGTGGGAGTACAAATTGCTGCAGTCTGCCTAATGGTGTCTGTGACAATGAAACAATTTGCTCCGTCACTCTACAGTTACTTTTTAATAACTGGATTCTCAACCACACCACCTTCCCTGCTCGATTTTCCCCTCTGCTTCAGCTGTACCCTGTACAAGTAGTTTGGCAGGGAGAGAGAAGTGCTGGCGAAATCAGAAAAAAATCCGTGCTCAGTTCATTTGTTTTCTGCTCATACCTTCCTCTACTTACTGTTCTCTGTGTAGGTGATAAAGATATACTGCAAGACAACATCAAATTAGTCAAGTAAAACATCCAATTGTGAAAAATAAGTAATGGTTCCTAACCTAAGAAGTGGAAAAGAAAACTGAAGATGAGCCTTTGTGCAGGAAGGTGAAATGTTTTGTTTGCTGCACAGGCAGTCAGAACGTGAGACCTCCCGCAGGCCACTCGGTCACAGGCCTGGGGAAACTTCTGCAGTATGGGTACTTGTAGGCTAAACAGAAAGGACAATCTCTGGCACACAACCAGCGAATGAGAGTGAAATCCCAGCAGTCTTAGAGGGAGTGGGACTTCAAAGACTGGCTTTAAAAGCCGTCTGAACATGTAGAGATGTGACAACTGGATAAAAAGGAGAAGAGCTAGATACTATGATACTAGCTTGTAGGCTAAATTATCAGAGTGGTTACAGAGTCTTACAGAGCCATCAGACAGTACAGCCAGTGCGCATCGTTTACCTGGTACACTGGTTTGTAACCTGACAAGAGAAATGCCAGAGCATTTAAGGTCCCAAGTTTTGCCCTGTTCAGTCAGCTTGCTTCCTTAACATCTGCTTTAATGCAAGAATAACAGGAAGAAATAACTTTTTTAATCACAAAACCAGGTTAAATAGCAAAGTAGTTATACCTGAAAGGATGTCATGTACCCCTTCTTACAGGAAAAGTCCTGGAAGGGCTGTCAGTTGTATTCTTGAGTGAGTGCCTTGAAGCGAAGCTGGACCTGCCAACTGCCAGCAGCCCCCTCAGCTTGGACTGAAGCCCTGCCTCAGTATTGACCAAAAAATTAAACAACATGTACGAATGCTGTACCATGTATTGCAGGCTTTTTATGGAAGTTTTCCTTTCATGTATGGACTAAACAGAACACTGTAATAAAAATAACAAGACTTAGTGGATTTGTAGCCCGAGGGCGCTCTGTCTGTAGGGCTATGCTGAACACCTTTGCCTTGCTATCAGGCGTATTACATACCAACAGGACTAGTATCAGCAGTACATTTAAACCCCTGGTCTTAGATTTAAGTCAGATCTCTAGGTCTTGGAGTACTTGAAATCTTTAGTTAGTAAAATATTTGATAATCTGTTTAGGAATATGGGTGTCTTAACCAGAGCAAGTGCTGTAATAATAAAGTTTTGTACTGTTTTGGTAACACTTATTTGCAGGCACCATAAAAATTCTTTCTATATGTGTCAGTCCTGGTATGTGAGGAACATGAAGAGTAGGAATTGCTTCTGAAGTTAACATGCCTCTCTTATGTACGTGTGTGTACTTTGTGTATTTGAATGCAAGCAAAGTATAAACATACCATATGTGTATTTATTGCCAGTAATCTACCCATCAGTGAACCAAATACATTTTTTAGACCAGGAGGGACCATCTTTTGTTGTGCTTCCTTTATGAAATACAAACATTTCTTCATTTTGTTTTTTCTAGCTCTGTTTTGTGATGTTTTGGACACCAAACGTGTCAGAGAAGATTTTAGTTGACATAATTGGAGTAGACTTTGCTTTTGCAGAGCTGTGTGTTGTTCCTTTGCGCATCTTCTCCTTCTTCCCAGTTCCAGGTAAGAAAAAAGAAGATAAAAAATCTGTAATCTCAACACCAAGCCAGCTGTGAGGTGTGGTCATAGAGTCTGGCATGGCTGTATGTTCAGGAGTGGCTAAATGCATGCCTAGCAGAAGTAACACTTTTTATTGAAGCTGGTGTAAACCAGAACTATTTACAATGGTAGTCAAGATACAAATGTTGCAGTAAGAGCAGTTTGTCATTACACAGATTTCTGACTGTCAAAAGTAAAGCCCAGATTCTGTCTATTTTAGTTGACCAAGAACACACACATGAAAGGCAGTAGCAATACATGTGGGCCAAGACTGAAATTAACTATTTGGAATAGCAGTTAGGACCACCTCCACAGTAACATCACCTCCATTAGCCTCCCCTTCTACTGGCCAGACTCGGTGGCTCTTTCAGATATCAGAGCATAAACAATATAAAATAAAAGTTAATGCCCTTATTCAAGAGAGAGACAAGCTTGACAGCAATAATCAAAACGTTTCCCCTTAAAAAATTCTCACTTCCATAATTAAATGCTGCATCATGTAGTGTTTTCTGTTTATATGACAAGACAGTTTTGTAATACACTAAAAATCTAAGAATAGGTACATGTTGATATCTTTTCTTGTGCCTAGGTGTTACACCATGTACCACACAGGAGCTATAGGGAAAACTTTCCTTGATACTGTTTATCTTTAGGGGAGGGGATAGTATTTTTTAATGAAGAAAACAGCATGGACCATCTAATAAATTGGTCTTAGGAAAGCTTGCTGCCCGTAACATGCTTTCCCCACCCCGCCCCCACCAAAAAAAAATTAATATCAGTATATTAAAGCAATTTGGATACAAGATCTACTTCATTTCTATTAAGGTTTCCCACTGTGCAAAGTTACTAGAAACAAGTTTTACCATGGTTATTTCTGAACAGTGCTCTCTACATGAGAAAGTTTCATATGAGATGGTGGACTTTCGTTTTTTACTACTCTTGCCTCCCTTTCTTCCCATCGCCTCCCCTTCCCCTGTTTATGAACAGTGACTGTCAGAGCGCACTTGACGGGTTGGCTGATGACTCTGAAGAAGACATTTGTGTTGGCACCCAGCTCAGTGCTGCGGATTATCGTCCTCATCACTAGTCTCATTGTGCTGCCTTACTTGGGGTAAATCCTTATTCTCCATAGAGCTGATGGGTTTGCTTTTCTCTTCATTCCTGTTCCCTGTCACTTGGTAGCTGAATTTGCATAGCTCAGAACATTTTCCCCAAATACTAACCATAATATAAAGCCTAAATAGTGTCAATATCTGGAGAAGAAATATTTACAAATTTACAAGTGTGACTGTTCTAGGCAGGCACAATAGCGATGTCTCTTTTGAAAAAACACACGTCAGAGGCAAAATTTTGTCCTAAGGGGAATGTATTTCCATGTTATTAAATGCACTGTTAAGAGAGCTCATGAAAGAATATCTTGTTTATAAGTTAAATAATCTATTCTACAGCACTCTGTACAAGACTTTAAATTCTTAGTCCATAATTTGACTAGAATGTTGTTCTTTCACTAAACAGTGAAGCCATTAAGAAACAGAAGGGTCCTTTGAAATACGCATCATTTTTTTTGCCAGTGTAGTATACGCTGAAGGAGATATTTCTGTTAACAGATTGGTTCTATATGCCGGTGAAAATATAATGACAAATCATGCGTTCTTACACAACCATGACTACTTTCTTTTTATGCCACCCACAGAGTTCATGGAGCCACTCTTGGAGTAGGATCCCTTCTAGCTGGTTTTGTAGGTGAATCCACCATGGTTGCAATAGCAGCCTGTTACGTCTACCGGAAACAGGTAAGAATTAGTCTCTTCAGGATCTGATGAAAGTTGCTGATGAATGGAGTGGACTTTAGTTCAGATTAAGAGTACACTTTCGAAATGTAACTCTCCAGCATCCCCACTTAACTGAATCTGGTTTGCTTCTCCATATGGTCTCAAATGTGTGCTTTGGGAATGCTTTGGGTTGAAATAAAACCAAAAGGTGCCCTCCAGCTGCTAGAAGGCATTCAGGCCATGGGATGTGCTGGTCTGAGGTAAACTTCTTACTCCTCAAAACACATGTTCATGGATATCATGTCCTTACTGGCACCTATTTTGCACTGTAGAGCTGCTTCTACACTACGACAGAGCTTCTTTATGTAGACACAGGAACTACTCATCCAGGCTTATTATATGTATATGTATATGTATATGCATATGCATATGTGTTTGTGTATATAGGTATACTTTTATTTCTTTATAAAACCAGCTCTGCTGAAAATGGACAAAAAGTACAGTTGCTTTTTTTTTTGCCATCTACAGAAGTTGCTTAAATCAAGATATGCTCCTGCAGCAGTACAGGATAAGAGCTTTACATATACTTAAACAGGCGAGGATTTCTTGTAGGCATACTTTTACATATTTCACACACTACAGTCCTGCATGTACAGAGTAGTAGTGATACATGGATTTCAAAGAATATTCCATTAAATGGAGTCAAAGACAGGATAAATACTGGCTGGGTTACTGGGTACATAGCGGTACCGACATTATGTGTCCTTCCAGTTACGTATTGAAGGCACTGTGTAGGGCACCAGCTCCAACTCCAAGCAGAAATGGCATGGTGTGTACATCATTCCATAGTGCAGAAGGACTCTGTGGATGGGAGCATAAAATATAGTCTATGTGTTTACTTTTTTTCTTTTTAAATTAGACTTCTTACTTAGGATCAAGTGAAGATGCCCACCACTTCTATTTTTAGCAAAAAAAAGAAACCCAGAAGATGGAATATCTAAGAGCCTTATGTTGGAACAAACTCCAAGCAGTTTTGATACGCGTTAGTGCGGGCCATGGCAATAGAACAAAGAAAATAGAAGACCTTGATCCCTGTCATGATTAGTCTGTCATGTGTTTCTGGGGAACCAAAGAGGAAAACCTGTAGTACACTGAAATGGGTGTTCTTGGCCTGTGGTTTTACAACATGTAACTGTCTGGACTAACCTCCTTATCGCTTGTCTGTTCCAGTAGTAGCTCATTGGCTGTTTCTGGCCAGGGACATGGCACTTCAATTTTTTGCAGTGATGAGTGCGGGTAGTAGTAATAATAATTGTGCCAGCCTAATTTATTCCCTTACCAGAATTAGTATGTGGTTGACAGCATCATCTCAACAGCCAATATGAAGTGGCAGAGCAAACCAGTAGCTGTATACACCAACTTGTTTTCACCTACAGTGGTAATAAGTGGGTAGCATCTCAGAGCTCCAAATCAAGTGTTGTGTAGACACCTCTGAAATTTTGAAACTCTGATATGCCCAACTCAGCTGAATCAGTAATACCTGTGGGGGTTTTTTTGTCAGCTGTACAAGTGTTTTCTGTAAAACTAGTCAGCCTGCTGAGAAACAGATAATAAGGAACAGATGCTTCAACTTGTTTTGTAGTGGGGCTGAATGCTTCTTAGCTTTACTAATCCAGGACATCCTGGATGAATCATAGGACTCTTAAATGCCCTCCTGCTCCCGCTGGCCAAAAATACTCTAATATTACTTGGCCTTCGTGGGGTGTGGGATCACTGTGGATCAGCAATACCAAGAAAAGCCAGAATGCTCCGATCTTGTAAAAATCCTGAAGTTTGACATTTGAGAAGTTAAGTAGCCACCTCTGTCTCCCCCCTCTAGAGCAGCTTATCTTCTCTCATATTTTGTTTGCATTTCTTTTTTTCTTTTTTTTCTTTTTTTTTTAATAAAAAGTCTGTGAGGTAAAAGATTCCAGATGCTCTTTTCCCTCTGGTCATGCTGCAGCCTGTTTTGGATGTTGCTTAGCATAAGAAATGCCTCTATTATTGCATTTACGTTAGAAAGGAGAAAGCTGAGCCCCAGAAGGATTATGGAAACTTTTAAGTTAAGCCAAGTAATTAGTGACGAGCCACAAATATGACACAAATATTCTAGCTTTTAATAATATACTCTAAAAAATAAAATAATTATTCCCACCTCACTTCTCCCAGTGCCCAAAGTTTGTCAGACTGTGTTCATGCACAACTTACTGATAGGTTTCTGAATGCTTGTTTCAATCTAGAAAAAGAAGCGGAATGAGAATGAAACAGCTACAGAAGGTGAAGACTCCGCAATGACCGACATGCCTCACACAGAGGAAATGACAGACATCGTAGAAATGAGAGAAGAGAATGAATAATAAATGGGATGCAATTGTTCTCTGCAGGGACGATTGGAGTGACACTTCAGCATCTTGTCGTCTCTCATACTTTTTTGTTTGTTCGTTTTTATTTTTGTAATAAAGAGGCCTTGATTTAAAAGGTTTCAGATAAATTCTCTAGCATACTGAGTATGCTCTCATTGATGAGGGACCTAAAAAGAGGTCTTTGCTTTTTTTTTTTTGTCCCCCCCAATTGAATTTGTTTTCTCACTCCATGCAAACATAAAAGATACAATTGCATCACTGTAGAGTCTTCCTTACTTATGCATCCACCTTCTCTGGACAATCTGCATTTGTCAACCAAAGCCCTGCTCTCTGTGCATGTGTGTGTGTGTCTGCGTGCATGCACTTGCACACTCGCACATGCACACATGCCACTGGCTCAATGCTACTGCCATAATCCTACCCCCTCCCCTCTTTCCTTTTCCTTCCTTTTCTTTATGAGAAATGTAAAGGAAAAGAAGTTTGGAATACAGAGCTTTATTTTACTTGCTTGAAAATGACTTTGCTACATAAACTAATATACTATGGTGAACTGTATCTTTTTGTTTGGCCTCATCACTAGAGCTTATACTGCACAGGGTACAAGACAGTGAGGAACGTGTAAGTCTCCGTATGCAAAGTGGAGAAAAACAGGTTCCTCTCTCATGTTAAAAGTGTGTGGATGTGTATATACACACACAGGTACATAAACAGAGACATACATATATATATATTTTTATATATATATATGCATACAATAAATAAAATACACACGGGACAAGAACTCTATATAGCTTTCATTCCATTGGAAAGATAGTAATCATTTGAAAAATGTAAACATTTAATTCAGAATTTTCTTGAATCATTAAGCACCACTTTACATATAATTTTATTTAGAAAAAAAATCCATGCACTTTCCTCTTGTGAAGAGGGTGATGGCAACTGATAAGACTTTGACTGTATTTGAATTTTAAAAAAAATAAATATCGACAAGCTTTACCAAAGTTCTTGTCCACTGATTTAACTTTTAATTTTTAAAGGTTGATTTGCTCGATATACTTATTTCTGGTGCCTATATATTTAAAAAAAAATCAAATAACGTATGCAGGATACCATGGTATATCATGTTACTACACATAGTTCCATGAAATTTTTATATAAAGAGGTACATATACTCACACACACGTGTGTGTATGTATATATACTTATACACACACGCACACACACACACAGACAGATGTATGTTTTGCTATGATATATTTACCTATGCAGTAGATCAAAATCCGTATGGTGAAGCTCAAGTACCGATGGTCCTCCAAGTTGCTAATTAGGGACCCTGATCATATGTTAGCTCTCAAGGCAAGAGCTGTGGGGAAGTGGGGAACTGCTCACATCAGTCAGCAAGTGCTGTGCTTGGAGAAGGTGGCAGGCGCTGGCTGTGTGGTTGTGGCTGCAGTGGGCCTTAAAAAACAGAGCGTGAGGTCAGGCGGGTGACTTGTATCAGTGGAAAGGAAACCTGTGTAAGAGGTGACCGAACCAGAGAGGGTTTGGGTGCCACCGGTGATGGCTGCAGCAGCAGCTTCTGTTTCTGTGCTCTTGTGTGTTTGGCTGCAGGGCAGCGTTCGTTACCAGTTTGTAGTAGCTCGGGTTCTTTCAAATTTAGTCATGCCAGAGTCTGGAAACAGTTATCCTTCATGTTATATCCATAAATCAGTTAATTTAAACTTTATTTAGTAAAAGTATATTTTTCTAAGTTGTGGAAATGATTATTTAATTGTGGAAAAATTCCCATTTTAGATTTTTTTGCCAGATACTCCCAGCACTCAGAGAACTGATCAAAACTAAACATTACTTTAAATGTTTTATCAATACATGTGTGTGTAGACATACACGTGTGTATAAATACATATATTGTATATTATGTAAATTTATTTTAAGCTACAATACATTTCCTATTTTTCCAAGTTCAGCTAAAAATGTCTCTAAAAAACTAGAGAGTTGCTGGTAACTAGTTATGGCCGTCATGAAAGGCATTGTATCAATGAACTTTACGTTTTATTGTAAACATTTACCAATCTGTTACATGTACAAATGCAATAAGAAAAAACATAGAAATTATTGTGTTGACACGTTTGCAAAATCAGTTCACGGTTAAGGAGCAGTGGCACTAGGAGGGTAAGGCTAAGTCCAGTAACCACACACCTTCTCTGCTACCACAAGTTTTTTCTCTTTGGTTTTAACAGTAGCTGAAAAAAAATAATAAAAAAAAAAAACCCTCAGACAAATTAGTTTTGTGCAGGATGTAGACTGTACAGATTCATGAATACGGGCTCTCAAACAGTCATATGTATATAACATGTATATAGACTGTTACAGGTCACAGTGGCCATTTGAGGTCATCTCTATTCATGTAGTTTTAGTTTCTCCGTACGTTTGTATCCAAATCTACAAGACACAGTTTTTCAGGAGCTGAAGAGACAAAGCAAGAAAATATTTTTGTGTAGTATTTCTTTTGGTACATGACTAAAATTCAAACAGCAGTATTTTTGAAGACTTTTGAGCATTGCTGATGTAGGTTTCAAGGTAACAATTCCATCAAAACGTAAAAATGTGAAAACAAATTAAATTATACACCGAAGCTTTTGCAGATGAACAAACAGAAAAGAACTGAATTATTGGTCACACAGCATTGTAAAAGATAAATTTTCAGTTGTGTGGGTAATAATAGTCCTTTATTTGCAAGATACCAAATGAGCACAGGAGTGGTGGGATTTGGGCAAGAATTCAAGCAGTGACATGAGGATGCATGCATCGCATCTCTTTCTGCTTCCTGCAGGTTGTGTGCTGTGCTGGATTAACAAGGCACACTGACATTTCTGCGATGTTCTGCAAGTCCGAAGCAGCCCGCGTGCTGGCTGGGGTACCGGCTGCGCGGCAGGCAGGGTGCTCAGCAGGAAGGCATCTGTCCAAGGAGTGCCCTGTCCCCTGCAGCCTCTGCTTCTGCTTCTGGGTGCTGTTGTCAGAAGCTTCAGCAACCACCTGAAACCTCACTGCTCCAACTCCCAGCCAGTGGCAAATTCAGCTGGGCTGGTGAAGCAGCCAGTCTGATGGGTTACATGCTGGGGATGGGCAGCTGTCCTCTGCTGAAGCCCCAGCCAGAGCATTAATGGTTCCAGTTTCTCTGTCAGGCAGATGCTGATGCAGACCCTCTCCTGCACCACTTCCTTCCCCAAATGACTCCTGAGTTCCAGTAAAATGGCTTAGCTGTCCCTCTTGTGTTATTGCTGATGACATGGCTATCTATCTCTGTGAAAAATATTTTACAGTAGAAACCTGTTAAGTTTCTGTATTGGAGAGCCAGAGGGCAGTCATCTCAGAGAATTCACATGGAGACCTGGCCTTTCTAGACTTTCTTGAGAGTTACTGAACTACACAATTGAAGTCACAATAAAAAGAGGAACAAAGATGATCTGCATTCTACATCCTAGATTTCAGAACAGCTCACGCAGCAGAAAATAAGAGCAGAACATTGATCGGCTGTGGATGAATGTTCCTTGGCTTTTAATATGTGTGTAAAATTGTGTTCACTTGTCTTGAGTTTTCCTTTTGCAGAATCAACAGGAAACATTGGGTTATTTTCCCCCTCACTGCCCTAAGCAGGCCTCTTCAACTTACCAAGCAGTGAAATTGATGGAAAAAGCTCTACATTTCCCAGCCAGTGCTTGAGGCCATTTGGGCACACCGGCGGGTTCCCAGGCGTGGGGCAGCCCCGCTCCCCATCACCCTGGCACAGCCGTTCCAGGCAGGAGTGCTCAGTTGCCTGCTTGTTAGATAGACCCACCCTGAGTGAGAGGATTGGGTGAGTAAGTCTTTTGTTTTCCACTCATTTTGCTGCTAAATATTTCCTTTGAGAGGGAGAGATTTATATCTGGCTCTTGCTCAGTGTTTTGCCGAATCTGCAGCCAGAGAAGGACCAGCCCGAGACGGAGGGTGAGCTGATGAATGCGGCCGTTTCAAGGCAGGCCACGACACATGAACAGAAACCTTTTGAAGGCGAGAGCGCCTTCTTTTGTGGGATGGCGCCTCATGCTTAAAAAGAAGGGAGAAAGGATGCTTTCAGGCCCCGGTGCCCAGAGTCGCCAGGCATAGTTGTGCGTTGGGCTGCAAGGTGGCAATGGGAACAGGGCATCCTGCAGCTCCAGCGTTCCAGCTCTGCCCAGTGCAGTGGGTGGCGAGACAGTGCTGTCGGCTCTTGACTCTCACTGAGGTTTTGTGGTTGTGGCATGATGAGCATGGATTTGAGTGCAGCTGGGTATTAAGTGGGCATAGTTGCTGTAGCCATTAGTGTATTGGAAAGCCATGCATGTGTATGGGTGTGTGTAACCACACCATGTGTATGGGTGTGTGTAACCACACCATGTGTATGGGTGTGCATATGAGAGTGTTGCACAGGCATTTTTATTACAGCCTTTATATCATTAATTGGAACAAGGATTCAAGTCTAAACATGATCTTAATGTGGGACTAATACTAAGATGTTTAAAAGAAATTGCAATTTAAACCTACATAAAAGAGTAAACAAAACGCCCTTTCAGCAGACCTTAAACCAGTAAGCTAAAGCATGATTTAGAACAGTAAGCTGGAATGGGCAAGAAAGAGGACATGTTGAAAAGCTTGTAGATATTGTATACCCAGCCTAAAGACAACAGCATGGCATGGAGATGAGTGAGTCAGAGGGCAGAAAACGCCAGAGCTCTGGCTGCTGCCATTTCCTTTTCAGCTGCCTTGGAGAGGGACTGAAGGGTGAGGAGCAATGCATCTGCAAGGCACCACTCCTAAGTATTTTGGTTTCTGAGTGGAGGAGCTATCAACTTAACCATAAAATGTTAGGGTTCCCTCCCCTTGTTCATGTTTGCTTTTTTACTGGAATTCAAGTGCAGAATACCATACCTTTTGAAGGGAGCAAGCTCCCGACGAGGGGGGTACGGTGCAGAGCAGGCTGTGGGGCTCGTGGCAGAGCCCTGGTGGAAGGAGGAGCTCCAAATTTATTCTGTGCCCTGCAGCACGCTGTATTCAATTGCAGGCTGACAGCATCATGAAACGAGACACAATTGTTAGCTTAGCAGCAAACTCGGTCCAGCGGTCCAACGTGTGGTGCTGGCCTGCAGCAGTGCTGCAGGAGCAGCGGGAGGGTGTGGGGTGCAGGGGCAGCCCTGGCTCTCCGCTCGGCTTTGGACAGCTTGCATGGATTTGCTTTAGAGAGCCAAGTTCAATTGTCAGTGCATAGATGCACTCCTCAGCAAAAACACTGCCAGACTTCTCAGTAATTGGCACCTTCTGAACAAAAAGGCTAAAGACAAAATACGGGGGCAGAGAGATGGAGCTTTAAGCTCAGCTTGGAGCACGTACTGGCACAGAAGGGCATTTTGGCTACAGCTTCTGCAAGTTAATTGTACGGTTAGAGAGTGAGCTTCAGTCTCAGCATTTCATGATCACGATATCCACTCTATCTCAGTAAAACAGAAGAATTGTGATATAATTTTAGGTGCTCTTTTGTCTTTGTAACCCTGAGGGGAAAGTTTTCCTTAGTATTACCAAGACTTGTGACTGCTCAGATCAATTTATTAGTTTTACCTTGTCATTATTTTCTGTCATTCCTAGTTCAATTTCTTCAGACTTTTCCTTATTTTTTTCTGAAGGCTCCCGCTAGGTTTATTTTGTCTGTTGGCATTTTGAGAAGGAAAATGTAATAGTCACGCTGACTGAATGTCAAGTAATGACGTGATTAAAAAGTCAGTTGCAACAAAACTCTTCTTTGACAGACTGCTTTTTACTTTTCATTTGCTAAGCTGAAGAGTCAAGAAGTAGAAGGAACTGGGGGGTGTCTTTGTTTAAAATCAAGAATGAAAAGAATTAATTCAAGTTCATTACTTAACCCCAGCCACTTTGAGACTTTCTAATGATCCATAAGACCACAACCCCAGCTTTTCTAGCAAAGTTAGCGCTACATCCCCAGAGCAGCCCAGAATACTTCCAGGGCCTGGGAAACATGACACTTCAGATATTTCACAACTGAATGTATAACTTAACGAGTTGGAGCGCCTGATTAACAGGTACAATCCATTAAGTTTTAACATTCAGCTGGACATGAGCAGCCTGATCCAGTGTCTAAGGTGGCCCAGCTTTGAGCAGCAGGGGCTGGATAAGATGACTGCCTGCAGTCCCCTTCTGGCCTATATTGTTCCCTGATTCAGTCAGGAACCTAGAGAGATTCCTTCGTCTTAAGAGACTTGAGACTGTTTGCCTTTTTTAAGCTTTCAGTTCAGGGTTGAGAGACAGTGCCTACTAGGGCTCTACAACACAGACATCTGAGCAAAAATCTGAGCTGCACAGATTCTTTTGCTGATGGCAAAACTTTCATGGTGCAGAGCCAGCTGTAAGTACCCTCCCACCCTTGTGCCCTCAGATCCCACAACAAGGGCAAAGCAAAAATAAGCTATTGTATCTGCAGATAAAATATTTGAGTACTGCACTGCACTTTTTCAATTAACTCCCTAAGCAAAAATGCCTGAAAACAGCAAGCAATTACATCTGCTACCTGCTTCTTCCCATCTCTCTTCTGTGCGTCATTCAGCATTTAAAAAAAAAAAAAAAAGCTACCCTTTCTGATAACTCTCCTTTGTAATCAAGGTAATGCAAAGTAAATACTTACATTTACATAATAGAACCGCTTGGCCTATCTACAAATGACAGCACATAAATCCCCTCTTAGGAAAGGATGCATTTTAATACTGGAACAAAAGCTTCATCCATAATTCAGCAAAAACACAACAGAAAAGCAAAGAAAAAATTGCGGAACTGAAAAAAAAATATTTAATTGCATTAACTTCTAATGCGAATACTGCCTAGGTGGAAAGGACTGTATGTACACATGCAGTAACAACAGAGCCTGGAACTAACGTTGCTCAACTTTATAGTTTGCTCTCTAAAGCAGCAGTAACATAACTCTGCTTCTCTGCTTTTGTGTCCTTATTATGATAAACAAAAAATCCTTCCTCAGCTACAATGAAGCAATTGGAAAGCTTCAGGCAGTAAGTTCACTGGTTATTTAGATCAACTGGATTTCATCCACAGAGTTTGCAAGCATCACAGAATTGCAAAAGCAAAACCTGCAAAAAAGTTGAAGGTACATAGGTGTTTTTGTAGATGACATACCCTTGCTTATTACCATCGACAAGCTTTTTAAAATAAATCACTCTTTAAGCAACATAGTTCAAAGTGCACTTCATTTACTTTAGGTTTAATAAAAATCTACCTGCAGTATCTTGTATATTTTTAAAAAGCAAACGCACAAGATGCGGAATTCAACCTGTGTTTTAAACCGGGCAGAAACAGCCACCACCATCATAATAGCAATCAAGCTTACCTCTTGTCAGGCTTAGAACATTGCTCTCACTGCTCCGTTATTTTGGATCAGCTTTTGGTGTTGCTGCTTCTGCCTTTGTTTCTTGAGGCCAGGAGCCTATGGAGGGTTTGTGGTAAGAGACACAGGCATGGCTGGAGGACCCCAGAGCTCATCTGCTGAGAGGGAGGATGGCTTCAGGCAGGAAGCACAGAGCTCCTTTAGAAAGATGCAGTTTGATGGCTTGTCCCTCCACCACTGGGCATGAGCTGGTGGCAGTGACCCTGCCCAGAGATGGCTGCTCAGAGGAGGAGAAAAAAGCAGACTTTGCCTGTTACTGGTGGACTTGAAGTTGAGATTTCAGTGTCAGAGGCCCCTACCCTGCTTGTGTTATTTGTTCTGCAACGCTGGCAGAGCATGTTACTACCACAGGCCACAGAAATCCAAATTGGAGACCAAGGACTTGACTCTGCGTGGCAGAATGACTGAAAAGTGTTTAATGGTGCTTGGGCAGCACAGCCTGACAGTGTTCCCAAGCTTTGAGAAAGCCTTGTTTCATCTATACTGGACAGAAAGCTTCTGGGAGTGCTCAGAGAGGAGCACATGCGAGCAAGTGAGTGTGGTGGAGTGAGTGTGTGTATGTGGGGAGAGACGGCCGCAGATGAATGAGTTGGAGTGTCTTTTGCAAGCACCCCACACTGCCTTACCCTGCAAGAACCATACCAGTGGGCAGAAAGAACTGTAACCCCTTCATTTATCATCTTTAGTAAAAGGTTCGCTGGCCTTTAAAGGTTATGGGGCAGTGTTACTAGCCACTAGTTAGTAGACAAAGCTGAATTTTCTAGTTCTGTGAGCATAAAAGATGGCAAACTTTGTCACACCTTTTGCAATGGAGGAATAAGCAAGCTTCACACATCCTGCTCTCTCCATCTTTGCATAGTGAGCAGGGCCAACCACAAGGTCACTCTAGAAAGAAACTACAAAGGTTGAGCAAAACCTAAACAGCAGAACAGAAGATGAGGACTATTCTGTCTTCACAGCAGGAAACCATCATGGAGGAGAAGCAAGGTGTGTAGAGGTAACCCCCAGAAAGTCTCTCAAAGGAGATGCAGTTTCTGAACAGAGGTTCAAGATAGCTTTGACCGTATTGTGTGAGGTCAGACTGCGCCATTTGTAGAGTAATACTACAAGGATAGCAGGTTCTCCAATCTGAGAGGTGCTATAAGGATAAAATTCACTAATGCTGGTGAAAGATGCTTGGATACTACAGGGAACAGCGCCACAGAAATGCCTAAAAATACTGAATTCATATTTGCATGTTCTAATTGTGCCTTTGGGTTCTCTAAAATTGACTTGTTTTTAGTTTCGTGGAAATACTTTTACAATTGGAAGTGGGAAATAGTGTCTGGAAGCAGCATCCTGAAAAAGGGCAGCCCAGAGTCTGAAGACTCTTGCTTGGGAAAGAGGGGAAAGGATGTTTGAGGGCCTTGTCTTTTCCTGACCTGGCTCTGACCATGGACTAGTCTGCAAGACAACATCTTGTTCTGTTCTCAGTAGGCTTACAACACTGAAAGAGACAAGAGCAGTAGTTGGCCGCACTTTAGGGCATACTGCAGTTGCATTGGCATTAAGGTCAATTCACTAAACACCCTTCGGCAGAAAAAAAGCCCCATTTTTTCAGTTAATTTCTGTAATTTGAAGGTAAATCTGAGAACTAGGCAAATGCATATTTCACCTGAGAGGTATCAATTGTTTTTCATTACTTTCAGAATATCTTTCAGTATTGGATTCAGAATCTTTCTTTCAGGATAAGGCTGTCTTTATGCAAAGCTGTGTGCCTAATAGCCATCCTCAACTACTTAAACAAGTCAATTTTGCAAGGACTGTAGGTGTCAAGCCAGAGCACCGTTTGGGACTACAGTACAGGGATCCTAGATTTTAAATGAAATGTTACCTCATGCATCATTTTCTGTCATACTTGTAGAATTCCAGTTGATTTCTCTCAAAATGTTGCTTTCTGTAATTTGTACACATGCTGAAGCTACTGGTTTTATTTTTTTTTAATGACCATTTTGCTTTGCTTTAAACATGGGTTTTCTTTTAAATCAGCGAAGGTTAAAACTTTGTATATTTTTAAAGTGACTGCTAAGGTCAGAAGTATAAAAGTATGTGTTGCATTAAAACTGAGTGCTGTTTATGTATTTAACAGATGTATGTTTTTGCATTGTTAAAAAGAATGACCTATGCTTTCTTTGGGGTGGGAATCTGTGCTCCAATATTGTCCAATAGCTTTCATATTCTAATTACTTTAAGTAAAGTTCTAACAGTTTGCATATGATTCATGATTCTGATTGCTTCTGTTTTATTAATTCTGATCATCTGACGCGGTCTAAAGTGCTCTTCTCATCTGAACAGGCAAAATATACCTCCTGGTGAGAATCAATCCAACACACAAATTTTTTTGAATTATGAGCATGATGCTGCCAACCGCAAGGTCTTAACTTGAAGTTAATGAAATCCAAGGGTATCCATAAAATGATGCAAGGCAAGCTCTTTATTTCTGCAAAGCCTCCGAGTGCTGTTGATGGGGAACTACTGTGGTCAGAATACTTTTCCCCCACCAAATCTAAAAATTTTATCATTCCTGTTCGAGAGACACTTAGTACTTAAAGGCAGAGTGTTATTCTAATCAGGCCAGGGCAAACTCAAAAGTCATGAGAAGACGCTTCATCCACCCATCTGGCAAGCCACCAAAGCTGTTCTCGAAGCTGTGAAAACGTTCTTTAACCAAAAATGTTTTGTGTTTGATTCCAAACAATGTGTCCCTTGGGTACTCCTGAATGACCAGATCTGAGCCGCCCAGAGCCAGGGGGAAGGCTGACTATGAGACCACAGCCTTAAATGTCTCTCCTGATGTGACACTTGGGCAGCCACTGTTTTTAAAAAGCCCTTGCAGAGGTACAGTGGTAGGGCTTCACTCATACCTGTGCCTGATGCCCCGGGACTCTGCTGCCTCAGCTCTCCTCACACTAGCCCACGGCAGAGAACCAGATGATGCTCTCGGAGAGAAGCCCAGCTCCTCCAGCCCACAAAATGACTGCCACACGTACGGTTTTCTGTTCACAATCTTGGGCAGCCTGGCCTGCCTTAGGGGTCCCCCGTGCCTGGCCAGCCCTTCAAATCCTGCCCGCCTCGTCTTGCCTCCTCTCCTTGGGGCTCCCCGACCACCCTCTCCCCCCCCAGCAGTGCCGCAGCCCCCAGCCCCCACCGGCTGTGGCCCATCTCCCCTGCAGCGAGGTGGGGGGCCACAGCTCTGTTTGTCCCAGCCCTCGGTGCAGGGCTGCCCAGGGTGCCTTTGGAGACCCCTGAGCTCCCCCTTCCCGCTCTCCGGCTGTGGCTGGAGAAAGGATTGCCTCCTGTGTGGTGACAATCCTGCCCAAAAGGAGAAGTGCTGAGCGGGGCCGAGCGCCGCCATAGGCCTGCCGTAGCTCCCAGGCCAGGCCCATTAGCAGCTGGCACCCACCGCCGCCTGCCCTGGCTGCTCGCAGAGCGTGGCCTGAACTTGTCCTGCTCTCCCTGTAGAGAGCCCTGGCCTGGCAAGAGGCCACAAGGGAAGAAAAAAAAAAAAAAAAAAAAAAAAGAAAAAAAAAGGCTCAGAAGGGGCCCAGAACAAGACCGTGCCTTTGTGCCTGCCAGGCCTCCGCACCCGCTCGTGATGGCAGAGCCCAGCCAGCCTGCATCCCCGCAGCTGGGAGGGCCAGGGCCTGCTTGGAACAGGCGAAGGATTTACTGCCATGCTGCTTCATTTGGGGCAGGTTGAGCGAGGCCAGAAAGTGCAAACGGAGTCACATAGTGACGAGGCTGACTTTCTCAAACTGAGCTTTGTCTTACGGGGACCACATAGGCTTTATTTCCCTCTCCCCAAGCAAGAAAGGGCCAGACTGCAAGCAGGGTAAAAAGACAGACATGCAGTACGATGGCAAACTAGCATTATTAATTCACCTTCTTTGCTTGGAGTCTTGAAAGTCTGCTCTCCCTCCCTCCCCCCTTCCCTCCCTGCCAACAGCAGACCCTCCTCTAACTCTTCCTCCATCAGTAATGAGGACAATTAGCACTTCCCTCGATGAGGTATGCTGAAATATAATCTAGTTTATTTCCCCAGGGGGCACGCATAGACTTCAGATAGTGCTCCACCGCAGACAGAAACCCTCCTGCTCAGACGCGGTCCTGCACCGCATTTGCTTTAGTGTCTAATAATGGTAATGGTGGGGAGGGAGGCAGGGGAAAACACAGCTCCACTGGAGATCTGTAGCATATGTGCTCTGCTGAGGGAAGATCTTCTCCGTGCCGAGGAACAGAAAAGGGCTCCTAACCACAGACAGGCAAAAAAAATCCCGAAACTAATGGAGGTACGGCACAGAGAGCAGAAGCACCACCGTCATCTTGCAGCTGGGCTTACCTGTAACAGCACTTCTGAGCGAGGCATCAGATTACCATGGCCAGTGTTCTCCCCATCCCTGCAACGTGGCAAGGAGACCTACAGGGAGAAACCCAAAGTCTAGGAGTGGCTGCTGAGGAAGATACTACCCAGAAGAAAGCCAAGCAGTAATTAACTCTCTACACAGGCTGTTCTGTAGCTATGAAAAGCAAGCCTCCTTCTTCTAAATGACCTAAAAGGTGCAGCATTATCCCGTGCCTCATGAGCAGAGGAGCATTTTCCCGGCAACTGTAGTCAGTGTTCCTCAAACCTACAGCCAAAACGAACTGCTCTGTGCAGGTAGGTAATTCACACATCCTACCATGAGCAGGTAGGTAATTCACACATCCTCCAGTGCAGCATTTCTTTGAAGAACCAGGTGCTTCAGCAGCAAGCCCCACCAATGGCAACATAGCTCCCACAGTACAACAGGACTGCCTCAGAATCGCAGCTCTTATACCTTTTATACTAGTTCCTCAAAGGAAATTTCACACCGTTACTTCCTTTGAATTGTCCATGTTGCTGTTTTCCATCTTCTTGCTGAGAAGGCAGACACATCAGAATGGCGCAGCAACAGGATGGGGTGATGCGAGGAAGTAGTAACACCTGGACCTTTAATCTGGATGTCTTACAGATGAGGTTATTGTGGAAGCCATCACAGGTGAACTTTAAACAGCCCTAAGCATTGCTCCAACTTGACAATTATTTTTTTTAATAATATTTGAAATCACCTATTACCTTTAAAAAGGCAGTCATTTATTTTGTTTAATTTTTTTGTTTGTAGCATGGTTTGATGAGACAAAACGCAGCACATCTGACAGAGCTCTTCAGAGCATTATGAACACCATGGAAACACTTGATAGTCTATAAGTAACATTAATGTTAGCTACTAAATCTAGTACATAAGCACTGTGTGCCAGCCCCCTGTGGCAATACCTGCAGGAGGTGCAGGAGGCCAGTGGCATCCAGCTGGGTGTTTTCTGGGGACAATCTTAGGGGGCTTGAATGGAAGATGAGAGTCTGAGGGTCACAGCAGGAGACAGCACAGCCTGTCACTGTGCAAGTATTATTTAACACAAAGGAAATAAACTGTTAACTCTCTGAAGTCTGAGTTTGTTCTTGTTTTCGTTGTGAAAATCCCCTTCCCTCTTTCTTTCCAACCCTATTAGCCAAGCAGCTCAACAATGAACCCAGAGAAGAAGTTTTATTATTGATCCTTCTGCCCCCCTCAACAATATAGATTCAAAAGACACATTCAGGTGAGAGAACAGGAACTGCTGTTAATTCCTGCTTGCCGGCTTGCTAAAAAGAACACAATCCTCCAAAATACAAGTGCACTCACAATGCAGTTCGTTACACCCTGGCACAGAAGTTGAACTTTGGCAGCAAGACATGGACCTGGCTAGAAGTGGCAAGAAGCAGGCTCTCACCCCAAGCTCTTACTTTCAGCTCTGCAGAACCACTCTTGGAGCAAACCACCCAAATCATCTGCCATAAAACAAAGGCCAATATGTTAGACAATACTTTAACAAAAAAAGAAGCAACAACAACAAAAAATCCACTCAAAGAATGAGGCTCTAGAAAAACTTTGAGTGAAACAGCTGCAGTACATCCTCCTCGCTCAATACGATTTCTTATTTCTCTTAACTTTTCATGCAAAAAAACCCAAAACTAAAACCAAAACAAACACGATGCAGAAAACATTCTGAAACATGAAAAGAGTAGCATTCCACCAAGCTGTTATAGTTACATCCATTAGTGTATGGGTGCAGTGTGTTGCACTGAATCAACTTCTTTCAGCTGGAAATAATTTTTGTAAGCAATTCAGAACAACAGTATAGGCAGTACTAGAAGATTATTATCATGTTTATTCTATTTTTCTAAGTGGTCTAAATCTTTATGAAACATCTAAATCTTATGAAACATCTGGGGTTTTGTCCTCTATAATAAGGACAGTGAAAACAGAATATGCCTTGTGCACCTGCAAATGTGGTTGTAAACTGACAGGTTTCTCCATTTTACAAGTTATTTGATTTGCTCTTGGACAGTCTGAGAATCCAACCTCACCATTTTCTCAATATACATTATTCTTGACACTGTATAGCCCTGTGTTTGTGCAAAGAGTAAGCTGCCCTAGAAACACTGCTCAGGAGTCACACAGCATGTCTCGGCTAGGCTTCTAATTCTTATGGAGTTATTCTGGCTATGAAGACTCAAATGCATCAATACATCACCTAGAAGGTTTGGATGAATACATAAGCAAAAGCAGATACTTCAGAAACCAAAGAGAGGGGCTTGTTACAAATTTCAACCCCTACTAGCTGGTTCTTATTCAAGACATAAACAGGTGAGCTATCTGACATTCAAAATTATTAAAAAATTAAAGAAATAAAAAAACGTCAAGTCTTACCACTTTATTTCAGTGTTCTGCACATCTTCAAAATGGCTTTCACCTACCAGTGCACTACTGCTTTTAACTAGTATATCCTGTCACACAAGTGGTAAGCTGATGCCGCTAGGCCATGATCTTTTGAGATCTCCAGGTCAGAAGGAAAAAGCATTTTGGCGCAGTTCACTAAGCGCAATTGGTGTGCGTGTGCCCTAAGCACATGCTGCGCTCGCTGGCGTACCAAGGTGTGGCGAGGCACCCAGAGGTGCCCCCAGCGGGGGGAGGGGGGGGGACGACCCTGCCAGCCCACAGCTGCCTGCCCCACCGGGTCCCCCCTGCAAAGCCACTTGAACAGCCAGAGCACATACTGGCGGGTGGCTCTGGGCTGGGAGTGAACGTTTCCAGCCAGTGTTCTGTGAAACAACGAGGCTGTTGGAGAAGGACGATACCAGTTTTGTAATTATTGTAGCCGTTTCCCTTTTTTTCCCTCTTATTTTTCAGATAAAAGATGGGTGGGCGCACAACAGATCTAACAAGAGCAATGTCTAAATCTGTCCCATTCTAGTGAGCCACAAACACTTGCAGAATTATGATTCTAGAAAGGTAAGGGGGGGTGGGGGAGGAAGTACCTACCACATTCAGCCTACATAATGACATAATTTCTATGAGGTTTTTTTCAATTTAAAAAAAAAAAAGTCACACTGAAAGCTTGACATCAAAGAGCACGTGCAGAAGCTACTCCTGCTACAGACCCTGCAGCAGCTGTCCGCTGCAGCAGCCCAAAGGAAAAATAAATCATGTCAAACACGTGATAGGCAGGCATCTAAAAATAAAAAAGCCACAAGCCCAAAACCCCTAATTCCAAAAAGGGGCAAATTGGGCAAACAATCCTCTGGAGAAGACAGCTAGTGATGACACTCATTGTGCCGCTCCCTCCTCAGCATGCGACACTATTCTCCCGACGGGACAGTTTTTAGTCAGCACCAACTAGTTCAATAGCTCAGTACATCTCAGGATGATTTTTTGCCATCCTGCCGACTTGAGTAGAAGTCACAAACAGAAGGGCAACGCATCAGCACCCACACAGAAATAAGTCTCTGGGGAAAAAGGACTAGAGAGCTGCCTTCCTTGAGACCTCTACCACGGAACGTCCCTGCTGCACTTTCAGCTCTGTGGAATTAATGCTCTCTCCCATTTCTCAGAGGCTGAGGTTCTCCTCCTCAAGAAATTTATAAATGGAAATATTCTTTGAGTCTGGCTTGAAACACATTATTTGATGTCATAGTACAACTATTAATCTAGCGGCAATCTTCCAGACGGTGCTGCCTGTCGACCTCCACCGTTACCAAAAACGGGAGCATTCATAAAGCACATTTGGCCATCTTCAAACATTCCCAGTCCTGTCCTGCCAGCTAGCATACTGGGAGAACACACACAATTATGTCCAAGAAGACAACAAGATGCAGGGACACTGTTAAATATTAGGGACATGAGATCACTAATGGAGCCCTGCACTTGATACACGACGCAAGAGCTCCCTCTCCCCGCTTCCTCTCACACCTCAAATGGGACACGTGACCGCATCCGCCATTCCAGTGAGATGCAAGTTCCCTCCTTGCCCTTCACCCCCCTTCACCAGTTTTTGATGATAGGGTTGTCACTGTCACACGAAAATAAACTTGGCCAAGCTTTGGCTCAACTACCTGAATACAGTCCTGAACCACACACAGCCACTCTCCCCCGAGAGCCAGGCTGTGGGGTGAGCTCCCACATGGTACAACGCAATTTTGTTCCCCTCCTCCCAGCCCAGCAAGATCACCCGAACCTCTCTTTTCCTTCACACAAAGGACTCCTGCTCTACACCTCCACCAACAGAAAGGAAGCTGGAGAATAAGTACCCATTAACTTTATAACATCTTTCTTACCAAAGACCAAAAAAAAGGCAAAATAAAAACTTCGTGTAGACCACAACTGTTTCTAGTGAAAAATACACACATAAATGCTTTTTAAAAAGCGATCAGATAACCCAAGTCAAAGTGCTATGATAGAAAGCAGGATGTTTCTATTTAATACCTGAAAGCACGCTAAAATGGTTCTGAAGAACACAATGAACACAAACCTCCTTCTCCAAAAGCACACAGGGGGCATAAGTCAGACCTAACAAGGATGTCCAAGTAGGGATTTTTTAATTTTTTTTTTAAAAAAGGGACTCAACACAGATGCAGTATCTTTTGCACAAAAAGCACGCTAACTGCAACAGAGTGAACTTTCATCATCTCTACTAACCCCTAAGAGCTCACATATTATTTTTAAAAAACGTATTAAAAATCAGGACTGTACCTAACAGTATGCCAGGCGCTGAGTAAAGCCTCTGCTTCCTTTAGTACGCTGATCTTGAAGCACAGCAGCTATTTTAAATTTATTGACATGTAAGACTCATGGACATCGGGGGAGGGGCATAAATTATTTGCTCTCTATTCCTCTTCTTTTTCCATCCCTCACTTCCATATAATTTACTGACTCTCAGTTTATTCAGTAGCATATGGGGGAGTGGAGACCCAACAGAAAAGCAGTATTTATTCATTGTGTAAGTCTAGATTAAAAACCATCAGCTGTCAACTTCATATTTAAAATTTAAGTTAAATCAATATACTGCACACCACAGTGCAGACTCATTGCTTATGTCTAAAACAGAGAACACAAAACAACATCAGATTTTCTACTGTCACTCAACTTCTGCAGGAACAATACGTGACTTAGGCACCCTGTGCTCAGTCCCGCACTGCTCAGTTCACCGTACAAGTCAATTCTGTGAATTGTTTATACATCTCATGGCTGTCCACACAGCCCCTAAAAAGCCCCTGCTTTAGAGGCTTCTGTTGTACATTCACAGCAGTGGCTCTGGATGTATGACAAAGACGTCTTTTTCAAAGAGATGTAAAGTTTTAATCTCAACAATGCATTGCAATCAGAATACATCAGGATTTCAATAATTTTGATTATTTAATTCATAACTATAATATTTCTATCAGAGTTCAATGAGTTGCAAAAGTTAATTTATTTTTCTTTCCCCCTCAGCACTACTTGGAGAACAGTAATTCAGGGATTTCCCCCCCCCCCCCCCCCCGTCTGTGCAATCCAGCTTGTTTTACATAATTACTATGCTTTGCAGCTTTCAAGAAATAACTTGAACAAGGATGTCAAAAATACTCAAAAATATAAAGCTAGAGAGAAAACAGGCCATAAAACAAGAAACACAATATTGCCAGATTAATTGGTTTATTTTTATTCCCTTGTAGCTCTGAGAAATTTTCAGTAACAGATCTAGTTGTTTTAAAAGCCAAAGACAACATGATAAATATAACACTGAGTACATGATAGACCTCATTAAGGCGTGTCTAAGACACATTTTAGAACACAGTGAATACACATTCTCTTTGTGTAATTACCTTTCACAACAAAAGTTTAAAAATTGACTTTAAGTAGAACAAACCAGAATTTGAAGTTTGGCATGCCAGAAGCTTTGCATGCAATTTCCTCTAGAATATCTGAATGAAGAGTAGCTTTATAATCTTATCCCTTTTATACAAGAGGGGCTTCTAAGAGAAGCCAAGTGATCTGTGTAGCACCAGCATTTCATTTAAATATACTTTCACTCATCTGTAGGGCATACTTCCACTTCAAGCTAAAAGGTAAAGGGTTTACTATTTAATTATTTTGGGGGGTATGTCTCAGCACTCCCAGCATCCGATATATTCAGTATTCCTTCAATTTAAAGCATAATGAAAAATACTCAGAAGAAACAGGACCTCCCACATATTCCTCCCAAGTGTGGAAGACCTGCACCAGAAGTTTACTTCCATCTACTGCACTCCCTAGACAAATTAAAATCCTCATGTTCTTCATAGCAACTACCAGCAAGGATTAAGGTTACAGGTACAGCAGTACGAACAGACATGGGAGTTAATGGGCACGTGGTTAGCTCAGCTTGGCTATCACAACCAAAGCAGCAATTCTGTGCCGTTTTGAATTTGTGACCTACTAACTAACAAGTTTTATACTCACTTATTATCACGTCTCTTTGCCATAATCCTCTCAAGGGGTTGAAAGGGAAAGAGCTCTTCATCTTCAGTAGAACAGACAACTGGTTTCCAAATACCAGATACTCATGTTGGGGAAAAAAACCCAAAGCACTGGAAAACTTTCAGTAACATCTCTCATGGCATAAACCATGGCAGGCATTAGATTCCAACCACAAAAGAATTACATTGCTTCCTGAGACCCAAAATTTGTACAAATTGCTTCCAAGCAGCACCACAAATAAGTCAGGACACTGCCAGCTTACTTGTCCAGAAATTTCAACTCATTATCTTGTTATTTCAAGAAGCAGAAGGCCAGCTCATGCCTTACCACAGAGCCTCACCTGTTTTAAATGAAGTAGATCTACAGGTTTTGCATTCCTATTCAGAGCAGGCCTTTCAAAGAAAAGATTGCAGAAGGTTTTGGTGTGGTTTTTTTTTTTTTTTTTAAATGGGCAACAGAAGCCATACTTACAAAATTCTTACTCTTTAAGCTCTAAACCATGGATTTCAAGTTGTTGTAGAGTCAATAATGCTTCTTTCATCATCATCCTGTTTCAAAATAGCACTGGAAACTTCAACAAGCAGCAGAGGTTTGTCTGCTAAGATCAGTTGTTTACAGCGTAGTCTCTTGGCACATTCTGACTGGAATATTATAGTGTCTGTCATCTTCAGTTATGAGAGTCACCACAGGCCAGTCCTCCTCCGGGTCATTGGGATAAAGTGTGATGAATTCATCAGTACTATACTTATACAGTCGATACACTTGGATGGTATACTGCAGAGCATAAGCAAGGAGAAACATTTCCACCTACATTGGAAAAAAAGCAGAAATGCAACGTGCAAAATTAAACATACCTTTTGTAAGATTTTTCTCATAAAAATACTAAATACCCATCAGAAGCAATTTTTGAAAGAAAAAAGTGAAAAAGCATATACACGAGCATCTCTAGTTCAGTATCTCAATCATATACCTCTAAGATACCATGCCTTCAACATGAAGCTCTTCAGACCCAACAAAAAGAAACTAAACCAGTCCTAAAGAAAAGCTACTTTATACAGAGAATCCCACTTCCCTACTGCCACAAACAGGTAGGAATGACATTCTCTTGTAGCTGTATTCATCCTGTTATGTCACTAAACCAGACAAGAATGGGTTTCAAGCAATGATCCTTTCCCCATTAGGGGGAACTCCAAGCTCTCTAGCCAAAACAAAACCAAAGAAAAAAAAAAAAAGACAGAAAGCCTTTACAAAGCCCATTGATATCAGAAGGAATTCAGAGAAAGAACCTAGAAAATCTATCTTGTCTACTGCAGTGGCAAGCCTATCCTCTAAGTAACAATTTACAAAGAATATAAATGAAATAAACCTAGTCAGCACAAAAACAAGCAACATTACTTATTGACTAAACTGGGCAGCAAAAAAGTCATCAGTGAATCATCTAATTAACAGTAAAAGCAACCTGCCTCATCTATACAAGAGTTGTAGGATTTTTAAGCCAATAAACAGAAACAAAACGTAATAATTACAGAAACATGGAAGTAAGTAGCGAATTCAACTGCAGTACCACACTTAACATTCAATGGGATTATTTTTTTTTTTAAATGGATGTTTCTAAAACCTTTTGGACTATTCAGCTCATTAACTACTATGTTTTGTTTTGGGGCTTTTTTGTAATACGTATACCATTTCTGCAACGTATAAGGCAGTAATTACTATTAGTTTACCAGAATTCACCAAGTATATGTACTACACATGACCTTCTCTGCATAATTTGAGTATTAGCTTTTATTTTTTTAAAAGCTAATAATTAAGAGACTAAACCAAATGTTACCATTAACACAAGGCCATACTACCAAAGAATGCTACCCAAGTGTCAGCTGCCAGACAAAAACTGATGTTTAAGAGGAAGCTTTAGACTCTTACATAAGCAAGCGGTTCTACCATATTTTTCCCAATAAAAGACCAGACATTACACCATTAAATTTAGCCAGACCAACAAAAGCTGGGTGATTTCTTAAATCACTTGAAACCAAAATCTCCAAAACAGGAAAATAACACTCTAAGAATGATCTCTCCTTACTTGTTCGAGGCCTCCACTGTGACCAACATGATTCAAGTGATTATGCATTAACTGACAAGGGTTGCTAGACGTATCTCGTGCAAACAGCAACCATGCGAAGACAGGAACTCTCCTTCCATCTTTATCATCATTGTATAATTTGATTGCAGTGTTAAGCATCAAAAATTTCAGCGCTTCATAGAGACTATACTCTTCCTCTTCATTTTTAAACAATTTATCACAAGCTTCTTGTTTCTCAAAAGGACCCTTGATTTCACTTATACTCTTCCACTATAAAAAAATAAAACATACAACATGTATCAATAGCCATCATCATGCAAGAGCTGCAAAAAGCCACTTGTGAATTGTCAGACGTTCAGCACAGGCACTCGGAATTTAATTTATGAAGGGTTTTGTGTCTTTTTAAAAACAATCAAGAATTTTTCCACAGCTGTAGTCCTATCAAGGTCAAGGTGAGTTAGTCTGATTTCGCTTAAATTAGTCCTTAAGCAAAGCAAAAGAAGAGGATGCTGAAAATGTTGCAAGGTGGCAAAAAAAACATTGTCATGGGACAATAAGCAAGAAGGTAATAAACTTTTGTTTCCTGTATCATAAATCCTCTATCCTTCATATTCTTTACATTTCACTTACTCTGAATGATTATTTCATGTCAGCCCTCAAACTGCTTGAATGCAGCCTTTAAAATATTCTTAAAAGCCTTCAAAAAAAAGAGAATACGCATACACAGTAAGAAAGAAACAACTGAAGAGATTTTAAATAGGTTCCAGAGTTTCATGGGAGGAAGGGGCTAGGTTATATAGTACAAACTAAAGGGGCACAATGACTTTCCTGTTACATTAACCTAGAACAAAAACATATAAACGTTGAATAGAAACTACTCCTTTGAAATTGCTTCTGCATTATTCTGTATCATTTTTCTTTCTGTGACCTCTTCAAGGTAGCAACGGCATTTATGCATAGCATACATCATTCCTTCAAATAAATACAAGAAATAATAGGGCAAAATGTTACTCTGTTACATTAATTTCTTCACAGAAACCTGTAGCAGTTTTCTGCTCAGCTGGTTAAAAATTAATTCCAGCATCAGGCAAGTGAAAACTGCCACAGGTCTGAACAGGCATTCTTGCCTTGATTTTTCTGCAGTATACATACAGAAAAGTGACTTTCACTAGTGAAAGCATCCTTATGCTAAATTCATCATATCCAAGAGTCTGTCATTTTCCTTCTTTGCAAGTAACCAAGAATAAACAAATACTTTTCCAACCTTTTCCCTTAGAAGTATTAAATATTCTTTAATTTCATCACTTATTTCTCCCATCTTCCTGCCCAGTTTGTGTTTCAGCTGCCACTGCTTGATCCAGTCATATTTGCTCAGCAAGTTTTCAGGAAGCTGGAAGTTGAGAGAAGAAAAGGCAGCTTAAGTCAAAAATCTTGACAGGAAAACTCACTAACTTCCAGATTAGTATTTTATTCTTTTTTTTAAAAAAAAAAAAAAAAAAAATCATTTCACACCTTAAAGCAATCCCTTATATGAACAGATGTCATAGTAAGATGAACATAACTGGACACAACGAGCTCTTTATAATACTTGCCAGGTAACAGTCAGAATACTGGGCTATTATGAATTCCAGATCTAACTAATACACAAGCACTGGAAAAATTAATCACTCCAAGTAACTCTCACTTTTTTTTTTTTTTTAATTAAAATAAGCCAGCAGCACATGACAGTGACTGTGTTTGAAAGTGTCCCTGAACCAACAGAAGAAAAGGTTAAAGATGTGATGACATCCACCAGATAATCTAGAAGTCTTGGTGAAGTGCAAACTACTTTGTCCAGAAGACACAAGCTGTGGGGTTTGTTTTTTTGAGGAAACATAATTACAGCACTACTAGACAGGTTTTCTTATAAAGAAGAAAACAACCTCGGGATTAGTTGATGCATCGTATCATACTGCAGCCTCAGAACTGCCTCTTTTACTACTCACATGCTACACCTGATCAGTTAAGAGCTTTTACACTTCTCTTGAAGGACATGTTGGCAGTTGCATGCCCAGATTTTTACCCTCATTTATTAACCCATTTTCCTGCTAGAACTGGAAAAACAACTTTTGTCTCTCAATGAATTAAATATTTGGCTACAGCAACACATAAACCGTCAGCCATTACCAGTCAGTTTTCATTTTATCAGGACTCCAAACCAGTGATATGTTCTCTTTAATTGCAACCAAGTATTTGTCAGATATACACAGACCTTCACACCAGCCTGGCATCCTATGCTAACTGGATATATAGAACTAAATAATCAAAGATTATATACCAATAACTTCCACAACTAGAAATGTGCACGTAAACACTGTTCTAATTAAAGAAAAAAAAAATAATCTTCGTTACAAGTTGTACTTGCTAGCTGTCACCACACACATTTCTTTTAACACGCCTTTGCTTTGATGCATTAACAGTTTATCATTTCAATTAGTTCATTTTATAGTTGTACACCTTTTTCAAAAAAATGTTCATTACCATACGACATGTTTTCCTCTGTCAATCCATAGGAAGAAAAACGGGTGAACATCATTAAAAACTGTGAAGAACACCATTTTAAAAAGTTTGCACATTCTTTAAAGGAGCACTAGGAAACTATGTTCTACAGTTTGATAACGTGGAGATGGTTGTCAGCTGGCAAAATTTTTTTTATAAAAAAGAATTTTTTTTACAACATGCTGCAGCAGTAAGAAATATTTCAAGCAAAGTCTTTTATCAGTAATTACAAAAACTTATGAACAGAATTTCACTTAATGACAGTGACCACAATAAGAAATTTTAAGATAGCCTCTGAAGTTATACAGACAGACAGTCAGAGCAGTGTGACCTACCTCGACTGATAGCCTACACAGAGTCTGCATCAAACACCCATCATTTACATTTCCAGCAGCAACCTGCACAACCTGAACCTTGCTCCCCACTGGAGTGGGCCACTTTTGTATAGGCAGCTTCTTCCACGTTCACAGATATCACCAAATGGACTTCGTTGACACAAGACCATTTCTGGAATATTCTTCTACTTCTTATGAAGACATGTTGTTTACTTACCCATCAATGCCCCATAAGAACTGTTCTTTCTGTCAGGTTGACGTTGCTCTTAGGCTTACTTTAAGTAACATTTAAGACACAGGTAATACATTCCAAAAAGCCCACAGCATCCAATTTGTTAAACCACTTTCTAGAGAAACCATATATGACACACAAGAATACATACAACAATTTTGAAAAGCTGGGGTTTTTTCCCAAATGTGCTTAAAACAGCTTGTCTATATTTTTTGTTATTACCAGCTGTTTTGTGGGAAACCTTTTACTGCCATATTACATGCAGTAAGAAGAAACCAAGAAAGCAAGATAACAAAAAATATTTTTATAAATATGTTAGAAACAAAAGGAGGGCCAAGGATAATCTGTACTCTTTATTGGATGCAGGGGGGAATGTTGCCACAAAGGATGAGGAAAAGGCTGAGGTACTTAATGCCGCCTTTGCCTCAGTCTTTACTAGTAAGACCAGTTACCTTCAAGGTACCCACCCCCCTGAGCTGGAAGACAGGGACGAGGAGCAGCAAAGCGAAGTCCCCACAGTCCAGGAGGAAACTGTTAGTGACCTGCTGCTCCACTTAGACTCACACAAATCTATGGGTCTGGATGGGATCCACCCAAGGGTACTGAGGGAGCTGGTGGAGCTGCTCACCAAGCCGCTCTCCATCATTTATCAACAGTCCTGGATAACCAGGGAGGTCCCAGAAGACTGGGGGTTAGCCAGTGTGATGCCCAACTACAAGAAGGGCAGGAAGGAGGATATGGGGAAGTACAGGCCCGTTAGTCTAACCTTAGTGATGGGGAAGGTTATGGAGCAGGTCATCCTGAGCGCCATCACACAACACATACAGAACAATCAGGGGACTGGGCCCAGCCAGCACTGGTTTATAAAAGGCAGGTCCTGCTCGACAAACCTGATCTACAAGATGACCCATCTAGTGGGTGAGGAAAGGCTGTGGATGCTGTCTACCTGGACCTTAGTAAAGCCTTTGACATCATCTCCTACAGCATTCTCCTGGAGAAGGAGGCTGCTCATGGTTTAGATGGGTGTACTCTACATTGGACTTGGCCATCCAGCCAGCTTTTACCCAAAGAGTGGTAGTAAACAGTTACAACCTCCTGACGGCTGGTCACAAGTGGTGTTCCCCAGGCTCTGTATCGAGGCCAGTCCTGTTATCAACAACCTGGACAAGGGAACTGAGTGTACCCTCAGTAAGTCTACAGACAACACCAAGTTAGGGAGGAGTGTTATTCTGCTGGAGGGCAGGAAGCTCTGCAGAGGGGTCTGGACAGGCTGGACTGATGGGCCAAGGCCAACTGTATGAGGTTCAGCAAGAAGTGCCGAGTCCTGCACCTGGGTCACATGAATCCCACACAACACCACAGGCTTGGGGAAGAGCAGCTGGAAAGCTCCCTGGGGGAAAAGGCCCTGGATGTGCTGGCTGACAACCAACTGAGCATGAGCCTGGCAGCATGCCCAGATGGCCAAGAAGGTCAACAGCATCCTGGAATGTATCCAAAATAGTTTCACCAGCAGGACAAGGGAAGGGATCATCCCCCTGTACTCAGCACCAGTGAGGCTGCACCTTGAATACTGTGTTCAGTTTTGGCTCCCTCATTTCATGAGGGATGAAGAGATGCCGCAGTGTGTCCAGAGAAGGGCAAGGAGGCTGGAGAAGGGTCTGGAGTAGAAGTCCTATACAGAGTGGTTGAGGGAACCGGGGTTGTTTACTCTGGAGAGGAGAAGACTCAAGGGGGATCTTATTGCTCTCTACAACTACCTGAAAGGAGGTTGTAGACAGGTGGGTGTCAGTCTCTTCTCCCAGATAACAAGTGATAGGATGAGAGCAAATGGCCTCAAGCTGCACCAGGGGAGGTTTAGTTTGGATAGTAGGAAAAAGCTCTGCACTGAAAGAGTGGTTAAGCACTGGAACAGGCTGCCCAGGGAGATGGTGGAATCACCATCGCTGAAGGTGTTTACAAAAATGCATAGATGCGGTGCTTAGGGACATGGTTTAGTGATGGACTTGGCAATCCTGGGTTAATGGTTGGACTTGATGACCTCAAAGGTCTTTTCCAACCTAAATAATTCTACGATTCTAAGATGAAGACAGACAAGTTATATTACAGTCAGCACTACAGTACCTTTCATACATTATAAACCAGAAATTAAGGAGATCTGGACTCAATTCCAAGTTGAAAGAATCACTCTAATTGAACAACAAAATTGAGCCCGTCACTTTTCAGTTCAAGGGATATTGAGAAGTGAGCATATATAGCATAACAGAGAAAGGAAAACAAAAATATTCAAATAGGTTAGAATCAACACTCCACTACTGTCAGAAGATCAAACCTTGACACATACCATAGTAAAATCCTCACTCCGCAGCCAGCTTGGTAACTGGGTAGCTTGGCTTAGTGCCTGGAAAAGAGTTGCTCTGAAAGCACAATAGTTATCACCTCGTACTCTCCTTATAGATGCAAACTTCTGTGCAACTGCTTCGTATCCCTAGAAAAACATAACATCCAAACAACATCAAAGCATTAATAAAACATTTTAAGGTCATGCAGTGGTATTGTAAAAGACACTGACATATCAGCATCCAAATGGTAATCGTATTTAAAAAAGAAAAATGGGAGGGGGTAGTTCTAAAGCACTTAAACTACTTCAAAAACTACCCATTTTGGGAGTTCAAATGCTTTTACGTCACAAATTATGCTGTGAAAAAAAACTTCCTTAGTTCTACTGAATAACAAACAAGAAACCAAAGAAATCAAGTAGATAACTGGTTGTGGTATTTACTTGATGACAGAGCACAATTATCATTGAAATGTGTGTAGCTAACTCAGTTTCAAAAAAATCTAAACATATAAACATGCACACACAAGAATATAAATCTAAAAATATATCATGCTTACAAGAAGTTTCAGCAACAGTTCACACTATTTACCCAATACATAGCATGTCTAGTTTCTGCCTCAGGGAAAATTTGAGTTCACACTGAGGTTTCCTGACACATGCCTCAGCACATCTGTCCCCTCCCTGCTGTTCCCATACCTACACTTTTAGCAGAGCTGCAATGTTGAATTGTAACTCCTGAAGCTCAGCACACCTCTTCAACTAAGCTAGCAAGACCCAGTGCCTGTGCATCTGTATTTCTCTTACTAACCTCTTGAAGGTGACACACAGATCTTCTGATTTATGGAAATTTTTAAGTTGTATTGAAAAAAAACCAAACCCAAAACCAAAAACTGAAAAAGCCCAACCAACCTTATACTTTACTTTCTGCCATTCTAGCTCAAGATTAATATAATAAAACTAGTCCAAAACCTACAAAAAATAAGAATTCAGGAAGAATTTAAGAAAAACTGAGCCTATTCATTAAAGCTCCCCATCTTAAAAACCATGCAATTCACCAGCTTCAGTTATTTGCCTTCTGCTACCAAGTATGGTTATCCGTTCTTTCATTTCAACAACCCCCAAAATTACCATTTTATGGCAATAAACCATATTTAAAACTTCAATTGAAAACTGCACTGAAGAATAGTATTAATCAAAAGGCTACACTATCAACAAGCAGCCTTACTAAAAAACACATTTTGAACGAGTACAAAACAAAACCATCTTTCAGTTGTCAGCCACTTCCAAGACCAGACACTGGAAACCACTGCTATTGCATTTCCTGTTTTAAAGAGTGTTCCCATAGGAAATCACCCACTAAACATACAAATGAAAACAAAAAGCCCAACAAAATTCAACAAACACAGAACTGATACCTTTCTCATCCTTTTTGCTACTGGTGTATTTCCTCTCCATTCTTTGCTGCAATACTCCATGACATCCATTTCAGGTGCAACACTTAGTTTATATTCTGTTAAAATAGAATATGTAACATTATACGGAGAAGGTGAAACAGAACAACATAGAAAAAGCATTGAATTGTTAAATACACTCTATCACTTTAAAATAACATTGGTGCCAAAGGAGACTGGCAGCACAACCTACAGCTACTAAGTAATTATTAGTATCAGAGGGGGGGCGGGACGGAAAAAGCTTGCTCTGAAAATGACAAGTGAAGACAAGTAATTACGTAATCCAACAAAATCGACATCCTCTTTTCTGCACAATATTAATTGGCAAAGAGTAGGAATTAGTATTCTTCGTTTTCTTAGCAATCAGAAAAATATCTGACAAGTTTCTCTTCTTTCAGCAGCCAGACTATAAAGGATAAAGATGACTGATCTTTCCGAGTAAGTCAGAAACCATAACAGAAAGAAGAATTACAGTTTTCTGTTGGAATCCCAACAGCCTTTGTTTCAAATCTGATAGCACTAAAGTTATCAAGGGATCCCAGCAACAGATGCCACTATAATGACTATAGATCAGTATAAATCAGCGTAAGTCTTGTAACAGGCTACACGACTGTTTTTCCAAAGGATTTGCGTTCTCTTGTAAAGCAACTATAGAAACATGGGGGGAAAAAAATCTATTAAGAGCAACCAGTTTTATATAAGATCTATCTTTTCATGAATTAACCTGCATAATGTACTCCGTCATGATAAGTAACTTCTATTGTACAGAGACATCTGTGCACAAAGATCCTTGGAAACGAGGGTGTCAAATCATCACAAACTAGTGCTACAATGAATTGTGATACTGTATTTGAAATGTCACACAAAGTTCTAATGTACCTGAAGAGCTTGTCTCACTACGCAATATCTTTTCTCGCTCTATTTCTTCTGCATCGCGATACATGTCCTCCTCACTGCAATAAAAACCAACACACACTTCATGGAACAGCACAAATCTTACAGTAATTCCCCAGTTTACAACCACAGGCAAGTACTTAAGAAGTACTTAAGACTTTTTCCAATTATGTTTTAAGTCGATTTCCTTTCCATCTTACACATTTTCATAAAACAACATGAGTTCTCAGGGAAAAAAAAAGTTTAAAAAACCTCTCAGCTGTTCCCCTCCCTTATCTATGACACTTATGTTGGTAACAAATAACTGCCTCTATTTCTCTTCTGCTGGTTGTACGAAGACTACAGAACTAAGGTCCCTTTGTATTTGTAAATTTTACAGGATAAATTTGCAAAAGGCACAAGCCAAAATGCCTATTTGCTGAGCATATGGATGCTACAACCTAAGCACGCAACTAAGAACACATGATTCACCACCAGCTTTGTATCTACGCTCCGCTGGAGCTGAGCAACCTGCCTAATAGATGAGCAGAATGCACCACGGAGTATCATGATGAAAAGTAGCCAGCTATCTGCAGCGGGTTTGAATGTTACAAAGGAAACAAAATTCTAAGCATGATCCAAACTGCAGCCTACAGGCCAACTGAAATCCAGACACACATTTCTTCCTTGAATGATACAGGCTTTTTGGTCAAGGTACAGTCTTAAGAGTCAAATGTCTCCATCTGAACCTGTATACAGACATTCTGACATCAAGTTATAACCATGAAGGAGGAAATGATGGCCCAGAAGGATACTGTTTCTATGTATAGCCTAGCATTATCAAGAAGAGATCTCAAAGGTAGGGTGTGAACATTACCATTGGGAATAGAGGTTCATACAGCGTCCAAGAAACAGGCAATAAATTGCACATTCCTTTAAATATGACTCTGGGTGGCATTTGTCATACAAATACATCTAGCAAATAAACTTTAAAAAAAATCAATTTCACAGCTAAAATACTTCAAAAAAACCCCATATATCACCAAACTTACTCATAAATCATTTAGGCTTACCACTAAAGAGGTTCCATCGACTTTTTTTTATTCTTATTATTTTTTGTTTGTATTTTGCAGAAAGTACATGTGCAGAAAAAAACTGTACTATTAGCAGCCCAAACCACAGCATGCTTGCAAAAGACCAGAAAGAAATTAAGGCAGTGACCCTGCCCCATCTTAGGCTACTCGGAGAGGACAAGCAGTTAGGAAGACTGAGAAAAGGTTTAATGCAGCCAGCTGGTAATTAAACTTGAAAAAATACACTGGTAACTGTGGTACACTGGTCTTTGTTATTTCTTTTTCTTTATATCCAAACCAGCTTACCTAAAAAAAGTAACATTTCTAACCCATTTGCATGTATTTCCCTTAAGAACAACAAAAAAATAAATTTAAAGACAAATATATAGCTGTAAACTGTCACCTACTGTGCAGTCATATGAAACTACCGTTCAGTTTTACTCAAATTTCAAACCTTTAACCTTCCAACTAGGTTTCCCAGGTGCTCAAATAGCTGCTTGAAATCTGATTCATAACAATATTACATAAATATTAATGAAAAGAGAAACAATAGATGCAGTAGATATTAAACATACTATTCCATAAGGAGTACTATCTGCTGAGAAGAAAAATCATAGAAATAATTACCTAAAGTCCTTATCCTTGTCACAGTGTGGCACTGGACAAACCCTAATTTCCATGCATAATCTTACTTCTTAACAGAGATTAAGGTCCATTAAGGTTTGTGAAGAACTTCAAGAATACTTAACCTTGAAAACACTGTGGAAAACAAAAAATCCAAACAACTTGGTATCCAACAGCAGTGATCTCTAGCCTAGCCTATCTATAACCAAAGTATTTAAAACAAAACAACAAATTCCCCCTATGAGCATGAACAAACCCGTTTCTACAAGGGATCCCACGGGAGGTGGCAGGGCAGGGGGAAGCCTTTCTTTGGGATACATCCTCAAATACATTTAGGTTACAATGCACAAAGAGAGAAAGTTCTCAGCTTAGTAAACTAGTGAAGTCACTCAAAAAAAGAAGTGTTCCTTCCACAGATATTACCCCATCTTCTTTCTAGGAGTTGATGAAATAGGACCCATAGATTCAGAACCTGAGAGATTAACCACCATTGTAAACAAAGTACTGCAATTTAACAGAGTTGTTTTGAAATCAAGGTAGCTAAAAGATGCAATCTATGCGCACAGTCACTCATTTCAGAGTTGAAAGCAGATCTTAACATTGTTCTAGCATAGAAACTGTTAAGTAAATTTGCGGAAACAAGAATGTGGAAACTAAAGCCTTTCCCTACTAACCTTCACATTAATGTCTAACCATAGAGTGAAAACAACAGGTGGAAAAACAATTAAATGAAAACATGCATTTACAAAAGAAAAAAGTGTATAGTGTTGTGTGTAAACATTTAAATTGCTGAACTAGTAAATCAGATTCTGCTGAATCAAAGATACCAAGACAAAAAAAAAAAAACCCAGGATGTCAGGTTTTACTTAGGGTATCCTGGGCTTTGCAATTTTAAAAACAACAAAAAAAAAAAACCCACACCACCAAAAAAAATAAACCCCAACAAGTTGACAGCAAGCAAAACTAAGCTGGAGAGAAAGGAAAGGATTTGGGGCAAAATATAAACAGTTTTATACTAATAAATTTGCAGGACTAGAACTCCCAGTATTGAGGATATCATACAAAAGCAAAACCAATGCTTAAAGTCTTCCATTTATTATCACGAAGAGATGAATATTTAAATTTTTTTACGTCAGATTAAACCCATTACTATTAATAATTCATCTAAAGACATATTAGGTCAAGTAGAATTAGTACGCCACATAGCAATTAATTTAAAAATCCAGAAGGACAGAGATCCTTACGTACCACACTTTTGCCAACATACAGAATACATGTCATACATATTTATATGAATCTGTGTATTAATGATAAATGCGTTAATATTAAAATCCCCTCATATTAGGTTATGCTCAAATCACAGAGTAATTTAAGCACGAAATAAGAATTTAAAAGCATCCTTGAAAACATGTACTTATTTTAGTGACTTTTCCACTAAGTCAGCACTTCTTGTAGATTTTTGGATGTTGTCTAAAACAGTTCACTGGCTACCTATAGAAAGAGGATTAATTAGGAATCACTTTCTTCTCTTACTTTATTAATGAATTCTTCAACAATATAAAGTCACTCTTAATGTGCATTAATTTACTTTTCAGAAGTCTGGAATATTTTTTTTAAAAAAACATTCATATTTATTTCTTCCTCCAAATATTCTTGTAAAGACTTCTACTGCCAAACAGGAACCACACAACTGAATTTTTACTTCAGCTTATAGCACAAGCTTTACAGAAAACAAACAAAAAGCTTAAACATTAGGATTAAAAAAAGCCTTCCATGATTGTCAGCACTGCAGCTAACAAAGCATTCACACTGTTAAAACCAAGCTAGCAGAAGACTATCTGCCTTCAACTCTTACTTTCCCATGCTCTGCACGCTACCCTTAAGAGCTTCATGTCACATCAGTTATTCCCTTCGATAGCGAAAGACCACCACTATTAAACTATAATAATAATAATTTATCTAAAGGGTGAAGGTGGCCTTCAAAGTTTAAGATTTGACATTTAGACCTACTTCACTAAAACACCAACATATATGAAATTTTGCCAAGAAATTCACCTTCATGAACTGAATGTACGCCTCCCTTTCTACAGAAAAGCTGTTAATATATTTTTAAAAAAACAAATCCTTGCCTGTCTTCAGATGACTCCACTGCTGAACAATTACTAGACACAGGCAGATACAGTTCACACTTTCTAGATGCATCCTGATCTGTCAGAAGTGATTTAATCATATCTGTCTTCTCAGGTCTCCCAGTACTTCTGTATACGTCGTCTTTTCTTATTTCCGATGTAGATTGCTCTTTCTGGTCAGCAGCTGCATTTGCTGAGCCAAGTTCGTCAGAAGGAGCCACAACTTCCATTTCATGCTTCACCAAGCGTATGGCAACACTCTCTTTTTTCTGTGCCTGTTCTGCACCCGCAGAAAGGCTGGCTGGTTCCGTCATCCACACTTGAAAGTTATCCTGACTTTGAAGAATGGAAGAAACACATGAAGAGTACCTCTCAGGGAAGAGCAAAAGCACATGGTTTTAAGAAAACGACAGTATTTTAATAGTTATGTTATATTCTGAGGATTCAGAGGGCGCTTAACTTATTCAAAAGCAGGAACAAAATCCAGAAGTTTGGTAAGGTAACACAACACCCAAGCTATTTTCAAACTGATCTCCTCGGCAAGGCAGTTTCATTTCTTACTCAGGCTAATCTGTGCCAGTTCCTCAAACGCAACCCACGCTAAAGTCAGTGCCCGACCGAACACTTGCTCTTCTCAAGGGGCAGTACCGCTCAGAGCCCCGAGGATTAACGGATAGCCCAATAAAACAAATTTCAGTCCAGCAAGAGGATTTTTACAAACTCACCATGTGCTCCATGAGACCTCCCATTGCAGCAGGATTATTGCTTAACGCAAACAATTCTGATCTTTGGTTTCTTTGAATATGATTTATTTAGTTAAGACGGGACTTTCTACAATCCGTTCTAGCAAGTTCTCCAAAAGCTTAGAATGCACCCGTACAGTAAATTTTCAGTGATAATTTACCTTAAATTGATACATAACCCTCTCAAAAAATTATGGGTTGCTTTGCAGTGGCCACATTCACGGTCTAGACGATTCTTACCATTGCTGCCCAGGCCGGTCACCCCAAAACTGACAGCATTAATAACTAGAGTTATACACCCTAAAATAACTTAATAACGCTATACGCCTACACACGTACAACGCGTTTCTAGCTCCAGGTTAACGCCTCCCACCTGCCACACGCCCTCCTTTCCCAGATGTCACTGTCCCTTCGCCACCGAGCCCTGCCGCGCACCACCCGTCCGTGGGACGGGGCCCGGGACGAGAGCCGCGCACCGCGCCCCGACCGCTCCCAGCGCCGCTCCCCCGGGACGGCGCGGCCCAGGCTCTGCGCAGCACAGGGCCGGCCCTGCCCCCCCGCCGGGCCGCCCAGGCCTCACCTGCCCGGCGCCCCGCGTCCTACCCGGCACCGCTGGCCGCCGCCCGCCGCAGCCGCTCCCCGCCGAGCGCAGGGGGCCGCCCCCGCTCCAGCCGCCCGCTGGCCGGGGCTGTATGGGGCAGGCGGCGGGCCGCCCCCCCGCCGCGCCCCCCGCCGCCCGCCGCCGGCCGCTCATGGCGCGGGGCCGAGGCCGCCGGTCAACCGCGCGGGCCCCGCCGAGCGCCCGCCCGCAGGCTCGCGCCGGGACCGGCTACCGGGGCCGACCGCACGGGCCCCGCGCGCCCATGACCGCGGCCCGCCGCGAGCGAGAACGCGCCCGCCCCTTACGCGGCTCCGCAGCCGCTTCCGCGTCGCCGGCCGCCGGCATCTTCCGCCCGGGCGTCATCACGCCGGAAGCAGCGCTCGGACGCGCCCGCGCTTCCTTCCGCCCGGCGGCCGCCCGGCGGTGAGCGCCGGGGCGCGGGGGCGGGGCTGGCCTCCGGTGCAGGCGCGTGAGCGAAGACAGCGAGACCCGCCCGTCGCTGCGGCTGCGGGCGGCTCCGGGAGGGGGAGGCGTCCCCGGGGCGTGGCGGGCCGGGGCGTCCCCGGGGCGGGGGGGGGGCGTGGCGTCCCCGGGGCGGGGGGGGGGCGTGGCGTCCCCGGGGCGTGGCGGGCCGGGGCGTCCCCGGGGCGGGGGGGGGGCGTGGCGTCCCCGGGGCGGGGGGGGGGGCGTGGCGTCCCCGGGGCGTGGCGGGCCGGGGCGTCCCCGGGGCGGGGGGGGGGCGTGGCGTCCCCGGGGCGGGGGGGGCGTGGCGTCCCCGGGGCGGGGGGGGGGCGTGGCGTCCCCGGGGCGGGGGGGGCGTGGCGTCCCCGGGGCGGGGGGGGGCGTGGCGTCCCCGCCGCAGCTGCGGGGAGCGGGGCCGTTCCGGGGGCAGCCGCGGGGAGCGGAGCCGTGGCGCTCGCGGAGGGGCTGCTGGGCTGTGCTCGCCCCGCGCGGCGGCGGGGCTTCGGTGGGGTGCGTTGTGCTCCGGGGGTCGCGTCTGGTTTGGCGCGTGCTGCGGTGGCGTGCGGTAGGGCGGCGGGCCTCCCGGAGCGCGGCCGGTGCTTGGGATCCACGTGGCATAAAAGGGTTTCAATGAAAGCCCCCAAACGCGGAGACGACAGCGTTCTCGTCAATATAGGAACGGGGGGAAGCAGAGTTGGTTTTCGGTAGAGATGCTCCGTACAAAAACACTCGTGGGGAAGCCCCGTGCTCTCAGGATGCATGGATATATGGGACAGCCATCGTGCGGCGCTTCTCAGGGGCTGGAAGTCTTCCAGGAGCAAAAAATCTCAAAAGACGTCAGCAAATTCTGATGCACCTTTATTACAGGATAGAAACGTGCATAGAGAGTAAATTATAAACCTTTTCAAAATGACATGCTACTCAGGGTGAAGCATACCCAGTACTATTAAAAATGTAATATTGAGGACAGTAAAAAGTAGGAAAGCTGTGTTGTAGAAAGAAGTCCACTGATCTCCGAGCGTTTTGGAGAGTGTTCACTTGAAATTGGGCCTGAAAATGGAAGAAAAAGTAGTCTTCGTACCAGAATTCTACTCATAAGAATACACTTTCTCTAAGTAATACGAGCGATGTGAAGACTGGTGGAAAACAACTTGCAAATATGCTGATAGTAAAGGAATGTGAATTAATATGATTTTTTTAAAATCCATTTATTAGGGAGAACATTTTAAAGGTGGGGGTCTGGTAGTAAAACCTATAAAAGGTTCAAATGGCAATGGTTAAGTAATTTGCAACATCGTGAAACTTTTAAGTCGCTTAAAATTGATGGACATTTTTGTATACAAGTTTTTTCTGTTTCTTTATTCTTGAGACGGAAGGAAGTATCATCACAAATGTTTGAAAAAAAGCATTACCTTAATTTTTTTTAATCACTGCTTTTCTTGTGGATTAAATCTTTGTTGGATTGCTCTTGACAATGACACCTCCTTTGAAAAAAATCTTTGTTTGAACAACTGTTTGACCAAGAGGATTGTTTCAAAATGCATCCTTGTTTCACATTGGCCACTTCAGAACTACTCGGGCTCAAACACCTAGTCCACTTAAAATATACCCAACTGTTTCCTGTGTTCCTATAATTAAAATAATTTAGATTGATTAGCATTTAGGAATCTTTGCAGTTGCCTGCTTTTTAAGATTAGGTTTTTTATTTGTTTACTTGTTTGTTGCCCACCTTTAAATGTAGGTGAAGTTGCAACCCAGATCTAATTCTTCATGATGAGCAAAATTATGAGTGTTACAAAAAGATGCTGTAAAATACATGAACCGTACCTGAGTTCTGAAATGAAATTTGAAAATTCTGTGCTTGCTCTATTTGGAACTGCTTCCTTGTAACAAAGTTCCTAAACAGGAAATTATATTTCCTTTCTCAAAAATTATTAAATGAAAACCATTCTATGATGTTGTGCTGCTTTACAGTAATGCTTGCCATGTGAACATGAAAAAATGGGTGTAGTCTTTTTTTTATTTGGTATCTGTCTGCTTACAGATGGGGCTTATGTCAATCACATGACTAATTTTTTTTTCTCTTCATCACAAAAAGACCAAACCTAAATACTCATTTTTTTTGCCTGATTTTTCCTGATAAAACTTTGTGTTTACATTAACTGAAAAAAAAATATTCCAAGTGTCATTGGCTGAATAAATAAATTCAACAGGATACTCCACACTCTTTGCCCAATGCTCCCTCCACAAGAAAAACTGGAAAAAGTTCATAACCTTCAAATTGGATATATCGCATAGTTGAATTGATAAAGATGATTCAAGGGAATATTAATCAGTTCAGCCTTTATATAAACTCCTTTTAAAAATGAGGGTTTTCTCTGCCTCTTGTAAACAATATATTGCAAGCATATGTGAAATCTATTTTTTTTTAGCAAGGGGTATTTTGGGGTTTACTGTATATATATAGCAGGCATACCAGATATATGGTATCTGGAAATAATGGAAAGTTCCTTGACATATTTCGCAAGATCAAGTGTGGCAAAAGAGTTGTGTATTAGTCATTGCTTTCCAGGTTGCAGATACTCAAAGAATATTTTCAGCTTGCAAATAAAAACCAGTGTCTTAGGGGCTGAATGCACTAGCTGTCAAAGAGCCTGTAACAACAGTAAATAATTTAATGATAAGGAAGAAGAAACAGGTATAATGACAGTGCAATAAGAATTTGTACAGATATGTCTAGAGTACTGTAGATGAAACAAAGCAAACCACCTTTTTTTTTTTTTTTTTGTACAAGTGCTATCAAGTTCAAAAGACAAAAGGACTTGAGTATAAAGTCCTGAAGTTTGCTTTCAAAAGACTATGGAAATGATGAACTGTTGTTTTCTCAGATGATCTGTTTTTAAACAAACAGATGCCTCACAACAGACAGACCCCTTTTGTTATTTGTATATTCAGTTCTATATTCTAATAGGTATGTTTAATTTAAAAAATTAGTCTCATTTGCTCAAAGTATGTAACATTTCTGAGCAGCAGATATACATAAAATATTAAGTGTGTTACATAAAACAACAACGCAGTGTTTATGGGTTTTTTTGTACACAGCTGCTTCCAGTATTTTGCATTGACATTCAAGACTAATGTTAGTCATAATTACTTTAATTTAGAGCTTGGGCCATAGGTGGTCACCCATATCCATTGACAATGCTGTATTTTCCAACAGAGGACAATTGGCCTTTGCAAAGTCTTCAGGGCAGAGGTAGCATCTTGCTTTTATAGATAATAGATATATGTGCATGGATTACAAAAATACTGAAATTACAGATGCTAAGAAGGAGGTCCACAGGATTCTGTTGAATTTCGGAAGTTAGTTTGAGAGAACAACATTGACATACTCGGAAAAAAAGTCAACTGTATATTAAGGTCAAGCTAGATAGATGTACCTATACAGAAAAAAATGGAGCAGCTGTTTACTTTTGTTGAAGATATCAAAATACTCGTTTCACTTTAAGAGTTTGTTGGGGTTTTTTTCTTGAGAATGGGGTTTAAGCAGAATTTAGACGTGTAAACCCAAGATCTTTCTATTACTCCCCAAGCACCTAAAACTTGTATTTTCAAACTTCCATCTGCAAAATTGGCAGATAACTAATTATCACTGAAGTCTACAGTAAAAACCCAAAGCCATGCCTGTTGTCCTGTATGTGATCTATTAATAGCTCAGATTGTTTCACTTAGAAATCTAATTCTCCTGTTGCCATGATTTCCAATGGGAAGGCTGTATAGCTCCTATAGAGGTGAGATTCAACCTCCTAGCTGAAAACAAAATTGAGATTTCAGTTCTCAGCGCCAAGGTACCAAGGTCAATCCCAAATCGTGTGAACATGAATGAAGAAGATCAGTGAGCACTACTGTTAGTATAATGCAATTCTGTGTTATATGAATAACTCATAGTTTAGCAAGAACATGTCTATGGGATGCTGATTCAATCTGGAATGAGTTCTACAGGGTTTACTTACTGCTGGAAGTTGGCCATATGCTTTTCTAAGTCTAAAGTACAATTCTTCAATTTTGCCATTACGGGTAAAAGCATATATCCCGAAATAGATTAAAAAAAAAAAACAAAACACCACACAAAAAAAAAATCCCACATAAAAACAACAGCAAAAAATCAATTGGTAGATACCAAAACTGAAGAAAATATTGCCTAATATACTTTTGCCCAAAATGCTTGTAATTCTCTAACTAATTTTTTCCTATTTTCAGGCTGAGATGCTGAAAGGATTGCAAAGCACACAGTGAAGCAGCAGCAGCACATGGTATTTTGGGATTCTGACTTCCTCAGCTCAGGAGAGTTAAGGATCTTTGCAAGGCAAACCTTTCCACCTGCAAGACTCTAAAGGAGTTACATGGAATGACAAAATGCATCAGTGTTCATTGCATACAGCTTTGTATGGGAAACCAGACCTTGATTACTGACTGACATACATATTATTCTCTTCTAAAAAGACTTTATTAGTAGTGTCTGTGAGGACATGTTGGAATGTTTGGTCTTTTTAATGTAAGTTTACAAATAAGAACTTTCTATGCATAGTTTCATTTGGATTAATTTTTTAATCATTTTATCTGAAGCAGCTTTACCATGCTTTTAAAAATTCATGAAAACAGACAACAAAGACATTTGGTGTAATACAAGAGATCATATTTTGCAGGTCTGAAATATTTTTGTACTTGGTACTTTATGGTAAGGGATGCTAGCAACTGAGGTCTTGCTACAAAAAGAACCCATCAGACACCATGAAAAAATACTGTGTTTTTACCTGATTTTATGCATGTTGGTGCTTGCCAGCAGTTGTCATCTTCTTTGCTAAACTAATTACAGTGCACTAACTTGAAAATTACTCCAAAGTTTTCAGAAGTACAATTAGAAACCTTTCTGTGATCAGTTCTGCTTGTGACTATAGGGGAATACCATTCAGAAGAAAATAGATGGGGAAACCCAGCAGTAGAAGTCAAATGGGCAATACAAAATCCGTGACATACTTCTGTAATTACATGTTACTTGTGTGGGGTTTTGGCCTCTTCTTATTCTTTTTTTTTTTCCCCAAGTTGGAGTTTTTGAAGAAGTAGTCTTAGAAATACTGTCTCCTACCTTGTACATGAAGACAGGTATATATACATGCTGCTTTCCGCTTTCACAGTTTTCGGTTTTATATTTTATTAAGTGAGCTCTAAACTGGCATGCTGCTGTCTGTCAAGCAAAAAGGCAGTTCCCGCACGCTGTGATCCTTTTCTAAATGACTGAGAAAAATATGTAGGTTGTGGCTTTGGTGCAGTGGGTGGTTTTTTTCAGTCCCCTCAACAGAAAATGGAGCATGTGTGAATCAAATCAATATAACCTGTACAAACTGTCACTATTTTTCATGATGCACCAGTCTAAACAATTAAAATAACAAGCCTTCACAAAAAGAAAAGTCACCTTTAAAAACCTGCTTCATGGTTTTTCTGAACAAGCTTAGTTTGCACATTTGAAAATGCATGAAGATTAAAATGAATAAATATATTGTCTAAGTATTTGACAAAAATACTATTTAAAGAAATTGCAATATGAGGTAGCTAATTTTTTTCATTTTTAAACAAAGAACAGCTCATGTCCCCTAATTGGAAAATACACACAGATTTTTTTTTAGAATACTGTCAGTATAATTGGTTTGTCAGAGTAAGCCAGTAATACTTCCTACTGACTGTTGCCCAGACCAAGAACACTGGTACTGGCTCAATTAATTAACTAAAGCTCCCTGAACAATTTGTGTCTTTCATTCCTTTTTTCATTTCCAGTTTCCACATTTGAAAAAAAGGAGAGGAAAGGGAGGTCTGCAGAAACCAAATCATGATACTAAGTGCAAAATGCCAGCATTTTTATGAGACAAAAATTGGAGAAACATACATATGGAGGTAGCCCCATCTTCTCCACCCATAGTATCAAATATATATTTCCTTTATTGATTGCTTGAATATTCAGTTTTCTTTCAGCTTGCAGAGAAGGTTTAGCATTAAGAGTTACTGCTCCAGGTCTTACATTTAATCTGCAAAAGACATATGCATTCTTCTTCTACTGTAAAGAAGAAAACAACTGGGTATTTTTTTCATAAGATAGCAGGAAAAAAAGGAGCTTTTTGCTTGTATAAAAGAGTGTGGTCACTGCTGCTGCTAAAACTGACTCCCTGTTAGTGTGAATGAATTCATTGCTATCAGTAGACTTCTGAAGTTACCTGAATGCAGCTGTGAAACAGCCTGTGAGCTGGATTGCCTGTCTAGGGAAAGCACTTGGGCTGTGAGCTACACAACAGCTTCTGACCTGCAACATCAGGCTGTTTTTTTCCCAGGGAAAATTTCTGCTAGTAGGGTTTGTTGACACAGGTCTCAGTTGAGAAGCATGCAGTTGGTGGCAAGGCTACCAGCTTCTCCTTTGAAATGCTGTGACCTCCTCTTGAGTGAGGAAGATCATGAATCTGCCTGACCACCTGAGAGTAATAAGGCAGATGAAAGACCAACAGTGAGAAGCAAAACGGCTGTATGGAGTTGCCAAGAGAAGTGATCAAGATGAAGTGGTGAGTTGCAGCATTCTGCCTAGTGAGTCTGACATGTCTGCATCCATCACATTGGCTAGGATATGTGATAAACACCAGCGCACCCACCAAGGAGCACAGAGATAGCACCCTCATCAGCTGTGTTGATGGCAAACCTGCAAGCCTGGCTCCAACTAAGGAGCGGTGTCTTTTGTAGTCAGATGTATTTGGTGATGTAGTGTGCCATTAAGGTCAAGGCATCAAGAGAAGCAGCCTTCAGCTGAGTTGAAAGAATGACACATCCCAAAGACCTCTCAGAGTATGCAAGCTCCACCATAAAAATTGTAATTTACTGTCAAAAATCAAGAAACTAAGTGACTTTTGCTACAGCACTGAAATTCATGAGTCCCCTTTACTGTTCTATAAATGAAAAAGTGGCATTTTACTCTAATGAGTCAACAGATCAGCCTCAAGATCTTTTTTAGTTCATTAATCAAAAGACCTAGATCCATTCATTTGGCAGAAATCCCTCTCAGCTGATGTTCATTAAGTCTACCTAATGAACAAGCCTTTGGAGGTGCTTAAATGTGGCTGCTCTTGCAAACACTTGCTTGAAACAAGGAATGTATTTATGCCTGCTCTGCAGTTACTCTCCAGCTGACCAGCTTCTTGGGCTCCTACTTGTTGATGCTGGTTCTTGTCTTTTGTGTTTGGTTCTTGCCTCCTGACAAGATACAGCTCTCCATTTTTGCCTTGACCTTGCATCAGCCTTCCTCACTGAGGAAGACCAGTGCTACCGAAGCCCTTGCCTGTTACCCCTCTGCTGGCTGTGGTACTAGAATTGGCTTTGTGGATGGTGTAAACCTGTTTTTTTCTCTGAGTGCAGCTGGCAACCTACACTGGCTTCCACCAAGAAGTAGACTGTAAGTCTCAGCCACAGCATAAACTCTTTACTGTGGTACTTTTCTTAAACCTTCTTAATTCATACAGAAAGCTTTTGGTTAAAAAAATAGTATTTCTATAGAAGGGCTGAGCTGATCCATGAGATATGCTGAATCAAAATAGAGATCCTGTGCGGGTTTGTAACAGTAGGATTAAGTCTCTGAGCAGCAGCTCACTGCCTTACACCCACACACACACACCCCCAAGGAATAGCAAAGGAATACCAGAAACACAAAGAAGCCCATATTACAGTAAGCAGTAATGACATCCACTACCAAATTAAACAAGTAAATCAGAACATCCTCTGTGACAGAAGGAGGAAAAAAAAAAACAAAACAAAACAAAACCCACCACCCAAACAGTCAGAACAGGAACTGGATTCTTCCAAGCCATCTCCTCAAGCAGTGTAGAAAAAAGACAGAAGATAAATAAGATCAGTATAATGTTTAACTTTAATTAAAGAGACAAGAGACCTAGCAAGAATATTCCTAAAGAAAAGTGGTTGCATATTTTAACTTACATGTCTTTCATATATCTATCTCTTTATAGCTAATAGTTCCTCCATAATTCTGATGGATGAACTTTGTTAATTCTTGATTCAATTATTTTTTGAAGTTATGGATTTCTTTACTGAAGATCTCATGTAGAAAGCTACACATGCATTTAGATTATAAATTACTTGCCACCATTGTAAAATAGTATTTACCTATATTTAAATGTTTCCCAAATACCTACTTTTATTAGGATATGTAGCTGTTGCTGCTGTTTCAAGTACAAGAAAGCTCAAAAATATCACTAGTTCATTTCTTAGTTGATGCTAGAATAGTTTGCTTTTAACAAGTGTTTAACAAGCTTTAATGCCACAGTGAACTTCTAGCAGGCAAACAGCTAGCTGTGATTTCAATTCATTTGTGTCCGTCCCCCACCCTGGATTAATACCATCTACTTCTGCATTTCCTAGTCAAGTCAGTTGAATGTAATTTGGCATCTGATTAAAAAACAAAAAATTGTGTGTATTTCTCACATTACTGAGTATAAAAAAAAAAAAAAAGAGGCATTTTTTAACCTTGTTTCTTCTACACTTTTGCTTCTGCATAGGCTTTTAGCAGCCTCCATTGCTTTGAGCCAGAGTCAGTCTAATACAAAGCTGATTTGTGTATATTTTTCACTCACTGCTTTGCCTTGGTGGTAAATCCTAAGTCTTGTCTAACATCTTCCCTGTCTTCACTTTCCTCTCCCTGTCTTACTTTGCTATGGCACTTCTCTTGGGAGGTGTTGGGGTAACTCCCTTTGGCAGCGTGGTTTTCTCCACTATTGCTGAGAATTCTTGACCCTAAAATAACAGGGAAGACAGTGAAGTCCCCTTACTGTAGCCACCCAAATCCAATGTCAGATATATGCATTGGAACAAGAAGGAGTAAGCAGAGCAAAGCTGTTTCTGAATAATGTGGCTTTGGCAAGGCTCCCTGCAGTGTAAGACCCTGCTGAATGGTAAACTTTCTGACTGCTGCTCAATGGCACCTAATTTTCCACATTTTAAAGAGTTTACAGAGGGCCAACATGCCATTTTAAAGCTCCGGAGCTCTGAACATTTGAAGTCCCATAAAGAAAGCAGGGAGAACTAACTCTGGGGAGACAAGGTCATTTGGAAATTAGTTGCCCTGGATTAAATTCACACATGTGAATTCACCTGGCAGGAGTTATGTCTCAGTCTCAGTCCAACAGATATCAACAGCAAAGTTACGAGTAATTTTAATGATCCCAGGCTACTACCAAAGACACCTCAGTGATTTAGGGAGTGTTTGCAGGGCTAATGCTGAATGAAATTCTAAAGTATCGTTGTTATCGCCTGCTGTCATTGGTCATCTCCTCCTGCATTATTTGTGTGGTTTCGTTGATAAACTCTTCTTTGACGTGGCAATCTGATAATATCAGGATTTGCAGCTGTCTCTGCCCTTATTTTAAAATGACATGACCGTTGTCTGAAATTACTTTTGGCCTCAAATCTCATGGTCGTGGTCCCTCTCACTGGGTTCAAAGACTAAGGATTCCTGTTCTGCTTCAGTGACTGACCAAAATTAGTTTGACGGCTGGGGAAAAAGCTGTTCTGATTCAAAATGATCTTTGACATATGAACTGAGAAGGCTGTCATCTTGGAACGTAGGTTTGGGCAGGATCTGCACTCTAACTTACATAGGCACAACAGTTACATGGTCCAAGCACCAAGCAGCAAAGTTTCTTATTAGAGTACACACTAGTCACTATGGAATAATGGTAGCAAATTGCATTCTAAATGGATTTTGGAGGCAATAGCATCTGAATATATTAAGAAATTGAACTGCTCTTTTAAAAGACAATTTCCTTGTGGGTGTTTAAAATTAATCTATGGTGATTATCTTGTAGTCAGAAAAACTGAACAAAGAGCTTGTAATTTCAAGAGCATAAGTCACCCTCTTCAGTTTTAGAAGGGCTTTTCCTCATCCTTCTCCTTGCATGCATGGGCCTGAACGAGCCACAGGTGCCCTTGGTCCATCCATTCCTGAGAGTCTCATGGTGGGGTCCAGGCAGGCTCTGGAGTAAAGGGGAAGGCAGCTGGGTGGTGAAGAGCACAGAGACATCATCTCAGTGAACTTCCAGCTACTGATAAATACCACTTCTTCAGAAGATCATCTACATTCAGAAAGTGGCTGGTTCCCAGCTCTACCAGGTTTCCAGCCATATGGCAGCATACCAGTGTGGAAGGAGAATGCTGCTTGGGAGATGACTCACCCACAGCAATGCCAGAGTTTTGCAGAGCGCCAGAAGTGCTTCAGGTGGGTACTTGGCTTTAGACTGAGACAGTAAGCCCTTTTGAAACTCATGTTTAAGAGAGCTGGTGAGTATCTGTCTTGATACTCAAACTGGGGTTTAATGCCATGTGCCATCCAACCTTTGGTTAATACGGCAGAGAGGACACAAGTTCAAAGTATTCAGGACTTCACTAAGACCATTAAAATGGACAAAATGCAAATTAATGAACACTTACTGGCTGAAAAAAAAAAAAAAGGAAAGTCGCTGACACGCAATTTTTAAGCATTTATTTACCTGCTTTCCTTATTTTTGTCTGTTCTTTGAATTTAAATTGCATGTCTGATTTACTTTTATGTTTTCACAGAGGAAGTGAATTCCTTCCTACTAGAGCTAAACTTTCATAAAGTGCAAAGGGAAAAAGAAACTAAGCTAAGGGGTCACCCGTGTCTTCTATTTCTGTTTAAGAGAGATAGTGAATGTACCTCATGCAATGTGACCAGCAAGTAGGGTGATACACTTCTAAGGAGAAAATAGACTAATGCATATAGTGTTCTGCCACTTTTGCACAGGGATGTGGTGAAGTTGTTCAAGTGGATTTCTACTGTCCACTTGTGTGAGTAAAATGATGTTTCAGCTAGCTCCATGTTTAAAAATCAAGACCGTTGAAGGGGAATGTTAAATCTGAGAAATTTCAATAAAGTTGGTAACAAAAGAAAAAGACACAAGGGTGGAAGATGTTGTCTAAACAGACTAAATGTTGTGATAAAAATTCGCTCAGGACCAATACAGGAAGAAAGGAAGAGGTAACCAAGTTTCTAGGTGCTTGAGAATTTTATACTGAGGTTTTCCATCTATAGTTTTACCTTAAATGATTCCAAAGACTGGAAATACAATATTGAACCTACAGATAGGTAGACAAAGTGTGAATGTTGCCAGTGTTAACAAGGAACAATAAAATGCAATGGTGCTCTAAAATGCAACCTGATATTGTAAAAAACAGCTTGCTGCTACTGCATTTATACAACTAGGTACTAACATGCACACTCAGGAAATAACTTATATAGAGAAATATAGAAAATAACAGATAAAACAGGAGTAAGGAATTTAACCTGTTAGGTGAAATTCCTCAATACCATTTTATCTGTTGATTTTCATGTAGTTTACTATGGCAGTGAATATGAGTGTTTAACTTCATGTCAAGTTTTGTCTCCATCCCCTGCATTCCTTCATGAAGGACCTGCACACTTTAAAGGCTGTTATGAAATTATTTCTGGTCTTTAGATATGATCAAAAACTCTCTTTTGTATATCTCCTAATGCTAACTCCTCCCCTTCAAAGAAATGCTAGCATCTAATTTGAAACTTATAATGTGTAACAAGTTTACAGAAAGTCTTCACTTCAATGTTTCTGTGGTGGTTGCACAGAAAATAGTGAGGGAAAAAATAAACTGGGCATGAGGTTGTCCTGGTTTCAGCTGGGATAGAGTTAATTTTCTTCCTAGTAGCTGGTACGTGCTGTGTCTTGGATTTAGTATGAGAATAATGTTGATAACACACTGATGTTTTAGTTGTTGCTAAGTAGTGCTCACTCTAAATCAAGGACTTCTCAAGTTTTCCATGCTCTGACAGTGAGGAGGTGCACAAGAAGCTGGGAGGGAGCGGAGCCAGGACAGCTGACCTGAATGAACTGAATTCCATACCATAGAATATTGTGTTCAGTATATAATTTGGGGGGAGTTTGCTGGGGCTGCCGATCCTTGCTGGGGGACTGGCTGGGCATCGGTCAGCTGGTGGTGAGCAACTGTATTGTGCATCACTTGTGGGGTTTTTTTCCCTTTGGGTTTTATTCCTCTATTCTTCTCTCTCCTTTTTATTACAATTGTTGTTGTTGCTATTATTTTATTTTACTTCAGTTATTAAATTGCTTTTATTTAAACCCACGAGTTTTACCTTTTTCCCAGTTCTCCTCCCCATCCCACTGGGCAGGGGTGGGGAGCAATGAGTGAGCAGTTGTGGGGTACTTAGTTGCTGGCTGGGGTTAAACCATGACAGCGGTGATTGCTGTGTGTTGTATTGGTTTCTTGATCAGCTGTGTGCAGAAAGTTACCACTGTCCTGTGAAACACTTTCTCTCTATTAATTATTAGCTGCTTTGGAGGTCAGTATAATGAGCTTTTCTTATATCTTGTGCCTCACATTGCATCTGCTTGGAAGGCATTAACAGACAAGTGTTCCATGGAAAAGAATATGGCTTAGAGAGCTTCCAGCAGAGAAAACCTTTGTGAGCACCCCCTCACGATTTTTATCACACATTGTTCCTATGTTATTGGTGGAGAACATAAATCCTTGTAGCTGATCTCCCCTTCAGAATCCTCCAGGGCTTCCAGGTTTTTAGCTTGAATTTCTCTGTGTTTTCTCCAGGAGGCAGTCTGGCCATTCCCAATTAAAATAAAGATTTTCTCCCTTTTTCATAGGTAAATATATATTTATTTTTTTTTAATTATTTCTTGCACTTAACTGGCTAGTACACAACTCTGCCTCTGCTTAGAGTAAACTTCTTCCCTTTCCTTTTTTTTGTGGTTTCTTTCCATTTTTGCAGAGGAAAAATCAGGAATCCTCAGATAAGCAAAACTGAAGAACTGTGAGCACTTGGTGGCTGAACTGCCACAGGGCAGAAGAAAATGGGGGGCTGTCCTGGTTTCAGCTGGGACAGAGTTAATTTTCTTCTTAGCAGCTGGTGCAGGGCTCTGGCTTGGATTTGGCTTGAGAACAATGTTGACAGCACACTGATATTCTAGGTTGTTGCTGGGTGATGTTTATGCTAAATCAAGGACTTTTCAGTTCCTTGGGCCCTGCCAGCAAGAGGGCTGGGGGGACACGGGAAATTGGGAGGGGACACAGCCAGGAGAGGTGACCCCAACTGGCCAAAGGGATGTTCCATACCACATGACGTCATGCTCAGTATATAAACTGGGGGAAGGAGAAGGAAGGGGGGGACATTTGGCATTATGGCGTTTGTCTTCCCAAGTAACCGTTACGCGTGCTGGAGCCCTGCTGTCCTGGGGATGGCCGAGCACCTGCCTGCCCATGGGGAGCAGTGAGTGAATTCCTTGCTTTGCTTTGCTTGCGTGCAGCTTTTGCTTTCCCTATTAAATTGTTCTTACCTCAACCCCTGAGTTTTACATTCCTTTCCGATCCTCCTCCCCGTCCCTCTGGGTTTGGGGAAGTGAGCAAGTGGCTGCGTGGGGCTTGGTTGCCGGCCGGGGTTAAACCACGGCAGGGGCATATTCCAAGTGAGTATAAAATTGCTCTGTGATCCTTTGCTCAGCACAAGGAGTCTGCTGTAAACAAGTGTGTCCTTCCACTTAGAGGCCAAACTGATCCTGTACCTGAAATGCAGTGTAATAAATAAACAGACGTTCTCAAAGTGGCATTAAAAGCTCAAAATTCTCACATGTTGTTCAGTTAGCATTGAAGAAAAAAAGGGAAAAAACAGAGAAGACAAGCACCTGAAGATACTCCAGATTTATCTTGCAATTTGAACCAGACAGTTCAAGAAGTTGAACCACGCTATGACCAGTTCATATGCGTTCATCACCACCTTTAAAAACAATCCTTGCTTTATCTGCTTCTCTCAATACCAACGACTACCTCTGAAGATAAGTGACTTTAAACCCCCACCCCCCCCCAACTGATATGAATCCCCATGAGATCTACTATTTCTTGTCTACGTGTTTGGAGCTGGCACCACTAGAGCTGGAGGCTGCCTCACCACTCCAGCTAGGTTCGTGACCATTTCACTGATAGACTGAGAATCCCTAGAAGTGACAGATTCACGTACGCTCTCCTGGAAAGGAAAATAGAGTGTCCTTGCCATTCCATATGTAATGTAAAGTGAACACAGAGTATCGGTGGCCTCAGGTAGTAATTGAGGGAAGCTGCTCGCATTATACTGTTTGTGGGATGGATTTAGCCCATCAGAGCCTTCCGCAGTGAGGGGCTGGCTGGTCTGAGGTTCCTGGGGCACGGAAGGGTGACTGAGATACTCCTCATACAGGTTTCCTTTGAAGCTTGTTTTCAGGGATGAGCTAGCAGCACTGAGCACGACAGTATTGGAAACCCGTACCCAATTCTGATCCACTTGGTGGCTGGATCTGAGGCTTAGTGGCCTGCTTGTATTTGGAGATTTTATGATGGGAAAAGTCCTTAAGCCTTTTCTCTCTCAAGGAAGAGGGTATCTAAGAAGTGAGTCTTCTGGAAACTCAGCACAGCAGAAGACCAGACATAGGATTTACGTGTTTTTTTTCTGGAGCTGTTCATCCTGTCCTGAGAAAAGTGCTAAATTAATCTTAGCATTGTCTTTAAAGGGTGAATTTTCCTCCAATCCTGTCGTCAAAATGTCAAGCAAGCAAAAATGACAGTGTAAAGGAGATGGTACCCCAAGAAATACCTTCAGGTCCTTTACATGAAGTATATTGCAGTTCCTGTTGTGCTCCAGTGGATCCATGTAGTATCTGAACAGAGATTGTATTTACAGTCACAATTTACTGTGGGCAGTGGAACTCACTAGTTCCTAATTTGATGTATTCTGTACGCTTTATTATTCTCCACATAAAGCCAAAGCCTTCCATACTTCTCTCTGAAACACTAGTGCTTTTTGTGGATTTTTGCAACAATAGAATTGTGGGCTTAGCACTTTCATCCAGAAGATAGTGAATGTTTGAGCATGTCTATCTGCCTAGCAAGTAGTTGTTGTACCCTCTCCCATCCCTCACTTTAGGTTTAGAAGTTGCTATGAATTCAATATTTTATGGGCAGAAGAGACACACCTACCACGCACAAATAATAAGGAAACATTCCCTGCAAGACAGGTTTTATTTTAAAGTTCTTGGGTTATTCAGATAAGCTGCGTCAAACAAAAGAAGTTAAACGGAAGGGAAAGATTTCACATCAGCAGAGAACAAGCCTCAAAGCAGCTGTGAGTCATTGCTTACGGAAGGTGTAAAGGGAAAGTCCGCTCCAGCCAGGAGGCTGCTGCATTGCTGGTCCACCCATGCGCCTCGCCCAGTTCTTCGCTTCGGGTGTATGTATTTTATGTGAATATATATGCAGACAATCTCTAAAGGTAAGATCCCCATTATTTCATGCACCTGATCTTCCTAGCACATTCTGAAACAAATGTCCAAAGCCTGTACAGGTAGAACAACTTGATGGTAACTCATGAAAGGAAGAAGTTGCAGGATGTTTCTGCCATTTGTTTTCTGGTAACATCTGCAAATATTTGGCACTGCCAGACTCGGATGCTGTTACCATCTGGTCATCCATTCTTAAATCTTAACCCCCTGCCTCTTGGTGAACACCAGCTCACAACAAGGAGTTCAGTCTGGTCAGAGAGACGCCCTCACCTCTTGTCTACAGTTTTCATTGCTGACAAATCGCTCTGGAGCAAGACTTGCAAGGTCCTGTAGAAAGACCTGGAAAACTTTATCTGTACACTTGTAGAGAAGCTTTTCCAGTTAAAAGATTTTTATTCCTTTCTTAAATCTCCTGGGTTAATGTGAGGACTCTGCTTGTAATTTGAGATTGATTCATTAGACTGAGCCTGAACAGTGTAGCGCTCCAGTAGCCTGTCAACACTCGAAATGCAGAGAGTGCAAAGACTTAAAAGATGCTGGTAATTCTGTAGCATTGGAGCAAATCCTTTCCATCTCTTTTCAGGGCAGAATTTACATGCCTAGGATGAGTGGTACAGTAACAGTGGGCTGCTGCTTCTCTTTGCCTTTGGGAAAACTAGTCATCTGGGGTGATGCTCCATTCTGGCAATAGATAACTGATCTGGTGTTGTTTTTACATTCTTCTTCTGTTTCTTTGTCTGGATTCTTCATTTGTCTCTCTAGACTTTTAGGGTATTTGTTTTTTGATGACCGCTGCTAGACCATTTTTCTATCTTAGGCTTATTTGTATCTTTATTGGAATCAGTCAATCATAAAAATCCAAACACAAGCCTACGGTGTGACCCCCTTTTTTAGATCACAGAAAAAGCTAAACCGCGTTTATGGTCCTGATTTGCCCTGTCACACCCAGGACATGCAAATCTTGCTTCTGTTTAGCTGACCTTAATTTACCCGGTCCAAAGTTCTGCAGTCATTTATATGCAACATTCTATGGTAACACACATCATCTGGAGACATAAAACGTACCAAGTACATAAGCTAGCTGCGTATGTACTGCTGTCATGCTTAAAAATAGCCATAATCCTTAGGACCCAGTAAATTCCCTCAGTCCCCAATGGTTTGCAGCAGAACATGTGCAGAGAGAAGCAGCCATAGGCTTTGTGGGATCCCAGACCTAAAATGCTGTCACTATCTGGTGCTTCCCTGCCCATCTTATCAGCCTCTGACAGCACTGGCTGGCTGCATCTCAGACCAACCTTGCAGTTAGAGACAGGTTTGCCTTGGAGTGTGGAAAACGCTCGTCTACATTTCAGCTAAAAACCAGGATGCTTCTGTTGGGCGTGAAGACAGAGAAATCCAAGGCAGAAATGGAATTTTTCTATTATTTTCTCCTTATACAGTGCTCACGCAAGACTGATTCAAATGCTAAGCCCTGCGTAGTACTTGGAATACAAGAAGGAGGAGTTCATAATCACATCATGGGAGAGATGAAAAGACTGAAGATGAACCTTACAATGAGTGGTATCTGTTCAGTTTAACCAAGGAGAAGTTAGGGGTGATTTGATCACATTCTGTTAAGAAAATCCGTGCTTGCTGTTTGGCCTTCCAGTCTAACAGAAAAAGGTGTATCAGGGTTCAGTGACTGGTAGATGTAGTCATACAGCTGAAAAATGTCATATGCTCTTAAAAGTATAGATAATTCAGCAGTGGGTTAGCTTACTCAATGATTTTAAGATTAAATTTAATACCTTTTCTGAAAAACATGTTGTCCTTTGAACTAGAATAAAATTATGCAAGTCCAGCCCAATGTCCATACTTAACCTTTAAGTCTCACTGTTCAAACACCAATGAATTTAAGCACACTGAGACTCAAATGCTGGGAAAAGAACAGGTTGAACAGTTGGTAAACTCTGAACTAGGTGCTTTCCTGTCTGGCAAAAGAGGCATTTCCAGATAGAAACCTCATTTTTCACTTGCATTTTATAATACTGACATAATCCTGTCGCATCCTACCTTTTCTTAGTTCAGGTCTGCAGAAGGAGCTTGAGCGGCATTTGCTGTCTTGATGCATGCCTTCCTCAGGCAACAGGCCTGAAATTAATGTCAGGGATTCCCATCTGGTTGCAGGTTCTGGGATTGCAGTTCTCATCTGATCCCCGTCAGAAGAGCTCACCCAGGCAAGCCAGGTGCTATGTTCAGCAGGGGTACATCAAGAGACTAGGCACTACTAAATCTGGACATGTACCACCTAGGAGATGATGGCATATATATGGAATGTGTGCTGGACCTGAGATATGGGACCACATTCTTCTTTCCCATTCAAGAACTCCTATTTTTCTAATAAAAAGTCTCCAAATTACTTTGCATTACTGTTCTAAACTGCCAAAAATGGTGAAATATTAACCTACTAATGTAACTCCATAATCTAAACAATCCTACTGCTATCAAAGTATCAGTTGCTTAGTTTTCTTTAAGAGTATCAAGCAGGTTGAACAGCTGAGATCCCAATTTCCAGCAAATAACCCACCTTCTCTTAAGACCCAGTACAACTTCCATGCACAGAGAGACTAGATGCCAGTTAAACTGTGTTTTAGACCACAGCTTTAAATTCAAAATATCTGTGATGACCTGGTGCACATCAATCAGCCCAGGATGAGAGATGAGACTGACAGTGTCAAGTCCTAGCTCTATGTAGCTTTTGTTAGTAAAAAAAATAAATACAAAATAGGACTCCCAGGTCATATGCCAAGACTGAAATACAGCACCAGGAATCTTGCACCTTGCAGACAGAGATCAGAGAAATATTTGGGATTCTCTCTGCTGTTTGTGCCCTTGATATAAGCTGAGGCCAGAGGGTAGCCACTGCACTCCTCTTTCCAATCGGCCTCCTCAAAACTGAAAAGAAAAAAAAACCAAACCAAAACCCAAAGAGGTCAGCTGTCTTAACTGAATTTGTAAGAGCAGGAGGCAAAGTGGCTCCACTTGAGGGCTGCAGATTTTAATGCTTGGCAAGAAACTGGGAATTTATAATTGCTAGCAGCATCTCAGAGGAATCATTTGCTTTGTTACTAAATTACATGCATCTAGGGCACTAAAATTATCTACAACTATGGTGGTTTTTTTTCAACAGCTTCAAAAATATAGTTGTCATGAAACTTCCCTGTTAATATCCATGTATTTTTCTATGAATATTTCACATTTAGGGGTCACAAAGGTACAGTCAACATACTGATATTCGTTTACGTAATAGTGAGTCTCTGTGACGTGAGTATGCATGGATTACCATTGAGTTTTGACCAAGTTGACCAGAATAATCTTCAGTTTAGGACAGATACTAGCCTGGCAGCTAGGCAGACTTCCCAGCATCCCAAAGTACTCATCACCTTGGAAAAGGTGCTGCTTAGAACATAGCCTCTCAGATGCCAAACAGAGCCACCCCTACACACAGACATTTTGGAAGGGACCTGGGAGCTAACAATGAAGGCAGAGATCATAAAGAACCTAAGAAGTGATTATTTAAAGTCATCAGGATGCCAATAAATAATGTGTGAATTTGTGTTACGTGCTCTTGTACAAGGAATTTGACCACAGTTTCCTGAGCTTATCGCTCACTGTGAGAAACGGTGTCAGGCAGCGGGAGGGCATTGGGACTGCAAGGGACGGGACAGAAAAGGATGCTCATTGGTCAGATGAGAATAAAGCAGTGATCTCTCATCCCCCAGCACTCTTCAATAAAGCAAGCCATAAAGAAGGCTGGGCATGCAGGATCAAATATCAAGTATTTTCATATTTACTGAACAATATTAGGCAACCACATTATCACTGTATCGTGGCATTTGTGCTGCTTCCTTTACCCCTTGCTCTGCATGACTCAAGCCTAATTCCACCCCATGCTCCCCCAGGCTTGCTGTGCACCTCTATTCTAGTCATTGTGTTTCCAAAGAGAGGTGAAATAGAAGTGACTTTGTTTTTCCTTTACATACCTTCACAGCTGGTAGCATCCCTCCCTCTTCCCAGCAAATTTCCAGAGCAGAGCTGCCACATGTATGGAGTTAGTAGGAATTTCAGGACTATGGTATGAAGAGATTTTAGTGATACCTTCTCCCACAGAATTCTATCTATCCTCCTTTAAGCAAAGAAAAAAAAAAAAAGTACATTTTGCCTACTATGTGACGCATCTTGATCTACTTGATATTGCCTAGGTGGCAAAGAAAAGAACAGAGAATACTCATCAAAATTGGTATTTCATGCACTTAATCGTGCTGGAGTTTGATTCAGGTTTATGTCTTTTTTTAAAAAAGGGCAATAAAATATCCACCAATAAATAGGCTGGTGGCTTTCCACACAAAGGGTGTTCTTTTCTTCTTATTAAAATCATGTTCCTTCCTTTCTTCACCTCTCCTTGCATTTTCAAAGTCCTGGGCTACCAGCAGCTGTAACTCACACAGCTATAATTTGATTCCTGAATGTATAATATTTATTCTGTGCAGTACTCTGTATCCTTAGATTAATTACACTTGGGGGACTAAATGTTACAACCAGCTTTTCTGACTAATGCTGCTGTGAAGTCCCTTAATTAAGCTGCAGTTTGAAAAAATGTCTTTGATCCCTTTTTCAAATACCTCTGTACTAACATTTCTACTGTTTTGAACTGTCACACCTTTTTTTTTTTTTTTTTTTTTCCTTTCCTTTAAGTAATTCAAAGAGCACTTCGATGTAGAAACATTTCTGGAACTGCCCAGAAGAGAACTAAAACTTTGTGCAGTTTACATGGTTTTTTTTAAATAGCCAGCATGATCTGCTTACATCTTTTGTCCAATACCCATGGATGCCTTGTGCTACTAAACCAGGTAGAGCATCACATGGTGGTTACTGCACAGTTTTGCTTGTGTGCACATGATTTTGGTGGAACTCTAAGGAATGTCTCATTCCAGATACTTACATCTGCAGCTTTCTCGAGTTATGCTCACATCAAATGCTGTGGCACCTGTAAGATGTGAAGCAGTTCACCTTGTGGGGTATGCTCAGGGTCTAAACTTTGACTCCCACTTTTCTCCTTATTTAGATAATATATTGTCATCTAGATGTCCATCACTGAGGACACACAAGCTCCCATGCTCAAAGCTAACTTGAGAAGACTAATGAGGAAGTTCAGCAACATTTCCCTGAATATACCTTTGGTGACCTTGAAGACAGATATACGGTCCGATTTGATCAGCCACACTCCCTGATGAGATGGGCTTTTCATGGCCTGTTAAACAAGAGCAAGTGGTTTCACTCATGTATCATTCAAAACTTCAACCGAAGGTGGCTGAAGTGTTTCTCGGCCGTATCGCCCTTGCTGCTGCAGCAACAGAAGCACCATAAATGCCAGTCAGATGTGAGGACATGACCCACAAAAAGAGAGGAAGACTTAAGTGAAGACATCAATAAAGGAAAGGTAAGAAACACCTCTGTACTTCTGGAGAACACTCACAGCACCAAGTCCTCTACTTTGAAAGGGTAGCCGAGAGATGCTTCAATTACAGCAGGCATGATCTATTCATATATCATGTTTTAGGCAGCGGGACAAGAACCGCTGCAAGTACACCTTCTGTGGATACCACACTGGAAAATTTTCCCATCTCCAGTCATAGTCATAGACTGGCGGTTCACACGTAGTTAGAAGGTATCCATGGACTTGCTAAGTTTTCCTCCATGAATTTGCTAACTTTTAGCCACATCTCTTCCATACCTTCTTCCTCACACTGCTGCCATCCTGGTTTTTCTTCACCATTAGGTCATCACTTGAGCTCCCACGTATCTCCTGTGTTAGGTCCAAATCATTCCAGGACTGATTTTAAACCCTTACCTTCTGAGCCTCTTCCTCCAGACCCATTTGCTCTGTTCTGATCTATGTCTTGTAGAAATACAGGGGGGGGGGTGTGGGGTGTGGTGTGTGACAGCACACTGAAGAAACAAAAAGGGAAGACAAAAACCCCACAGACTTACTTTTTCCTTGTTTTCCCTTCCAGTAGCATGGCTCAAAGTTGTATCAAGCTGAATAGACTTTTATAAAATTAACATGTCACTTGCCAAGAGTTGTACAGCTTAACCCAAACCAACACTGGGGCAGGTACACCCTTGAAGGGGGAGACTGGCACCTGTGAGAGACTGGTACTGAGGCAAAGGAGTGAGAAATGGGGAGGGGCAGAGGGAAATCACCGCATCCCACCCGCACACACGCATCCCCAACCCCATGCTGCTCGCTGCTGGGACTCAGTGTGACCTGCGGTGATAACAAGGAAGGGGAGAAAAGCCTGGAGTGAAGCTGAGCCTGGGAAAGGAGGGTTGTTTTTTCCCCCTGTGTTCTAACATTTGTCTTGTTTTGTTTCCCAACACCCAAATCTGTAATTAAATACTTATACTAATTGCCAATAAATTGTGAAATTCCCCACGACGACTCTGTTTTGCCCCTGACAGTGTGTGGTAAGTGATTTCCCTGTTTTTATCTTAGCCAAAAAGCTTTCTTTTCTCCTGTTCTTCCCATTTTCTCCCTAGCCCGGTGGTGTGGGAGGGAGACAGCGAACAGCTGTGGGTGCCTGGCTGTTGGCCAGGGCACCGTCAGCAACTCACCACTATCATCTGGGCAAGCATGACAATCAAAGAATTGCCAGGAGAATTGAGCTTATTGAACTACATCTCCTGATGCTTGGAAGCCATCTACCGGATAGGTAAAAAGAACAGAAAATCCTTCACAGCTAAATATCGTATTTGGCATCTGAAACTCAAAGGCTGATCATTTCCAACATGTGTAAGACGCAGTGTATCACAATCCTGAAAATTACTACCATGGAGAAAACACTCAGCTTAACAAGAGAACTTGGCTTTAAGAACTGCCATGATTTAACCCTGGCCAGCAACCAAGCCCCACGCAGCCACTTGCTCACTTCCCCTCACCCAGAGGGATGGGGAGGAGGATCGGAAAGGAATGTAAAACTCAGGGGTTGAGGTAAGAACAATTTAATAGGGAAAGCAAAAGCTGTGCACGCAAGCAAAGCAAAGCAAGGAATTCACTCACCACTCCCCATGGGCAGGCAGGTGCTCGGCCATCCCCAGGACAGCAGGGCTCCATCATGTGTAACGGTTACTTGGGAAGACAAATGCCATAATGCCAAATGTCCCCACCTTCCTTCTCTTTCCCCCAGTTTATATACTCAGCATGACGTCATGTGGTATGGAACATCCCTTTGGCCAGTTGGGGTCACCTCTCCTGGCTGTGTCCCCTCCCAATTTCCCATGTCCGCCAGCCCTCTTGCTGGCAGGGCCCAAGGAACTAAAAAGTCCTTTATTCAGTATAAACGTCACCCAGCAACAACCTAGAACATCAGTGTGCTGTCAACGTTGTTCTCACATCATAACCAAAACACAGCACTGCACTAACCATCAAGAAGAAAATTGACTCCATCCCAGCTGAAACCAGGACAAGGACACAGGGAGCTGCTAGCTCCTCTGGGCTACAGACTTCAGAAGCTGCTGCACACAGACTTGCACAAGTGGATTCAACTTGACTGTCTCCACATTTCAATGAAGCGTTGATTTATCACCAAACGCTTCACTAAAGAGGAAGATGTTTTGGTTAAATGCCCTCCCCGTCCAAAGCATTAACCTTTCAATTATGCAAAATTGGGATGTGCTGGATGAAGAAAACATCCAGGACCCAGCCTATTTCTTTCATGTTTTCCATTTTTCCCTCCCACCAGCACTGGCCAGCATGCACAACCCTGTGCCAGGAGTCGCAGCAATGCCCCAGCCACCCTCCTCACCTACCAGCCCCGGCTGACACAGAGCTCTGCGGTTCATGAAGAGAGATGCAAATCAGCCAAGCCCCAGGGAGGCAAGTTTTCTGCATTCATCTCCTGTCTCCACTAGGTACATCACCTCCTGGTCTCTGGGGTGCGTGGATTTCCTTGGAAATTTTCTGACAAATCTCTTAAGCAAACCTCTGCAAAGCTGCCTGCTCCATCCCTGGCCAAGCTGTCCAGGGTTGGACTGACACCGTGCAGGATGCTGTGAACGGGAACGAATGCTGCTTGGGGAGGCGGCAGCACCCCTCCAGCCCAGCTGCCATGCCAGGCCCCACTCCCAAATGATTTCAAGGGATCCTCAAATTGCTGAATCCTGCCCTCTCATGAAATCAAGTCCAAAATGAAAGTTTCTCTCCTGCCCGGGAGGCCTTCAAGCACCCCGAAATGCTCACAAATCAAGAGGGAAGGGCCAGGACTTCTGTGGCACCAAAACCCCAAGTTTACCTTTTCTTCAGAATCAGGAGCTTTGCAAAAAATGAAGACCCCAAAGAACACTAGTGCTGTAATGGCACTGACACAACAGGGTCACAGGTGGGACTGCTGAAGTGCAGAGGGACAGTGAAATCAAACGGCTGGCAAAAAAAACCTGTGCCGGTCATTTCAGTGCTTTGAAGAGAATGGACATATTTTTATTTTTCTGGACAACGAAACTAATGCACCTTCAACCTGAGTTTTAGGCAAGTTACAAACTGCATTTCAAAACTATATCCGAGACGTTAAACTCAATACTCTCAGACTAAGCAGGCAGACTTACCGGCAACAACCAACTACACTGGGTGATTGTTAATTTGCTTCAACTTAGTAGCCACAACCTAGACAAAAAGTAATTTCAGTATTAGAGTTGAAGAATCAAGATTGTCAGTATTTTTCTTTGGAGATAAAATGAAATATGGACCACGGTTCACACATTTTTTGAGACGCAATTTTTAAAAAAGATGACATTTTAAAAACATCTTTTTCCTCCATCATAACAAAACAGATTTCTTCAGCTGCTCTGTTGCATTCTTAACACACATTTTCAAGTGTGGGGAAAAATCAGCACCCACTTCTGAGGTTTCAGTATGGGGGGTTTTTTTGCTAAATTGGCAGCAATAAATAATAAACACACCCTGACTTGCAACTTTAGCTGCCTACAACACTGCAGTCAAAAAAATAATTGGCAACAACTGTGAACTTCTGGATTTGTATAGCAATCTTGCCTGTGCCACTGATTGGAAAAGATGCTGCAGCACCTGTCACTTCCATAGTACCAGTTAGTTCCAGATGCACTTTATTCAGAATGGTTTTCTTTTTTATGTATGTTTCTTTCACATGTATACACACACACACACATATATGTATATACATATATTTCTTTATTTGTACAAAAAATGTATTTTTGCTTTATACACATGTAAAATAAATTACCAGAGACCCTGATTAAAACTCAGCGCAGCCCCAGACCTGTCTCAGTGTTTCTTCAGATCCCATATAGAGCACACTCTGCATTTACCTCTAAGACCTGTGATTATCCTCACCTGAAGCTCCTCTTTCTTCACATCCAATTTCTGTTGCCGTCACGATTCCACTAGCACCTCTCACATCTGATAAGCCAACAGATCTGTTTCAACATGTCCTTTCTGAATTCTTGGGACACAATTAATCTCACCTAACTTCAAACATCTAGAGCAGAGATATATGCTGATCACTGCCAGTTCCCACTACAGTCAGTGAGCAGAACCAGACCCTTGCTGAGACCCACTCCTCTGGCTGACTACATGCCCTTGCCTTCCACTGACAAGGCAGAGCACCCAGGGGGACCTAGTTCAGATGCAAACATCCAAATTGGCGAGATAAATTCCACTGTCTGTGTTAGATCTTTATTAACCCCCTCCTATTAATATCCTCAAGATTACAAGAACGTACATTTTGACAATTTAATGCTTTCAGCTGTAATGCTTTTGTATTCCTATTCATAAATAATATGCAAACCATTAAAAAGCCCGCTATAAAAATACACCCTTTTTTTGTATTTCTGCTTGTACCAAAACAAGAATAAAATACAGACATGTTTATTGATAGCTGTAAATGTTACCGTTGATGCAAAAGAGAACAATACCATACTATCAGGCATTCTAACATTTCTCCATACAGAGCAGAAAAAAATCTAAAGTAGGCAAATTATTTCATTCAGTGGAAAAAAAAGGGGGGGTTAATAAATAAAGTATCTGATAAGCAGGTTTTGATGCGATGAAATTATTATAAGTATCAAGCCTTCTCAGTTCAAAGCTACAAATTATTGAACAAAACTGATCTCAGAAAAACTTTCAGGAAACAGAATTTACAATACAGAACTCAAGTGTTTGTGTTTATAAATATATATACATATACATACAAATAAGAGGACTGTAAGGGATAAAATTGCTTTCCTTTACACAAAGGAACTGAGCACTCTCCATGCACTCCAAGCATTACCATTTTGTTACCTCATGCAACTGCTTTAGCTCCTGCAGGCCCTGTTACCGGCTTGTATTTTCTCCTGCAGGAATTAAAAATCAAACCTACCTGCCCTCGTATCTCTCGAGTAAGGAAAGGAGAGGCTTGCTTTCTTAATATATCCCACTTTCTTCAATACAACTGTATGCCTATGCAATTGTAAGCTTTTAAAAAATATTTTGCTAGATCTGCTATATCATTTCAATATTTCTTCAAATTACGGTCCCTTATTTTTTAAATAATCAAAACACAACTGGTTCTTTTAGAAAACAGAACCAGGAAAAGTGTTCCACGCAGTAAGGTAAATCTCATTTAGTTGTCCTGGACAGACTTCCTCAAACATTGAGGTCTAAACTAAAGACAGAAATCTTAGGCAAGGAGATCAATATATGCTCAGAGGACAGCAGATGTATACACACTGCTGAATTCACATAATGCATAGAAAGCTAATATTTTCTGAAAATGCAGTGTTTGTGAATGTGTTCTGTGCATAGCTTTCTCAGATGAATCGCAAAGGAAATCTTGGCAGGTAATGCTGAAATCAGCCCTTAAAGGATTTACAAGTTGACAAAAACCATAGGCAGCTATGGGTCTAACTCTGTCGCATGTCACTGATTAATTAATACTGCCTTTTTTAGCTTTGAGAAAGCTTGCGTACTTTCATCAGTTACAAAGCAGATCTTCTGTTCATCTGGCACAGCAGTCTTGTGCCCGTGTGTGTTGGGGTATTTTCCCCCGTGTAACACTTCTTCACCTTCAGATAGCAGCGCTAAGAGCTGACATTTCACATCTGAAGTAAGTACAGCCTGCAGCTGCCTGCTCTGCCCATCCCTGCAGGGAGGCATTCCAGAAAGCCAAGGAGCCACATAAGACCTGAAGCAGTGACACAGAGGCCCCAGTTTACATCCCCCCATCCTAGGCAGCCCCAAGTCAATGCAACTTTAATAGCCTGGAGTATAAACTGCGGGGCCCTGGGAGTTGCTTCCTCTGTGATTCGTTCTCCCTAGCTAGAGACAGACAAGAGAAAGGCAGTAATTGCTTTAGGAACTGGAGTTTAAATGTCAGAGTAAACCCCTAGTCTAGCAATGGAAACCCCAGCATTACCTTTGTCATGCAGTCCAATCATTTTTATCTGACAGCTCTCAAATACAACATTTTTTTTTCCCCCAGACAGTACAGAAATATATTTTATGGCTTTTATGGCTGACTGATGGTGAATTGAGCTGCAATGGGAAAGCAAAATGTTTACGCAATAAACCCATAAATCATTTTGTAATCATTAACGAGCATTCTCAAAATCTTCCTGATGCCGATTAGAAACCTAATTCACTGGAACTGGTCACTCACTGTATTATACAAAGGAAAAAAAAGTCACAGGTCCTTCATGTTCTGAAAAGGGGGATGTGATAGTAGTGGTCATCCTCGGTCAGAAGAGAAATCTCATTCCATTCCCTTCGGTATTCATCTGGATAGTTTACTTGAAATTCCTCAGTATTAAACCTATGCAGTCTGTAAACTCTTATCTTTACTTCAAGTAAATATCCAAGAAGAAACAGATCAACCTAAAGATGAAAGAAGTCTGTAAGACATTTATTTCTAGACTTAGAAAACTAAACCAAGATAACCCAAGTTAAGGCAAGTCATCTGGCTTCAAAACAGCAGACAAGGAATAAAAGGGGCCCTTCTGTAAGTGGAGTAAGAAAATTAAAAGTTTGAGGGTATTCTCAATGTCCCAGCAGTCCTCCCACTGCTCTTTTGCATGTAGCGGATATTCTGGTTAATGCCTGACACGCTGGAAACATCCCTCCTCCACCTGACAGACTACATAACCTGCTCCCAAAGCCAGATCATGCAGGTCAGCGGGGAGCAGGAAAGGACTAGCTATTGTTAAAAGATTGATACACCTTGAACAATGGGAAGCCTGCCACCCTGCGATCACTTGCAACGTGAGGAAACATAATAGGTAAAAGGAAAAATATTTCCTTGTATGACATGTATACAAAACTTGAGAACTGGCGTCTTCATTGATGTTTCTTGCAAAGGATTGCTTAACCTGGAAGAATGCTTTGGAAAAAGCTCATATCCTTGAGCATAGCCAGGCAGAGCAGAACTTGTCCAGTTATAATCAAACTGCTTCTGAAGGTGACTGCAACATGTAACAGTTGACTTGATAATTCAAATTGATTATGAAAAATAATTTCACGTATTGGAAAGTGAAACTGTTTACAGCGTGGAACTGTGGAGTTTAGATGTCAGTACTTAAATCCGCACTAAATAAAAAAAATATCTTAACATATCAAGGTGAACAGTTAGCAGACTTCTCATTATCTACTCTTAAAAGACATCAGATCTAATGGGAAACGAAGAGGGGGGAAAACCAGGGTGATGGTAGAGGGTTTGGCATGGTGGAACAGATAGGAAAAGCAAAAAAACATGTAAAACCTGCATAATCTAAAATTATTTTACATATAAAGGAATCATTGTTCTGAACTATGTCTCAGTGATAGCTTAGAACATTTATTTCTGGCCCAGCAAGAAAACTGTCCACCCCATTTTACTCTACTACAGGTTTTTTCCTGGGAGATCAATGACTATCCTCAGTCCACTTCCCCACATCCCAAAGAAAAGAAATGGGCCAGCTACCATGGATGACGTATGATGTATTCATCTAATCGCATCAGAGGTGGAGTAAGTTTTGAGATTTATTTTTCATTTATACCCTTACCTGGTCTAGGCAAATAGTGTCACCTATGGAGTTCAGATGATTCATCATGAAACTCAAAGGGTCGGACGAAGAATCACGAGCTAGGAGAAGGCTAAAAAGGTTGTGTGGGGGTTCTTCCCTGTTCTTCATCTGCTCATAGGCTTCAATAACTTCGTAGAGCATGATGAATTTTATGGCCTCGTATAGTTTGTGTTCCTTGCTGTCATCAGAAAAGAGTGTATTACACATGTTTCCTCTTTCTTCAGGATCTTTAGTAGCAATTATTTCAGTCCACTGGAAAGCACACGGAAGAGTATTAGTCAAATTATACAGAATTCTATTTAATATAAAATATTCCAAAACAGGAAGAATTGCCAGTCTGTAATATACCATTATTGCGGCCAAATGGTGGTGCAAATAAGCAAGTGGCTCTTTCAGATCCACAGCGAAATTTGAAGCCTTACACATTTCGGTTTCCACTAATCCAGCTGAACCTATCTGCCACAGACAGCTCCAAGCATCTGGATGCTAATGATAGTCTAGCAGAAAGCAAATACAATTCCCCTATACAAAAGCCACCCACCACCACTATAGAGAAAACAGGTATCGTTGCTGGTGAAGAGTCTAAAAGGAGTGTAACCACCAAAAGGACTCCAGAAAGTTACAGGAAATCTCTGTGGCATCAGGCATACACACAAAGCCATAAACAAATGTTAGATTAAGTAATGACTCCTGACCTATTTTTAACTTACAGCTTCCAACATTTAGTGATTTTCCTCTATAGTACCTTTTACATTAAAGTTGTCCTAGCCTGAATTCTTTAGATGCTGAGCCCAATTCGGAAGTGTGTCAATTAAAAGGAACCTATACAAACTGGACAAGCCAGAATGGTATTATGAACGGTGCACATTTGTATGTCTTCGGTGTGCTCTGCTTCATGATGTCAAGGTAAGATGGCTGCATGTTGTGGTTTAACCCCACCCAGCAACCAAGGACCACTAAGTACCAAAACCGAGAGGCTTTTTGGACCACCATAAGAGATGATGCTCAATAACTGGGATTGAAGTGAGTTTCAGTTAATTCTGTGCTTGTAACATTTGTATGTTGAAGTGGCCATAAACTGTGAATTTCAATTAAAAAAAAATTTCAACAATCTAACCTACCCATGAACATTAAATTGAGAAACAGATTCCCCCATCTCCTCATGCATTCCTGAAGATTTTCCTTACAGGTTAAAAATGAGACCAAGCTGATGAACCACTAACGTCCCTTTGCTAGGGGACCTCTAATACCTAAGTGAAAACCCTGTCCTAAGTGTAAAGCACCTGTTAACCAACACAGCCCAGGCACAACAGCATCGGCAAGCAGCAGCCCACAAGGTGACAATGGAGCTGGGAAAGGCCACAGACAACCCTGTTAGGAAAATAGGCAAAAATCCATCTCACTGGTCAAACAGCATCTTTATAAAAATAAAATGAAGTTGGGAGCTACACCTCATGCCTGGTAACAGCATAATGCATCCTGCAGCTACTCTTCAACAATTTGCTAATTGTATGATTTGTTCACCGTGCTGACCTGAAACAGTTTTCCACACAAGCATTCAGTTCAAACGCTTCATGCGAAGGGACTAACATCAACTTAAAAAGAACTACAAGTGGAAAGCTGAACAACCCAACACTGGCAAATGTAAAGAGCGACCAGAACAACACGATAAACTGCACAAGTGAACCACCAGGCACATCTCAAGCAGACAGGCAGTGGCCACCGTGGCACAGCAAGAGTGCAGGCAAGGGACAAGGAACAGATCTCTGGTTTAATTCCCTTTTTTTATTACTAATGCTTTGTTTCTAGAGCTAAATAGATCTGTTTGTGGTTTGTTGTTTTTCCTTGAGTCACAATTATCATCACTGATAACAGCATTTAAAAATACAGAGTTGTGGTTCATATGCACAGGGTCACGTAAAAGGAACTAGCTTAAATGTTTACCAGTAAAATAAGCTGTTGTGACTGTAGTTAAGACAACCCAGAACCACAGTGTATTGTAGAATTCAAAACGTCAGTTTAAGATCTGATATGCTGCAGAGAAGCGTTTCAACTTAATTAGCCCAAACCCCGGAGTCCAGCAAATACCAGTATTCACTTGAGGGCTGTGACCCCCAGAGGAGCGCAAGGAAGGTGCAAGGTCTTCTCAGGCTGATTTTTTTATCTCTGTTTCAGTAGGCTTTGGGGCTACTAAAACTCCCCAAGTTTTAAATACATAAGTAAGAAATATTCCTGGTTGGGAATGCAGGCAATCTGGCTATGCTGAGCAGACGGGGGCAGTGAGGCTGATAGGTCTTTGTAATCAAGTGCTTCAGCTTACAGAGAGAAATTATAGTACAACTGGATAAATAAAACATTTCACAAAGATGGGAGCAAAGGAAAGACAACAGAAGAAAACGCACTGTTCCTTTGTTCCCTCCCATATGGGGAGGGAATGCAGGAGGATTTCATACTGCACGTTGTTATTTTTGACCAAAATTCTGAGATGCCGTCAAGTGGCTCCTGCAGTAAGGGCAACTAGTCACACAGTAACAGCTGCGGGGAGGATGGCCTCCCTAACTTGCAGGGGGATCCCGAGTACTTAGCCTAGTGGATCCCCAGACGCTGGGTTCCCCTGCAGGAGAGCTGATGACCTTCTCAGCAGCTCAGCTCTCTGAACCCAGGAGGAAGGCTGACTGTCATAGACATACGTAACCAGGAGCAGTTCCCTAACTCTGCCTCAACCCACTTCTCAGTGCTTTTATTCCTCCCAACCATTTCCTCGATACTCACATTTGTCTTTAACGTCTCCATACATTTGCGCAATTTACCAAAGGCATTGGGACCCGTGTACCTTTCTGGCCCAAAACTGTATTGCTGAATCCAGTTGCAACCTTGAGAATACAAAAGCTTTTCAGGGAGCTGGGAGGGGGAAAAAAAAATAAACAACGCTAATCAAAACCATCATAACCGTAACAAGAAGTAGAATATAAAGTTATATACACTTGTCTACATATTTAATTTACAATGTGGTTCTAGCCTCTGGTTGTACAGTTCAAACAACAACAAAAAGATGGGCCTCAGAACAACTTAAATATTAAGAAGGAGGCTTCGTTTGACTGCCAAGTCTGTAAGAAAATAAAAGAGGGCCAGCCAAAAAAGACGAAAATACGCTCTCAGCAAAATATATAATCCACACCCTGGAAAAGCTGGATACATCTGCACTCGGTGAGGTACTCAGGATCAGAGACACCTCCCGCAGCTCACACACATGCCCCTACAGGCAGCTACAGCTCCCCACCTCCTCACCGATCCCTCCTGCCAGAGCTCCTGCAGCTCAGGGCAGGATTCCTGCTGCTCCAGCAGCACACTCAGCAGCTCCCAAGTGAGCCACTGGACTTTGCACAGATGCGGACGAAGAGGATTCAAATACCCTTTTGTGTTAAGGGAGTGACATCTAGCAGGGCAGCAGTAACATTTGTCCATCCACTTTATTTTTTTACCACTTAAGACTCATGTTCACATGGGTATGTTTAGATCTGGGACACTTTTTCAATTAAGTATAGTTCAAAGAGTTTAAAAAAACTTCTCTTTAAATTCTGATAGTGATTCTCCTCTACTTCCATAGCAGACACGTCAGCATTCACATGGAACAAAGCTTCCATCTGCAGTGCAGGGTTATCTGAATCATGTTCATTCAGGAAATTAGTTTTACCTTCAATATATCTCTCTCTTTCATCCACGACGGAAAAGGAATGCCTTGGCTGAATACCTGAAAAAGCACCGCTCTTAGTACACAATAGTTGTCTCTCCTGACCTGTCGCAGGTATTTGATATGACAGCTCCAAAACAATTCTTCATATGCCTAGAAAAAGACCAAAAAAAAACCCAAACTATAAAAATTTTAAATCTTGGATAAAACCCATGTTGACTGGAGTCCAGTTCCAAACTACTCATAAGAGCAAGCTAGGGGAATGAGAGAGTACATTTTTAAGTTTTGCAGGCATAAAAATGTTCCAACACCATGTTTTTTTGGTAAACACCTTGAACTGGCACTGGCCCTTTAAGAGTGATCCGGAACTCTCTCCAAACCCAGCAACTTGCCCCAGTCTCTACGCTGTTGCTAGTGTAAACATTCACATGGTCAACCAAATCAGAGCAGGTCAGTGAAGGCTTCTTTGCCATAACAGTTTTAACACCAGCCACTTCACAATTTTTGCCGATACATGGGATGGAGCAGGAGAAGGGCAGAAACTGGCATCTGGAGAAAATTCCTTTGGGCAAAAACATCTCCTTACACTGACCTGAATCCATTGTGCAACAGTGACCTGAGACTGAGCAGATCTGGCAGCCCTGTGCTGAAGCCGGTGGCCCTTCTTCCAGCTTTACGCTCCTTGTATTCCCTCTGCATTACCTCTGGCTCTCGTCTGGGCCCTTGCTGAGCCAATTCAGAGCAATAAACTGGCAGGGAACGAGAGGACCCTGCAGTTCCACAGGCTGCTGCACCAGTCTCACAGTTTGCTTCCTGAAGGGGGCAGGAACATGGTCTCAATCCCTGGTCCTCTTTCATCTCTGTTGCTTCCCGGCCCCATCCCAACACCACTTCTCAGCTGCAGTCTCCCCTACTCTTACTTTGCCCTGGCTGTGATAGTAAGCCTACTGAATCCATCCTGCTGGGAGAGTGTCCTGCTGCTTCAGCAAGTTCAGGTGGCTTAGAGAAGGTCCTTTCAGGATGACCTGATCATCATCTCGGTGAACCACATCCAACAGAAGACGTAAGAGCCAGCACATAAGAAGGAGAAGGAATGCTTAGCTAGAATGAGGTGAGAAAAAGGGAGCAGGACAAGCAAGGGACTGCCCCTTTTGGGCAGGTTAGGCTGGTTCTGGATCTCACAAGACTTCAGCCTAGAATGTTCTTCTTGCCTGTGACCACTTCTACCTGATATAACCAGCCATACAGTGGCTGCTCTATGTAAAGGAAACTCTTCTTCAGGTCTGATCATCTGGAAGGCTCATGGATTTTCTGAAAGGCTTGCTGCCCAGTAAGTGTTTGCAAATTTATTAAAAGTTCTGCTATCTTTTGTTACTTGCTCCTCCAAATCACTTTTGGCCTTACTGTGTTGCCCTGTGCACTTTCGGCATTGCTGCGTTTCTGCATTTAACATGACAAAGTTGGATCTTTTCTCTGTTCATCATTTGGACACAACTCCAGCTTTTTGAAAAATACGTTCTTTTTTCTCATAACTCCCTTATGCTGCTGTTCAGCATTACGAGCTTCCTTTTACCCTTTCTTAAATCCTTCTTGGTATGTATTTGCTCTGTGATTCCAGTACCATGACCAAAGCTATATGTATGTCAAACACACTGACTGTAAATACTCGTCTCTTAGCTTTTAGCTTCTTCCTAATGTACTTCCTTGTTTTTATGCAGTGTCCCTTTCTGAAGGTGGATGCAACTGTAATAATTTTTTTTTGCTTTGTTGTTCTTGCAAGGATGTTGAATGAAAATATGTGCCATCGCCTGTTCCAGAGAACAACAGAAATTAGAAAGCAACATTTTGAGGCAGAACTTGCACACTACTCAGGACCGAGGTAAGGGTTACTTCCTTTCTTGAAGGCTCTCTGAAAAGCTGATCCATGAAACAGGCATTGGCACCACCTGGAAGTTCAACCCCATGGCTGTTCCCAGTGCAGATGGCTAGCTGGTGTCTCTCGTTACTACTGCGTATCTTGCCCCCTCTGCTTTTTTGATCTCTCTCTGCTTATCATGGACAGTGTTTCCATCATCATCTGATAATCAGAAATACAGACCTGATGCTGCATTCGTCCTGTGTCGGTCTGAAATGCCACACCATGAGGATGCTAGGATATAATGTCACATATTATAGAAGATTAGCTGATTAACTGGATTTGAGTCTAAGCTTGCTTCAACAGATACTACTTTACATCGCTAAACCTATTTTAGGTACAAGTTTTATGGGAAAAGTAAAGGTCCAGGCCACGGTGTTTGAGCCTACCTTGGTGATTAAGGCTGACCATAGCTGAAAGAGAGCCATAAACCACATGTTGCTCCTGGAGGCCCATCCCTATCACAAGTTTGGATACCGTAGTGCTGCTTGAACTCCAAGCACGTGGTCAGGGCCCTTGGGAGGGCACCGCTGCTCCCGCCACGCCTCGTGCCACGCTGCCTTCATGAATGGCCACCAAGATATAGCTGCCAACAGCCCACTGCACGTGCACTAACAACGGCAGCTGCCATTGCTGCCTATCAAGTGTAAGCACATACACACAATGTACACAACTGAAAAACATGTCGGTGAGCTGACAGAGAACGGTGTATCTTGCCACAGCAGACCATGCATGAATTTAGGAGGTCCTTGGCTCACAAGTTCAGTTATCTATGACCCAAAGCCTGGTTTGATGCTGCACAACTCTTGTCACCTTGACTTACAGTTATGAAGAAAACTCACTAAGCTGCAAGAAACTATTTCAGGTAAAATGATGTACGGTAAGAGAAATAAAAACCCAGGGAGAAGTATAATTATTATTTATTTATAATAATAAATATTATTATTTAATAATATTTATTATTACTTATCTTCAAGCTAGCAGCTTGAAGATAAAAGAGGAAAACAAATTTTTACAAAAAACAACACAGAAGAACTTAGATGGGAAGGCACAAAAACCACAGAAGGAAGAAGAAGAAAAAAGAGAATCAGAAAAGAGCAGCACTGAGGATTAGCTGATGCCCGCAAGCAGCGGAGGCTGCCACCTCCGCACAGAGCCCAGGGCTGCCTCCAGCCACCCCTCAGCAGCTGACTGGGGTGCTGAGGACAACGAGAACATTAACTGTGAGATGAGTAGCTTGTTAGTCCTAGCTATGTGTGGTGTGAGGCAGCAGGAACTGCCAGGTGCAGTTAAGTTGCGCGTGTCCTGCTTGCAGCAGTGGCAGACGCCTCAGAAGGGCACCAGCCTGGGAGCACCATGGCTGCGCTGCGCGGCCAGGGCCACAGAGCTGGAGCAGAGGGACACTGTGCGAAGGCAGGGATGGCCGCATCCAGCACGCCACCTCCTCGCCTGCTGAGCACCACCGAACCTGGCACAGGTCAGATGGGAGCTCCTGCCCTACCCTGCAGCTGATGCAGCCGGGCAGGGAGTCGCAGCGGGGAGGCTGCCAGGCACTGGCTGCTGTCCCATGGACCTCCAGAGCCTGGAAGAGAAATGGCTGTGGTGTTTCATTCCCCCCTGAAATGAGAGTTTTTACCTTAAATCGAAGGCTGGCCAAGAGACTGCACCTAAGACCAAGTTATTGGGGCTGAGGATGATTTTTCCTGTTAAAGCTGCTGCGTGGGTCATGGGTGGTCCAGAGGGGAATTTGGAGAAGACGCAAGATGCAAAATCTGATCTACATTTTGACCCGCTCTGCTACAGCCTTTATTTAGACGCAAAGTGTCCCTTTTGCTCTTCATCTGACAGGCTCTGCTCACTGGGCTGCTCGAACTGGCAGTGCTATTCCTTTCCCAGGCACTACTTTTCCCCCATCCTCATGCAGAGGTTAAAATTTAACTCTTACCTCCCTCATGTGTTTGGCCTGCTTTGTTTCTCCATTCCATTCTCTCGCACTGTAACCAAGTAGATCAACTTCTGTCAGCACACTGAGATTCCCTAAATTGACATTAATTTACAGATTAGTTACCTTCTGCTGTTCTGCATCTAAAGGGTACTTGCGGTGGGGAAGTGGAGGGGATTAATGAGTATGGAATGACAACGAAAAGCTTACTTATGAGTTTTCTCTGAAGGTAGTTGCTCCACCTGAAATCCAAACGATAAAACAGGTGTCAGTGAGGAGCTGTCAAAGGTCAGTATTTGCTCAAATAAGCCACACTGTGGAAGATTCAAGCCTGCACAGTAAAAACCTACCGTTTCAGTAGCTGTGCTAAAAAACTGTACAGCCTTCTGCAATACCAAAGAACAGCAATGAGGAAAGACATGCTTAGCATTAGCTTCACTTTCACTTTTTGCCACACGAGACACAAGGATTGCTTGGTAGCTGTTGTCCAGGACTGCACCTCATGCCTTCCTAAAACAGGGATAAAAAGAGAGGGGGAAAAAAATCTTGTCACTGTTTTGCAATACTTGTTTCTATTTGTTTTCTTACAAAAAGAACATTCAAGAACAATACCACTCCAAATGAAACACCAAACATGAAATGTAAAAGGCAAGTATATTTTTATATACTTGATAAATATCCTGTATATTATATACTTAGTTTTTCAAGTTTCTAGGGGACCTGTCCCGTCATTAAGTCAAGGTTTTAAAGACCAGGGGTTCCTGGGAGTTCTGGTCTACAAATGGGCCATATGAGGCAGCATTAGCCAACTAAGCATCATATGACTACCCAGGGAATTAAAGGAATGTTCCTGCCTCAATTTGGGCAAGTTTTGGGTCAATTTAAAACTCCGAAGAAAGCTCAGGAGATCACCACAAAGAGGGTGTGCTCTACTGTTCTTCACAGACATAAACCAGGACACATTTCTGTCACTCTCTTGGCATTACAGGCAGGGTTAGGGAAGGGTCTGGTTGTCTTTTGTTGATAACAAAACCCAGAATTCAGAGAGGGCCTCGAGACTGAAGAGTTGACAAAGGCAGTATCCGCTCCCTAAGTGAAAAATTTATCTTCTGGCTGAAAGTTAAGGAAATCCCCAGAGTTTATGATCAACAGCTGCTCTATTCTTATTTATTCATTTAGTACAAAACTTCAAGAGAACTCAACTTTTTATAAAGGCATCCCAGAGAAGGCTGAAAAGATCCTCCTCCAGAGACTCCACAAAGGGAATTACTCATTCAGCATACTTTCATGTCAACTGAACTTCTGCCCCTCCTTGCTTCAACAGGAAATTTAAGAGGGGCTTAAGTTTTCCGAGGAAGTTAAGTCCATGCACCGCGGACAACTACCCGGTTGAAGAGTTACATATGAATCCCATCCTTGGGAATGAGATAAACAGCTACGCACGCATTTTTACAAGCACTGCTGGATATACAAGAGCACTGTTGATGTTTCGCCTTTTCCACTATTCTGTTGTTTGAAGAAGTTTTATTACAGGATGTCACGTACAAGTTGTCTGGAGACAAGACCCGGACTTCATATCTCCCACGAGCAAAAGGCAGGTTAAGAGCTGTGGATGAGAAGGTGTTCATAAACTTCAAAGAGGTAACCAGAGAAGCTTTTGGAGTGCTAGTTCCAATTCACACAAAACCCGTATGCTCTGAACATTCAAGATGATGGGCAGGTCTTCTGTTAGCTTCTACTTGTCGGCTGCACTAACATGTGTGTACCTGGCACGACTGGGGGTTATACCTGCCCATGCTGAGCAGGAAAAAGCAAGACATGCATTCATGCACAGCCAAAAAGACTAAAAATCTGAAGCTTCAGGAAATGATTACTACAGATGCCAAGTAAGAAACAGCAAAACATCAGCTGTAAAGTTTGAAAATGGCATAGCTCATGGAAACACCGGGACACTCCCACTTAACAGCACATGCTCACACACTTACTGCTGATGGACACCAACAGGCACGTTCTCAGTAAGCACCCAAATTGCTACCTAGAGAACAACAACTCAGAATTAGTAACAAGATGACGGTCCTGGCAGAACGAAGCCACCAGTTTTTTCTCTCTCTTCTTTAGGATAAGGGCATGAGCATTGGAAAAATCGCAGTAGACTGTAAATAACTGAACCTTCTGCTAACTAGAATGGAACCTGAAGGCTTACAAATATTGTCCAGGCCATGGATATTTGGGTTATGATATTGCAGGTATTTTGGATTTATCTTGTCGTGCTGTTGTACTGAAACTAACGATGATTGAAATGAATTTTGTTAACAGCAATTTAAAGATACAGTATCAAAAGGAAGATGCAGCTGACTTTCACTTAATTACCTAAAATGACTGTATGGCCCCTCTTTAGATTTTGAACAAACTGGGACTATAAAAAGTGAGAGCTGGTCCATCTATTAAAATGACATACTATGCTTTATGGGGCACCAGAAATACATGTGAATGCTGGGAAGCACTGTCTTACTGATTTCAGTCAAAAACACAAACCTGTGTCAGAGAACATGAGATAACCAAATACTGTCCATCTATTTTTACTTAATAAGAGGGATTTATAAATATGTATTTCCCCAATAAAAAGCCTAACGGAAGATGGGAAGACCTGAAAACAAGTGATTTTGAGTATTTTTGCTACACTTGTATTACAGCATACCCAGGACCTCATAAACTTTCCCTCCCATCATGGGAAAGCTGCTGTTCAAACAGCACTTTGTGATTCAGTAACTACTTTCAGTGCTTATGTCACGCTTAGAAATGTAATTACATTTTTTTTATTCAAGTAAATGACATTTAGAAGTGGCAGCTGGATCGCAAAACGCTGCTGGTAAAAACACATCACAAACAAGACATGAATAAGAGAAGGCGGCAGTTTAAAATAGATCCTTCCACCCCCTCTCTGCCCCCTCCAAAACTGTTCAGAAACCAAAAAGCAATTATGTTAATAACACACCAGTGGGGGGAGTAAAATAAGCCCACAGATTTTTAAACCCAATCTGTTCCCTGGGATACGGAGACGATTTTTGCTGTTCCTCAGGAGACAGTGGCAACCCATCGGTGCTGCAACCAGCTGCTGGGCTCACAGCTGTTTGAGGACTGTCTGCGAGCATCCCCGTGAGGACAGGGAGGCCTGACCCTTCTCCCATGCAGGGGAACAGAGCCCTGGGACTTATAAGACAACTCCTAGCAGAAATCGGGATGAACAGAGGTTGAACAGCGCTGAAGTAGGAGCTGGTAGCAGTGTTTACCTTGCAATGCAGGTAGGACATGGCATTTCCTTCTCGTGCCACATCAACTTCCTGCTAGTGCCAAAACCTTAAGATTTTACCCCCCTGCAAAGTCAGCAGGAGACACGCAGAAGAAAACAAAAAACCACCAAAAAGGCCAGAAAGAAAAGATGAGTAAGAGACATCTGCAACATCTGCTTCTTTCACGAGTAACTCAAGAAAAGTCTCTAAAGGATTAGCTCCACATCTGACAGCCTCACAGCCTGTTGGAGGCTGCCACCCTAAAAACGTGTAACTGATGTACAAATGTAAGAGATCAGCCTGGGAAGCAGCACGCAGCACTGTACGCAGTGCTGAAGCACAATGCAATATTCCAGCGTGTCTGATGGCACCTTCACCCTTTTACTTTTTTCCTCCCTCCTTGTAACAAGGCCATCAACAGAGTGTCTTTCAAAATTAAAACCTGACTTTGTGACTTCTGTTCAGGACACTTCTCTTCACCGTCTTTTTGGCACTGACAGCAGGACATGGTACTTGTTACCATAAAGTGGCCAAGTTTGATACTGTTGTCACACACCACTAGGTTCCCAGTTCCTAAAAAGCAGGTATCCCCTCCTTCAAAGAGGGAGACAGAATTTGGGATCCCTCCGTTCCAAACCTTCTGCTGCCCACCTGTACACTTCCTCCTCCCTCCTCTCCTGGACCCAGAGCTATAGGGAGAGAGGCCCCTCAACTGAGCAATGCAAACCTTAGCACGGAGGTCCAAGTCTGCCTGCACCCAGTGTGCGCCTGCAGAGCTGTCCTCACAGCTGCACATCACTTTTTTTTCCAGACCACGTACTATAGGTTACCAAGGCATGTTACAGAATAGGCCAAGTGCCTCTTCTAAGGGAAAACAAGGAGATTTAGCCTTACAGAGCCGGCATCAGCGTAATGCACACGTGGGCCCATACACCTCAACTGACTGAGCCAAAGAGACACAAAGAGCTATGAATTATACAAATTCAATACCTACAGCAGATTACACTCCATAACAGCTTAGAAGAGAGAAAGATGCCTTTTTAAGTCGTGCCAAGTGATTACAAAGGTTTTTATTTCCCAGTTTATTATCAGTGCCACACCAAAAAAAATGAAAAACTACTGAAAACAGATCAAACACACACCAAGATACGTGGGAAGCACTGCTTGATTCAATAACCACTTCATTACAAAACCCTTCCTTTAGAGAGCAAAGCAATGTCAACTTGTTAGGCAAACCTTCACCTGTTCTAACATAACAACCAGAGATGAGGATGTCTCCTTGGTATAAGAAGAAAAAGAGAATTATTTACAGGCAAAGATGGTAATCATCAGTGACTTATCAACACTTCAGCCATGTCTGCTGATCAGATCTTAACTTCTACTAAAAAAAACAACAAAACAAAATCCCAGCCCCAAACTGTAACTAGAATCGTGCAATTACCTAGAAAATGAAATAGCTTTGGTAGCACTGAGGCCCATCACTTGCAAGAAAAGCTTTATTTACACAGCTGTCCTGTGCAGGGAGTCCCAAGTGCTCTCTCAGCCCTTGTCCTTTTGCTTTCAGCAAAACATACAGCAGAAAGGCTGGCAGCCTTCTTTGGACTCCCTGATCGTCAACAGGACCCAAACGGCTGGTGTTAATGTATCCTACTCTGTAGCAACAAGCATAATGTGTTCTTACCTAGCATGTGATTATAAAAAAATACACCGTTAGAGTTACCGTTACAAAACCAATTTCATCTATATAATCAAGCTATTAATACATGCCCTAGACCGCACATACTGTTTCCCTCTCTCCAAATGTCTACTAGAAGAAAAGGAAAGTTCAGTTCTTGATCTCCTGTATAATTCAGCTTCCATTTTAAGGCACAGGGTGCCAGGACTTCCAGATGAAAAAAGCTCAGCTACACTTCCATTTATGTAAGGAAAACTGAGAAGCCTTCAGAGAATTTACAGTCCAGAGCAATACATGAAAAGCATTTCATGCCACAAAAAGCAAGTCGCTCCTTAAAGCTCTTATTGCCAAGTGTGAATAAAAAAGGAGAAAAAAATAAAATAAACCCCTTTTAAAGAAGGAGCCTCTGAAATTCCTGCTACTGTAATTTTTTTTTAATGTGGAAAAAAATCCATCCTCATTCAGAATTGCTATTTAATGCCTGTACACTTCAAATAGAATTTACGTAAATGCACTGAATTATTATTTGACAGAAGCCCACGCTTAGGATTCTTATGCCTGCTGCTGAGCTGCATGTTGAGTCATCCCTAATGCCGCTCATGTTTGCTTCTGATTTATCTATTTGCAAACACAACTTTAAAAATGCCTTTTTTTATACATACATACATATATATATATATAAATTTTTTTTCCTATGCTGAATCCAAACTGACAGAGTAAAGAAAGCATCTTCTGCCTGAACATCCTCTTACACTTAAGTTGAACAGATAGGCTAAGTGGTATAAATAACAGGATTTTCTGTTGGTTTGTCTATGTAATTGAAGCTTTGGTTATGGGGAAAAAAAAAGTTGAAGTCTTACTTCGCAGTAAGAATTACTTTCCTCCTTCTTTTTTAAAATTTCGTTTGACACACAGTGCAAGACTTGTACGTGCAGCCCAACCCTCTAAGGATGCACAGTCATTAGGCACTAATGAGGCTGGGTGGTACCACAGGAGGCATCCCTCCCGGTCTCTGCAGGCAGAGGTCCAGCAGCAGCAGCTGCCCCCTCCCCTGGGCTGCCCGGCCGGACCTGCCTGGATGCACACCCAGACCCCGCAGCGCAGGGTCACTGCCACCCCCGGCGAGCAGGGCCTTCTCGCACCTGCCACCCGTTGCCCCAAAGGAAGGGACTGGTTGGGATCTGCAACTCCAGCGTGACCCACCGCAGTGGCCGCCACATCAGCACCAGGGGAGGGGTGCAAGTGGCAAAGCAGAGGAGCCCCCCAGCTGCACACGAAGAGGGGTGAAAAGCACCTAGATTGAGGAAGAAGGAATGTCAGTGGAAACCCACATGGAAAAGATCTCTATGCGAGCAGCACAGAGGAAACCAAGCCGCTTATCGGACTCCACCAGCAGTGCTCCCCGGACAACACATCCGCTGGACAGCCCCAGGGGACTCCCCAACCCCTCGGAGGTCACCAGCTGGCTCATTCCTAAACAGCTGTTTGACACCTTGAGGCATCCTTCACTGAAATGCTGCAGCCCAGAGGAGAAAGCAAGAAGTGCCAGTCAGCTTGGTGGGCATGCACTGCAGGACAGCCCAAGGAAATTTAAGTTTCTACCTGTTGATGAAGAGGCATCCCAAGTGATAGCCAGGAAAACAGCAGCATCAAGTAATCCAAGAAAACCAAAAAAAGTATCAACTCATCTGAGCTTATCTACTGCCTAGGCAGTTATCAGTCGCAGCTGTTAATTCTTACAGGCGGTGCGTACATCTGCCATCAGGTAAAGACACAGCTGGGAAAGCCAGCCAGCATCCCCACCTCTGTGCAGGGCCTGACTGCTGCACCCGCATGACACAGATTTTATGTCACTCTTCAGACTGCAGCCCTCTCCAAAAGTGCACCAGACCGTGTGCAGGCCATGCAGAGCTGTGCATTCTTCATATGGATCAATAATCACATATAATTTATGATTAATAATCTCCAATAATTCACATCTGGTGGTGCATCAGATCAAAAAGCCTGTGCTTTCCTGCTAGGTACGTGCATAGATATTCCAGCTGTGTTATTTGTTTACTTGGGAGTTTTACTTGTCTCTCTCCCTCTTTCCAAGACAGATTTGAGGCAGAAGGGAAAGGCAACCGAAAGCAAAATATCAAAGCCATCACTCTGAAAGTGTCTGGTATTTCTTGCCCCCACCTCTCAACATCCAGCCTGATGAAAGTCAAAACTTCAGCTTTGTTCTGCAGAGTTAATGCTATTAGTATGGATGCAGCTGGGGTGTTTAAACCCTGCTCTCCCCATCTTTTAAAGGGCAGCAGTTTCAAACTGGCATTTTTATTAGCTCGCGCACATAGGATTCCTCTCCCCTTTTTTAAACACAGTGTTGCCAGGCACTTCTTGCCTAAAATCTTAAGCAAAAAAAAAAACCCACCCAAAACCAAACAAAACATGTTGGAAAGAAAAACTGACTGCATCAAGGTAACTTAATTTTCAGTTACTATCGCTCAGTGTAATAACAAAGTCATAGCTAGTACAAACATTTCAAAAAAAATTTGATTCAAGAACCCAGAATATTCTGTGTGGAAGATCTCTGCTTGTAAAAACACATTATTGTTATTATTACTGCTAATTCACGTCGGGTATTTTACAGACATTTGGATGCCAAGAGAAGCTTCAAGCAAAGCACTCCAGACATCGGTCACAGAGACCGAGAGACCAGGGTTCCCTGACACCTCTGCACTAGCAAAAACTGCCTAAAAACTGGACAGTTACACAGCAAGGTCTACACAAAACAAAAATTAGGCAGCCCTGTAAAATATGGTTAAGTGTGACCCTGCATATCAAGCTCTCCTTGAGGGGCTGCCACTTGGCAGAGGCACAACTTACTGTCACTTGTACACTAAGAAAATGAAATACAGAGTACTGGACAGTTTCTAACCTTGGAACCTGGCAGTGTCATTTTTAACTATCTGCAATGATACGACATCCTCGTTTTTACGATCTCAACCTTTGGCAAGCATGTCACATCTGAAATTCAGGCACGGGAAGTGACATGAAATGAAACCAGAGCTGAAGGATGGCGAGCACACCTGTGGGTGGCTCCCAGACAAACGCAGCAGGCACACACACGGTGCGGAGCTGTGCTCAGCGCAAAACGGGGGGAAACCGGTAGGATGTCTCTTTGCCACACGGGCAGACCTGAAACTATTGAAGTTCACAGAAAGACTGATTCTGCACAAACTCGGCAATTAAAAACTTGCCAGCATTGCCCTGGTGGCGGCTGACCTGCAGGCAGTGCCAAGCACCTTGCCATGATGCTTCTCTGCCGCACAAAGGCCAGGGCAAACTTGATCACAGTCAAAGCCCCACATACACCACACCATATCAAGGCACTACTTTGAACCTAAGGTACACATTTCCCACTTTCATATCACCATTCACCCAACATGACCACCCCACCCTGGAAACATAAATGCTACACACTCAAAATATCCGGAAAATCTCGGCAACATATTATGGACAAGGAATCTGAGGTGGGGTCTTGCCCAAGACCACATCTGGAGCTAACAACAAGACTAGAGACTAAGCATATACCGTCACACCATCCCGTATTTCTAGCCCTCCATCTTAACATGGTGTGGCTCAACTGAACACAAACTCTTCTGCTCGGTACAGAGCCTTCTCCTCAGAGAAATGTTTGCCGAAAGAAATGCGTGGGCAGCACAAGCTGCCTTGCGAGCCACATCCCTCTACACGGGTACGTGGTGTAAGGGGCATCTATCTGCGCTGGTGACATGGGGACAGGAGCTAGACACACACCTCCTCTCTCTGTCAGGAGCCTCCAGCACCTCTGCACAGGCTACAGAGAAATTCCAAGCACTGGGGTCTGGATCCTGAGGATGCTAAAAATGTACAGTATCACTCCTGAGCAGTGAAAAAATGGGGAAAAGCCACAAAGACGGAATAAAGCTGAAAAGAAACTGAAAGCTGCTGACTTAGAAATTTCTCAGAAAATTCATGAAGTAGCCTGCAGCAGTTCAGGAGCATTTTAAATGTTTGCCTTCACTGGAGCCTTCTCCAGAAATGGACATCCTTATCTCCCTTTTTTCCTCAGTTACGCTGGGTCAAAACTTTGACCTCATTTTACACAACCAGGCCACCAATAGCCCAAACATGAGTAATACTGTTCATGGGGGGGGAAAAAACAAACTCCACGAAACCAAACCTTGTAATATAGAAACTACACGCTCTCTAGAGCCCCAGAACTGGTGCAAGATCCATAACTACAAACTCTGCTCTTAAAACTGTCATGGACCACTTCTACGTTGCGGTGGCTGAAGTACACAAGTCCTGGCAGTTGTCTTTCATGGAACACTGACATTTTAGTTGATAAATAGCTATTTCTCTGTCCTTCTGAAAGGCACAACGTTGTTGTGTCTGATCCCCGGTGCTGCAACCATGCACAGAGGACCCAGTGTTTGCCATGCCGGGAATCCCAGCAAAAGAGCACAGTGGCAAAGCTGCCCATCACTGCTACGTGCCAGCACCACGCCAGCTGCATCAATCCAGGAGTGCAGAAAGGATGCTGTGTGTACACCGTGCTCTCCCAAAGTAATTCAGGGTCACGTATCAGACTGCAACTCAGATGAGCATTTGATTTTAAGGAGCACTACAACTCCTTTAGACATCAGAATGCCTGAATAATAATGTCATTAGAATAGGAGTAATACGGGCCAATGGTAATTTTTACAAAAATAATTTCACAGCCTAAAACAAGAGAAAATTAAGAAGCTCCTTAAGGTAAAGTTAATGCAATTCTGATCGCACCCACAAATGTAGTTATAAAAGTGCAATGAAAGCAGCATATTTATACAACCTTTTGACTCCTGAGCACTGTCTATTCCATTGTGTTTTCAAAACAACTAAATTAAAACCATACTCATCTCCCCTAACATAGTTTGGCACTGTGATTCAGCTGAGCAGGGTCAGGGCATGCAGCACAGAGGTATTTCTGAAATCTCAAACTCATTTGCCTGGGTAATCATGTAAAGGCAATCATTTTCACACATTAAGCTCAAGAAAAACTGCAGACATTACTAAAAAGCCCTTTAATGTTTGTTGTTACAGCCTGGGTAGATAGGATGTGAGGATTTAACCTGGAAGCTCTATCTGGGCAACAAGGTGAAGTGAAAGTCCTGATGCTGAATGGGAAATCCACACCTATCTCTATCTAGTCAGGCAGTCTAGTCCAAAAAGTTCAAAAAAAAAAAAAAAAAAAAAAAAAGAAAAAAACCTAATATCCCAATGACAAAAAACCTCAGAACTACAAAAATTAAATATTTTTTTCAGAATTCCAAATCCAAGTGCAGATACTTATCCATAAAAGCATTTGTATTTAATATGCTGACCAGCATTTTAACGCTGCTTTTGCCCTTCAAAATCAATTCTAATACCCTTCACCTAGTAGTATTTTTTATAGCTATGCAAAACTGCAGCTTTTCCTCTCACTGTATGGTGTCCCCCTTGATATCTAACGACATTATCTGTCCAGCAGTAAAGAAATAGAATTCTTAAGAGAGCACACTTCAGTGACTACAAGGAAGTTCTCTGAGCCTTAAAATCAAAATGGGTCACTTCTTCCTGTTTCACACAATTTACCTCTTTTATTTCATCACTTGCAGAAACTGGAGAGGTCCGAAAGACAGAAGTGGAAAAAACTGTACTTGCACTTACCAGCGATAGAGCAGTTAGCACCACACTAGCTTAAGACTCACCTAGCAAACACCACACAAACCTGTTTTTGTCTCCACTGCAGAAAATGAAAGTAGAGCTGAATGCAATTGGTACAGCCCCTCCAAAGAACAAACCAGTTGGTTAGTATGAAAGGCGGTGCAAAAGGAGAGCTGGATCAGCAACCATCAAAGCAGAAATGTATCCTAAACCGTACAGCAGAAAAACAAGCTTGTAGGGCATGGTGTCTTCATGATAACGTCATGATAAAAGACCACTTCACAGTGATGTATGAAATCACAGAATCATAGAATCATTTAGGTTGGAAAAAACCTTTAAGATCATCAAGTCCTACGATTAACCTAGCACTGCCAAGCCCACCACTTAACCGTGTCCCTAAGTGCCACATATAAACGTTTTTTTAAATACCTCCAGGGACAGTGACTCAACCACCTCCCTGGGCAGCCTGTTCCAGTGCCTGACCACCATTTCCATGAAGAAATTTTTTCCTAGTATCCAACCTAAACCTCCCCTGATGCAACTTGAGGCTATTTCCTCTCGTCCTGTCACTTTCACTTGGGAGAAGAGGCCAACCCCCACCTGCCTACAACCTCCTGTCAGGGAGCTGTAGAGAGCAATAAGGTCCCCCCCGAGCCTCCTCTTCTCCAGGCTGAACAACCCCAGTTCCCTCAGCAGCTCCTCACAAGACTTGTGCTCCAGACCCTTCCCCAGCCCCGTTGCCCGTCTCTGGACACGCTCCAGCACCCCAATGTCCCTCCTGCAGTGAGGGGCCCAACACTGACCACTGCATTGGAGGTGCAGCCTCACCAGTGCCGAGTACAGGGGACAATCCCTTCCCTTGTCCTGCTGGCCACACTGTCTCTGATACAAGCCAGGGTGCTGTTGGCCTTCTTGGCCACCTGGGCACTGCTGGCTCCTGCTCAGCCAGGCAAGGAGGTCAAGCAGGGGTGCCCGTACACCTTCCCGAATCACGCGCTGACCTCTAATCTCCTTTTTCCTAAGCCATCACCTTTCTGATAGGACCACAAACCAGACTGCAGCACTTCGATTCAGATTCCACACAGAAAAACAGAACAACACCAAAACCAAAACCCAACAACAACAACAACAAAAAACCAAAAACAAACCCACGAAAAAACCAACGCCCCACCAAACAAAACCAGACCCAAACCAAACGCCCCCCCGAGCAGCAGTGACCCCCACCCGACGCACACACGGTGCCGCTCGACACCCACCGCCCCCCCCGTCCGCCGGGCGCGCCCAGCCCCGCAGCCCCCCAGGGAAGCCCAAACCCACCTCAAATACATCGACACACACACACACCCCCCCCGGAGCTGCCAGCTGGTCCCGGCCCGGCCCCAGGTGGCCCGGCCCCGCGGCAGGTGCCTCCCGCCCGGCCCCGCGGGGGGGTCGCACCGAGGCGGTCCCGCCGCGGCAGCCTCCGGGGCAGCTTTCCGCGCGTTGCCATTCCCGTAAAACTGCCCCAAAAAGAGTCAAGCGGAAAATACATTCAAAAATAAAGCAGCAACAAATAAACCCAAACGCCCCGCCGCGGGAAGCCCTCCAGCCCGCCCCCCCGCCGCGCCTCACCCGCTCCGCCGCTCCCCGCCGGCGCCTCCCCGGCACCGAACCCCGGCTGCGGCCGCAACGCCGGCACCGCCCGGGGCGGGGATCCCGCGGGGCCGCCCCCCGCCCGCGGCCCCCCGCCGCCCCCCGCTGCCCCGGCACGGCCCGAGGCCGCCCGGCTGCCCCCGGGGGCGGCGAGCCCGTGTCGGGGAGGAGGGCGAGGGGCTGTCCCCCATCTCCCGGCCTGCCCCCAGCCGCGGAAAGCAGCGGGGCTCTCCGTCGCCCCAGCTGTCCCCGCAGCTCCTCCGGCAGCCGGACACCGCCGCGCCGTGTCACGCGATGTTATTTTACATTTTACAGCAGCGGTACCCGTAATGGCATCAGCATCTGTCTGAAACCCAGCCATGAACCATAAACGGAACCCGGTGACTTCGCGGTTGTTGGGGTCTGTCCCCGTCGTCGTCCCCCCTGCCCCTCCATCCCCTGTCCCCTGTGTCGTCGTCCCCCGGTCCCCCCCCCCCCACTTATTAAATGTTGATTTCCTCACACACTCCCTCATTAGCAAGATTAAATGCATTGATCCAAAAAGAAGTTCACCCTTACTGGGTACCTTCCCTTATAGCAGTCTTTCGGGTGTGATTTGTCCCAGCTGTAGGTAGAGAATTTGCATAGACTGGTGTAATTCCTTTTCTGGTTACACATTAAAGAAAAATTTTCTTCTACCTCCCTAGGGACTTTGCAGGAAAAACAGAAGGGAATTGTAATGGTCTGAACAAGTGACGCAGACTTAAATCTTTTTACAGAGTTACAAGCACTTTGCTCCAGCACAGAGCTAGGACAAACTTACAGCATTGGGTTTTGGTTGGTTTCGGTTTTTCATGGTTTGTTTGTTGTTTTGGGTTTTTTTTCCCCCAAAAAATATAAGATATCAAAATGGTTGGAGATAGAAAATCAGCATTTTTCATGAAACAGTGAAGAGATTTGTACTGTCTGGCATGGATATCAGATTGTTTCTCCGTCCATCTCAGTTAATCTGGGCAAGGAACAAAATAGACAGGAGCTGTTAAATACCCGTGTGCCCCAGTGTGCCGAGGTCTCACTTAGAGGCACTCACAGAATGTCACGAACACATTTATCCAAGGAAAAGAAAATCTGGGCTTATAAACCAGCTTTCTTCTTGCCTTGGCCAAACCACTGTCGGTGCTGCTTGATGGTTTAGCATTCCAGCCAACTCCAAATCCGCCTCTTTCTACCCTCTCTAACCTGTGCTAAGATTTTAGGATTTAGTAGGTGATTTCCGTGTGCAGACAGACCTGGAAGTTAATGTTTATCTGGTTGCTGACTCATTAGAGAAGAGAGATGAAACACGCCTAGTACAAACACTGCAGGTCAACCCCTGTATCAGCGAGTCCGTCCCGCTTCCCCTCTCTGCCCTCTTCTCGCGGCATTTATTCAGCACCTCAGTGCAATCTAAAGAGTAATACCCTGTGCCCTTCTGCACGGGCTCTTAGGGGGAATACGCCCTGCGACAATGAAGCAGAGAACACTTTCTTGAAACCTTGAGGTGTTTTTTTAACTAACACTGTCCATATGCCTTTTCTTCCTCCTTAAGCTCCTTCTGGACCTCTTCCCTGAGTAGAGAGAGGGAGAGCTCCCTCTACTACCTTTTG